>NW_024041484.1:5607968-6207968 GCF_014851395.1 Micropterus salmoides
CAGATTTTTCCCCCCTTGCTATAACACACGCAAGAATAAACCGCGAAGAACCATGCAAATGCCAACAAAGATGCAAAAGCAGGGCAATATAGAGCTGGGGGTCATGCATTTCATCTGCACGTCTTTACATATAAAATATTTATATACAGTATTATTTTATATATTTCATTTTGTAGACTGATCCGGGTTGATGTTGGAAGTAAACAAGGCACCATTACTGCAGTGGCATGACTTATAAACCCGTGCAAACCTTTTGTAAGGAATTCACATAATGAGCACACTTGCTAAGTCATTGACTGTCAATGGAATAAAGGTTACAAAAACGTAAACTTATCAAAATAATTTAGTCCAATAAAAACTGAAAGCAAGAATCAACAAGCTCTGATCCATTAAATCAATTGACTTTAATTAATCTCTGTTGAACCCTGATGTTCGGCTTGCATTCTGAGCGGCGTGCCGACAGAGGATCAACAAGGGTCCGCTAAAGTCTGAAATGCCTACACTGGGGTGATTGTAAGCCATCACTCCTTGGCTTGGTTTCCTGACCTACATTCCACTTTACAGTGTCATATGATTCAGTTTATTTTTAAATTACTGATTCTTCTGATTACTGTGCAAGAATGGATTGCAAGTTTGATTATTTGTAAATGCTCCGTATTTGTATAGCGCCTTTCTAGTCTTGTCGACCACTCTTTTACACTACTCTGCATTCACCAGTCACACACATTCATACACTGGCGGAACAGGGGCAATTCGGGGTTCAGTATCTTTCCCAAGGACACTTCGACATGCAGGCTGGGGGAGCCGGGGATGAAACCGGTTAACGGCCACCCTCTCTACCCCCTGAGCCACAGCCCCCATACGTGTGTATCTGCCCATGCTATTCTCGCATAGTACTGGCCCATCATCAATTTAAAAAAAAAAGATTTCATTGACTGCTAATTTCTTTGTTGGAAGTACCTAATTATACAGATAGTTTGTTTTCAGCATCAACCAGAACAGTATTAATTGCTTCTGCAGTATAGTCATTGCTCAGCACTTGTAGGCATTCCCTTCTGGCCTGTCGGAGATCTGCACTCTGTGCACTCTTCTAGTTCCTGCTGGCTTTAGTTTACCACACTGCACCTTCACATCCTAAAGAGGAAGGACTATAAGTGGTACTTTAATGTAACTTTTTGCCAATGGCTGTCATAAACAAATTCACAAGTATTTTGAGACTGAATCATTTCCAAATTCTCATCATCATGATCCAGATTGAGAGTCCATATCGGGTATCTCCCGACATTTACCTAAATGCTGATTTGACACACTTTATTTTTCACAAGCTACTTGATCCAAATAGTGAAGGTCTTGATTCAAGGCTATGAAGAATATCATCTTAAATTATTGATCGCTATTATTTAACAAGTTTAATTATGGCCCATCATACTGAACAGTTAATGTTATTAGCATCACCTGACCTGCTGCGGTTAGCGTGGCTACAAATAAGTAGCTGCTAGAGTGTTTTGTACAGTGAAGAAATGATCAGATTTTGATTTTGAACAGATACTGATCCATTAAGAAATGCCTGGGTTGGGCATGATGGTAATCATCAGGTTTATGTATCATTTTACACACACGGTTGTATGAGAATAGAAAAAAATCATGATCTTGCTTGCTCAGGTTTTACGATATCTTTCACTGTAGATCTGCCCCCAAACCATTACAATGGACATGAATAGAATTTCATTTCATTTTTGGTGGAAACAACACTTAAAAAATGAAGTAATTTGAAGAAACAACAGCATCGTGTCCTTCCAAAGATTCAGTTTGTTTTTATTACAATATTGTCTTCTGAAAGAATAGTCCCAGAGGTGTATGGATTTTTAGTCACCAGGACATTCTTTCTGGAAAGACACATTGCTGTCTGTGTGATTTTCTTAATTAAATTTTTCAGCTCTTTCAGCAGCACAATTAAACCTTCCAGTCCACTGTAGAGCGCCGTTGAGCAGGCAGGAGTCTCAGAGTGGATATCTCAAAGCTTGGGCAGTTAAAGCATGCTGTGTGGCTTTATACGTGGTATGTCTGTTTTTTTTAGGTGAACTGACCCTTTTAAGAGGGTGGCGATGGAGCAATGGATAAGACACTGCCTTTGTGTGAGAGACCCGGTTCAATTCCACACTGTGACCCATCCACCAATGTGTCCCTGAACAGACACTTAACCCCTAGTTGCTCCAGAGGCTCGACCTCTGATATTAAGCAATTGTAAGTCACTTTGGATTAAAGCGTCAGCTAAATGAATACAGTGGGTACGGAAAGTATTCAGACCCTTTAAATTTTTCACTCTTTGTTTCATTGCAGCCATTTTCCAAAAATCAAAAAGTTCATTTTATTTCTCAGTAATGTACACTCAGCACCCCATCTTGACAGAAAAAAACAGAAATGTAGAAATTTTTGCAAATTTATTAAAAAAGAAAACCGAAATATCACATGGTCATAAGTATTCAGACCCTTTGCTGTGACACTCATATTTAACTCAGGTGCTGTCTATTTCTTCTGATCATCCTTGAGATGGTTCTACACCTTCATTTGAGTCCAGCTGTGTTTGATTATACTGATTGGACTTGATTAGGAAAGCCACACACCTGTCTATATAAGACCTTACAGCTCACATGCATGTCAGAGCAAATGAGAATCATGAGGTCAAAGGAACTGCCTGAAGAGCTCAGAGACAGAATTGTGGCAAGGCACAGATCTGGCCAAGGTTACAAAAAATTTCTGCTGCACTTAAGGTTCCTAAGAGCACAGTGGCCTCCATAATCCTCAAATGGAAGACGTTTGGGACGACCAGAACCCTTCCTAGAGCTGGCCGTCCGGCCAAACTGAGCTATCGGGGGAGAAGAGCCTTGGTGAGAGAGGTAAAGAAGAACCCAAAGGTCACTGTGGCTGAGCTCCAGAGATGCAGTCGGGAGATGGGAGAAAGTTGTAGTAAGTCAACCATCACTGCAGCAATCCACCAGTCAGGGCTTTATGGCAGAGTGGCCCGACGGAAGCCTCTCCTCAGTGCAAGACACATGAAAGCCCGCATGGAGTTTGCTAAAAAACACCTGAAGGACTCCAAGATGGTGATAAATAAGATCCTCTGGTCTGATGAGACCAAGATAGAACTTTTTGGCCTTAATTCTAAGCGGTATGTGTGGAGAACACCAGGCACTGCTCATCACCTGTCCAATACAGTCTCAACAGTGAAGCATGGTGGTGGCAGCATCATGCTGTGGGGGTGTTTTTCAGCTGCAGGGACAGGACGACTGGTTGCAATCGAGGGAAAGATGAATGCGGCCAAGTACAGGGATATCCTGGACGAAAACCTTTTCCAGAGTGCTCTGGACCTCAGACTGGGCCGAAGGTTTACCTTCCAACAAGACAATGACCCTAAGCACACCGCTAAAATAACGAAGGAGTGGCTTCACAACAACTCCGTGGCTGTTCTTGAATGGCCCAGCCAGAGCCCTGACTTAAACCCAATTGAGCATCTCTGGAGAGACCTGAAAATGGCTGTCCACCAACGTTTACCATCCAACCTGACAGAACTGGAGAGGATCTGCAAGGAGGAATGGCAGAGGATACCCAAATCCAGATGTGAAAAACTTGTTGCATCTTTCCCAAAACGACTCATGGCTGTATTAGATCAAAAGGGTGCTTCTACTAAATAATGAGCAAAGGGTCTGAATACTTATGACCATGTGATATTTCAGTTTTTCTTTTTTAATAAATTTGCAAAAATTTCTACATTTCTGTTTTTTTCTGTCAAGATGGGGTGCTGAGTGTACATTACTGAGAAATAAAATGAACTTTTTTGATTTTTGGAAAATGGCTGCAATGAAACAAAGAGTGAAAAATTTAAAGGGGTCTGAATACTTTCCGTACCTACTGTAAATGTAAGAGTTTTGGTTATTTTACGAGGAATTAAGACCCTAGCGTAATGATCATAATGATCATCTCAGTCAGTATCATGAACTGCACCAGTAGAAGAATCAAGAAAATGAAGACTGACCATATATTTGAGTTAATTTCCTTTCTAGATGCCAACAAAAGATGCGATAGCCTTAGCAATCGGCATTTGATCTTTCACTACAGCCTGGGGATATACAGTAATGGTCTGTACCATCTTTGGAAAGTACCTTTGTGTTCCAGAATCTTTTTGGAAGTAACACTGGCTTGTAGAATAACATACGGTACGTGGATCATCCTTTAGGGAACCCCCTTATTTAGAATGGAGGATTACTAATTATCTTGGAAAACTGCATTTGCAGTAACCGTGTAATTGCAGTGTTTATGCAGTTTACTAATGCCAGGCTTGGCCGGAGGTGTAGAATATCTGACCCAGCATTTGCTTGGACATGCCTTCTCTGTGTGAATCATCATCACATGGATCTGTGGTGCTCTCCTATAATGTTCCACTCAATTCACTTTTCTCATGCTTTAGCCTTCAACCAAGCTAGTTGGTATTGATCTGTATGTGCACCCAGGAACTCCAGTTATCTTGGATGAAGGTGGAGGGATTGTGCAGCAGGTAAAGCTCGCAGGTGAAGCCTCTGTGCCTAAACACGCAAGATTTTGATCACTGACCCTGCAGGCCTTGTTAGGGACGTTGCTTGTTCTTGAACCTCTTATTGAACACAGTGGAAGAACAACGGGGTATTGGCACTTCTTTGATGCATAATGCATTAAAGTCAGAAGGACTGTTGGAAGGTTAGCAGTAGCCTTCTTGTTCATCTTTCATGTACGTTTTAATTTTTAATTAATGGCATTTAACCGATGCTCTTATCTGGAGAGACTGTGAGCTGGTGGGGAGTTCAGTTAATAAGGTTGTTCATGGATACAGGCTGTTGCAGCTATTAGATCTGTGACCTTTTTAGGTGTAAGATTGTGTGTGTGTACCCTTTGTATCCTGATGCTCATTCAGTAGGATATTTGAAAAAGTGATCTTCCACTCAAGAAGCCATTACTTTGGAGCTGAAAATATGACTGTTTTTAGTATTTTTTCAGTTTTAACACGAACACAGCATTGAGGCTTGTCTACTTAAGCAATCTACAGTAGTTGACTGCGTCACATCTATAGCTGTAACAACGCAGTCAACTATAGACCTTTACAGGTTAATCAAAGAAAATGCCAAATTTATTTGTTGTAACTTCTTATGTGTTAGTCTTCTATGATAGGAAACTGAATCTGAAGACATTTGAAGACGTCACCTTGGGATTTGGGAAAGTGTGTGGATCACTTTTGACTCGTTTCTGACATTTTATAGACTCAGCAATAAATCAATTATTTGAGAAAAATAATCACTAGTTGAATCGAGAATGACAGTAATTGTCCGTTGTGGTCACAACACATCAATGAAGAATCTCCCAGTTAAACTTGTATACATATTATGTCGACATGTTACGCTTTTTCAACGCAATAGATGGGAATCTGGAACAGCAATATTTGAAGAAAGTAGCTCATGAATAATGAAGTGTGGAAAGTAAGTTCAGGTTCAGAAGTGGAAGAGTGGAACTATGTTAGTTGCTGGGAGCGGTAAAAACATTCACATTGATCAAATTCATTCTTTTATTGTTATGTTTGTGAATCAGCGTACAACAGCTTGCTGGTGTGTGAATATCATTCCCTCTTTTCAGCATTTTTCGGGGCATGAATGTTGCTAGCTTAGCTAGCTAGTTAGGTAGAAGGAGGACTTCCCTCCTTGTCCCCCTTACAGAGCTCTGATTATTTAACTGTTTCTCCAATAAAGGGATCACCCGTCATTGCAGCATTTTTTCAAAAAGTTAAGTGCACTTAGTAAAGGAGTCTAACAAGAATACTGCAGGCCATATTGTGGGACTTCCACATCAGTTGTAACACTGTGCTCATATAAATGCTCATCCTGGGCTTGATCTTAGCTTTGTAGAAACTGAGAGGAAATTTATTTTTCCCTTCAAATTACCGCAGAACCACAAAGACTGAATTGATTAGCCACAAGCTTCATCTGGCAAAGACACCCAGCAAGGCAATTTGTTCTGACCCCAGGTCTGCAGCCATATTTGCCCAGCCACAGTGTGTGTTGGCATGTTCGGCTGAGCACCATATGTGACAGGATGTTTGTAATGGTGGCCGCAAAAGCACTCATCAGCCATCTCTGAATTCTATTTATAAGGCAGCCCTGTTATTTGGATGTGTGTAGGGGATTGTTGGCATCACGGGGTTGAGGGATGAAGGCAATTTGTCCCGTTTCCGTTCACTCATTCCACTCCGTTTTGTTTTCCACACTGGAAAAAACGTGGACAGACGCCACCCCTTCTGAACAGCCCGTCCAGCCTAAGGCCTAGGGATCAGAGTGGTCTGAAGTCACAGCTTTGCTCTTAACCTTCAAGTCTGAGTCCAGTCCTCTCTTGAGGCGTTGTTGCAGAGCCAAAGTGGGACTGAGTCTTGAGAGCTTTGTTTCTGTTCTAATATACCTCTGAGAGCTCAGGCAGTATTGCCTACATGTTTTTTGCTACTTAAAAGGGGCCCCCTTTTGTATTAGAACCGACTTCAATATGTGCTCTCTCCCCCTGAAGCGTGTCAAAGCTGTATGAAACGTCGTAAAGCTTCCACAGCTAATGTGCACTGATTTTCCAATGAAATGTGAGTAATGATGACATTATCACCTGTCAGTCACAGTGACGCTGTGGCTCATACTGTGGTTTTCACAGCTCTGTGTATTGTGGAATGGTTGAACTTTTCACTCTTTTATAGTGCTGGAAACACCTGCCACATCAAGAGTATATTTTTCCCATCAATTTGGGAGCAGTTGGTATAAAAGTTGGCCAACAAGGTATTGCAAACACATAAGAAGTCTGCTTTATAGCAGTGTGTTTGTAGTTTTTTAAATTGTGACATCTGGGAACAACACAACAAGGTGAGTTTTTCTAAGAATTAATTAAGTTTGTTGGGTGTGTCTTGAAAGCCCACGCGGGTAGCTTGCTTTAAGTTTAGGACACTGTTCTCAAATAATATCAAGAATTGGGACTGGGATACAAAGTTTGCTTAAATATACACACTTACTGTTCACAATTGTTCTCTAAATTACTGTAGTGGCTCTGTAGTGTGAAACCTACTGTTAAATGGCCGCTCCACCAATTTTGCATTTCGAGATCAGCTCGCTAGTCTTCATTAGTACTACTCAGCCTGTGAAACCAGTTGTAGAATGTCTGCTGGGGCTCTTTATCAGCTTTCTAAAGTCAGAAATAGTAACTGTGGTGATATCATCTGGGTTACCTTAGCCCGGGCTTGGAACTACAAGTCTTTACAGTAATGGAGCCTTTAGCAGCTAAAGAGCCAGATATTGGTGGTTGGATAATGAGAAAAATGGAGCTAAAATTATAGTCAACATTGGACATTCATCAATTGGCTAGAAAAACGACTACAAATGATTGTGAATGTTGCTCTGTGTCTGTGTTAGATAATTGGCTAATGCTAATGCTCGCTAACAGGTTGGCAATACTAACTTTACAAGGTAATATGTCAGGGTTGTGTTTACAGCTTGTTGCAGTGCCTCCAAGTGCCCAAAAAAGTTAATGCAGGTTTAAAATGATTTTAATGACACAATTTCAAGTGGAAGAGATTCAGCACATTATGGCAATGTTCACATATTGTGCTATAGGCTCTGAAACTTCCCGTTTAGCTCAGTGGGTTGGGTGGCTCTACCAAAAACTATCCAATTATCTTTCCATTCCTCTCATAAGGAAAAAAATGCAATCATGGCATAGTTAGGTGCTTTGGATAAAGGCATCCACCACACGGCACAGGGGAGCTGTATGTGGCCAGTCTCGGATGATCGGTCTCGCTGCAGGCCTCATTTTGTGCAGCTCATTAATATAAGACTGTTGACAAAATAGTAAAAATCAATAAATCCAAGGCCACATGGAGTGCAATGTCTTCCACCTCCTCCCTTGGTTTATTATCTGTCCAACTGTAACCTTGAGATCCATGTAGAATGCAACAGGTTTTTTGCATTCAAGTAGATTTTCTCACCTGGCAGAGTGAAAGGTGTGTGTGTGTGTGTGTGTGTGTGGATTTACTGAGTCATGAAATGGAAATGAGCAAAATAAATGGTGTGTGTTTGAGAAAGAGTGAGAGAGCCTGGTGCTCCATAGCCTCAAGGTAAGCTTTTTGTAAGTCTGGAGGTTGCTATGAAACAGTGATGTCATCGCTACCAGTGAGTAATTTGCAATGAGAATGACTTCATCTCTATCTTTTTGGTTTGGGAAGGTTGGCACCGACTGATGACTACTTTCTTTTTAGAAAAGCTTTAAGTGCACAAGCCAATGAGAGAATGGCTACACTCCTAATGTTTCCGTACATTTCTACATACAGTGGAAACCGGTCAGTGATCAACTGCATATGAATCCAAGAAGGCTTGAGAAAGAATCATTCCTATACAAATCTTTCAAATAATTTGGCTTTTAGTAATCCGCTTATAAAGAAAAAGATGTTATTATCATGAGCCAATAATCATCTGCTTATAGTGAGTAATTTGACCCGGACAGATGTCATCACTTTAAGAGGTTTCTACTCAGATTAATGAAAAGGTTAAACAAGTCCCTTGTGCTTTCCTAGAAGAAAATGGATATTATGTGCATTTACTGGAGCTAGGCAGAGGGATTTTAATTTGATTCACACTGAGGTTAACACATCTGCTTAGAATAGGAAGTGATCTTTTGATGGGCTGACCTCATGGTTGGGGAAGCGTCCCACTACCAGAGGACCACATCTTCCATACTGTTCAATTGCTTGAAATGGAACAATGGATGGTTTGACATTTGAGGAAATATGCTTATTTGTATTCTTAATCAAGTTAGATGAGAAGATCGATTTGACTCTCATATACAAGGTACAAGGTTGATTTATTTGTCACTATAAAACAGGTTAGAGTAAAATTATGTTTGTAACTCCCTGTATGTACGTATGTATAACTGTATGCTAAATATTAAAATACAGCTAGACATTTAGCTTTGTCTAAAGATTGGAAGCAAAAAGTACAAAGCTAATTGTCTCTGCCCAAAAGTGAAAAACTGTCCGACTGTCCACTGATTGCCTGGCAACCTTGCGATGATGCCAAGACTCAAGGAAGTTGCTGTGCCCAGTTTAGAAATAGTACAGCTCATGAACCCTCGTAAAACCAGAAATTGTGGTTGTTACCCTTTTATATTGTGTAGGGATAAAACAAACAAGATCCATCCATCTATCGTCAACCGCTTATCCTGCGTACAGGGTCGTGGGGGGCTGGAGCCAATCCCAGCTGACATCGGACGAAAAGGTGGGGTAAACCCTGGACAGAACAAACAAGATATAACATGTTAATTATTGAGCTTTAAAGGTGCTTGCAGGCAGTTATTATTTGTTTTTACCTTTGGGCAGAGCCTGCTTCAAGACTTTATTCTAAGGTAAGCTGTCAGTCGCCTCGCTGTAGCTTCCTATTTAGCTTATGCCAGCTTCACACGCAACGCAAATTTTAAATTTAACTAATTTATTGCATTGAGTTTGACCACTGGACTACTCGAGTGTGCACACACAATGAGACAATGCGAATAAACACAACCCACCCAAACCAAAATAAACATTTGTCTGTGATTTAGTTGCAGTAAATGGATCAAACGGATGCCGAAATAACTACATTATAAGTCATGCTTTGTCAGGTCGGTCAACAAGATGAGAAGCTAACAACTTTTAAAATGCATGTTTCCCGAATGGAGTTTGAATTGATCAGGGGTATGCTATGCTTACGATAGCTGGATTCAAGTAACAGACACACATTTTCTGAACTTACCGGTGGGTTTAACTTCCTCGCTTACTTTTCTCCAAGCAATCTACTGTTTAGTGTGGTCTGTAAAAATATGAAATAGTCCCACAGAGGAGCCGGAAACAGGGTAGCTTGCTACTGAGAAGCGTGAGAGAATTTAAATCAACATTTTAATCCCAACAAATACAAGTAAAAAGTTCAATAAAAGCAAGTAACTCTGAGCTTGCCGTTAAACGGCTCCTTTATCAGAGCAGTCCAACTGCAGGTGATTATTTGTCCCTGCGTCGTCCCCGGCTCTCTCCTCCAGAGCTCCCCATAGCGCAGCAGCTGTTTGTCGGTGAGCAGCGGGTCTGTCCCTCCGCTCTGCCTGGTGTCTCTGTCCTCTACACATGACACTCTGAAAAGCCGTTTGCACACTTAGCATCGGCCCCTGTGCGTCCGGCGCTCCACATGGCAGGAAATCGTGTCCCTCCGTATCTTTGCATTGACTTTGTATATACACACACTGCGCCCAACATTGGCATCGTGTTA
This sequence comes from Micropterus salmoides, assembly GCF_014851395.1. Classification (NCBI taxonomy): domain Eukaryota; kingdom Metazoa; phylum Chordata; class Actinopteri; order Centrarchiformes; family Centrarchidae; genus Micropterus; species Micropterus salmoides. The sequence continues at coordinate 5,618,300 of NW_024041484.1, forward strand.
TGTGTGAAACCAGCAGTAAAATACGTCATATTGATTTTTTCATCCAATTTCTTGCCAATCAAACACATGAAATATATTCCATAATGTTTAACTATAACTTTAAAGTTATACTCTTTACGGTATGTATTTACATTCATTATTTATCTCCCTATAGAGTGTTTTTTATTAAGGATTAGGGTTCTGTTGTCACAGTCTTACTTTTTACTGTTCACTCTCCCACAACCATATCAAAACTAATTGTGCTGAGCACAGCATGAAATCAGATCATTTTTGACTGACTTCTTTTGTTTGGCTGCAGTGTAAACAGAGAGTAGATACTCTTCTGGTGTACTAAGCACTAAGATGCTCTTCTAAACCACAAAATCAGGCCAACAAAAGGCCACTTTCTTTGCTTAGCAATTGTGTTTACTTAATTTTATAGCAAATTAAAACATCTGCACTATATTTATACCTCTGTCTAGCTCAAGTAAAATCAGTTTATTCTAGGAAAGCACAATTGATTGCTATAATAATGCAATTTTATTATTAAATTATAATATATGGGCATGACTAGAGCATTTCATTTAGATTGTTTCTTCAAATCATTGTGATTAACAACTACTAAATTGTGCACTTTACTGTAGTATGATTATCATTTTAGCCATTTTGTTCAGCCTTAGTTCTTCTTTCTGATTAAATTAAATGTGAGTGAGCTAGGGAGTGCAGTGCTGCCTGGTGGTATCACCGTCTGCAGACTGTGGACCTCCAGCGTACAGTATGACATCACAGCAGCAGAACTCTTTATGTTGTCATGCTCCAGACACGTCATAGGATTAGGAGTAATGTGAATCACTTAGCAATGATATTGTGTGCTAGTGATCTAGCAGCAAGCATTAACACCCTGTAATTGCATTAAGTGTGATCTGCATAACAAAAAAAGAGAATGGATGAATTTTGACGACGATATACAGCATTTTAATTTTTTTCAGGTTTTCTTTCATTAGTATTTGCAGCTGCAATAACCCAATTTCTCCTTGTTGATCCCCATGGGAAATGTATCTTAAGCAGGGATGTGTTAGAGCCATGTTACTTGCTGAATTAGTCGTCGCTATGTAGGAAGAGACATACAATTACACGCATTTTTACACATTAACAATAACAACAACAATAATATATTTTGGAAGCATACTCAAGCAATTTATGTCAAGTATTTCGGGATTGTTCAGCTGCAGTGTTTGTCTCTTACTCTGACAAACCGACAGATTTGTCTTCCATCTCTTGGAGTTATTTCTGGGACGTTAAAAAAAAAAGAAGTCTACCTAATTACTGCTGTCATGCTCCCCCATACTTGACAAATCCACAGACTCTTTAAAGCACTTTTTCCCCAAATTCTTCTTGTCTGGCCTCATCAGCACCAATTTAGTGAGAGTGGCTTCTGCAGTTAACAAGTAAAGGGGCTCCTCTGTGGGACTATTTCATATTTTTATAGACCATACTAGACAGTTAGTGGCGGCTGTGGCTCAGGAGGTAGAGCGGGTTGGCCGTTAATCGGAACGTCTGCGTTTCAATGGCCGTTAATCGGAACGTCGGCGGTTCAATCCCTGGCTCCCCCAGGCACTTAGGCTCAGTGTATGAATATGTATGACTGGTGAATGCAGATGTAGTGTAAAAGCGTTTGAGTGGTCGAAAAGACTAGAAAGGCGCTATACAAATACATTACATTTACATTTAAAAAGTGAGCTGCACCTTTCTTTATTCAAGCTTCAAACTACTACCAGTTCTTTGCCTAACATCTGTGGCATTATGCTGTGTGATGAAACTGCACATTTTTGCGAGTGGCCTTTTATTGTGGCCAGCCTAAGGCACACCTGTGCAATACCCTTGCTGTCTGATCAGCAGGGTGCGAACTATGGGGGAGCCAGGGGAGCTTAGCTCTCGTTCATAAGATATTGTCTCACCTAATAGCATGATTTGTGATATTTTGGGGGTCTTTAAATATTTAAATATTGAAAGCATGCTTTATTGACATTAATCTCTACATTTCTCTATCGTCATGGATCCGCAGTGTGCCGGCCCTCTACGGTACGTGTTGTGTCGCGACTGTAAATGGTTTGTGATCGTTGCCTCTGGGTGGATGAATCTTACGCATGATCCATGCACTACTGCAGCTGGGGGCTCTCCACAGCGCCACGCAACTTTCTAAATTCTTCCCTCTCACGGAAACACAGTTGCAGCTGTTGTGTGAAGCGTAATTGTAGCAAAATGGCTACATATGATGATGATTGAACACTGAAATCAAGACATCATCTTTAAGCTGGGACCTGGACCTGTAGTGTCTATTTGTGTGACTCCTGGTGTTAGGTTTCAGGGAGTCATAAATGAGCTCTAAATTGATTTCTCCCTTTTCTCTGGTTTATTATGAAGTACATTTTTAGATTTCTCACATAAACACAGAACTACGTATTTGTAGGAAATCCTTTTATTACTAAAACCATATCAGCCTCAATGCTAGCATTGCCACTGAAAATCCATACAGGCCTTGTGCCTATGGGACGTGCACGCACGCACGCACGCATGCGCAAGGCTCAGTTTGCTGCCTGGCTGCCAAGAGCCCTGTAGGCTGGCCACTGCCTGCTGGCCACTGCCTGCTAGTAATGCCAGTCTTCTGTGTGTATGTGAGCACATTTGTGTCTGTAAATGACATGAGTATGTGTGGTTGTGTATGATCTGAGCCTGTGTGCGGATATGTGAGTGCACATGCACAGGTGTGCCCTGTCCTCCTAGACAGATGAGAGGGCAGCTCTCTGAAGTGTGATAACTTGCTCAAGGCTGTGACTTTGAACAAGGGCGCCTCCCCTGCATTTGAAGGAAGCTCATTCATCATAACACATGCTGTACTCCAGCAGAAAGGCAGGCAGACAGACTGATAGTGACACAAGCATGAGCTTATGAGGAAGACATGTCTTGCCTGCAGTGAACGGATCTGCCTATTTGTGGAGATGACATGTACATGTTGTCCCAGAGCTACTGGCCCCCATTAGAGAGAGCTGTCCTTAAAATGACACACATTTAGCCACACCACATGAGGACAATTGACTGGAGAATTAGGCCTGACACTGTCTCAGATGCTGGCTGAGACATTGCTAAGTTTAGATGCAAGTAAGATAATTGTTCTGTTCTGTAAACGCATTAGGAGCTGTTGTTTTTCCATCATTGTGGGACCAATTAAATGTTGAGGTTTGTTTTTTTAGCTCTAGAAAGAGATTAGATTTACGCAGAGTTGGCTTCGCTTTTCAAGTTGAAGGAAAGACATCTTTTTGGAGAAGGAAGAACCCCCATTTTTCTTAAGAAGCCATTAAAACAAGCCAGTCAAGCATGGACAGTGAGTTGAAGACGGGATGCAAAAATGTGACAGACCACTTTAACATCCAAATGTCCTCCTTTGGAAAGCAAATGGTTTTGTCCTTTGTCTGTGAGGCTTGGAAAACATACAGGAAAGCAACAGCTTATTAAATCCGCTGGGCTGAGGCTTGGAGAACATTCTCTGATCCTGTTTCCCTCTGGAGATTGATGTGTGTGGACAGAGAGCTCCCTTGCCATGCTGGCAAGATTTACTGATTTTTTTTTTGTGGTAATAAACAACATCTTAAATATGGTTTGCCCTTTATTATGCACACTACTGAGCCAATGACCAGGGCTCTAGGTTGCAGTAATAAATGTCAGAGCTTGAAATCTTGGACACGCCTCTGTGCTGTATGAAAAAGGTCATACCCAAAAGGCCAGGTACAAGCAATCAAACCAGAATTTGAGCTGAGGAATTATGAAGTTGGGAAGATATCTCTGGCAAAGACCAAAAGCAGTAGTTTTAGAAGTGTGTCCTGGAGGAGCCTGGGTCCAGCAGCTCTCGCTGTCCTTTTTTGATGCTAAAATAGTTGAAGGGATGGAGGGAGGGGAGTTTGGACAGAAAAGATGGAGCAGAATCACCATGGTTACTGCCAATCTCTATAATACTTTTGTTTCTCTCTCTACCTTCAACTCTTTCTTTCTCCCTCTTTCTTGCAGTCTGTCTCTCTCCGCCCGTTTGTCTGTGATGTCTGGAGCTCATCAAGCGTTGCCAATGATTTACGCCATGACACACATGGCTGACGGATAGCCGCATTACTGCCAGACGTGTCACGCAAGACGAACGCCGATGGTGGCAGTTACTGACTAGGGTTTGGGTGTTGCGAGGTGTGGAGGGACAGGGGGTTGTCTTTCATAGTGGATGGGTATGAGGCCGGGGTTTGAGGTTGTATCTGCGGTTGGGGTGTTGCAGCTGTTGCAAAACAAAGGGGGCTAAATTTGGAAGGACACCTGTCATCTCTTCCACAGCGTACTCCCAGTTTGGCACTGGTTAGGCTTTTTAATATCAGTGATTAAATTTGAAAACAGCGGGGTAGATGTCACACCGCAGGCAGACAGAATTTGTTGATGATGCAGTCATCAGAGCATGTTGAAATAACCTGCTTAGATGGTTGCTCTAGCTCTTTCCTTGTCACAGAGAGTTTGGATCACTTGAAATCCGCCCAAGGACAGCCTTAACTGTATGACAAATGTGCACAATCATTTATGTTATCAAAAGAATTAGTATTGTGTTACTTGAATCTGTGTTAGAACCATCCAATTGCAGCATTAGATGTGATATTGGCTCAAACAGATGCAGCCAACTCCATTTCCTATATGAATTTGGGAAATTAACACAGCTGAAATGTTGACTTACTGAATTAGAAACAGCCTCTTGCACTGGATCACAACACTATGCTAATTTGTCAGTGTTTATCCCAAGAAGGTCATAAAACTGAATAAATGAATTAATGCAAATAAGCTCTACTGAAAATTGCTGTTTTTTTGTGAAACTCCATTGATTACTCTGTGCAAAGATTAGAATTTTCTCCCGCCCTGCACTGCAGGGACGCTGAGTTTAGCTACAGAGCAGCAAATTGGTAGGAAAGTTGGTCTCTTCCTCTTTGAGTTTTTGGCAGTGCTGCCACAGGGGCTTGAACCTGCATTTTCACATGAAGGACGCTAACTGTAATCGCCGGGCCACACTGCTGCCCTCCATTTTGACTTTAAAATCACAAGATGACTCCCGCATGACACCACAGGCAGCTCCTCTGGTGCTGGTCTCGACCTCTGACCCCGAAACACACGGCTCCAATCACACAGTTGGATGTTCATCTCCGATCCGCCCATGAGGTCACCGCTTGCAAGGTCAGAGGTCATTAAATCAGATGTGTGAAGTGGGAGAGTAAAGGGCTCATCCACCCTCAGTGCAGAAGCATCAGATGGACTCCTGCTGAGAGTGTGGCTGGAATTAGCATTGATCCGACTCGCTCATTTGCTCATCGCTTGTATTTATGGACACGAGTGTGGTTCACATTTGTTTCAGCATGGACTGGATAGGGAGGGGGAGTAAAGTCGGAAGGCAGATGGAGGACAAATGATAAGGGCTTTTGGGCATAAACAGATAATTTGGAAGAAAATACTAGGCAACATGTTGCTCGTTGGCTAAAAGAAAGACTTTGGCACTGGACAGCTTTCTACTTGTTTCTTTTGTTCAGCTTTACTTGGAGTTTTTATTACACTGCTAATCATTGGAGCTGAGGATTGTGGGGGTTGTCTTAGCTCTGGCATGGTACTGAATGGCCACACTCTGCCGCAATTTGGTGGTAGCTGATTTGAACGTCCAAATGGAAGGTCCTGGGAATTAGTATCACAAACACAAAAAGGGTTCAAATGGATACATGAAAAATGGACAAGAGTTCTGACAAGCCTAATTTTAACACTTTGTTCCATGAATGAGTGGCCTGTGTTAGAGAATTTTATCTGCTCCAGTCCCTGCCTCCTGTAAAGTCAACCCAGTGCTGTGCCTAATGTCCCGCTTGCTCAGATTCTTCTCCAAGCAAACAACTCAGGTAAGACAGAGGTCCCGAAATGGTTCCCTGGACAGATAGACTTGGTTTGTTAATGTTGGAAGACATGTGGGATAAACGATAATGTTGAGAGTGATAACAGAGAGTGAGAGCAGGCTTTGTTTCTTTTTCAGATTTGGCACAGCATTAGCCTAAAAGTGCAGTGAGTGACATCACCTTATCGGGCACATAGTAAGCTTAGGAGGATGTATTGTTTGTCACTGATTGATGCCTGTTTTCACCAAGCAAAGCTCATTTATGGACAAGAAAACCATTGGCTGTTTGACAAACTTCCTGGTTTTTTCTTGTGATTAAACACAGTCTGAACTGTTGATTGTTCTATAAAGTGGGAAAATACTTTCTTGGCTTGTCCAGTACTGCATGTGCTGTCGAGGCTTGGCACCAGTATTTTGCTCTGAGTCGCTTTCAGACCACTGTGAGCGGGGCTGGAGTCTTGCCAAGAGACGTCAATACTACACCGGCGCTTTCATAGATTGCTGTCATTGCTCTCTCAGGAAAACTTTTGATTATAGTAGCTTCACAGCCTTCACACCCATGCCTCTGTGCACAGATCACTGTCAAAATGTTAAAATAATGGGAGCAGCTGAAAAAGGGGCTAAAAGCTGTCAAATAGGCTCCCTAAGTTTGGCCCCTTTCTCTGTGTGTGCATGTCAGTTTATACTTATTATGCTGGAGCCCAGGGTGAGACAAAGCGTTTGTGGATAAGCACAGACTTTCTGGAGATTACATTCTATGCATGGAGCTGTGCTGTTGTGAATGAGGAAGATGGTATCTTTCTTGATAAACAATGCCAAATGTGGATATCAAACTGGTAACCTTAGATGATTCCACACGTTACAAATTACGTCCAATGACAATTTTTTCACTGTATGAGGTAGTGTGCCTTTTATGTAGCAAGTTGGAAAATAAAGGCAGGGAGGAGTGGAGATTGAATGAATTTTTGCTGGAAACAAGGGTTTGCATTCCACCACTGTCTCTGCTTGTTGGTCTCATTATAGATTTGTTTGTTACTGAACAAGTGTTGCTGGAGTTTTTACCTCTTGAGACCATTTCCCTCGTGTGTGTATCTTAGAAGAAGGTAACGTTGTGCCAGAAATCTGTCTGTCCTTATTGTACCTTAATCAGTTTCCTTACACAGATGAGAATGAAAGTGAGAATGTTATAAACAGTGGTTTGGTCTTGGCACAATTTTACAGAATTGTCTTATCTGGTAATAGGGCTGTATTTCTGATTATTTAGCTTTCATTCCATAAAAGTTGCCAGGCGATCTAACCGATAAATAGCTGGGTCACACTTGGCTGCAACATCAAATACGGTTCATTGAAAAAAATGGAAGCTGTATTAGTCCACCTTGGTGTTTTTAAAGTTGTTTGCAACACTCTCCGCTAAATGATTTCTACCTTTTTACCTGAAATCGATTTGAAGTAAGATTGCAAGAATCCTCCCAATGTCTGACCCTTAAGAATCGATGTTTATCGCCTTCCGTACCTCTCTTCTTTCCTAACAGCACACACACAAGGAGACAACTTCATTGGAACTATAACAGTGATTTATCTCCAACATGCATTTAAATCACAGCTGATGGCAGTCTTTATGCCTAGGACGGAAATGTCAAGGCTCTATACTTGCCCCTCTTCTATTTCCTCTCAAGTTTGACACTCAGTGAACAGCCGCGGATTGTCTGAAATGGAGCGTTAATTGGATTGTCATATTTTTACACAGGGGAATACAAGTGAGCGAGAAAAGGGCTTCACACAGTGGCCTTGTTTGACTCCCTTTTTTTCTCCTCCTCAATCCACTTCTTGGCCCAGTAAGATTTTTTTTTTTTTCCATGCGACTAGTCGGAGCTTAAGCCCTAATCTCCTCTGCAGTACACGAAAAGAAGCTGGCTATTGCTCCTTTGGTTTTCTTCCCCCCTAAATTCCTAGCAGATCAATTCACTCCCTCATCCTAACACCAAGCCCCCTCCACTCTACACTATCGGGAAGAAGCTACTGTTGCATCTGGAACACCATGGTGCCATAAGTCATTTGTTACTGCTGCCTGGAGGGCCATATACTCTCTGCCACCGCCCTTCTCTCACAAACACACACATAGACAAATGGGCGGTGGAAGGTCAGGTCAGCAAAGCAAGAGCAAAAGAGAGAGGGACTGCTGCCATGATAACAAACATCCCAGTCCCCTGGGACACGGGCCAGCACTGGTGTGAATGCTCTGTTAAAGGGACAGGAAGAGGCAAGAGAGAGGATGAAAGTGGCTGCACTGATTGAGTTGTTGCGTTTCCTGAAAAGGTCTTCATGGATCAAAAATTTTTACCAGGTCCGAAGTGTGCCTGTGGAGAAAACCTACCTGATGTGCATGAACACATTTTCAAAAAAGAGACCCAATCCCAAACGGATCAGACAGTGGGTGCTGGTGACAAACATTGGCATTGCAATATCACGTCAGTTTCACTAACCGTCCCAATACAATTTGACACAAACTGCATGATACCAGTGCTCTGTGAAATAGTAGAAATTATTTAATGCCAATATTAAAAAGTTTCTTACACAAAAACATACAGTGAACATAAACATAGAAAGTGGCATGAAAAGAAAATACTCAAGTACAAATACCTCTAATTTGTACTTAAGTACAGTAGACCTACTTAAGTTACTGTCCACCACTGGAAATAACCACATCTTAACGCTTCAGTGCTGCATATGAACTATACAGCTTACATCTGTAGCCAACTGATGTTGTTCTCCTTGTCGATGTACCGTAGCACAAGCACCAACTGGGTGGAAATGTCAGTTGTCATCTGCCTGAATAGCAAGCATTTTTTACTTCCTCCAGAATGTAATCTTTATGAACTGACAGCATGCAGTCCAAAAGTTTGTTTTGCACAGTCTGTGAGGTGTCTTGGAAAACAGGAGCTGTCTTAAGGTGCTTCTCCAACACATTGTCCAGCGAGGCAACAAGATCTACTGAAAATGCCAGGGTTGTCAAAGGATTTGGTCTCGTGGCTGCGCAAGGCCAGCTCCAAGGCCAGATCCAAGGCCAGCTCCAATTGCCCTCGTACACTCATGTTCCTTAATCTTCTCAGAGAAATGTTTCATGTCGTTAACTCCTGTAACAGTCCATGTTGTATCTGTTCCCGCCGTTTAAAAAAGCAAGCATGGGAAGCAAAGTACGGCATTTACATGATTGCATCCAGCTAGCCAAGCTTTTCTATTGTACCAATTGCAGAAGAAGCCTTGCATGTGCGTATTATCTTTCTGGCTAGCCTGTTGACTGATTTTGATGTCGGGTTGTTCTGGGCCAAGCTCTTTGACATGTAGTTTCTCCACCAAAGTTCTCCTCTCAAATGGATTTTGAAGAAGGGATATTAATGAATTTGTGGGCGGCTGAAAGCCTATGTCATTAGTAATTATCATTATCTACAACGTCAGGTGTCCCTACTCTACCACCGACTGACTCTGCTTAGGGCCCTTCAGGCATCAGATATGAGGGCGCTGATTGGCTTAATTTATGTTGCTGTGGGGATATCTTGTCAGCTATTGGCTGCATTTCTGTACTGCCTGAGTGATCTTTCTAGCACCCCAGAAGAGATCAGTGGATGAGCAGGAAGCTAATTTCCTCCCCAAACATAATTATTTAGCCTATATTTTATATATTACACATTGTGCATTGTAAATATACTTAAAACAAGTAATTATTGTGTATTTCAAAAAGGTTTATTTTAAGAAAAATCAAAACACTTTCCACCAGGGAGGGCGGCGCCCTAGTGCCCCCTATTGGCCAGCTGCCACTGGGATCAGAGCATAGTCGGACCCAACCCAAATGCATACATACATACATATATGTGAGGATGATTAGACCCAAGTCATTTGTTCACGTGTCAGGAGGTAGCAAATCTTAATGACATGGAAAAAACCTAGCTTCCCGTGAATTAAGATTATCATATCCATTTATAATTACTGACAGGATCGTATTGCAAATATAGCCAAATATCAAATTGTGATCTTAGAATATGAAATTACATTGTGACGAGGCCTAAGATTTCCACCCTGAGTCAGCGGCTTGATAAGAATTGGAGTTTGACGACTGAATCTGCTTTTTAGTTTGTTTTTTTAGATGGAAACAGCTCCTACAGTTGGCACTCATGTTCCCCATCAAGTGTCATTAGTGGTACCTTTTTAAAAATATGCTGTGAGGGCAAAAGGGTACAGCTTTTTTGTCTGAAGAAGACACCTTTCAGGTCATGGGGAGTCAGAGGAAGTTGGGTGGGGAGGACTTTTGAGGCTATATTTCTGCTCACAGAGAACGTCCTCATTTCACATTGTGCCTTATGTACCTTCTGGAGATTATCACATATCCCCTCCCAGCAGTAGCACTGTTGGTGGGAGGACAAGGCATGACAGGGAAGATAGCTGGGGTGAATCTCAACCTGTCAGCAAACGGAGGCTTGGTGTGCCAGACCTTACAGTGACTGCCTCATGGGGGTTGGTGCACAAGAATGGGGTGATTACAAGATCTGGGGGGGGGGGGGTTAGGCCTGCCTTTCCACAGGTGCCGTTATCAGACAGGAACATGGCTGCTTCAAATGCTGGTAGATTAAGATTAGGCCCCGTAAGAGGGGCGGACCTGTACTTCGGGAAGGAGGAATCTGCCAAGCTTAAGTGTCCTTGACCACAAGACCAAATGCTCCTCAGTGTCATTGTCAGTGTTAAGGTCTTGTCATTTTAACCCTGACCTTTGAGCCCTATAGAGGATGATAAAAGTAATCAAAAAATTTAATTTTTTTTTCTCAGTTGGAAAGCATGAACGGAGTGCAACCTTTTTTTTCAAGAATACCTATATTCTGTCTGTAAATATAACGTAAAGGATGAATAGTGCAAAATGTCAAGTGAGTAGGGCTCATGGCCACTAAGTTGGACGTGTGTAACTCTATAATGGAGTGGAATCAGCACCCGAGTTAAAGTTTAAATTGGGTTGCAATTGCTCAGTGTATTGAAGTATGGTAGTTTATATTGAATAGACTGTGCCTAAACACGTTTGCAATCAAATATTGGAAAACTGTATGGCATTATCAATAAACAAACCAAGTTTGTTACATCCATTAGATTAAGTATGTGGATAAGATTGGCTGAAATTTGTGAAATGGATTCTTTAGGTCCGTTTTGGACTAATCCTGGGGTGAAAAAGAACATTACAGTCCTCACTACAGCCAAAGCCTAGTGTGCAAATAGCCACATGGCTATGCTACTGTATGTGTACAAAAAACTAATTAGTTCTTTCTTGCTTCATGGCTCAGCAACTTGTGAGAGATCCTTGTTAATTGACAAGCACACAAATGTGGCGAGAAATATAATCTTCCTGGTGGAAGTAATTATAGTTTTGTTACTTATTAAGTAAAACAACCAAAACATTTAGCAAATTACAGCTTCACTGTTGCTAAATTTAGATAGATATTGATTTTATTAGCAGCTGGTCACGTGTTACATGATGGAGCCTCAGGTTGATAATGAACTATTTTCAAAAAGAACACATTTACACTTTGGGTCCTGTATTTCCAGAAATTATGGTTGGGGTAACAGAACAACTGACTAATTCTTATTTGATAGATGTTTAAAGGGAAAGCAAGACAATTCTATTTAAATAGCACATTTCATTACAGGTACGCAAACTCACTGGTGCTTTGCATTAAAGTGCGTACAGCAACAAGTGACAAGATTATAATAAATAATGTACAAGAGCATACCATGCTGACAACCACCCACCCTCCAAAATACATTGATAATCAGTAGCATTGCAGTGGAGCAATGTTTTATAGGTCACATGTAGGCGCACTAATATGATACGAATTCCTGCCATGGGTTTCCAGCTAGTCCGTTGATTGACAGTTGGTGGCGGTCATGAGCAAAGAAGTGTAGTAATGCACCAGAAACGTCCCTGAAGAAGACTGCAAGTTAGCAAACATGAATGTAAAAGATACACAAAATAAAATATTCAAGAAATCATTTGTTAGGCCTCAAGGGTATACACACAATGCATTTTGGTGAGAAACACTGCATGTAAACATCCACAAAAAACCTTTTGTTTGTTTACAAGAAAACTCCACAGGACATCTTTATTTAAAGGGAAAATATGACCACACAAGTTAAGATTCACGTAACTGCAAAATTACTCTGAGGCCAAACTGATTCAATAGCTTGATGCAATGCAAAAAACAAAAGTCTAATAAGTCTAATAAAACACAAGGGCTTCTGGGACTACCTTATTACATGTGCAAATTAAGGAAGCTAATTTAAGCAGGCACAAATGAGTCCCAGTTCTTCTTTTAAGTTTAGGGCACACTTTGGAGCAGTAAAAGAGAGACTGTGATCAGTGAATAAAACAGTATAAGATTTCAGACACACTTAAGAGTTTGTGTAATAGCAACAAGCCTGAAGAGAGGATTTTTTTTTGTGATTGTGTGTATAGCAACTGCTGGTAAAACAAAAATAACCCCTGAATTACTCTTATCCGTAATGTGTTAACGTAATGTGTTGGTTTGGGAAAAATTGTAATTTAGGAATAGCTAAGTGAGCAAACATTAGCAGCACCAGAGTGGAGTTTCTTGGTTTAAACCCCATGGTTGTGTGATGGTGTAAATCATTCATAATATATCCATAGTATCATATTGGCTCATGCATCCTCAGTGATGAATCAGGTGAACATGCAGTATTGGCAGTTCAGAGAGAGACAGAGGTTCTCTGATGTCCACAGGCCACAGACATGAGTCCTGGCGCTGCACACAGACCTAATCAATGTGCTCATGGCTCCCTGCCTGCTGGCTAATGAACAGCTAATGCGCTTCTCTCCCGCTGTTCTGAAAAGCACCCACTTTGAAACTGCCACAGTGATTATTACCTCCTCCATATTGCATGAGTTTGAATGTAAACGAATTTGCTCCACCCCTTGCGCACCCATCTCTCCCCTCCTGACGTGCCCAGGCTTAATTTTATTCACACAATCATGATACTTTGGGTAGCGAATGCAGTTTTTCTTCCCTGCAGACTTATTGGAACTGTCATGCTGTGCTTGGTGAAAAAAGGAGTTTGTGTTTGTAGCAGTATTTCCATATTCCCTTCACCGAGGTTGTCCTTGGAAGGCATGAGCCCGGAGTACGGGCCTCTGTATTCAATTTCTTGAAACAAGCTCTACGGCTGTTTTGACACTTACGTCAGTGCTGTTTTCCAGCTGCTGCACTTGCTTTAGCATCGCCGCAAAACAGACTTAACACTGAGTCAGCAGAGCATCAGCACAATGCTTTTAAATGTCTGTGCCTCTGAACATCACCCTGAACAAACTCATACGACCACATTGTTTATACAGTAGGCTAATTAGCTAATGGTGTACTCAGCAATTCCAGTTGTTCCAGTTGTTGTTGTAGAGCGAGATAATTGTTTACATACTGCAGGACACATGAACTGACAATAGAGCAGGGCTTGGAGCCTGTGTCACGGAGGAAAAAGTCATTTTCTTGTGGGAAGCCAGGTCCTCAGGCGACCTTAGAGGAAAGCAAAGAGTTCATGGAGCTGCACGGCTTATTGGATTGATGACAGATGATGAATTAATGACTGCAGCATGTGATCTTTTCTCTCTCTCTCTCTCTGTCTCTCTCTCGCTCTCTGCATACACATTGGCTTTATGTAACAGTGGCAGCGTCAGACAACAAAGGCAGCTACAAGCTTTACTTTCTAAACACATTGGCTCGCTGGCATGGATGCTGCTCGGTTTGTATAACAGGGTTTATCATGACTGCTCTGTTTTAAAGAGCTTGTCCAATTAAATTTTATTCATATAGCGCCAGTTTATAACAGAAGTTATCTGATTGCACTTTTCATAGAGCAGGTTTAGAGCGTACTCTTTGTAATGTTATCTACAGAAACCCAGCAATTCCCACCATGATCAAGCACTTGGTGAGAGTGACAAGGACTCCCTTTTAACAAGTAGAAACTTTGAGCAGAACCTAGACTCGGGGTGTGCGGCTATTAGCCTCAACTGATTGGGCGGGAGGAGAGAAATACCTGCAGAAGGAGAGAGGAGAGCGATGAGAAAGCACATAACTACTTATGTTCTGCGAGATAGGAAAGGAGTGAGCATTTTGTTATGGCGAACATGCTAGCAAACTGTTGCCCATTTACACTTCCAGCTGATATTGAGCAACATTAGCATTCATTTGGAGTCATATTTTTAATGAATGTCCAAATTTCACTCGCCTTCTAGCTCTGGTTTACTGCTAAATGGAGCACTGTGTTCTCCTGCTAGTTGCTAGCTTTGTTGGACTATTTTGGTGCTGAGCAGGTAGCGTATTGTGGATTTTTCAGTGCTTTGTTTGCTAAAAACAGTTGCCTGCTGTGGTTGGAAACACTGAGGTGAGAGTCCAAACAGTTCAGTTGTGGGCTCTGAAACCAAAACAATGAGCTGAAAGATGGTGAAAGCTCAAAAAATTTCCAAGGTTGTGGTGACTGATGTTGCTCTCTCTGATCATTGTGTTTCTGCGTGCACACAAATGTTAAAACAGAGGTGATCACAAAACGGCATACCACTGAAAACACTAGTGAAAAATTTATTGAGGCTTTCTTCTCAACACCTGCCCTCTCACGGGTCTCAGTCAATGAGCTTGTAGATAATTTCAATTCTAAAATTACAAATGTTATTGATGCCGTTGCACCAGCCAAGGTGAAGGTGGTCTCTGGTAAGAGAAGATCTCCATGGAGAAATGCCACGCTGGTTAGAACTCAAAAAGAGAGTGTCGAAAAGCTGAACGCAGGTGGCGGAAAACAATTCTCCAGCTTCATTATGACATCTATAAAGAGAGACTTTGCATTTATAATTTAGAGCTGAGAAATGCAAGGCGGTCCTTCTTCTCTGACATCATCACCAAAAACAATAATAATGCACGTGCACTGTTTGCTACTTACGACGGGCTAACCCACCCATCCACCAGGGCCTGCAATGAATTTGCTTCCTTCTTCACAGAAACACACAAAATTCAAACAATTAGACAAGCAATCAGTGCCTCCATGCCAGTAACAGTCCCTGTGTTCACTTAAAAACAATTCATATAGCATGAGACAATTTGATTCTATTAAACATAAAAACCGGAGGACATAATACAACATCTGAAATCCTCCTCATGCTGCCTTGATATTCTGCCAACAGGTTTTTTCAAAAATGTTTCTATATGCATGGCCTCAGATCTACTACAAATTATCAACATGTCTCTCCTCTCAGGTTTTTTCACAGGCCCTGAAAACTGCAGTCATTAAGCCACTCTTAAAAAACAGCAATCTAGACAGGTCACTAATGAGCAATTATAGGCCCATATCAAATCCCATTTTTAAGTAAAATCATTGAAATGGCTGTTTTTCAACAGCTTAGTGCTTTCTTGGCACTAAATAACTGTTTTGATGTCTTCCAGTCAGGATTTAAACCCCACCACAGCACTGAGACAACTCTTGTTAAGGTCTTCAATGACATCCATTTAAACACTGACAGTGGCAGAATTTCGGTCTTAGTATTATTGGATCTCAGTGCTGCATTTGACACAACATATTTCTAGACAGACTTGAAAACTGGGTTGGACTTTCTGGCACAGTACTAAACTGGTTTGAATCCTACTTAAACGACAGGGACTACTTTGTGTCTATAGGTAATCAAACATCTGAGCTGACAAAAATGTGGAGACACATGTGGAGTTCCCCAAGGCTCCATTCTGGGACCTCCTTTTGTTTAACATTTACATGCTTCCACTGGCTCAGATTATGAAAAACAACAAAATATGCTACCATAATTATGCAGATGACACACAGATTTACATAACCATTTCACCAGGGGATTATGATCCCATACAGTCGCTGAGTAACTGTATTGAGCAGGTCAACGATTGGATGTGCCAGAATTTTCTTCAATTAAACAAGGATAAAACTGAAGTTATTGTTTTTGGAGCCAGGGAGGAACGATTGAAAGTCAGTGCTCGACTTCAATCTGTAATGTTAAGAACCACAAATCAAGCCAGAAATCTTGGTGTAGTCATGGACTCAGACCTGAATTTGAGGAGCCATATTAACACAATTACAAAGTCAGCCTACTATCACCTGAAGAATGTATCAAGGATTAAAGGACTTGTCTCAGCAGGACCTGGAAAAGCTTATCCCATGCATTTATCTTCAGTCAACTTGACTACTGTAACAGTGTCCTTACAGGGCTCCCTAGGAAATCCATCAGACAGCTGCAGCTGATTCAGAACGCTGTTGCTCGAGTCCTCACTAAGACCAAAAAGGTGGATCACATCACTCCAGTTCTGAGGTCTTTACATTGGCTTCCTGTATGTCAAAGAATTAATTTCAAAATCCTGCTGTTAGTTTATAAAGCACTAAATGGTTTAGGGCCAAAATACATTTCCAATCTTCGGCTTCGTTACGAACCATCCAGACCTCTCAGGTCGTCTGGGGCAGGTCTGCTTTCTGTCCCCAGAGTCAAAACTAAACAAGGAGAAGCTGCGTTGAGTTATTATGCTCCGTATATCTGGAACAAACTCTCAGATAACTGCAGGTCTGCTGAAACTGTCAGTTATTTTAAATTAAGACTGAAGACTTTTCTTTTTACCATTGCTTTTAATTAAATATTTAAGATTTTTCTTTTTAC
This sequence comes from Micropterus salmoides, assembly GCF_014851395.1. Taxonomy (NCBI): domain Eukaryota; kingdom Metazoa; phylum Chordata; class Actinopteri; order Centrarchiformes; family Centrarchidae; genus Micropterus; species Micropterus salmoides. The sequence continues at coordinate 5,634,928 of NW_024041484.1, forward strand.
TGATAACTTACACTGCACTGTAACTTTTACTGTCCTGTTTTTTTTTGTTTTTAGCTTTTTATTATTTTCCATTTAACTCTTTTAACCCTGATTGTAACACTGTAACTTTTATTATATTTTATGTTGCTTTTAAACTTTTACATATTTCCCTGTTGCTTTTATGTTTTATGTAAAGCACTTTGAATTACCTTGTTGTCAAATTGTGCTATACAAATAAACTTGCCTTGCCTTGCCTTCTATTCGCATTACACATTTGCCATTTGGAAACTGTACTGGGTCACCTGCATGGACGAGAATAAACAAAATGGGGACCCATACATAAAAACATGGCTATAGCTCTACTAGTGGTCAAAACCTTGACATGTTTATGAATGTTTTGTGACTTCATGATTGCTGCAATTTGCATTGGAAATGTGGCTCTATACTGTCAACACTGGCTGAATTCAAGGTTTAACAGAAAGGTTTGACATAGGGATATCCAGACTATTTTGTATTTACAGGTGGGTCCCTATATCTTGAGTTAAGTGAATCCGTGCATTTTGCCATCCTCACTTTAGTTTGACATTTTAGGAAATATGCTACATACCATTCACTTTCTTGCCTAGAGCTAGATGAGATACCACCGATACCACTCTTGAGTCAAACATGAAGTTACAGGGAGGAGACTGTTGTCTTATCTGGCTTAGCCTGAGTTTGCCACAAGCCAACAAAATCCCCATACCACCTCTAAAGCTCCGTAATTAACATTGGTATTGAACTTCTTATCAATCTCTCAGCAAGCAAAGTGAAAAAGTGTATTTCCCAAAATGTGGAATTATTACTTTGAAACCAGTGGGGCAGCTGTGGATTACTTAATGAACATTTTACTGGCAGTGTGAGAGCAGGATAACCAGCATGTCTTATGATCTGTCCCGCCTTTGAAATAAAAGGTAAACTTGGTTCAGTTTTCAAGGGAGAAGGAACTTGGTAAACAATAATTCTGGTTATTTTGCAGTTGTGACTGCAGCGTATAATTGCTTTGACTCTAGTTTAAAATTCATTTTGTCTCATTAAGGTGTTGGCGCATCAGATAGTACAAATTAAATGTTGATGGTTAATAATCAGTATTTATTTTGGAGACCGTATTCTGCAGTCATTTTTGCTGTAACTAAAATCACTGTACAGGTGCACATGCAGCCCACTTCTCTATAATAATCCTGCTAATTTAAATGGAATCACACTGAGGGTTTATTAGTGCTAATGTCTTTCAGCTCTCATAACCAAACCTGAGGATGGACCAGTATGAATTTGGGCAAATTAGGCTGAAGGCAGCATGTGTGCCTGGGATCATGGGATTCCTAAATGGTGTTTCCATAGCAACAGTGATTTCCCCTCACTGCAGGTGATTATTCTGTGGTGGTCCACCCGGCCATGGCCTACCTGTGGTGGCGGGGTTTTGGAAGGGATGGTGAGGTTGTGTGTAGTCTTCCATTAACCTTTGTTTATTACAGGTTGGTCCAGTGGGATTTAGCAACTCTCATTTACACACAGCTATAAAAGTGCAGGATTTTTAAATGAACGTCAGTTACATGCAAGCCCTTGCCAAACGAGTTTACACAATGCTGATTTAGCCTTTCACCGGCAGGAAAATCTCTGTGTTTCTCAGTTTACTGGATGTTTTAAATCTGTGATTGATTGGTTTGCCAAAGCTAAAGGGGAAGCACCCAGCCATTGGTGTAAAAAACACACAAAAAAAACATCCATTGGAGAGAATGCTGTTTATTTCTAATGATTGTATAGTTGTGTTCATTTGCTTTGGCAACGTTGTATTGTATGCAGTCATGCCAATAAACCCACTTGAACTGAAATTGAACGTAGACGATGCAGCTCTCACTCTGCATGGCTCAGGGGCAACCGTATACGGAGTAGGCTACAGCATCTAGGAATATGACAGAGATGGTGGAAAAACCTAAGAGGCATTCATAAAAAGTGAAAAGAAAGCGATGGACGGTTCCATGCTGCAGGTTTAAGTAGATAAAAACAAGACGATAAGAAGACAATGTAGAACTATAAAAGTGCATACAGGAATGAAAACCAGACATGAATGCAAAAGTAAAAAAAGAGTTTAATACAGGTTAAGACAAAAAATAGTATTTAAATTCAGTTCCAGTCTGTAACATATAAGTTGACCTCATTTTAAATTCGACTGCAGTTCCAGCTGAAGCAAAACATTTAAAAGCACTTTAAAATCTATCAAAGTGTGCGATCTGAGACTGTTTCAACATTACTAAACAGTGCTGAAGGTGGAATTCACCTTTCCCTAAACCATCGGGACACCTCCTTTGTTTTTATTGACCTGAGAGTGGGAAGAAGCGTGTCTATGGATTAGTGTGTTCATTATACTTTGGCTCAGAGCCACAGCAGATAAATTACTCACAAACAAGGACGTTTAAGAGACCAGATTTGGACTTGATTGGAGGAAGTGTGCAAGACACCTGAAATTCCCCACACAGCATCAAGTTATTAGACTGCCAATGACTGTCACAAGCAACTGAGTGATTGGCTCTGGTTCCTAGTAAACAACACTGTAGATTGGCCCAGTCTCTGATTGCAGACCAGTGGGATTGCCAGCAGGAAGGAATGCATTTCCGTCACCCCACTGGACATCTCACTTGTCTGGGTATAATCCAAACAGGTTCATGAACAACAACCTGTAAGTGTAAATGAGACCTGTGGACCATAGATAAACAGATGGTGGGAATATATTTCCACTTTGTAATTACCCTTTCCATACCTTGTACTGAACTACACAGCATATCCTTTCTACTTGAAAAGATAAACTGTTTACATTTCAGTATAATCTATTTTGGCCATTATTGACTATTTGGACAGACATTCATATGAATGAAGACTTTTGTAAGACGCATACAAGAGTTGGACAAGTACAAGTACAACAACACAAACTATCGCCTTAGAAATGACTAGAGAGCTGATTCAACACCACAGTCCCAACACAAAACTGACAAGACTAAGAGTCTATTTTTTTTTCTAAAGACATTCTTAAGGTAATATCCCATAGTCTAATCTACCTAATCTGTCTAATCCATCCAATAGTTGTCGAGATATTTCCCTCCAATATAGGGCTGCAGCTAGCGATGATTTTAGTACTAAAAGCTTCTACAAGTTATTTTATTTATTCATCGATGCAACGTTTAAGAAGTTCTGACAGCGAATCACCCCCCCCCCCATGACTGTGACGTTACAACCCAAGCTCACGGCCCAACCAGGCGGCGAACAACAAACGCACGTTATACATTTTCAGCTGAGGTCTGCGGCTTAGACTCAATGATCAATCATTACTTCAGTTAAATGCTAAAGTTGCTGTTACTGTTACCTTGTCTGTGGTCCGCTGGCAGAACACCGGGGCTTTCTGATCAGATACCGCCATGCAGTTGCGGTAGGTGACTTAAGTTTTGTTTTACGGTGGACGGACTGTAACATTACAGAGTTGTTTTCTTTTAGCTTGAAATAATCCCATAATTTGGACACTTTCTTCTTCGTCCCTCGCTATTTTCTCTCTCTTCCTCCACTTTGCAAACAGCTCCATCATAACCACGTCATGTTCACAACGTAAGCATGAAGTACAACAGTAATAAATATCTGTGCAAAACAGTGCACTATATAGTTATATGGATTAAACAAAGCAAAGAGTTTGCGCCGATGCTTTTTAGTAATCAAATTAATCGATTTAATCGATGAATCGTTTCAGGCCTACTCTAGAGCAAAGTGGGTGGATGACTGATGAGGTGTTCAGTGGTTTGTGGTAATTGCTGACTCCTTGTCACTTAAACAGTTTCACCTCTTGAACCATAAATAGATATCAAAGTTTGGAGTTTCCCTTGCTGGCTTCTTTACAGTCAATCCCTTGCACAAGAGAGCTAAATTAGATATTTCCCAAGTGTTCCTCTTGAGGATGGTCCAGCAGTTTTTTCAGTAAGCAGACTAAATCTAAAGTAAGACTCATGCAGTGGCTACATCTGTACCCCCATGTATGCTGCCAGGCAATGTATTTAAAGGCCATGTGCTGCCTTTAGGAGTTGCTAGGAGATTTTGCTCATGGATATCCATTCATCATGTCTGCCATGTCTGTCACTGCCTGTTTGTTATTGAGGCTCTCTACATCCTGTATGGGGAAACTCGGCTGCTTGCACTCTCACCACACCACAGACTCATTCATCATGGAACTATTTTGTGCCTTTCTGTGTCTAGGTAATCTCTTTAAAAAGAGAAAGCATTGGAAATTGTTACTGCTGTTGTAAGAGTTGCTTCTGTTCTGACAAGTGATTGCACAGAATGATAGTAGATTATGTTGAGTATTTTTGGCTCTCTGAAGTAGGCCAGCCTTCTCTGTAACTGATGGACTGGCCTCTTTTCTTATGTTCATCCTCAAGGGATTGCAATGAATAATCGACATAGTCGACAAAAAATCGATGATGAAAATAGTTACCAACAAATTTAATTATTGATTAGTTTGTGATGTCATCGGGCCGTAGCAACACTGTCTGTTTTCTAGAGTGCAGTGAAACATAGCAACATCAACGATGGCAAAATCTTCAAGAACTAAAACCTCCAAAATGTGGGACCATTTCAATTTTCACACAGCCAAAAGGTTGCAATCTGCAACATTTGCAGAGCTGACCTTGCCTGGCAGTTATGCTGTAGCATCTGAAGAGGAGGCATTTTAGCGCTCTGGATGATAGGGATGCAATTAATGATTATTTTCATAGTCGACTAATCATTACAGCCCTACTGGATGATGAAGACTTGTCTCCGTAAGCTAGTTAGCTAGCTATCTAGCTTATAGGTAAAAGTTGGGATGAACTATCAATTGCATTTGCGATATTCGCAAATCGCAATATGATAAAAAGAGATTTTAATCGCAAAGGCTGCGATTACACTGTATTCACATGACACGCGAGAGTAAAGCAGTTTGCAGAGGAAGCATCATCTTTGCATGTTACGGTGTACCTTGACTTGTTTTTGTACAGTGGCCTCAAGCTTGACAAGAGCTGACACGTGTGCAGTCACAGGACTCAGCCGCATCCAGTCCTGCTGAGCTTCCAGACCGGAGTCTGAAGCAACGGGGAGATGTTGGGTAGCGCTAATAGCCCTGACTTTCCAGCAGACTGACAGCTTACTCGCTCGCTTTTAGCCTCACTTTCTACTGCTTGCTCTCTCTCATTCGCTCGCCCACACACTCACTACGCACACACATTGCACTGCCCTTAAAGACCTCACTTGGCTGCTCTTTTAACAGCACCTGTCACTTATGTCCTCCGATGAATGAGAGAGTAGAGGAAGCTAGCCAAGCGTTGAGTGTTGCCGTGCTCGCATAGTGTGCCAGTGAAAATCGACTGAATTTGGAGTAGGTCTCAGTTACTAATCACCAAGAGAACCCGTGAAGACCTCTTGTTCAGGATGATGTGAAAGCTTGAGCCCATCCTAGCATGTGTTAAGGAGAGTCCCATGGCCACCTCCTTAATAATAATGATCATTATGATAATGGAAACCATAACTGGAGACACTATCCATGGTGCTATTGAGAATTATGTAAATGAAGCTTACTGTGGCTTACTTTTATTCACACAACACAAAAACAGAAAGAGAAAAGTTAATTACAATAATTTAAGGTCAGAAAATGATCCAAGTCTAAAGAAGCCTTAAGAAGTGAATGTTGTGGAGTAAAAATAATCAGACTTGTTATTTTCCTTCAGTGAGAGCAGCTACTTTAAGATGCTCTTCAGAACAGTTGTGTTTCCATCTGGGACTGCGGCGGTTTTCAGTGTGTGAAGTCAAGAGTTCACGTTGCGCCCAACCTGCCTCGACTAGTTTAGTATCCTGACCAGTAACTGCAACAATCTCTCGTCATCTGCCCATCAAAGCCACTAACTTCCTCCCCTCTTCTCCGCGTGATTCGCTGTCAGACAGAGCGATGACGGCTCCGTGCCTTCTAATTGGTCATTTTCCTGCCAACATCCCGGAATGGTTGACTTCATCACTTGGCGCGCCTGGATGTGACTTCTCCAATTCCACTTGTGGTCAGTTCTAAGACCGACCACATCTCTTCAACTTTGATCTTTATTTTTGTTGTTTTTTTCCCACCAATCCGAGGACTTTAATTTGCTTTTGTGTCTCATTTTTAAGCACCAGAGGCAGAATGACTCTGTCAGCACGTTTGTGTTTGCGTGCTAACTTACTGTAGTACAGAAAGAGCTCTTTTCTGAGTAAAAAGAATGTCTAGTACAAGACTTCACATTTGCATATTCATAGGTCATTCTTTCTCCGAAGTACCAAAAATTTGTTTTCACTGTGCACTCTTCACATTTTGTTGATGTATGTTCAAGTTTGTTCAAGAAAAATGGAAGAAGGATCTTATTTGAATTCATCTCAAATATGTGCACGGTACAGTAATATTTGCACGCTGGGACTGCAGACATCCCCACTTTTCATTTGCTTTGTGAGAAAGTTCAATAGGTCCCATATTTCTTCCTGTACCTTTTACCTCAGAACAAACACTAAGAGAGGAAGCTGTAAATTAATTGTTTCTGCAGTTTTACATGCTGTTGAGGCTGGGCTCGTCGGGAAGGATTTGTTTGAATTGCTTCATTTCTTTGCTGGCTTCATTGTCACTGATTAAAAGGCGAACTTTAGATGTGGGATGCCTCTGTTTGAATTTATATGCAGTGAAAGCTCAGTTTGTGGCCTCCTTTTTACTGCACCGCTTGGGTTTATTTGGAGCAGCTGTGCTTATCGTTATAATCAGCTTGTAAACCTCAAAATGCTTTGGCAAGATACAAATCGTAAGGTTGATTTACTGACAAATGCCAAACACCTTTGGTCATTATTGCATGCAATTTAATTAGAACAGAGCACAAATAAAGAAAGCAAGTGTGTGGTTTAGATTGTGTTTGTGTGCGTGTACATGCATGTGAAGAAGTATGCACATTTGTGCATGGGCCTGAATGTGTTCTTACAGATCTTACTTGTGTTATGTCCTCACACCAGGCTTTTTAAAAACATTATGTTTATTGAGTTTTTCTTTTTCATTTTTTTTTCTTTCTTACCGCATTTGTGTTAACAGTTCACATAATACATATCTTTCATATCCCCCACGCCCTCCTCTCCTAGATTGTCCCCCCAACTTCATATAACACAACCAGTAACATGCCAGTCTACCACATAAAGTTGACATCAGATAGTAGGGCTGCATAATTTGTTGAATATTGATCACGATTACCATTTTAGCTTCCCACAATTAAATGAACATGATCAACAGTGATAGCACGCACCCTCCTGCTGCTGCAGTCCAGAGTAGATGGAGTCTGCAGTTTCCTCTGCGCCGCGGGTGACGGAGCTGGTTACTCTGTATTGACTGCAACTTATTTGCTTAATATTATTGGCTTTTTAATACATCCTCCAATTAGTACAGCCAGCGGCGTCGCCAAAAACTTTCGGCCCCATCAACAAAAAATTTATTTGGGCCCCCTCTGCGCAGCTGTTGTCACCGCATCTCTAGGATCTAACTGTCCCATCAAAAGCTGTATAATTAAAGGCTTGCAACTGTCTTGTTTCTTGTAGTTCAATACTAGTACTAGCACAATATTTACTGCTGGTGATTTGTACACGCAAGTATGCATACAGTATGCACTTCACTGTTTGATGCAAGATTAAAAGCCACCATAAAAAATGTCCTTAAGGCAATCTTTTACAGTCTCAATGTATTTTTATAGTAAATTAACTATCTATAGATGTCATTTAACAGCCATAATTAAATCTAAATGAACGGGTGGTCGGGCAATATGGATGTTTTACTTTTTGGTCAATGGGGATATTTAACTTCTATTGCCAAAAACAAAGAGATTATTAATTTTATTATTATATTTAAAATACTCAATGATAATCGTTTATTTAAATATAGGTTATATATTTTTACAGTTTTTACCCATTTTTTGGGGCCCTGAGTACAAATGATAATATGCTTGCTACTGTGTGCCGGCGACGTGCAGTGCGTAAAATGACACTTTTTGAGGTCTCTCCTTGAGCAATAGTCTTTGATGGCATGATTCAAGCGATTCAAACTTAACGGATTGCCTAGTGTGAGGAGGCCTACACCTTGTTACCATATCACAGACATCTGGGGCAAGTACTGGACTGCTGTGTGTGTGTTTGTGCGTTGGTGTGTGTGAGAGAGGGGGAAATGTTGAATCACATAATAAGCAATGATCTCTCTCTCTCTCTCTAACCCCCCGCCGCCGCCAGTGATGTTAGGTAGGCTATATTAGAGACCCCCACGAAGCTCAGCTTATAACTGGAACCGTGCAGAACGGCATAGAGAATCTAGTCAATTTTCATTTTTATATTGTTATAATATTTATATTTGGCTTCTTCACTTTAAGGACCAGTCTTATTTTGAAGCATTAGTACATTAGATTTAAAAAATTTTACATTAGCAGAAATGCAGTGAAACAGTTGCCTGTTTATTTATTTTTTGAATTTTTTATTTGAAAGTGCAATAAAATACGTTGTCTCTAAAATCAATGAATAATCTTGATCTCGATATAGGTCAAATAATTGTGATTATTATTTTGGCCATAATTGTGCAGCCCTATCAGATAGTACCCATCCAATGCAAACCTTAAGACAATACAAAGAATAAGGTACGAATAAAGAAAATGAAAATAATAAGAGTATTAATAAAATAAAATATTAATTTATTTTTAAATGTTTGAAATTGTGTTAAATTCTCTTGGCCTTTGCTTTGTTTTAAGACATGATCTTTTCATTATGAATAAATTATGCCAAGTCTGCTCAGTGGGGGTTTCTCATCCCTCCAGCATAGCGCTATACATTTATTCGCTGTAACAAGGGCAATTTTTATGAATCTCAGTATGCAGCTTTTAACCGCCATCATAGATGCATGGTCCCAGTTACCTCACACCAGTCTTAATGTCATCCATGAAAACTTTGAGTGAACACACTGGAACACACTAGCAACTGTTGGAAAAATCTTAGCAGCCACCTATTACTGACCTGGCAACCGCCCCGAAACCAATTATTTCTGCTACTTTCGGCTAATAAAAGACTACCTCAACTCGTAGTGGTAGTCTCATTTCAGCAGGTTCAGTTGCCTTTGATTTAGCACTACTAGACTCTAAGACTAAATTTCTAGTGACCTCGGCCACTACTAGCACATTAGTATCCAGCTCAGCTCTGCCTCATTCTCACCAATAAAATTTGCTCCAAATGTGGGCATCGTGATTGATGACCAAGTAACTTTCACTAAGCATGTTGTACCTGTCACTTGTCATGTTGATTTGCATGATATAATATCAGAAACATCAGGTCCTATCTTATTGAGTATGCAACTCCTTGTACAGGCTGTACTGGTCATCTCTTGCCTTGGCAGCTGTAATGTTCTTCTGGGCTGCCAGCATGCACAGTAAAACCTCTGAAAATGGTTCATGATGCATTTCTGGTCTTCAACCAAAGACAGCCCATGGTACTCGCCTTTTTATTACACTCCACTGGGTCCCTGTTGCTGCTCACTTCAAGTACAAGTCACTTGTGCTTGCTTACAAATTGTCAAGCTAGGCCAATTGTGAGGAAGTCTCATGCAAAGAAAGTAAATGTTTTTATTTCCCATATTCCCAGGTCAGTTCTCCAAACAGGCAGCCCTCCATTGTCTTTATTTCAAGCTCCGAGTTTACAAATTGAGATGTTTTTGCAGGTCAGTGTTGGAAACAATAAACGGCACATTGCTCTGTGACTAGCGCGGCATCAGGCATTGTATCCACTTTGGTTTGATGTACTGTACAGGCATGTTGCTCTCTGATGGCCCCTTTTGTTGTTGGCAGAGGATGAGCCCCTTTGCAGCAAAGGGCTGACGCCGGCGCATGCAATATGCATGAAGCTGTCGGACAATGGAGAAGGAAGTGAATACACGTAGTGCATTTTGAATACAAATGCTCAGGGAGAGTATTGGCTGGATGTGGAACACTTGGCAAACCACCCAAGGCTATAGAAGGTGTTTCCTAGTGACCAGCTGATTGTGCTAAATGATTTCTGATTCTCAGCACCTGCAGTGTTAATAGTGTGCAGTGTGTAGTGGGATGTAAGTGTGGGCTTTTAAATGAAGACATGTTATTTTCCATTACAGAAAGGCCCCTAATAAGCAATTGCGCTATATCTGGCTTTTAACATCAGTAAACTATAAATTAGAATAATTCAGATACATTCTATAATTACCCTAAATTAACAACACCTCCAAGTTTATTGTCCAAGTTGAAAACAATGCACTTATATAGAGATTATCTGCACTGTGGCTCCATTTGTTTGTTATCTACAGGGCTTGGTATCAGAAATAACTAAAAACCTTTTGGGACGCACGTAAATTTGGCATAGCCCAGGCTATGGAGCGCTGTTAAGTACCGAAGGCTGGCTTCGGCTGCCCACTCAGATTCGTACTTTTGTTTACTCATGCTTTGACTTTGACACTTTGTTTAATCAGTGGTTCCCAACCTGAAGGTAAGGACTCCCCAAGAGGCTCATAAAACAAATTTAACAGAATAGGAAAGATGAATAATTTTCTTTCTCCAATGTTACGCTTGAATATTGGTTCAGCTGGATTTGTTCCTTCCTTACAAACTGCTCTATGGTGGTATTGGAGGTATGAGGCCTTTTGTTTTTTTCCCTCCACCTAGCTCCAGTTCCTCGGTAGCAGCTTGCGTACTGCTGTGCAATGTATGATCTAATTGGACATCAGGCCTCCAGGGTGAGTGTGGGGCGAGTAGCACCCAGACAGGGAGACATGACCCACAACCGAAAGGGAGCGCTGACAGACATATTTGCGTGTCTGTGTGGGTTGTTAGCGAAAGGTTGCAGTGTCTCAATTTCTGTCCATTCACACTCCGCCTCAGCTCTTGCTCCGACCCTGATATTCTTAAGGGACTGTCTTTCTTTTCTCCTTTTTGCTCTCACTCGTCCTCCATACCATCACCGCCACTGTCGTCACCCCTTCGATTTATTGCTTTGTCTGCTTCGAGGAATCTTGGCTGACCTACCCCCCTCAACAAATCAAGCAGGCGTCCCCCCTCAAGGCAGGTCAGACAATGCAGAGCCCCGTGTTTTTTTTTTATGAGGAAGGTGGAGGAACACCAGGCGCACTGATGCTGTGGAAGTGACTGGGATGTGATAACGTCTGCCGAGTTGCCTCCAGCTATTTGACATTGTAGAAGAGCAATACTTGTGAGATGAGAAATTTCACACGATGAGATAAGATGAACTTTATTGATCCCTAAGGGGAAACTGGGTCATTGCAGCAGCAAATGACGAAGGGTGGTCTAGAGAGCACAGAGCTAAGAAGTAATGAAGAATTTCAAAGCTAATTTTACAAATGTTGACATTCCACAAAAAGAATTTCTTGGATTCTGTTTTTAAATCTAGCCCCTCTAGGTTTTTATGAGTTAGCTGGTTAGTTCAGTCTAACGTAAGCATAGAGCAGGCAGACATTGTTTAATCTCACTGTACATTGGAGTTTTCAGTAGTTACTCGTAGGGCTGGGCAATAAAACAGTAATGATAATTATCGCAATATTATTTTCCTCAGTAACCATATAACAAATGTTCAATATATCGTCAATAAATTGTTGATTTTATTAATTTGAATCACGAACAAATTAGCACTTATTTTTTCTATTAAGAGATATTTATTTTGTTGAGGAAGAAAGACTGAAAAAAGATTTACTAATCATATTTTTTGGAAAAAAGATTTATATCATAATTAAACTTACTTTGGGGCGGCTGTGGCTCAGGAGGTAGAGCTGGTTGGCTGTTAATCAGAAGGTTGGCGGTTCAATCCCCGGCTCCTCCAAGGCTGCATGTCAAAGTGTCCTTGGGCAAGATACTGAACCCCGCATTGCCCCTGGCAGCTGTTCCGCCAGTGTATGAATGTGTGTGAATGTTAGTTTCTGTTTGAGAACTTAGGCTCAGTGTATGAATCTGTTTGACTGGTGAATGCAGATGTAGTGTAAAAAGCGCTTTGAGTGGTCGAAAAGACTAGAAACGCGCTATACAAATACGGAGCATTTACATTTTTACACTTTGTTGACTTGGTTCCTGACTGTAATGCCTGTTGCTTCACAGATGTGGTCAGCATATGAACATCATGTTGGTTAATACTGCACGTAATGAAAAGCAGGCACATTATTTACCATGTTCACCACCTTTGTTTAGTTTGTCAGCATGGTAACAATTGCCAATTAGCACAAAACACAAAGTACAGCTGAGGCCAATGGGAATGTCAGTAGTTTGCAGTAATCTGTACCGAATCTCATGGCAACTGAAATTTCACTAAAAGCCCAAACAATCGGATAGACCAAAAGATTGCCATCCCTACAGCCATGCCACTACAATCATGTTTCCAATGTGGAAAGTCTACTTGAAAGAGCTGAATAGACAGACAGCAGTGTTTTCCACCAGCCCAACATATGCGTGTGGATGGAAGGATTCCAGAAAAGTCAATTTTGTACAAACATTTTGTGATCACCAGGATTATTTTCCAAAGCATAATATACATTATAGATTATACCCTTATTTTTCTATGTGAGTCAACACTATGTTCTTACATCTGATTAGGTGAGCCCATTCTATATGTGTGAAAAAGAAATCTAGCCATGCAGAAATGCTCAGGGCTTTGGCTTCATGGTGGACTGCTGGCTGAAATGTCACATCCCTCGAGAAATAGAATAGTTTTATTGAGGAGTCTCGAATGCACACAGGGCTCCATGTTCTCCTGTTGTTTCCCTTTCCTCCTTACTGCTTCCTGCATTCATGCCTTGTTGTCTCTTTGTGTATTACCCTGGTGGTGCTGCAGATGGAGAAACAATGCAGCCTGAATGGGACACACGCACAGCTCCAATATGCTCGTGTTGGCAAACTGTACAAAAACTGTCGCCTTTGTCCCCTGTAATTCCCTTATCTCGTGGGCAAGGTGTTGGTGGTGTTGCCTCTCAGTGCCGCTGGCAGCAGCAGCAGTGATCTCTGCTTATCTGAGCTGTGAGTTAATAACTCAGCCAATTCTCTCTCTGCTCAGTCCACTATTGTCTTAATACTCATGAGGACCAAACTATTTCAGGAACAGCAAGAGCACAAAAGATGATTCACCAAGTCTTTTATGTGCTGTATCTAATGGTATAAATATTCACATACCCCACTGTACACTTACTATAGAACTAGAGGTGGACAAAAAAACAGATACACCTTACAATACTTCAGCATTTATTAGTGTTTGTAAGCATTTTAGGCAGTGACACTCTGGCCACTCTGTAAGTTGTTGCCTTGACAACTAACTTACAAAGATGGTGCTTATCAGATATTTATTACAGCTAACACATACTGTACTTCTAGATTATTTTTTTGCGATTTCCGCTGACCGACAGGAACGGCAGGGGAGAGAGAGGGGATGACATGCGGCAAAGGGCCCAGGCCGGACTTGAACTTGGCCGCTGCACTAAGGACTCAGGCTTTATATTTTTACTTTTGATACAAATCACCTTGGATCCTTGAATATGTGGTGCCAGGTGAGCTACGGGAATGAGCTAACTCCCTCCTTCAGTTTACTTTTTTACAACCAAAATGTCGTCTATGTCTGTTTTTGCCCTGTTTTAAAAAAAGACACATTTTATGGAATCACATTATAAGAAAACAAGTGAGAAAATGGGTTGAGGGAGACTAGAGAGACAGAAATGAAGTCATCCTGCCTGATATGAAAGTGAAGTCATCTTCCATAGATGGAAGATGGGCTATAAGGTACAGTAGGGGTGTGTGTGTGTGTGTGTGTGTGTGTGTGTGTGGGTGCTTGCCTGTGTGCGTGCACCTAGCGGAGAAAACGTGAGGAGATGGTGAAGTCATCCAGCTTCTCCAGTCAAGCATGAACACTGCTTGCCTGCAGATGCAGTGCACCAATTGAGCCCCCAACTCAGCCCCCCCCCTCCTCTGCTACACAACGGTGTCACAATCACCATGGCAAACAAATCAGCCCAGTCTCTAAAATGACAAAATTAAGCAATATCTGTACAGTTTTGTGCTGTATAAACAATATAAATAACTGTCAAAAGCAACATTAATAACAACGCTCTCCACCTCGGCTCCAAGTTTCTATCCTTTCATTTTTGAGGTGAGGATGGGCCAGCGATTCCATCCCGGTAGACGATGTGGAGATCGGACTCACTGACGAGCAGATACAGGTTAGCTGCGCTGGCTAGCAGCACAAACTGTACCTGTCTTTGCACATAAGAAGTAAAAAAAAAAACAAACAGAACAGTGAGTCCCATCTCTGGCTTTAACGTAGTACCCTACATGCCTCTACGATGTAATGTTAGACAACCAATTACCCATATTATGGGATCTTGGTACAAACATTCAAGGGCGTCACTTTGTGTTGAAAAGTGGTGGGGACATAAGGGAACAGATCAGGGGAGGGAAGATACATTTGGGTCACATGACAATGCACGAGAAGAAGACGAGAAGATTTATAACACGATTTTGCAGAAACCTGAGATGCAGAAAGACTTGAGCGGAGGTCTCGGGGGGGGGGCAGAAAATTTGGAGCATTAAACTCTTAATTTCCTGCATTCTGGTAACAATTTCTGCTCCAATTCATGGAAAGGTCTTTATTTATATAAAGAGAAACAAGAAATTCAGCTGGCATTTCATAAATATAAAAATATAGCAGAATATAATGCAGTTATCAGCAGCTTGTTTTTTTTTTCTTACTTTTTTGGACATTGCACATTTGTTTCTTCTATTTTTTAATTCCATTGCATGTTTTGTTATTGTGCAAATAAACCTTTCTCAAAGCATTTTTATTTTTTAGTAAACATTTCTTGTGGCAATTTATTTTTCAGAACATTTTTAACAAATGCTTTAAAAAAATGATGGGGACAAAATCAGCCATTTCAAAATGTTTGTACAATGTCCCCAGTGTCCCCAGTGTAAATAACACCTATGCAAACATTTACTCCTTAAGTATCGAAATTTGATACCGAACGACAAAATATTTTTTAATACTTGTATTGTATTTTTCAATATAGTATTGAAGCAATTTGATTGGTGCCATAAACGTATCAAAGTTGGGTACCTTGCCCTAAGTGCATGTCAGTCCTCCTTCGTTCTCCAGCTAGCTGCTAGCAATCAGTTTCTTTCATCCCCATCCCAGTATTCAAAGCACACCTGGCGGCGGGAGCTGCGCAGCTCAGACTTGCAGAGTATGACTTGTAGTTGAGCCAGATTGAGGTTGTATCACATTGTATCACCGCATACGACCCGCTCTAGAATGCTTTTGTCACGGGACTGAGACCACTCCCTCTAAAGGGTCTTGTGAGGTGGGTTTGGTCTGCACCTGAGGATGATTGCTGCATTCAGATTTGCCTGAAAACGCATCGTACCAATGGGAAAAACAAAAAGCTTTTAGTGCTCATGGTTCACATCAATGAAGACACCAGCTTTGAACACCCTTTCTGAGCAGCACCTGAGTTAATGTAAAACACCTCACGTTGGTGGTTGTTAATTAACTGGAGCTAGCTGTCTAAGTATGAATATCATATGGAGAAAAGCAGTGAAACAGCCACAGGCCTGAACCGCCTTCTCCTGCTGTCTAGGAAAGCCTGAATGGTCATTTCGTTGTAGATAACACAATATGTTGCCGTGCTCCTCGGTTTCCTTGCTGCAGGCGTTTTCCATCGCAGCTGGTTGCTCAGACGCTTCACCTCCTGCTTGTTTGGATGTTGGCTGGACAATTTTGACCCTGCAGCCTTCCTTCCTGTCCTCCCCCTCCCATCATCCTCTGGCTGGTCGGTCTGGACAGAGGAAATGAGGACTGTCTCATTATCGCCTCAGCTTCCTCCTGGATCTCATCCAACCTGGAGCCGGTTTGTCTGGACGCAAGCTGGAAACGGTCAGCTGTCACCTCTCCGGCTGCATCTGGCTCCCTGATTTACCATCCTGCCATCTTTATAGTCTAATCCCTCTTTCGATTTGCATCCTCTTCCATGCAAATGTTCCTTTCCCCAATTTTCTTGTTTGCTTGAATTATTGAGCTTTAGGAAAGTCCACTGAGCAGTAGTGCCTTTTTATACAGCAATGCCCTACTTCACATTCACATCGTATCACACATCCACACTGCGAGCTGCCCAGTATAATCAGTATATTACTGCTGGCCACTGGGAGCTGTCCAGTACAGACCAGTTGGGGAGTCACTGCCTTAAACCACAGACCTCTTGGTTACAAGGCCACTGTCACCCTTCGAGTGTGAATACCTCACCTCACCTCTCCCTGATTTTGTTTTCTATGTCTGAATGTCTGTTAAATCTTACATTTGCCATCCATCTTCTTTTGTTTTTCACCCTTCCTCTTTGTCTTGTTTCATCTGTCTGTCCTGTTTTTCACTTTTTCCTGTCTCATTTCCTCTCCTGCCTGGCTGTTCCTCATGGTCTCTATTTCCCTCTCTCCCTGTCAGACTTTATAACCTTCTCATCTCTCCCCCACCCTTTTGTTTCTAAAACCTTCGTTTTTAATTGCCTTTGTTTTTCTTTTGGCCTGTCTGGCTTTCTCTGTCCCCTTTTCTGTCTCTTTCTGGGTTTTTCTTTTCCGCTTCAGTCTCTGGCTGCCAGACAGAGTCAGATATCTCCTTTTAAACCATGTTATCCTCTGTACCCATGTGCTGGCCATCTACCAGGACACTACAAAGGAAGATCCTTCCCCTCTCCTTGATCCTGGAATGAAGCGCATGCATCATTAAAACCCAGAGCTTTAATAGTTATATGGAATGTGAAGTGGTTAGTACAGTATTAATTAAAAGGGTTCTTCAAAGTAAGTAGACACATACAGGCTGAACAGTTTAATTTCTCACCAAGATTGTGATTCCAGTTATGATTATTTTCTATAAATGAATCTCCAGGCTGGTATTGTTAAACATAGTATTAACATCTAACCTTTTCAAAATCTGATAAAATAATCACCTGAGGGAAGTTTGGCTTCAGGGCTTTCTGCATTTCTTTTTTCCTAAAGTAGTAAGGCCTTCTGACACAATCCCCCAAGGGCTAACTTTTCCCATGTGCATAAAATAATGCCGTTTTTGAGGTCCCCCTAAGGTCATTTTTTCTATTGGAGAGAAGTCAAATTACATGCAAACCTATTTAATTTTCTGTAGGCAACATTACCAGTTCAAGTTAAGCTAACATTTAGTAAGATTATGTTGGTAGTATAAATGTTTTATAGTACACACTCATTTTCAATAATAATCATGACATTAAAAAGTGCCTTCTTAGTTATTGATAAGCTGCTGACAAGTCGCAACTGGCAATATTTTATATCTGACTGACAATCCCAAAAGATACTGCAGACAATTCTGCGCTTTATCGGCTTGAGCTAATGTTTGCAAACCTGATTCCAGAAGGTCCTGATTTGACAACTGGGAGATTCGGACTGCTGTTCAGTGTTTACCGGCTTTCTGTCTTGCTCGACATCTAGTAAGCTGGCTGCTGACTGCCTGTCTGAAATTTACATGACACGGCAAGGCATATCATTAATGTTGGTCTCTTATATATAGCAAAAACTCTCCTATGTTTTCAAAAATCTAAATGATACGAGTTACACATGAGTTATATTGTGAAGAAATTATCTTTGAGTTTAAATAGTATAGATAGTGGCATGCTGAGAGCATACTGTAGTTTGACTAGCTCAAGGAATCAGTGCAGCTACACTGCACTGGGAACAGCTGTCATGAAAACCATCAAACTCATGGTGACACAGAATTTGGGGTGGTAAACACACATGCCTCTGGTGTGAGAGACCCGGGTTCAAATCCCCACTGTGACACTTGACACAACCCCTTGTTGCTCCGGAGGCGTGCAACCTCTGACATAAATAGCAATTGTTTATCTTTGTCTTCAAGCATATGTGGATGCATCAGTAGCTGAATAAAGCTGAAATTACAGGAGTTACATTCACCCCTCCCTCTGCAGCCATAATTGTGTTGCCCTTAAGCATGGCACCAAACCCTGCAACCACATCAGTGGAGTTACATTGTTATAAATATGAATAAATGTGTGAATCCAAAACAGACTGGTGAAAGAGAGCATACGCGCTGGGCTGATTGTTGGCTGAATGAACTCCGACCAAACAGACAGATCTGATCTGCTTTTAGCAGACTGCTCGTGATTAATTGAGGCGGTGGCTCATGTTGGTGAATAGTAAACAAAACCTCACTGCTGTTCTTCTTTAGCTGCGCCTGGCTGCCAACCAGAGCTGTTGATTTACTCTGTGAATTTAACTGTGGTTTCGCTTCTTCTACAAAGTGTTGCTCTTGTGAGTTCCTCTGAGAAATGTATCAGCTTTATCTGTCATCAGACTTTATGAAGTGTGGTAACAAAGACGGCATCAAAGCTTTTTCTCCTTGACTTTCTCATCTTCGCTCTTGTTGTCTTTAAGTCTCCTTCACTTTCCTCTCCATGCCTCCAAGTCAGCATCCGTCTTTTGTCACACCTTCATCATCTCTTATCCTCTGCGTTCCTGCTTGTGACACAATAACTTTTCCCTCCGTCTCATATTCATTCTCTGACTCGCTCCCTTGAGCCCAAAACCATGTTGGTAGTTGTGTGCATGAAGACAAAGAGCGTGTTGCATCCCCAGCTGCAGCCAAGAGCCACCTCACCCCAACAGAGCTTATCTGCTTATTTGGCCATCCTTGGAGAATAAGTGAATAGACTTTTATATTTTGCCTGTGAGAGTTTTTTTCTCTCTCTCCTGTATGGAGGAAGTTTAGCCGGTGACTGTCCTCGGTGATATGCTGCTTGTGAAGAATGAAGATGTGCGAGGTCAGGCATGTTCAAGGACGACTCTGGAGTCCAGCTGCTAGCAGTGGTGGGGAGTGTAAACACAGTTGTATAAAATAAAAATCCAACAGCTCTTATACCTACAATAGAATTAAAGGGCTTAATTTCAAAGTAAGATCAACTACAAGTCATACCTGTTTAAAAAACCCAAACATAATAAAACAAATGACAGTTATTAAAGAAAATGAAACTTTTTTTAAGAAAATGTGAATTAAAGCTAAATGTACATATTTTCTTCTTTGGCTTGGTTTTGTCCAAATTAACATGTACATTGAAGCTGAATGAAGAGGGACGTCGTGCTCCTCTACAGGCTTGAATGGTGGTTTCAGAAAGATTGTGTGTGTGTGAGAGAGTGTATTGAGGAGGACCAGCAGTACATCACAGCCTCGCTAATGGAACACTGCACTCCTGAAGGGTCCTCAGCTCCATCTCGTCCATCACAGCTCCCTCATCCCTCCACCCACAGAGGATTCTGGGTAGACGGTGACACCTGAGCACACCCGCAAGACTTAAGTCCTTTTTGTGCCTACGAAGAGCTCTTCCTCTTGTGCTTGATTTGGGATTGGGCAGAGATGATGTTGTGGCGGAGGGGATTAAAGGGAAATGGGTAGTGTGAATGGGGTGTCCTCAAGTTTAAATGGAGTGTTCTTTAAGGTACAGTCAACATGTCTTTTTATGTATTAAACCAAGACCATAAAATTCCCTAAACTTAACCGGGGGCTGTGAGTGCCTAAACAAAAGCATAAAGTTTTTTTGTGGATAAAGTTTTTTTCAGGGAACATTTTACTGATATAAGTATTGACATTTTGAGACTTTTTCCTCATTATATTGATTAAAAAATATACTTTGGGCAGCATTATGGCCTTTAAATCATATTTGTTGACGCAAATTAGCGTGTAAACATAATTTCTTGGAGACAGGATTGCTGTGTGAGTGTGGTTGGATCAGATTTGACTGACAGCGCTAGTAACAGCAAGGAGAAAAACAGAAATGCACGAAATAACCAAAAGTGTTCTAACTTTGCAGAAAATGGTGGGTTCATTGATGACCACATTGCTTATAGTAAGAAGCTGATTGAGATAATTTCATCCAAAGCTTCCTAATTCATTCAGTGATGGGAGTTCAAAAGTAATGCAGTAACATTAATGTATTGTTTTTTGCTGTAAGTCTTAAAAAAACCCCGGTAATATTATACCCGTTACGATCTCAGTGATTCGCGTTACAACGCATTTTAACACGAAATTAGGTGGTGTTTTTTTTATTTTTTATAATAATTCACCAACACCGCGAAACATTTTGGTACTAGAAAAACAAATCCATTTCCTGTTGCTGGAATTCGATGGTTGAGATTGTAGGCAGGGTGCAAACTACGGTAGAGCTTGGCTGATCCATCAGGAGATTCAAATTATCAATGACATTATGTGCGTAAATGTGCACACCGTCTTTCTTAATGGGGAGACAATTCATCCTATCTCACCCCTCCCCCCTCCCCATGCTATTAATCAGAAGGTTAATTCTAAGACCCACCTGATCTGCGGATATACAATATCTCACAAAAGTTAGTACACCCCTCACATTTTTGTAAATATTTGATTATATCTTTTCATGTGACAACGATGAAGAAATGACACTTTGCTATGTGAATTTGAGTTTTCAGATAAACAGCTTAGGCAAACGCTTGTCGTGGATTTTTTTCACGTCTTCTGCAGAAGGAACTCACTGGGACACACGCATCAGAGTATCATCCAAGTGAGCTGCAGTGTCTCAGCACATGCAGCTTTTTTCCTAAGCTCAGGGTCAGCACTATCTTACCACTGGAAGATGTCTTTAAGAGGTCCTCTAGAGGACACTCAATCTAAATCTATCGTAAAGACAATAATGCCCCAGTACAGCCAGATACATGTTCTAAAACAAGAATTGCATGCACCTCCAAATACTGCGTTTAAACGCTATAACATTCTTTGTGGGTCAATGGTGATAAATGATTCGAATTATATATTTTATGAACGTTTACAGTCTTTAATATTTTAATACATTTAATAGAAGTACCATTCCTTGACATAAATATATCTGGTGATAACCGCATCTGAAAAGGACCTAAAGAGGTGGATGCATAATTTTTTTAGGCTACCTGCCGAGATTTGCATCCACCTCTTTTCTCAAAATAAATGACCGTTATCACCCGTGAGGTGCAATTCTTGGCAGGCAGGCATAATTCGGCAACACCCCCTGGACACATCATGAAGCATCACACACATTTACCTCCCACTGACCCCGTACCCGACAAACCAGAGGCCCTCAGTGGGTAACATTAATTACATGACTGTGTTTGGAGATGGTACTCATGGAATTCCCATTACAGCTACAATGTAAAGTGGTGAGTGTACAGCTTGTTTAACAGTGTAAATTTGCTGTCCCCTCAAAATAACACATCACACAGCAACCTATAAGAACCTTAGAGATGTTAAACACACTTTACCTAATGAATTACTACCTTAGTGAAGAAATAAATTCAATGTCTACTACTTTGAGTGATTATATATTTTATTGCAAAATTAAGCAAGGGCAAGCATACAACTTAAACTGATTAATCCTAAGTAAAATGTTTAAAATTCAAAACCTGATTATGATAGCTGAGCTTGAGTATTTTGATGTCTTCTTTTTGGAGAGAAAGGGAGTGGAAGAAGTTGTCCCGGCCGATGAAATCCTTCCTTCACTGCTGAGCTGTTGTGTCTTGAAGAAACTTGAGGCTTTGTCCAAAGCCCTCAAATTGTCTCTAAAAGTCTTCAGTCCCTGTTGCAGTTGATAGAGAGAAAAACTTCAGAGTCCAGTGGATTCTTCAGTTGGTTTGGTCAGTGTGGTTATCCTCTGTGGTTTGATCTCTTGAAATCCACTGAAGAAAAAAATTATTTTCTAGTTGTTGGCTGTACAAATCCCCAACTCTTGTCTTAGGCTCTTGGTCCGGTTCGGTGATGGTCCTGCTCCGAGTCCGATGCCTCTGAGATGCCAAGGAATAACTCCGATCTCCTTCTGACTCCTCTTTATGTATCCTACTCCGTAGCGGAGTTTTCTTGTCAAATCAGCCACCACCCTTTTCCTGTCTACGTGACTACTGTCACAGATTGTTCATCATGCACAACAAAGATGTTTTGCAGATGGAAGTACGTTGCACTTCCCTTTTCTCACTCACTGTTGATACTAAAGGGAGAAAGGATACAGTTTTCTTCTTTGCGACCTGATAGCAAGAGCGTTGGGATCTCAACTTATTTGACAGCCCCTAAGTGAAAAAGTCCAAATTGCCAATATTTTGTGTGGCCACCATTATTTTCCAGCACTGCGTTAACAATCTTGGGCATGGAGTTCACCAGAGCTTCACAGGTTCTCTTCCACTCCTCCATGACGACACCACAGAGCTGGTGGATGTTAGAGACCTTGTGCTCCTCCACCTTCCATTTGAGGATGCCCCACAGATGCTCAACAGGGTTTAGGTCTGGAGACATGCTTGGCCAGTCCATCACCTTTACCCTCAGCTTCTTTAGCGAGGCAGTGGTCGTCTTGAAGGTGTGTTTTGGGTCGTTAAAGTGGCTGTCAAAGTAACTCAAAAGTAATGCAAAAGTAGTTTAAAGCATTATAATTCAGAGACAGTAATATTGTAATATAACTAATCACTCTCAAATGACTAGTAATCTATAATGTATTATTTTTGGAAGTAACTTGCCCAACAATGAATTCACTTCAAACCAAACCCAGATGAACCACAGTGCAGTACAATATGCTATGGATCACAATGGGTCCTCTCTATGTTGTTGACTAGCACAGTTGAACCCAGAAGTGTTTGCATGTACTGGCTCTAGATTATCATGGACACATGATGAGGACATCTGCATGCCGATCAGTAGATGCCTCTAAGCCTCCATTGATTACCAATGGAGCGCCGCACTGTAACAGCTTCTAAATCTGATTGCTGGCATCTGATGGTGTTTGTTCACAGGATTGCCTCTGTTTGCTATAATTGCCAATTAAGAAGGAAAAATGACATTACATGGAGATTGCTACTGATTTCACCATCACTGCTGCAGGTGTGTTTAGATAATCTGTTCACCTAGCGGTTGATGGTATTGATGCATAGTGATATGCTGTTTGCTCCATGGATGTAGACTGCATTTCTAGTCTTCTGTTTACCCAAGACTTACAGTAACTAAGTCCGCTTATTGATTCATCATGCATCTGTGCTGCAGTTGTACAGTTTATTTAATATACAGTATTTATGCAATATGCTGATTAAATGTTGAGGTACCAGTGTTAAAAAACTGTGTAAAAATTAAACCAAATCACTTTCTAAGTGTGGGAAAATATTTTATCTGTTTAACAGCAGATAGATACTGTATAACTGGGAGCGGTAACTCCTGACAGCTAAAACATAACAATGTTCTCGAGCTCTATTAAAGGTGGAGTGCAGCAGAAGTTCAGAATCCATCCATAGAAGAGGAATGACACCTACAACCACTGATACATCAGAACTTTTATCACCTCTGTTGTGATGACTCTCAGAGCTCTCATAGCTGTCAGCTAATCCTGACGGGTCACATTTGGGCACACAATGAAACCTAACCAGGCACAACTGGTACATTTCCAAACTGAAACTGACTCACGCCTTTCTCTTAGTCAACAGATTGCAGCAGGTGTGTGGCTCCGGATGGATGAGTGTTTATGGGCTAATAGCTGATGAGCTGGGGAGGAGAGCAGAGGCTGCAGCAGACAGAGGGCAGGGAGAGGGTGGGTAAAGGAAATCATGCTTATGTCCTTCAATGTGCGTGTGTTGGAGAGGGACACGGGAACAGAGAGAGAAAATGTAAAGTGACTGTAGATAGGAAAATGTGTTTGTCACGTAGGTGCAAGCACTTACAGGTTCTAAAATATTGTGATGCTAAGAGAAAGTAGTGGATTTAAACTCCCCTCTGGCTGTCAGTAGCAATCAGTATTTATTTGAATAACAGAATTTAACTCGCATTAAATTAACCTCAGGGCACAACCCTTCAAAAGGGGAAAATTGATAGCCAAATAATTAATTTAGTCTCATAAATCAGTTTCATAAAATATGCTAAACTATAAATTTGGAACTCTGATTTCTAATTAAATAAGTACAACCAAAATTACTACATCAGTAGCTAGTAACGATTGAAGGGTTTTGTAGATCTCAGTAGTAGAAGTTGGCAGCATTCACACTCGTGCATCCAGCATGTGTATATTCAAATCATTTATTTAAAGAGGTGGTATTAGGTGCTTTTTCAGGTACAAAATCCTATTTAGGGGTTGTACCAGAACAGGTTTACATGGATTCATTTTCAAAAAACACCATATTTTTTGTCATACTGCACATTTCTGCAGCTCTTCTTTTCACCCTGTGTTGAAGGCTTCGTTTTAGCTATGGAGTGATGCATCTTGTCTCTAAATGACCTTTGTTGGGAGTTGCACATGCGCAGTTCCTAGTTAAGGACAACTAGCCAATCAGAAGCAGAGAAGGGCGAGTCAGTGAGAAGCCGGTAAACACGGCTTTGGTTCAGCTGTAGGCTACATGTTGCCGACCAGCTTAGCAACATAGACTGGAGCAAGAGTTTCAGAGTGGTGAGTTATTAATCTGTAACAAATGTATCTTTCATCCATAAAGTTTTAACTGAGCTCTGTCTCTACATCACAGTAAAAACTTGACTGCCTGGAGGGAAGCTAGTGTTTGGAAGGGAGAGGAGAGCTGTGCTGCAGCTCACTGTTTTTCCACCGGTGTTTTTGAGGGCGTGTCAGAGTAACCGCTTGACGAGCATTATATGACACGCATTTTGCTTTCATCCCTGTGATGTCACAGAGATGAAAGGGAAGGAAGGTTGGACTACAAATGAGGTGTTTTCAGTCAGTTCAGAGCAGAGTTTTCTGTGGGAGATGGGAACTCCCTTTGGGCTGGACTTTGGGCTTTTTCACTTTGCAAACAGGTATGTAACTCAATAAAGGAGAGGGGAAAAGCCAAAAAGCATAATACCACCTCTTTAAATGATAAGAGTAAAACACACAATATGTAGTCTAACTAAATTAACTTAACCGAAGAACAAAAGGGAGTGTGTGTGCACTCGTCTCTGTGTGTAAGAGAGGGTGTGTGTGCTTGAGTGTGCACATGTCCATGAAGGGAGAGGGCTTCCATGGTGTGCTGCTTTCTTAGCCAGTGTTTCTGTTGGTTGTTGATGAATGCAGTCTCTCATGTGTAGTGTTGGTTCGAGGAAACTGGTAACTCCATTATTCTCCTTGCAGGGTTTGCAGCTTGTAAAGTTAGCCGGCAGACTTGTGTCGTAGCAACTGGAACTAAATAACTTTTACTCTCTGTTAGCAGTGCATACTTAGCTAACCTGGAATCTTAGGCAGGCGGTAGCGTTGCTGCCGTAATAAAGGAGTTTGGTGTGTCTGGCCCAAGCATAATTCACAGTGGAGAGGACCTCTGTCCAGAGGTCCGAGAGCCATCAGAGGAAAATGAGTTAAAGGGAGAGTGATTGTAATCCAATACACTTTGTTAAATTCATCAAACATTTGCTGGCTGTTGGCCCCCTCTCCGTTTTGTGTGTGCTCTGAAAAAACCCCAGTTTTCCTACACATCCCTGGCTCTGTAAAAGGGAAACAAAGAAAGTAGTCCAGACCATCTCCACAACATACTGTAGTTCCAGACTATCAGCAACAGGTGGTTTGAGTGCTCGTACACAGAAGCAGTGGCAGAGGGAGTTCTAAACACCGGCTCTTTGGAACAGGCCGGCTCCAAGCACTGTGTAGATGGAGAGATGGCTGAGAAACAGCAGGAAAAAATATAAAGAGTATGAACAGAGAAGAAAGTGATCGGAGGAGAGGTGGAACTGTTTACGTAAGGGCTTTAGATTTCATAGTCACGCAATGCACAAATTCATCTGTGCACATTTTTCCCCCCAGCTCTGTATTAAAATTACATTTTTTTTGTGTTGTTTTTGTCTGTTTTTTTATCCCTCTGGTCATTGACAAAGTAACCTCGATTTAAGGTCCACACCACATTGGTATCGAGATGTGATTGAAACCCAGGAAAAAGCTAGTAAATGGATCTCCAGACAGGACTATTTTGTCAAACTATTTCCTAGGTTGGTTAGAATTGTCTTTTTTATGTTTATTTTGTAATTGTTCATAATTGGAGCTCTTACATGAAAAATATGATGAAAAATATAGACAGACTCAAATGTTCATACAGTAGATGCTATCTCTCACTTCACCTCGCCCTTCCCTGCTCAGCCTGCTCCCTGAACCTGTCAATCTCCACATTTTCTTTCACGTTGTATCGCTACAAGATTCTCATTCATGTCACAGCCACAGCGACCTTGGATTCATTGTTGCACAATACAGTTAATCGGTAGTAAATTACCTGCATGGCAATAAGGCGGGAGTGAATGGCGAATAAGGATCTTTTTAAATGGTGTTTTCATGTAGTTTGACACAGTTATACACTGTCAAATCAAGGAGCTGCTCAGTACAACTAGAATCTACCTGACCAGGGTTGGATTAAGAAGGTGTTGCACAGTGAAACCTCAGCAGTAAGACATTTGTCTCACAGTGTATTAATCCAGATGTGTCCAACTGTACTGAAGGTTTCAAACCACCAACTTTTCCCTCACAAGTCTATCTTTAGGTCTCAATCACACAGGAGTTGGTTTGTTGGTGTGGAAACACCAGTTACACGACTCTCGTTGATTTTGACAAGCCCGTACATCCAGAAGCATCACGTTGTTGTCTCTAGGCAACAGCAAAGTCAGATGCTGTCAATCACTTGCGCTTGCATAGGTAATGACAGACGCTTTGCTGTTAACTAAATAAGAAATAAACTTACAAGTTTTTGCAGTTGTGACACATCAAGAAGAATATGTGGCAACAATAATGAGCAACTGCTTGCTTCATTTTCATTGTTGACAGACAGAAGAAAAGGCCGCCTCTGATTTCATCTGATTAGACAACAGACGATATGATTAGATGTAGGTCATTTTTGTCTGACGTCAACTAAAAGGCTTGAGTGTCATTTTTAATAATCGAAATCCTGCAATCCAGATGGTAAACAGGATAGGTTGTTTACATGCTTCATGTTACTGGACAGCTTTGTCTCAGTTTGAGCATGAGCCAGAAAACACTCACCATCATTGTCAAGCATCTGTCTCAGTTCATTCTCACCTCGCACACGACACCTTAGTATGTAACTGCTCTCGCTCAGCTTCACACTTAATGTTTGTTTTTCATCCACCCTTTTCTTATATGTTCGCTGTAGTCTATTCAGGGTTGTATCCAATATGCGTTGTTTGATGGCTTATTATTGTTCCATATCGATGTAAACAGCTGAGCTATCCCATTACATTCCTTCATGCTGTACTGAAAGCAATTCCCCTCGTCATATTGAAGTACAGATTTGTGTTCTGCTCTGTTCCTCAGCAGACATATTTTTGGCTTTGTTGGCATGACTAGATGATGTGCAAAAGTGAAATCAATTGTCTGGCTTTTCAGCAACTGTCTATTCAACTGATGATGTTTACTTTTATTCACAATGAGTTTGCTCCAAAAAAAATATGAATTCTTAAACTGTGTACAGTGTGTATTAGAGTTGAGCTTCATACCACAGACAACATCCAGATGTTATTCACAAGTTGTAATGACAGTTATCTGTGTTAGATGGGAGGAAACTTCAATAATCCTCTATCAGCATCTTACCAGTTTTATAACTGTATTTTTAACTGACAATTTAAGCAGAATGGTATTTTTTTTATTCCCATTGTAATTACTTTATAATAATTTCTTTTAATATAGCCCAATGACACGTTGTTATTGTACAACCAACCTAATTAGAAAAGTAGGAAACCTGTTGTGAGAAGAGAAATACAGTAACACACATGCAGTGGAAATTATAGATGTAGAGAAATATTGCACAGATAAGATTTCCCCCCACACACATAAAAATAGATTTTTTCATGCAGAATAAAATAAAACAAGAACTTTATAAAATCCTGTTAAAATAAACACACAATGTTAGTACGTTACATCCCTAACCTGTCTGAGGTCAGCCCTTTCTAAAGTCATAAAACTTTAATGAACAAGTTGGAAATGTATAGTTTACTTTAAAAAAAAACAACAACAAAGGTTCAATCATTTTTTATAACAGCTAGGCATTGCAGCCATATGTTAGCATGCTGATGTTAGCATTTAGCTGAAAGCACTTTTGGACGGCGGAAGTCCATGGCATACATGTAAAGCTATGTGTTGCAGCCAGGAAACACAGACAGGCGCTTGAGAACTTGTAGTGGGGTTTTATTGCTGTCTTCCACAAGATTTAGCAGTGTACAACAACCTTTACCGGCCTGTAAACTCGGCTGCCTAAAGCTAAAAGTGTCTTCTTGTAGCTCTTCGTGAACAGGGGGAGTAACAAAAAAACACAGAGCCGGATAGCTCTTCTTCTACTACTAAAAATCGATACTTACTCACCAACGCTACCTGGTGGTGACAACTGCAGCGCATTTCAATACATCGTACTGCTGTTGAGCATTGAATAACATTGCAGCACACATTGAAATTGAATAGAAAACTTAAAAAAAAAAATTGTAGGGTCCCTTATTATAACACAAACTATATTCTGTAGAACTGAACTATCTGCAGACCAGCAGTTTACCTCTCACATATGACTTATTTCAGACTTTGGGAACACAGACAATACTCCTTTGTTGATTTTGGTCTATTCATGACATTTGTTAACAGCGAGAATATTCTTTATATGAATTTAGTGTTTTCTTGAAACAATTTCAGCAGGGTACTATACTTCCTGTCGCTTATAGAAACACTCATGTTGCTACAGTTACTCCTGAGAGGACACCGTTGTTGATTACATATATCACTTCCATTTCTCACTCCTTTGTTGTCTCTCGGCCAGCACGTTGCTGTGTCTACCAGCCAGTATTGTTGTGCCAATGTGAATTGATCATAACCGAAGCTGAGCTGCACAATTATTTTCCCATTTTGCTGTGGTTATCGATCTTTTCAGTCAAGTCAAAATGAATTAGCCATCAGATTAAGTCCAAAGATTCTGTGAGAGTCATTCAAACAGATGAAGGGCATGCATTTCTTCCTACCCCGGAGTTCCTTTATTTGATCTCTGTCCTCCCCCTGGAGAGCAGAGAGTCTAAAATAATTTCAGATAGCAGTCTGGCGGCCGTGGGTACGTCATGGTACCCATCATGCAATAATCACCACCAGTGGTTTGCTGTCAGTCAACAGGAGACTCAACGGAGAGGTTGCCAGAGGCAAACCTTAAACATGAAAGCCCGATCTAGAGGATCCTCTTTTTTGAGAAGATCATTAAATATCATTGATAGAATCATATTTTATCATTTGGGGAAATCATGCGTAAATGCAAAGCCCTTTTACTTTAAGAGCTGGTCTGGATGATAAAATTAAATTAAAATTCTTTAGAAATCCAACGCAGATGTTGCAGTAACACCAATCAAAAACATCTTGCCTTTCATTTTAACCTTATTCTTGTTGCTGTAGTGTTTCTACTAGTGTGAAGTAGTGACGGCAGCCGATTGTGCTGAGCTTATGGAGAGCTTAATTAATAACAGCAGGTGCTATCCTTTTCCTAATTAAATATAATAATAATAATAATAATGCCCATAATGGAATAGAAAATGCACTCACAGCACAGAAGAGAACAATTAGCTTTTTTGTGGTTTATAGCACAGAGGTCAAAGTCCCAATGTCCAGTCCAGTTGAACAACAAATCCATTTAAAAACCGGTAAATTTCTTATGGCTTCAGAGGATCTGCAAACACACACCGTTCTCTCTTCAGCCTGGTGGAGATTGTTAATTGTCTATAGAACATAGAATAGATATAAATTCAGGTATGATGTAGGTATGATGCAAACTGGTGACAACAGGCTTAAATGAGAAACCAGTGCTTGCAATAGGTTCCTAACTACGTATCAAATATGCACAAACTGGTATTGTGGGAATACATATGCTATCTCAGCTGCAGTCTGGAGTCTCTCTCTTTATGGCTGAAAGCACCGTCAAGGATGTAACACTTACTTAACTTACTCAATCATCTAAAACCAAACACCAGAATGCTGATGATATTTCTGTCTCTTTTTGATAATTATATTAACAAAAAAAAAAAAGCTAGACAAAGAAATGGGATTTTCAGTACGAAGATAAGTGGATTTGGACTGACTGAAAGAGGAAAATGTGCTTTCAAGATGTTTCAGCATCCACATGACCTACAAGGCGTGACGCATTACTACTGGTGTATTTCTGGTATCACTCCTGATTAAGCATGAAACTGCCCTAATGACCTGACATGTTTGTCAGCCGCAGCCACTACATAGCACAGCTGTCCTCGGGCTTTAGCTTACACTGCAGACTCTCATGCTGAACATGCTTTGCTGTCTCCCTCCATCCCACTTCCTTCCCGGCAAGTCTGAGACGCCCGGCATACAACACCACTGACCTCTACATGATGGCCAATATTTATGTCTGCAAAACTGGATTTTGATTTCAAGTGCAAGTTGTTCTGCCCAGCCCTCCGGTCAGGGTCTGCGTTAATGTCAGACATTGTAGCTGCTCCTCTGAAGGTAAACCCAGACCATGATAACTGTACACGTTGTAGACGGTGACTCTATTATCATTCAAATACTGCTACTAACTAAACCAAAATCAGGTGCATTGTAGATATTGTAGCTTTAGTTTTATCCCAGGTTTTGGGATATGAGTCTGAAATTACTGCAGGGACTGTTTTAATAGTAGAAAGTAGTTCCAAAGTGAACTGTTTACAGTGAGTCCATTGACCTCTGGAAAGAGACGTTGCCTTTTATATCACTGTTTGATGCTGTTAGTGCAACAAACACAAATACATTGACCTCACTTGTACTATGGTGGTGGCAGCATTCAATATCTTTAAACCTGAGCAAATAAAACCAAAACAATGTGCAGGTAGGAAGACTTGCTCTAGGACACATGCACAGGAGGTATAGGTCAGACCAACTACGGCCCACCAATCAAATCAAATTTAACACCTGAAGAAAGCAAAATATGAATAACAGATATTTTTGCCACAATAAATCCTGCAAACCAGCAAGAGCGCTCCTGTGCTGTCAGTAAGAGCCAATCACAAACATGCATTATTGACGATGAAAGGTCTCCTCTCCATGCTGCTGCGAATCCAGTTTATCTCACATCAACGCCATAAAAACAAATGCTCGTGCCTCCTTGACAAACGAGCGTTTGCATCACAGTTTGCAGAGTGCTCTCACTTCACATGAACCCGCCTTCTCTACCATCGTCCAGTAAAAGAAGTGCAATCTCTCTCATTAGTATCCAATAGGCGCGTAGGCTAGACCTGTCTGTGTTTTCTGATTTGTGAGAGTTAAAGAGAACTGAAGGGTACTGGATGGATGTGGTGCAGGTTAACTGATGTTTGCCTGTTTGAAATAGGTGAAATAGTTAATTGAAGATGGAGAAGTATAAGGAAAACAAGACAGAAGGTTATAAACGTTTACAGGAAGTGCTGTGAAGGAACAGAGAAATTATATGCCTGGCTGATGTGGTTTGGAATACATTTGTTTTAAATATGTGTTTATTTCTGGGGAGCAGCAAGTGTTGCAAAGAAAATTTAATTAAGAACTTGGTCTCTTACTAGGAGGACTATTTATTTTCTTTTAACTTTGTTAGACACATTTTGCAATGTGGTAAAATAAAAGTTTTGAATAAAAATGTGCGTTGTGTCAAGTGTACATCCACCAATGTGTCCCTGAGCAAGACACTTAACCCCTAGTTGCTCCAGAGGTGTGCGACCTCTGACATATAAAGCAATTGTAAGTCGCTATGGATAAAAGCTAAATAAATAAATGTAAAAATGATAATGACAATAATGTGTGACATAATGTCCCAGGGCAAGCGTAAGGTCCGACAATGGCTCTGAGGATTTCATCCCAGTACATACCAGCAGTCAGGGTACTGTTGGTTAGCACTCTAAGCATATGGACCCCCCCAAGACCATCACTGACTCACCTGGATGATGTTGCAGGCAGTGCTCCTCCTGTTTCTCCTCACACAGAGGAGCAGATACCGGTCCTGCTGCTGGGTTGCACGGCCCTGTCCAGCCCTCCTCCATGCTCTTGAAACTGTGCTGGGCGACACAGAACACCTATTTGCAACAGCATGTATGGATGTGACATCCTGGAGAAGCTGAACTGTGCAACCTGAATGGGCTGCAGGTACAGTCTCATGCTACCAGTAATGACAAAAGCACTAGTGAAACTACAGAACAATCAGCCAGGAAGGATAGGGAGAGAGCAATTGTCTGTGGCCGCCACCTGCAGAACCATTGCCTTTTTGGGGGTTGTCTTGCTGTTGCCTCTCCAGTGCACCTGTTTCATTTTTATTTGCACCAAAATAAGTGACAATGATTCACAATCGCTTATGCTTCCTAACTGGACATATTGATATCCCTAAAATTTAATTTACTTGATCCATTCTTATGTTCTACTGTGATGATTTTACAGTGCAGCTTAACAGCATTGGTTTAGAGGAAGGAGGAATGGTTAAAAAAGCAATAAATCTAATGAAAGATAACTGCTCAACTCACCTTGAAACCTTTTAATGAACAGATATTTGTTTAGAGACATTTTCTCACCCTCACAAACACCCGTTAATAGAAAAATCACAGCAAATACTTATTTTATGTTTTGCCTGTGAGCCGTGACTTTGCTCCAGCGCTGATATTGATGCTCAAGTCCATTAATTTGTTCATTTGGAGGCAATTACGCTTGATGCCATTTGTCAGAACGCAGTCGTGTGCATTTCGGTGAGCGCGATGCTGATTTGCACTGATGTCTGTCCAAGTAATTAAACCACAATGAGAGGTGGAGCAATTGATTGATTTCTTCAACCTTTTTTTGTGTAGAAAGTGGCTCAAATGGAATTCACAATGACATCGGTTAAGCTCACACGTGGGCAGCCAACACACACACACACACACACACACACACACACACACACCAGCTCTCTGACCAGTCAGGAGGCTGTGACACTGTCAAGCCATTAGCAGCTCCTGAGCTGATGGATTGTTGAAATCCCAGACAAAGACAAGGTAATCGGCTCAAATGTGTGAAAGCATGGAAAAACGAGAAAGCTTTACCACCAACTACTACCTAAAAGAGGCCGTCTCCTCGCTGTAGCTGATGCAGAGTTCCATTTTGCAAATGCCTAAGCATGCACATGTCTACTATCCTTTCTTTCTTTGTCCTGCAAGCCTTCTGTGGTGTACGCTTGACTTTATTTTTGGTGGAATTTGAAGCAGGGCAAGGCAGTCACCAGGGAACCAATTACTCTTTCAAAGATTGTCTGGTTTCATCTATTTTTTATGGGAGGTATGGCATGGATGGGCTTTCTCATACCGAAGCCCCCCATCGTTCTCAGAGACCGTCCATTCAGAGGCAGCCTTGCTTAGTATCAAGAGTGCCACTTTTCATGAGCCTGATAATAATAATAATAAGACTAGTATGGCCTTGTAGAGCATGGAGCTCATATTGCCATGCTTCAGGGATCTATCAGATACCTGCTCTTGTATTGTACCTTTCCTTCCTGTTCTGATTGCATGATCATTTCCGTGACAGCTCGTACATTTGTTTTTTGGAGCTGGTTTTCAACTGAATCTTTTTCTGCTATTGCTCTCAATATTGCTTTGAAAAGGAGCAGTGGCAAATCCCCTCTTTCATTAGCGCCTCCCTCTGTACCAAGTAAATTCTTATGTCTTTGGTGCCACGCCCTCTGTTTTTAACCCACGCTTTGAATTGAGCTCAAGCTTCGCGATCATAGGTAAAGCTAACCTGTGGAGATTACGTGTCAGGATATTCTTTCCTCACCCATGAATGCAATGTGATTGTGTGAGAAACACTGAATGTACACAGAATTTTGTTTACAAAAAATTTAACTCTAGGGGTTGCCAAACCCTTATGACATCACAAGGGCTTTCTCAGACTCCTCCAGAGCAACAGAAGATATTTTACAACTCAAATGTTGTGTAGGACTCCCCATGACAAGAAAACGGAAAAATCTTAAAGTGTAAAATCAGCAAATTGACCCTTTAATTGAAAAGTAATAAGCGACTGATTTCTGATGGTTCTGGCTTCTCAAATTTAAGGATTTTGTCCATTGGATATCATTGTAAATTCTATATCCTTGGGTTTGGGATTGTTTGTCAGACAAAGCAAGCATTTTGAAGACATCACCTTGACCCTTGAAAATTGTAATGGGCAGTGTATTTATTTATTTATTTTACTTTTTGATATAAATTAAGTGCCCGCATCCACCGCCCTGGATTCCAACTGATTCGACCACTACTACATACAAATATAGTCTGTGTGTGGACACGATAAGAAGAAGAAGAATTGTTTAATTGAAAAAAAATTTAAGCGATAGCGCCAATAGCTATTAGTTGCAGCACTAAATGGGAATTTTGTCACAAATTACAAGTATCAGGATATTATTATTGCAGGACATTATAATGCCGTTAGGAAATCAAGTGCATTGGGTGTGATGCGCTTGACTTATAGTACGATGAAATACAGCACAGTAACAGCACCACGCTGCAAACTGGAAACTAATGCCCAACAAGGGAGGGGGAAGAAACACGTGTCAGCAAAATGTTAATGTTGCTCCTCATTACTGCTGTGCCGTCGGAAATGGCACATGAAATAAACCATCTCCCCCTGTTGTCACCGCATTATGGCTGAAGCACCATGTTGCAGAGCACCGTGGGGGCTGCTGGGAAATGGGGTGGGGTGTTGAATTATGGGACTGATCTGGTGGTACCATAGGTGTGCTCAAGGCTCATGTCCTTCTGCTATATATTTCTGCCTCTTTCATCACAGCTCCAATGCGTGCGCCTCATACATGTAAAGCAGCTTTTTGATGGATGGGGGGTGGGGGTGGGGGGGGTGTCAGAAGGCAAGATGAGTGGAGGTAGGCAGGGATGCTGGTAGGGGGCAGTGGAATGGAAAGATTGTTTTCATTAATCTTTATTTATTCAGAGAACGTTGACTGAGCGCACATGCTCTTTCTCTGGAGCATCCTGCTTTGTATTCACATTTGCACCCATTTACACTTGGGATCTGCTCAGTTTTTTACTGTTTGGCCACACAGCAGCTCACTAGTGCAATTGGGGGTTAAGTGCTTTGCACGGGGCACCTTGACAACAGTAATTTAGGCAGCAAGTAGTTTATTATTCACTTCCCCAGGCCAGATTTTCCTGTAATGTTTGTCACAAAGCAGCTTGTCTAAACTGTAGACTAGTGTCACTAAAGTCGGAATGTGTTTTCCTCACGAATAGTTGGAGCATTTCATTTGTCCTCTGCAATGTTTTCTCTTTAAAGGATTTTTTCAACAACCAGTTTTTTATAGTTTTCACAAATTTGATTTGGTTAGGACAACATTTTTTTTCACCGAATTAATTACTGAAATTAGCTGATGTGCTAACATTGCAGTGCAACAGGGCTGGAATGTGGAATAATAATCACTCAGCACATTATACTTGACTCCCATTTCCAGGAAGAACATTTAAAAATAGGGTAAGGCTCTTAGTCAGATGGTTGCTGTGTTTTTACAAGGGTTTTTAACTGTCAGGAGAAAATAGTAGACTGATTTTAGCTGATTATTTTCCTTGTGATTTTACGAAGATTGAGATAATTTTTTACTGTGATGTTCGAAGGTGGTATGAGAGAGACATTTCATCCCCCTGTCTCTGTGCATGTTTCACCTTGTGCTGCTGCTGTTGCAGCCTTTATGTTAATGTGACAGCATTCATTTCAGACTTGTGCTGTGTTGAAAGTGATATTGTAATATTTCATTCAGTTATAGTTAATTTTATCATACATTGTAGCTGCTCCTCAAGTTAAAGCCAGACCATGATAACTTATTGCTGGACAATTAAACAATAACAATTATTATCGCAATATAATTTTTTTCAATAACAATATAACAAATGTTCAATAAATGTTTGATTTTATTCACTTGAATCATACACAAATTAGGCCTTAATTTTTTTCATTAAAATGTTTATTTTGTTGCGGAAAAAGGACTGAAAAAAACTTTTATTTAATTTTACTCGTGCATATTTGTTAACAAAGATAATTGTTTTGAATGTTCTGCATCAGATTTGTGAAGTGATCCACTGTTTGGCCTCAAGTGTTGACTATAAAGAAGTATTTAAACCACAATTAAACCACTTCAACTTTCACTCAAGAGCAAAATTCAGCGATTAAACTCAAAATAAATAACAATTTGATACTTATGGTGATAATTATCGATATCGAAAGATATGAAACTTTTTATTGTGATAACATTTTTGGCCATATTGTCCAGCCCTATGATTACTGTACACATTTGAAGATGGAGACTGGACCCTCAAAATGCCTAGAAGCCAGGTTGCCAGGTTGGACCTTCATCGTAAGTACAAGCTGATCCAAAATTTAATGTTTAAAGTTTGCAATGCAAGGAAAGGGTGATATGGCTGACATTTGTTTTGTCTTTCAAATAAATAAAACGAAGAGCACTGATTTAGTATCGCATTTCCATGATATTGTTGGACTCTTGATGGACAGTAAAAATCATAAACAAACAAAACCAAACTTTTTATTCAATGCATTTTTCTTCCTTGTTAAAACCCATAATGCAACTCAACCACCGACAGATCAGTTAGAGAGGTGTGTTATGCCAGTAGTGCCTCCAGTAATGTAGCCTCCAGCCACTAGCCTCAAGCAGAGATGAGGAGCGGACTACCGAGGTCTGGTAAGCACTCAGATATATTTTATAAGTTCCCCTTTAATTGTTTGACCACTCCTACTGCCTGCTTGTGTTCCTTCACCTATTTCTCTTATGTGATGTTAGGACAGTAATTTAGACTTCATCTACTGTTAGGATCATGGAGGTATTGAGTGTTGGGGGACAGTGAGAGATGGATGAGGGGTGGAAAGTGGTCAGCAGTGTGAGAGTTAAAGTGTTGGGGTTCAAGGTTGTGGTTCTGAATTACAGAGGAGAGGCCAGACAGCGGTTAGTATAATGCCTCAAAAAAAGGTCACCGGACATATCTGCCTGCTCTTTATGTGAGTGAAGGTGTGTAATTGGGATTTTAATGGAGAGGATAATGATCCAGTGCATGACCCCTGTTGCAGCCGTAGGCCCCCCACCACACACCAGTGCTCTTCTGTGCTGCTGTTACTACCATCCTTTCTGTTAACAGACACAGAAAAGCGAGACCAT
The DNA here is from genome assembly GCF_014851395.1 of Micropterus salmoides. Classification (NCBI taxonomy): domain Eukaryota; kingdom Metazoa; phylum Chordata; class Actinopteri; order Centrarchiformes; family Centrarchidae; genus Micropterus; species Micropterus salmoides. Next base: position 5,672,196 of record NW_024041484.1, read on the forward strand.
TATTACATGCAGAGTTAACAGGACACCAAGCATATCATTATGGTGTGATTGTAGAGAGTTATTACGGTTTGCAGGAGTGCAGCTGACAAGGCTCCTGGCCTGAGCTTTCAGACCGCTAATTTGCATTTCTGGTCAGTGCTGGCTGCCCGCTCCCATTGGCGCTGTTCTCAATTCCATGCTCTGTTGCACATGGATTTCCAGAAAAGTATTGACAAATGAAGGCTTTGTTGCCAAAATGCAATGTATCCATTTTGGAAAAAGATTTTCTTTTAGCTCAATATTTAAAGAAAAACACAAATGAGAGCATCCTTTGAAATTTTCTGTCACCATCATTTTCTCTTTGAATAGTCATAGTCTTTGGAACGGTGAATGTAATTTTGGAATGAGAACTGCAATATTGATTACTGTATTTCCAGTCAGTGAGTTTTTGCAGATGGATCTGTGATTCAGACAGACAGAAGACCTGATGATTCTGTGTTCTCATCTAAAAGCTAAATGTAGATATTGTTAGTGTTTAATTGTACTGGCAGGTTTGATCTTTATTTGGCGAGTGAAGGCGGGGGATGATCCATAAATTCTTGGATCCCGCATCCACTGTGGTCTTCAGTTTCCTGGCATATTAGTGTTGTCATCAGGGCTTGACTAACAAATTAGGAAAATGATTTTTCCTAATTTAAATGGCAGGTTAGTTTGTGCAAGATCACATTAATTACATGTTCACAGCAAGCATGTCTAGGACAGATTATTGGCTTTGTGAGATCTGTTGTGCAACAAGAGAGGAAAGAGATGCCTGAAAATTGTCACTGTCCACGATGCAGTTTAAGAATCATGGGTTTGGTATGCTTTAAACAAACCAGGTGGTACAATGTGTCAGTCATCATGTCTTAAAGCAACCGTTAGTAACAACTGAACTTATGCAAAATCTTCCGCTGCTAAGCCCCACCCACCAAATCCACAAGACGCCAAGCCCTGTGGTCATACTTTAAAAGAACCTGGTTGCCCTGTGGTCATACTTTAAAAGAACCTGGTTGCCCTGTGGTCATACTTTAAAAGAACCAATGTTGACTGTCAATAACAGGAAACAGTCTCCTTGTTTTGTTGACCCATCTGTCCACCCTGACCTACTCCCTCTGCTGACTTTGTCAGTCCATAATACCTTCACAGTGGGCATTGTCATTTTAAAGGCGACCTATTCTACTGCTTTTCCAGTCCTATATTGTAGTTCTGTGAGTCCTGTATTGCAGCTTTGCATGGTTCAAAGTTCAAAAAAATAATTCTCTGTCTTATAATGTTCATGTTTATTTAGGCCTTCATTTCAGCCTCTGTCTGAAACAAGCTGTAGATGCTCCTGTCTCTTTAAGGCTCCCCCTCTCAAAGCCCACGGTCTTCTGATTGGCCAAGACCTGAAGTTACCAGGCTGTTGTTGTCGCTGGGCGGTACAGGCAGACTGAGCGTTGCAGTGCCGTTGCTGCTCGAGCAAATGACCATATATGGAACACTGGCTCCATATTAAGTAGAACGGAGCCGTTGGTAGAAAAAGCAGTTCAAAACAGAACGTTCAGAACAGGAGGAAATCTGAGGTTTTGTCTCACAGGGAATTCTTTTAAATACTTTAACCTCATTATTTGAAGCTTTGGCCATGTTTAACATGAACATCCAACATTGTAACATTGTAGATAAGTCATAAAATGTGGAAAAGCATAATAGGTCTCCTTTAACATAAAATATATTGTTTTTGGGCACTTGCTAATACGACTGACGCTGTTGCTGCGATGTTGACATCCAGTAGTTCATCATTTAAAAAGGAGCAAATAAATGTAGTTCTCATTTCAGACTTATTTTAGCAATGTTGCCTTTTCCCAGGTCTCAAATATTAGCCTAACTTAGCATGTCATGTTTTTGTATTATTTGTATTTTCATTAATTAAGTATATTATTCTCTTCTGTCATATAAACCACTGTGCATCAGATAACAGATCAGAAACACAAAACCCCAAATGAATTTGCTTCAACAGCCAGCAGTCGCTGTTCAGGCAGGCCACCAAAGATGTGAAGATAAGACAGACAGTGAGGATCTTTGACAGCCTCCCTCCAGTCAAAGTGATCTCATTCTTTACTGGGAGTACTGGCACCTTCATCCACAACATGAGAAGGCGAAGAGTATACCACACACTGCTCGATTCACCCGCTCCAATCCTCCTGAGACTTGCTCCGCATGACGGCATGTTTAAAAATAGTGGCATGCCGTCATCGGGAACACTGCACGCGACCCCCCTCCTCAGTCACCGTGCTGTGAATCCCAGCCACACCCCACTAAACTCAGCGGGGAGTCTGACTACGCTGGCATAGGAAAAACCAACTCTCCATGAATATTGAAAAGGGTTTTTAGCATTCAGTGTGCGTGTTGCTGGGTTTGTCTTCAGATTTAGTGAAGTGTGAAATGGCCTCACTTCTGCTGGTAGAGCAGTTAACACCACAACATGCACCTGACAGGCTGCTTAAAAGGCTAAATCTATAAGGTGCTGTGAATATTATACAGAGGTGACAGTAAATGAGTTAGTGTTACATGTGTGAGCCACATGGCAGATGTGTGAGTGACGATGTGCTGTGTGTTGAAAGTATTCTGTGACTTAATGTGAAAAAATTTTACATCTGAAAGTGTATTAATGCAGATTCCTCGGCTCTGGATTAAATAGATGCAGCAATGTTTACCGCTTAATAGTAGCTAAATCCACAAAAGAAATGGTCAGCATGTACCTCTTGTTTCAGCTGCTGAAAGTCGAAAGAAATGTCATGACAACAAATGGTTATTTGCGGGGTTGGGAGGGTTACTTTAAAAATGTAATCTGATACAATTACTAATTACTTGTTTAAAAATGTAATCAGTAACGTAGTGCCAAATAGGCAAATGATGACAAGAGAAGTATCAATGATGTGTTTTCTGCTCAGTGTATTTTTAGAGAAACATAATAACAAAATCTCTCGTTCCCAAAATCCATTTTTAAATGTATTTATGTGCTTTGCACTATGTCACCACTATGGCAGTATCTCGCCCATCAATGACAAAAACATTGTTTTGTTGGTATTCTTGATGATATTTAAGTTTGTCATTTGGAAAACCATTTTACAATTTTGATTGGTCTACAGGAGTGGTCTAACTCTGACATTTTGGGAAACACGTTTATTTGCTTTTTTGCAAACTAATACTTTAAGTAAAGCACTGAAATAAGTAAAGCACTAATGTTTGTGGGATGGTGCTGGGAAAAAAAGCTAAAAATATGTCCACAGCTCAATACACTAGCACTGAAGTACTGTGATATAGCTGAAAGCATGTCACGGACCTCTCACCTCAGCAGAGCTTCAGAAAGGATTGTGTTATTTCAGAGGTAATACAAATGGAAGAACAGGTGCAGCAACAGAGAGGTGATCTGCCTCCTGCATGGTGTAGCATTAGCTTTACAGAATGAAGGTCTTCGAATTATATGTGATGTAGCTGTTGGTCTTAAAGCGGCTGATTCATGTTTCACCTGTTGAGTCTCAAGAGTGGCTCATCTCAGAGCTGCTGCGTCTTTGTGTTGTCACTTAATTCATTCAGTTGCAGCCCCTGGGGGGATCTGCGTTCGCTTTGAAATTCTACAAGAGGTATTGTCTGAGGTGCAACAATGACATAAATTGATACCCCTTAGAATTGCTTATTTAAAGTCATTTATACTTGAAATAATTTGATCAAAATTGGAGGAGAAATCATGAAATTCATATTGTAAAATCACCCAATGTAAAATCACCTCTGTACCCTGACAATGTTACACACATGCACACAGAAACCTCACGATAGCTGGTGTTCCCTGCGACGCAGGTGTGTAGGCGCTTGTAATGATGCCCTGGGAGGCTGGCTGGTTTTACAAGTGAGCCTTGGCACTGAGCATGCACCGCACCACGCTTCACACCTCTGCCTCAGACTGGACCTTATTAACTCACACCCAGTGACTCCATTCCATTCTCTCTGACCCATCTATTGGCCCTGACACAGCTGGTTCACAGGTGAACTGTAGCATCCTACACCCCACAGAAGCGCCGGATGTTAAAATCTCAGAGCAGATGGGAAGTGTGCACAGAATTACTTTTGCAGTCACCGCTGACAAACCAAACAATACTCGAAAAAATTTGTCTTTTTTTTTGAGGGTACAGTAGGTCAACTTAATCAAACCAGGGGTGACTGATGTAATCGGAAAGAAACCATAACAGCAATTATGCAGATGTGATTGCCAATCAGATAGAGAACCACTGTTCATTTAATTTGGTCCTCTAAACGTCCTTTAGATAAAACAATCTGAAAATAAAGGTACAATATGTCAAATATTTTAGTTTAAAACATTTAAAAAATGTGACTGTTCTAGAGCTATTTTCCTTATCAAACAGAAAAATACAACCTTCTGAATTCAAGTTTCTCTCTTTCACCGAACTAATTGCCTTGTAAACACTTCACTCACCAAAACCGTCTTTCCGGTCTTTTCCCTGTTCCAACAGTCACCAACTCTAGTTTGGTTGAAATAAACCCTTAATTCACCGAGTTAGATGTGGGAATATTCTGTCTCTACACGCTGTCGCTGCCTCTCAGATGCCCGACCTTTTGCGAGCTCCTCTCCCTCTTGATGCCTCTGCTGTCCCAATCTGAACCCGCCGTGTCTTTGTCGTCCCCTGAGTACTTGCCAGAGCCGGAGCCAGAGCTGTAAATCACCTTGGTACTGTATTCCCTGTCGTCAAATTGGCCTCCGTCAGTCTCGGGGGTCCCTGTCTAGTCATAAGATAGGGGATCTCTAACCATGGAACCATCTAGGTATGTTGAAGGCACTGTGGAGTGCCTTTTCCCTTTACTGTAGCTTGGTGCCCAAGTGAGTTAGTGTGAATCACATTCTTCTTTTAAGAGAACTGAGATACAGTTTACATTCACATTTATTCATTTAGCTGACGCTTTTATCCAAAGTGACAATTGCTATACATGTCAGAGGTCGCACACCTCTGGAGCAACGAGGGGTGTCTTGCTCAGGGGTGTGTGAACCTGGGTCTCTCACACCAAAGGGATGCGTCTTACCCACTGCGCCATCACTACAGCTTAAAGTGTGAATTTAAAGGGTGACACAGAGTGGGACATGTTTTACAGCAAGAGTTATTCTTAGTGAAATGGGTACAAAATGTCAAATCTCCATTATGGTTCAGCAAATAAAAAAACAAAATACAGTTGAGATTTTTGCTTGGACTGCTGTGTCATATGGCTTCTACTTTTCCAGACTGTACCTTGTCAACCTCTCCATGTCTACCTCTCTCCCTTGTTGAAAACTCATCTCTCGACTCTTGGATTTCAGCCCACTGTCCGCACACATTTGTTGCCTCTTTCCATCTGCTGGAGTCAGATTTAAAAGGCTCAGCGGCTGCATCTGACGTGAACACCCATCCTCCCCCTTCAACCTGAACAAATGGTTCCCCTCCTTCTTTGCCCCTCCTCACCTTCACCTTGTCACTGACCTGCCTCCCCTGAAACCAAAGCTGTGTGCACAGGGTGGCCTCTCATAATTCAATTGAATATAAACCCTAATCCAGCACATCAACAAGTTCACAGCTTCTGAATGTCATTCGTTAAACTATTGACATACTCTTTTTCTTCCCCTTTCTTCTCAGCGTTAAGGGGAATTTGATCTCTTGCTTTGTGTTGAAAAGAACCATGACATTGGATGCAGAAATTGCCTGAAAATTAGATTTTGTGTTGTATCATCTGGGCAGGTAGGGTTTGGAGTTACAATACACAAAAAATGATAAACTAATTCAAATCAAAGGCAAAGCCAGAAAAATGAAATTACTTGTGGATTTGTGCTTTAATCTCACCTACATAAACATGTTCATGGGGTGTCTCTGTCAAACACCCCAGCAGCCATGTGCTTCAAATCTGCATCTGGTGTTAGTTTTTATGCATTTGCATGGTGTTGGCATGTAATTTAAGATACATGACCGTGCATGGCAATTTAATTAGATAGCTTTTTTAAAGTGTGAACTCACCCATCGTTGGAATTTAATTTGCACCAAACAACCCCTGGGCTGATCATTTTGCGTGACAGGCAGACTGACACACATTAGGTGCCGTTTCGTGTAATGCTGAGATACACGTCTGGCATTACCCGTTGTGCAGCGGCATCCTGATTTAATTTAATGCCACACTGTATTTGGTTTGCCTTTTTTTAAATGCAAGCATTAAATTCCCATTTTTTTTTGCGCTGCTGCTGTTGCCAAGTGCTGTTTTTTGTGGTTATTGTTTACACAAGCTGTTGTTTGTTCTGTCATCTTACAGTTTTATTATACTAAGCAGTACTAAAGCAGCCATTGATGAGGTGTAGTGCCATATACAACAGCTGCCTATTTACCTACAGATATTTTTGCCTCATTGACCAGGGTCTCCCATGGGAGCCAAAGATATTTTGCATTGGAATATCTATCTGGTAGGGCGGCTCCAGCTTTTGCTGCTTTATTATAGGGGTGATAATACCTGGGAAAACATCTGTCTTGACTCACCACGGACTGATGTAGACCTCTGGTTTCAAGTAACACATGTAGATATTCAATTAAACTGTATTTAGGCATGCCTTAAAATGTTTTTGTGTTTGTATTTGAATTGATACTGCTGACATTCCCTTGAGACAATATTATTGGAAACTTTAATTGCTGGCTTGTAATAAAACAACTTCCAATCCATATTTCCTGTCAAACGTTGAATGTCTTAGCTGTGTGATAAACAGGATAAAGCACACTGAGGTTGCTGTAATTGCAAAATGAGCATTTTCAAAGCAATCAATCACCCTGCTTATTTCGCTACAGTGAATCCCCTTTTCACAAATATGAGAGCTTGTATTTGCACACTGTACTAACAGCTCTTATAAATTTCAATTTAATAGGGCAATGTTTTATTTTAACAGAGATCTTTGTTAGTTATTGTTAAATGTCAATGTTTGTAACATGGTCACCGTCTTAGTCTTCGTGTTAACATGCAAACATTTGCTAATTAAACCTAAACACATAGTACAGCAGAGACTGATGGGAATGTAATTAGGAATAATGATTTAAGAGCTAATTATTTTATATTATAGGCTATAGTTTTTGGTCATAAACCAAAGTGTTGGACTGAGAAAAAATGGGACCTGCTAGTGGTGCAATCTCACATTGGACTATCACACTAACTTGCTATCCCCAAAGCCAAGCTGCTAGCATAAACAATTTCCTGGTAAAAGTAAAGTGCCATCTAGGGTGTCGACTCCACCTTTTGAACAAATACTTCATACTTCCTTTTTGAATCAATTTCTGGGTCCACACACCAACCTTTTGACCAGGAGCCTCCATCCAATTTTCCGTCTTCCAGCCTGGCTGTCATGAAACACATCATACAGCTTCCACACAGCCTGGTTGTCTTGTATTGATTGGCTGTTGTGTCCTGAGTGACAGCCAATGTAGTAATGCTCCACAATCTCCCAAGACAAGTGGCTCTCTGTGTTGATGATAAAGGATGTCAAAGGGCCTTGGAGCCTAAATTGAAATGGATCCATGTGTAGTGTACGTCAGAATAATGCAATTGATGTGACTTGGCAGTTAATGCTCGCTGTTGCTTTGAGGGGAAGCTGCACAGCCAAATACACGCATTGGGTAACATCATTTTATGTTTGTGGTGCAACATTTAAGAAAGACTTGTAGTTGTATAGACGGGTGAAATATTTAAGGTAGGATTTTGACGATAGCTAGTGCTGTAAGCTCTCATTGTGTTTGGATAAAGGGATCTCATAAGCTGGTCATTGCAGCAAAATAAGCAGGTTTATTGATTACTTTGAAAAAGCTCATTTTGCAACTTACAGCAACCTCAGTGTACTTTATCGTGCATATCACACAGCTAAGACCATCAACGTTTGACATGAAATATTGATTTGAAATTGTTTTACTACAAGCTTGCGAATAAATTACAAGTTTCCAATAATATAGTATTGAATGAATGTCGGCAGTAACCAGTTCAAATACAAACACAAACATCTGAAGGCATGCCTAAATAGAGTTTAATTGAGTATCTACACGTGTTACTTGAGACCAGAAGTCAAAATCAGCCCCTAGAAGCTTGTGAATCACAGTGACTTTGCAAATACCAATAAGGGAATGAAGGTATAATGGTGCAGTTTGTTCTGTAGGAGAGTCTGAATGGCTCGGAAAGAGGCCAATACGATCCCCTCCTCCAGAAGGTATTTAAGCTTTGTCTTAAATTATTCATAAAAGTGCTAATTGTCTTGATGTAGCTTGTCTTATTTATTGTTGTTTCTCTGTGACTCCAGGGGACAACTAGAAAAGGCGCCTCTTTATTACGTCTGTGATAGGTCGTGCAATTAGTTTTTTGTCAACATTTCGTCTTCTCTGACTTTACTCCATGTTCCAATGCTAGGCTAATTAACTAGCGGTTTCATTCCGCCCTGTCATTAAAGGCAGGCTTTCAGATACATGGATTCATTTGGTCCCCCCCCCACTGCTAAGTATCTCTGGTATGTAACCCAACACAGCTTTCATTACCAGTTAACTGTAAAAACGATCTCTTTAACGCACAGGCAGTTTTCCATTTTCCTCTTCATTAAGTAAAGGCAGTGCATAATCTGGCTCATAATTTAATCTCTTTGCTAATGATTTACAGACGCATTAGGGGAATTAGCACAAATAATATGATTTCCACTGCCACAGTTTTGGATCATGTTAACCTTGCATTCCCCTGAACAATTGCTCACCAAGGGAGCCAATTTACCTCATGTGTATGCATTTATGCACAGGGACACTAGTGTTCTCCATGCATAATGGTGGTATCAGCGGCTTTGGAGAGGGAAGGTATGGGAAGCAGGTCTCACTGGGAATTAGTCTTCCTGTAGCAGAACGGCAGTCAACCATTTAATGCATTCTAGTGGTCACTGTTTCTAAACAACCCTAAGAGTTGTATCTCCCAATCTCATATTTTACTCTAGCATGCTGTATTGGTAAAGAATAAGAGAAGACAAGTCACCCCTTTTACTTCATGTACAGTGCCTGTTTATCCATTTTCTTTGCATTCTTGCACTCCTTTATCCTCATTCTTTATCTTTTTATTCTTTAATCCTGTCATTGACCATATTGTCAGCACATAGTTGTTTGAATTCTTGTCCGCCTACCCGCTGCTCTCATTGACGCTTAGTCTTGTTGCACTTATTGTAAGTACGGACATCAGGATCTAAGCTAGTTTAATGTATGTTTTTTAAATATGTCAACTCACATTACGTGCATTGAAACGTGGGTGCATCCGGTGTTAATGGGATTCCCCCGGACAAGCTCCAGCTACAAGACTTCGCCTTGGAACGTCTAAAGTTTGGGAGTATTTTAGACAGACACTCAATAACGTGCTGCTCCGTGAGCTCTGTGAATTGGAAATAGCTTCACTGCAGCACAAGTGCTGTCCACAAATACGTGAAGCAGCACGAACCGTATCACGGGGCACTGACTGCAGCACGAGAAGTATTTCTTCATCACCTTCATGTTCAAAGTCATTTCTGCCCCGCTGCTGTCATGGTAATGTAACATTACACCGTGTGTCATCTAACGTTTGGTCTTCACTGATGTGTCATTAACACATCAGTGAAGAGGAAATTGGATTAATTTTAAGATAAACTGCTATTGTCATTATTCTAATGTGCTTCATCAGGATGATTGAATAAAATATTGATTAGACATGTTTTTGATTTACAGTATTTTGGATAAATTGGTAAGTTAATCAAGTAATAGGCAACTTTTTTTTCTTTAGAATACACAAAATTAGTCGTTAGATTAATCGACGAAAAATAATTGTTATGTACAGCCCTACTTGAAATCAGTCCTGTTCAAATCCTGCTTACTGGGCCGATTGGTCGTGCTTCGCCTCTTCAGTTAAGTTGAAAGTCTCCACAGTGGCCACATTTAAGCATCCGTCTCCACCTCGGGTGGACTTGCTGGTCAGATCACTGAAGTACTGTTTTGAAATTGAGTAGTCCCATTATAGCGATGTGCCAATGCCATTTTTAGTACCAAATTACACTACCAGACTACAAACAGCAGCATCGTCATCACACTGTGTTGTTTTCATAGATCAGTTTGTGATCACTTTGCTTAATATTAATTACACACACTGAAACCAAGACATCACATTCTTTTTTTTGGAGTACAGAGCCACTTTGTTGAAGGGAAGGCCTGACATGACCCTACCCTTTGTCTGAAAGTCTGTGGCGAAAAGGGTATAACCCCAACTTTAAATTCTTCAGACAGCAAAGCCTTTGTTCCCGTCAAGTGAGCAACTTCTAAACACTCCACTGGGCGGCTGTGGGGGGTAGAGCAGTTACCCACATAAGAAGGTTGGCGGTTCAATCCCCACAGCCTGCATGTCAAATTATCCTTGGGCAACATGCTGAACCCTGCGGCTGTTTCATCGGTGTGTGAATACATGTGAATTTGGCCTGAAATTGATCGATAAAATCGATTAGTAAAATGCACTGACGCAAATTCTTTATCAGTGAGGCTTCGTTTAATCCATATAACTATACAGCCCAATGTTTCGCATTGACATTTATTACACATCGCGCTTACCTTTGTGAACACGGCGTGATTATAATGCGCTGTTTGCAAAGTGGAGGAAGAGAGAGAAAATAGCGAGGGACGAAGAAGAAAGTGTCCAAAGTATGGGATTATTTCAAGCTAAAGAAAACAACAACTCTGTAATGTTACCGTCCGTCCACTGTAAAACGAAACTTGTGTCACCTACGGCAACAGCACGACAGCATCTGATCAGAAAGCACCCGGTGTAATACCAGTTGACCACAGACAAGGTAACAGTAACAGCAACTTTAGCGTTTAACTGAAATCATGACTGATTGTTGAGTTGAAAGCTAGCCAAAATAAGCCGCAATCCTCAGCTAAAATGTGCACATGCATTTGTTATTCTCCGCCTGTAACGTCACAGTCATGAGTTAACTGGGTGTTGGGGAGCTGCACCTTAGTATAACTTGTAGAGCACTCGGGTGATGTTTGTGTTGGTAAAGCAGTTGTCTAGTTGTTCGTCTGTTGATGTTGTTGGTCTGATGTTTGCTGTATTACACTCTGAATTTCTGAAAGGATTGATAAAGTTCTATAATCTATCAATTTACACAGCTGATCCCGTTATCTGGAGGCGGGGGGGGGGGTTGGTCGTCACTGCTGCCAAGAAAAAGTACTTAACTTCTTAAAAGATGCATCAATGAATCGATGAAATAACCTATAGACGCTTTGAGTACTAAAATCATCATTAGCTGCAGCTCTAATTTGCGTTCTGTGGAGTTGGCACCTTAGCCTCTGCTGTCAGTCTATGTGAGTGAATGGGTGAATGTGATTTAGTGTAAAAGCGCTTAAGTACAGACCATTTACCATTGAAAAGTTTTGGACCACCATTAGGGTTTTGGGCCTAAACACACTGGGTCAGTATGAATCAGTCGGTCTTTGTTCAGATTAAAGACTAAGAGTCTATAGCCACACTAGCGGCTAATGTCAGTATGCTCACACTGACGTTGCTAACATACTGATATTTAGCAGGCATTTTTGTGTTTCAGTATTGCTAACAGTTGTTAATTAACACTAAATCAAAGTGCAGCTGAGGCTGATAGGACTGTCATTTATTTTCTATGTAGTTGGTCTTAAAGTATTGAACAAATTAAAATTTTCACCTGATTGTGCTATTGTGTTATTGTATTATTGTATGAGTAAGCACATCGTGAGCAATGTACAAACCTGAGTCAAATTCCTCGTATGTGTACATACAGTATACCTGGCAAATAAATCTGACTCTGACAAAATTTGAATCCATCCAATGGTTGTTGAGATACTTCTGTGTGGACCAAAATGGTGGACAAACCGACAGACTGATGCTGCCATCTCTAAAGCCAAGCCGTGGAGTGGCTAAACATTTATACATAGCTCTAGGTTTACCATGTCAACGTTCTTGATTCATTTGATACAGCACCTTTATGTGAATCAGTAATCTGCAAACCGACCCTCCACCCCAACACTAGAGTAACATTAGTAAGAGGAGTAATCCATCGTTCCCATGACGCTAATTCTATCATGCGCCCCTGACCTCGACCTGAGCGTATATTCACCAATGTCACCAAGATGGATCGAGAGAAAATGAGATGTAACAATACAACAGGGAGACGGGGTGGGGTGATGGAAGGTTTAGGGGTGGATCGAGCTCAGTTGTCAATCTCTTCCTCCTAGCTGGCTGCTCATGCCTGCCAATTATCAGGATGGCTGGCCTTCATCATGCAAGCTATCTCTACATGATGTGGTTATTAATGTGCTTGGTTATTGCGCCATTCTGCCTCTCTACACCCTGACTTCATTATTCCAACAGAGGAGTAATGAATCCTGCATAGGTCTGGAAATCCAATGTATAAGAATGGTAAATAAATTTCCATGTTGGAGACAATTTTGTTCCAGACAGTTTAGAGTATGAAAGAAAAATATGCAGCTGATGAAGAGCCCTTTATGGCAAAGACGATCAGCTCAGCCATCCAGGATGTGGAGACAGGCCTTCACTCAAAGCCTCACTTCCCCCAGAGAGCGTTCCTGGATGTTCACGCTTGTCCAGAAACAGCTGGGGCCTGGGTGAAGCATCAAGGGTGGTTAATTAGCCAGAGGTTAGTCATGTTCCAGCCATGTTCTCGTTCAAAAAGGATGAATGGACAACACCAATGGGTAATGATTCTGTCTGTAGCTCCTTGTTCTACAATGCTAACTCCCAAGAGGCCATTCTGCACTGTCACTATGAATCTGATGAAGAAAGGGCACCCTAAGTTATTGAGAGTATTATTGTATACCAAGTATTGTTAAAGCACATAGAACACAAATTAATAAACACATTATGAATGAAATCATGGTGTACTCTCATGTTGAATTGAATGGACAGATGGATGGATTATCATTTCTCAAGTTGCTCTAGTTTCAGATCTTCCATACTCCAGGGAGATTCCTGTGACAGGCCTGAGGTGTGTGTATCATTTTGTGAATACTAAATGGCACAAGTAGACACACGGGCACATGCATTCATGTTTGCACGGCATCTGTCTTATCTGTGAAATATAATACTGACATTAGACTGGCAATTGTTGGAGGATGAAATCTATCCCCGGCTGCTTTTCTGACCTGATGAGAGGAATGTAATGGGAAGCTGTGACAATGCTAGTACCTGTCATTTTCCAGGCAGTATACTGTACTCTGTTCATCTAGAATGCTGCGTTAAATGGCCTGAAGTTATGGTTGTATCTCTTTTATGCCATGGCCATATGGGGCATCTTGGCTTCACTAGCATAGCACAACACCATCTGGATAAAGATACATAGGGGAATGTACATTATATGTTATTACCTTTTTTAACAGAGGGGCTGTTAATATTATATTTATATAGGTTAGCAAACAATTGGCTATTTATACATACAGCAGGCATTTGGTCCAGACAACAATTATTGAATGGATTGAAATATCCATGGTCCCCAAAGGATGACTTATTACTTTGTAACTTTGGTGATCTATTGACATTGCATCTAGCGCCATCATCAGCTTAAAAATTTCCAGTAATTTGGTTTTTGACCAAATACCTGTAAAACTGACATTCCCATCAACCTCAGATGTAAGCTGGGTTTAGAGCTAATTAGCAAGGTTTGGACTGTATGACTGTATACACCGTGCGACGGTAGAAATGTGTCCACCTGTAGAGATTTGGCAATACCGCTTCAACTGGAGCTATGCCTTAATGTCTCTGCTATATTTGGGGCAGACTATGTAGCAAATCAGGGCTGGATTCCCAAGTGATATTGTGATTCTCGTGCAATCTCGTCAATCTAGCTATCTTGCAAGGTAACGTGATTTGGGCAGCAGCCACTGAGGAGTAGAGTGAAATTGTAAATACAGAGCTAGAGGAGTTGTTTTTGTTCGTATGGAAGTTCCAAATAAAATAAACAAATGAAGTTAATTTGTTAACTTAGGTTCGGGAGCAGGGCCACGCCTCAACCCTCAACCACACCTCCAATAACCGTCAAGGCTACATATACCGCTCCGCTCAGCCTGCCCCACTTCAGTTCAGATTGCTCGATGCAAGTCAGACAATGATCTATGCTCAACAGCACACGCTTAACAGCACGCTTGTTTCAGATCACACGACCCACCCCCCCTTTCCCTTCCCTTTATCCATTCATCCCTACACACATCCACTCATCCTGTCTTCCCTTATGCCTTCATCCCCTCTTCCCTGCTCCTCTCATCCCCTCCTATTCAATCAGGGCACAGCTCTCTCATGTCTCATCTAGGTACCGTCTGGGGGGGCTTGAAATAAGCTCGGGCGAAAACACTTCCGAGACGGAACCCCCACATTGAGTCTTTCTGCCCGGTCTTCTGTACACCCTCTCAGACCAGCCAGACGACATCCTTCTTCCACCATCACCCTTCCCCTCTACACGCATCAATCCATCCTCCACAATCCATGCATTCCATATTTGCATGTACCTCCAAATCACACTTGTTGTGGCATGGTCCTTGCTAGTGAAATGTGATTAAGTATGGTACAGTATGGGTGTTTTTAAAAACATCTTTACTGAAAATGAATAGAGATTAATGTATTGTGATATATACCATACCGCTTGGCCATATCGTTAAGCGGAAAGCATTAAGCGAAAAGCATTGCTTCTCAGGGCCTCACAGAGGCTAAAATGGCTAGGGCCTCTTGTTAAACAGCAGCCAGCTGGAAACAAGGTTGATGAGAGCAGTAAACAAACTATATAATAAACATGCTGTAAACAGTTGGCATTAAAGAGGCTAAAAAGCTCATTAGCATAGCAGAGTTGGGTGACAATTCTTTGTGGGTTCTTCACTTTATTTAGTGAGTTCTGTTACATTTCACAGTGTCATTTAATCATTGTTATAAAAAAAATGTGGAATGGGACATTGGAACATGGGATTTTAGATTTTTGACATTTATTTTTAATCAATTTGCAAATTAGGGTTGGGCAACATGTTGCTGTATACCATGAAATGATGAATTAAATATGCCATCATGGGTTTTTTTATACTGTGCAAACTATCCCTTTAACATCTTGAAAGTGTATTAAGCCATTCTGAGTAATTCTGCAAATTAATTAGCATGTATTTAGATTTTATATAATTATTTCAGTATTTAATTAACACTGCCGTCTCTTTATCCATAAAGAGATTATGATACATATCAATGATGCAAAATCAAATAACATATACCAGTATATACCAGTGTGTCCTATTCACATCCCTCAACTCAATTGCAAATAAATAAAAATATTTAGAATTAAAACAAGTCATTAGCCTTCAGTTTGCATTCAAGAAAGTATATCCAGTGTTCATTCTCTGAGAGCTGTGTATAAAACGAGTTGTTGGCCCTCCTATTGGCGGATTGCCCAGGAAGCCCTTACATTTAATTGGCCTCCAGTTTGTTTTGAGCTGCACCCACCCATTACGATCCCTCATAAACGTAGTAGTATAAAACCAAACTGCACCTGGGCATCGAGAGAGAGAACCAGGCCGAGAGCTCTGCCACTAATGTCATTAATCTCTCAGCACTAAGGACCCCACATATTTCTCTTAGCCGTTGAAACCGTTATCTTTGAACACACTCTGCAGCTCATCCGTTACAGATTTCAATTTGGCGTCTCTTCAAATGTCTACCGTCATGGCCACTAAACCAGGTAGCTAGGGGACGGCCAATGGCGATAATGACAGAAAAGGCCACTTCCAGCAAAAACCTGTTAATTGGATTTGGCTCTTTTTTTCCACCAATCAAACACTGTCCGTCAGGGGTGTTTTCTGGTGTGAGGGATTGCCTGTCAACAGTTGAAATTGTACTTTTTTGAAGAACCATACCTGTGGTTTTGCTTTTCAGAGCTCATTGAGCTATAACTTTACTGGCAACCCATTTCCAAAGCATACCATTAGCTTTCCCTAACTTCTATACAGTTATTCATTTTGGTATGCCATGAAAGTAACCTTCATGAGAGAGTTAATCACTGGGAACATTTAGTTTGATTTCTCTCTGTGTTTTATTTAATGCAAGACATTATGCAAATTATTAATTTGCATGATCATTTCCACACATTTTACTGTCTCATTGATTAGATTGTGTGACAACATGATTGAATTCAGCAGTTTTTTGACATCTAAGCAGAGCATCCACCAAGTATTACCTGTTGTTTATGATCGTTCCCTTACCCGAATGTGACACTCTTTCTCTCCAGACAGCCCTAACCTTTTCAAGCTGTTTTTGTTTTTGCATCCCAGGAGGGAAGCCAGTGCTTGCATGTCAGACAGTACATCATGAACGTTCCCATCAAATCTCTGCTTAAATTACCTACAACACTCAATGCATCATGTTGTTTTGAATATCGAGCTATATACAGAAGCATTTTCAAGAGTAGATGTTTCTTTTTCAAATATGGTAAATCTTTGCATGAAACTCTCCCAGTGAGGCATATTTGGTCTCTAGGCTGCTTTAACCTTGTAAGCTGTTGTTTTTGTATCCCAGGATAGAGGACGCACATGGAAGTCACACATCATGGCTGTTCCCATCAAACCCCTGCTTGGCTCTTTAGTGCCTTTTCTAGCATTCTCTCCCTGGTATTCCCATCATTATTGACAGACCTCAAACAGCTTCCTTAAATACTTGACTGGCTTGTTTTTGCCCTGATTCTCAAGTGCGGGGTTGTTTCAATAATTAAAAAAAAACAAAAAAAACTTGGCTCTGTGTGTCTGTGAGACCAAGAGGCACATTCTGAACAGTTTGTCTCCCTGACATTGTGTGTAAACTTTGCCGTGGCCTCTTGGGAATTGGAGAGGAATGAAAGTGGCCTTAGAACCAGAGATATAAATTATGATTCTCCTTTATCACCACTGTTTTTGGGGGATAGAGGCAAATAATCCCCACAGGTAATTGATTTTTGGGAACGGTACAGAGGTAGGACGTTGCGCCTTGGTGGGGACTATGAGGGATGAGTACAATTTCCACAGCCAAAGAGTTGACTCAGAGTTTATTGGGGTTTTTTTTTTCAAATGGGGGAAACTTTAAGGAGAACTGTTTGTGTGCTCAAAGTTGCTTTAATGTCTTCCTGCAACGGGTAGACTTTCGGTCACACCATGTTACAATCCCGGTGGGATTTTTTGAGGGACCGCTGTGAGCAGCAGGAGGTAACTATTGGCATAAAAGTGGATATGGCTGAACAAATCACTTCCAGGATCTGCAGTGTAATCCGTCCATTTATGAGAAATTTAAGCAACTGTCCCCTGGTAGCCACGCTGTTTTGTTTTTTTTCTATCCTCAAGGAAAAACTCAAGCGTGACTAAACTGAGATGATTATCACATTTGTGTTTTCGAGCTTCTACCCAGGTTAATGTGTAACAAATCTCTTTTTGTCTTCCCGCTTTTCAGGATCTTTTTAGCACTGCTGGCTGTAGTAATGAACACTGATATGTGGTCAGCGGAGGAACAGTGAAGGAGCCAGAGGAATCCTGGTTTGATGTAAGTTCAACCCCTTTTCACTCATTTATCTATCCTCCTTGCTTGACGTGAATCTGTGACCTGACTCTTGACTGTCCTGCTTAATGCCAGAAGATCACAGGAACATGTCTGTTCGGCTGATGAGATTCAGATTTGAGGTGTGACCTTGTTCTTCTTGGCTTTGAAATCTGTATCATCTATATATCACTCAAGATCCCCCCCCCCCCCTTCCTGATTCCTGATCTAACTGGTGTGATGTGTTTTTTTTTCAAAGTGGTTGCAGTCAAAACTCCTCATATTATATTGAATGACATGCCAGCAAGCTAATTGTCAAACTGTTGGATTAATGCTTGATTATGATGCAAGGAAATGTAAACATAGTATGCTGCCTTCACTTTGCTGGCTCTTTTTTGAACAGAATTTATTATTTTTGTCAACCAGAACAGTGCCACCCAATACGCTAATCAGCATTTTTAGTTGTAGATTACAGAGAACAGCTGCCGTCATGGTAGAGTGTTTTATTTTACTACACCTAAGAGATGAACATATTACTAATGCATTAATATAAACAGGAATGCAAAATGCATGCATTGTCTTTAGGGATGCATGCACCTTTCATGTCTCACCTGTCTGTCACTCCTAACACACCTGAGAGAAAATGGCACATGAAAAGCTCAATTTAGGGCTGTTCCAGTCATCATTCTGGCTGCTATATGGATTGTGGTACCTTTTTAGTTTATGGAGAGAGATGGAAAAAGTGACAGCTGGATCGTTGGAATAGAGGTTTAATTTAAAAGCCCTGAAAAGATATTCTCACAGTCTGCTTCTGAGCTATGTGGTCCTATATGAACACAACATTTTCTGTTCAAACATGCCAAAGTTGATAGATTTCTGTAATTGTGTTTTTATGTACACTCACATACGTCCACACACCAAACACAATATATCAACATTTGATATTTGATGGGTTGTTTATGTCTACTGTCAATCAAATCTGATGAAAGCACAACCACATTGTCCTGAAGAAGCATTTGCTGAATATATGAGTGTTGTTAAAAATATCTAAGAATCTATTTCAATACTACGATTGTTGCTTATTTAGTCGTGGATATTTAGTGTTGTTGAGAATGTTTTTGGATTTTATAGTACTATATTTATTCAGATAAAAATCATAATACATTCTAACATGTCAATAACAAATGAGCAGCCTTGCAAATCCACCAAGTTGACGCTGGTGAAGGGTTTGGGGACATTTTTGCCCTTAAATGCACCTGTCAGGTGGGGTTTAATCCTGAGCTGGGACAGCATCACCAGTCTCCCACTACTAACATAGGAGGCGGAATGTAAATGCAGCCTAAGAGGCTCAATTTAGGGCATGACAGTCACCCCTGTCAGTCGTGCTTACCAGCTCGACTCTGGTACCAACTTTCTTACAGAGAGTTGGAATTCTGTATTTTAAACAAACAATGGTGCAAGCTCCGTTTTAGGTTGAGGGTTTAAGGATGCTCTGGGGACAAAATAACGTTAGCTGGTACGCAAAGCCAAGTTAAAGCATGCTACCAGAAGGTAACATGCAGTAGAAAACATTTCTTTATATATTTTTCAGTACATACAAGATCGGAATCTCAATGTTACTTGCAATTCAAGCTGAGACGGTTAGTTGACTAATTCAGTAGTAGATTGAACTGAAAATGTATCTGCAGCTATATTAAAAATTGATAAATCTGCAAAAACTCAAACCAGACTCTGGTTTAATTTTATCTAGACTTTGCTACTTTCTTTGTTTTATGTAATTATTAACTGAATATTTGTATTGGACATTTTTCTCTATTGTCTGACCTTGTACAGAGTAAACAATGAATTGATTAATTGAGAAAATAATCAGCAGGTTAAAATTTGTTCACAACATTAGTAACATTGGTAAAAATGGTTAAAGCAGAACACAAAGAATTCAAGGTTGTCAACGTAATTAAACAGTTTTGATAATTTTATCTCAGTTTATGGCTGTGTGTTTCCATATTTATATTGATAACTAACTGGGCATTTAGAATGAAGTTGACGGGAGGTGAATGTGGAACTCTCTTTTTGTTTGCCTTATTGAATTTAGATTTTCACTTTAAATGACTTATATGCCTCTTAAGTATAAATGTGTGCTTAGTTGTAATTAGTGATGCATACATTACAATTAAATCGTTTTCTATTTTGTCTTCGATCGGTTTTATTATTTCTTTAACCCTGCTCTACTACACTCTACTATACTGCAGTTGACTGAAGGTACTTAGTGTGTTTTCTGGCACACTTCACTCCTCTCCTCCCATCATGGTGTTCCTACTGGTGCCTCCACATGCTGCCTCTGCGCTCTTTGTTCCACTTCATTGGGGTGTGTGCTTATGTGTGCCTGTGTGCGCTGCTGCTGCTTGTGTGTGAATGAGAGTGTGCACCAAGAGAGCATTTTGAGGATGGGTTGGATCTCTGCGCTAACTCCCCCACCCTATCTTCCCTGTGCGACGGGAGTGAGTGTGCTTATGTGTGTGTGTGTCTGTCAGCAGCAGTATGATGTTGAGCGTAAGCCTGCATGGCATGTGTATATGTCTGTGTGTTTCCGTATGTGGTGTGCAAATGAAGAAAAGGGTGTGTAAGAGTGTTTGTGTAAGTGAATCTGTGCAGGATTGCGGTGTGTTTGAGTGGGAGTATGCGCTGGTGAACGTTTGTAAAAGAGAGAAAATGAAACAGACTTGTATGCTGTGTATGTTTGTTGCATGCCTCTGTAGGTGTGTGTAGTGTAGACCCCCCCACCTCCACCCCACCCCACCTACACACAACTCCAGGGACTAGCATGTTCATTATTCTTCCTAAAAGAACCATTAAAATTTCATCAGTGCAATGCAATCTGTAGCAGGGCGGGGGGTAGGAGTGTGTTCATGTGTGTGTTGGAGAGGGGGAGAGAGAGACTCAGCAGTGTGAGGGGTGGGAGCTTGCATCCTCCTCTCATTCACCACTGCCTGCCTTCATGCCTCTCTCCTCCTCCTCCTTTTCTTCCTCGTTATCATCTTCTTCTTCTCTGGTGGCTCAATTCCCTCGCTGAGAGCACGCCGATGCGCAGATTACGCCTTCTGTCATGATGTGAGCCGCCAGCACCCCTCCCCTCCTACACCCTCCATCCATCCCACCTCATTCTACTACTACTACTACTACTACTACTACTACACATCCTCTCTCTCATGCAGGCACTGCAGGAGGATTTTTTCAGGCTACAGGAGGAAAGAGTTAGCATCCAGGACTAAAGGGTTAATAAGGTGGACAACAGTTGGATTCCCAGGGAGGATTTTTTTTCTCCTGGCTGCAGGCGGGTTTGGATATGTGATGTACAGAGTGCTGGATGGGTCTCATTCACAACATTAAGAGCTGGGTCCGGATTGGAATATCATTTTGAGTGGAATCTTTCTTTAAACTAGTGCATGGCTGGAAATGTAAAGGTGAGCCATGCTTTTGATTCCTGTCACTGCCTCTTTCTCTCGGAACTAACTTGTTGATTAGCATGGAAAGAAACCACGTGCTTGATGTATTTCCTTTATACACAACTTTTCACAGTTTTCTGTTTCGACCTTTCCTCCTCTTTTCTTTAATTAGACTTATCCAGCGCGTTGTACAGGTGTTTCTTGTAAAGGAGTGAGGCTCATTAGTGCTGCTCTTTTTCCTCCTTGATCAGAAATGTGGGACTTTAAAGACTGCGGGAAGTGAGCGAGCAGTGGTTTTACTCCCCCACACCACCGCCGCCCAATCCCATATGTCGCTTTGTTTTGTCAGCATGAGCGTGAGGCGCCATCTCTCAGGTAGATCTGATGGCACTAATTGTGCCCTAATTGGTTTTCCCCTCTGCCATGGAGGTTTTTGGCTTCTGAGAGCCACAGATGAAAGAGTTTGTGGGGTGGAGTGTGTGTGTGTGTGTGTGTGTGTGTATGAGCGAGAAGGAGAGAGGTTGTTGAGAGCTGTTGTGAGTGTGTGTATGTCTGGCCAACCCTGTGAGTGTCTGTAGGAGTGAGAGTCTAGAGCTTTTGTGTGTTCGTATGTGTGTTGGTGACGATGCCTGTGTGTGTTTGTGGCGGTGGGAGTGAGTATGGTGACTGTGTGTGTGCACGCATGTTATTCGTAGGCCCATCTGTGGAGGTCTTGTGTGATGGATGGTGACTGACGGAGGGTGTGAGGTGTGTGAAGGAGGAGGAGGATGAAGAGGAGAGGCAGTGGGATGGGGGAGGGTGTCGGGAGGAGACGGGAAACTGTTCTCCCATCTGTGTGTGTGTGTGTGTGTGTGTGTGGAGCAGTACATCACAGACTGGCTAATGGAATACTGGGTCCTCTCCTGCTTCTCCACCGTCACCACACCTCACCCCGCCCTCCACACAAGATTCTGGGTGTGAGACACCAGAGGGCATTCTGTAGTCTTGCGCACTAGATTGGTCAGGGACTGAAGTAGTGTTTCTATATAGACGATATTTAAGATTTCTGTTCTGGTAGGTTTTTAAACACCTGCGTTACTGGTGGCAAGAGTAAGTGTGTTTTTAATGATACAGTTGGCCTTGCTAGCTTGTTTACTTACTGTGAGAAGTTAATCAGTGAAGAAGCACATAACACAACCGTCCCTGGAAAAATTTGCAAAACCCTCAACAGCACAGGGGCAAATGCAGTAAACCCTGTTAATCTACATGCTGCATTTCTGTATCCTTTCACCTCCTTTTAGTTTTTACAAAGCGTCGTTGTGATTCAAATATAATAAATGGAAAATCTTTCAAATATTTAAATACGATTGTAAAACAAGTTAGCAAGCCAGCCTTCGTTTCAAGTCTGACATTGAATTTTAAGTGTGAAGATTTTAAAAATCTAATTTAAATTACTTTCAAATGTATTGTTAAATTATTTATTACAGTCATCTTATCAGAATGTTTACAGACGTCCTTCAATGAGTGGGGCTGTCGCACACCAAAAGTCTCTGGAAGAATATCTGATAATGAACAGGAAACGGCTCAATGCAGCAACGCCATTTTCAATCATCAACTGCTAGCAATTGATCTAACTGATTTAAGCATTCTGTTGTGCCTGCTGCCATTTGTTTCTTAAACAATTAAATGTGATTTTACGTGGTATGCATTACTACTTCAGACACTGTAGTATTTATTGCACCAGATTTATTTTATATCATTATGGTTGAGTAGCCTACCTGTTACTGTTACTGCTTCTGTGAAGTGAATGTGTATCATTGTTTTACTGTTGTGATTAATTTGCTTCTGCTGGCTGCGAAATTATTTACCCCTCGGGGATAAGAAAGAATTCCTTACCTTTCTGTCAATTTCCATTTAAAAAAATTAAATAAACATCTCAAACCCACATCCAGTGTGGTCTATAAGTAGTGTTGATTTTGTCAGCCTTGTTAAAATTTAGTCTTAGTCCTGTGTCAAATGTCCTTGTTGGTTTTTGTCATATTTAGTCCACTGTATACTTTTATTTTTTTTAATCAAGTTTTAGTTGACTAAAAGTCTGGGTATTTTAGTCTGATTTTAGTCATTAACCATTTTAGTCTTTTCTAACTCATTAGTATAATTTTGATTATTTTGGTCAATCTGCTCAACCAAAATAGAGATATTTATCATTTTAGTCTTTATTTCACTCCTCTCACATATAGATAAATTTTTTTGTAAAATTTGAATGATAGCTTTATTCTCATTTTTATTTCAAAGGAGACATTAACTTACCTCAATTCCCGGTGGTTAGTCTTGATATGCCGCTTCAGAGTTTGCATCCTCCACAGTACAGTAACGTTTTCCTCGCGGCCCATGCGTTGCCGCGGTTGACCAGCATTCAAAGCACAGGAGGAAAAAAACACCGCTGAATGAACACTGTTCAAGTGAAAATTTAGAGGGAGAAAATATGGCCTGTAATATTTTGTCTCCACATTATACTGACAAAAAGAAAGAGATTTTTTTTAACGTTTTTATTTTATGAATTACATTTTAGTCTCTTCATTTTTCGTTTATTGCATGTTAATATTGTCACAGTCAGCGTTTAAGGACATTGCCGGCGTCTCGTCTCGTCTTCGTCTCGTTTTCGTCAGGGGAAAAAAGGTTGTATATTTCGTTTAGTTTCGTCTGACGTGCAGCAGCCAGTTTCATTTGGAATCTGGTTCCCCATAAACATCCAGATTTGCAAACCTCTGATGCAATCGCACCTCTTATCAAACATTTGTTTCCCTCCACCCTTGTTTTAGTACAAATACTGCTGTGGATAATAATTAGGTAACTTTCAAAGGCTATTCATTTTTAACCAGTGCTGAACATTGTTTTCTCCTATAACTCCAAAACCAAGAGTAGAGTGTGTGACTGTGTGTGTTGTAGTTCAACCATACCAGAGACAAAGTGGTGGCTCTTCACTAGAGAAATTATCTGGCTGCCTCATATCAATTTAAGGAGTATCTCAAAGTTGAACTTTTATTCATATCATTGGAATATTTTTAACAAAAACAAAAGTTGGTGTAAAAATTTGCTGTAGTTCTACATCAGGTCTGGTTCCCCAATTGTGCTAAACTACTGTTGGCTTGTTACACTTGTTATTCTAATGTGTCAGACACATATTTTAGGTTGATGGTTTATTTTATTTGTCACTCTATAACACAAGGCTGCACAATTAACTGAAAGTTGCGGCCCCATTCACACTATATATACACAGAGAATATACTGTATATACAAATATTTAAAATTAGAATAGAATAAAATCTGCAAAACCAGAATAACAAGAAGTTCCATGTCTTTTATTTATGGTGGAGTGAAGAGGATAAGGAGGAGTCAGACAGTCACACAGCCTGTGGAAAGAAGCTGCTTTGTAGTCTGGTAGTACAGCAGCGGATATTCATCCATCGTTTGCGAGACGGCAGCAGAGATGAACCAAGCAGTTAAATTGTGGTTATTAAGGAAATTGGGTCAATACGATCTATGTAAACACATCAATGAAATAGTACTACATTGATTCAGAGTAATCATCATCTTCTCATACTTTGACTGCCTGTACTTGACTTTGACTAAGAGTCTACAGCCATGGTAGCAGCTTTGTGAAGCTCTGCTTATGGATTGAATTGATTTGAGCTAAATGCTAACTTCAGCATGCTACAATACTATGAATGAATCGGAATCAGTTTTATTGCCAGGTATGTGTACACATACGAGGAATTTGATACAGGATTGTACATTGCTCGCGATGTGCTTACTTATACAAACATAAAATAAAATAAAATCAGACACAAACTACAGAATAGACAACACCTAATATACACACTATGAACAAAACATATAGATATAGACATATTGACAAATAGTGCAGTGATCAGAGTGCAAAGGATGCAAGAGTAAACTATTCTCATTATGTACATGTAGGTGGATATGATAAACAGGTACACATACACATACATGCATACATGTACACAGTGTGATGGAACATAGTGCAAAGGATGCTGGAAAAAATAAATAAGACTATGACCTTATGATCTGAGGTAGGTGTATTGGTATACAGTATATACAATATGACATAGCATGAACAGCACTGAAATAGAAAATGGTGAATAAATAAATAATAAGTGGAAAACAGTAAACAGGTGCTGATTAGAGACAGAGTTACTGAGTTATTGTACAGGAATTGTTCCTGACACTGAGTCAGAAATCAGCTGTTCATCAGAGTGATGGCTTGTGGGAAGAAACTGTTCCTGAGTCTGTTGGTTTTGGCGTACAGAGCTCTGTAGCGCCTACCGGAGGGGAGGAGCTGTAACAGATTGTGTCCGGGGTGAGATGGCTCTGCAGGGATGTTTCCTGCCCGTTTCCTGACTCTGGAAATGTATAAGTCCTGAATGGAGGGCAGGTTGGCACCGATGATCTTTTCTGCAGTCCTGACTGTCCGTTGTAGTCTGATCCTGTCCTTTTTGGTGGCAGATCCAAACCAGACATTGATGGAGGTCCAGAGGACAGACTGGATGATGTCTGTGTAGAACTGGATCAGCAGCTCCTTAGGCAGGTTGAGCTTCCTAAGCTGACGCAGGAAGTACGTCCTCTGCTGGGCCTTCTTGATGATATTGTCAGTGTTGGGCTCCCACTTCAGGTCCTGGGATATAGTGGATCCCAGAAACCTGAAGGATTCCACAGCAGACACAGGGCTGTTGAGTATGGTGATGGGGGGGCTCCTCTTGAAGTCCACGGTCATCTCCACAGATTTAAGCGTGTTAAGCTCCAGGTTGTTCTGACCGCACCAGAGAGCCAGCTGATCAACCTCCCGTCTGGAGGCCGACTCATCACCGTTGTGTCGTCAGCGAACTTCAGGAGTTTGACAGATGGTTCCCCTGAGGTGCAGTCGTTGGTGTAGAGGGAGAATAGCAGTGGGGAGAGCACACACCCCTGGGGGGCACCAGTGCTAATAGTCCGGGTGCTGGATGTGATGTTTCCTAGCCTCACCTGCTGACTCCTGTCAGTCAGGAAGTGTGATCCACTGACAGGTGGAGGCTGGCAGAGTGAGCTGGGTGAGTTTGGTGCTGAGGATGTCCGGGATGATGGTGATTTGTTTATTTAAATGGTCCCAAAATCCCTGATGGCTTAGAAACTAGTTTGTGTTGTGACCCAAAGACAGTTCCTTTAGTTTTGAATATATTCATGGCTAATTTATTTGTTTTAATCCAATCATATTATTATATTCGCTAAACAAAACTTGATTTAATTCAAGGCATGTGGTTGCTGTATAATAAACAGTGGAATCATCAACGTACATGGTAATACCTGCATTTTTCACAGAAATTAAAAACACAAGTGGTCCCAGACAACTTCTGTGAGGTATACCACATAATAAACTACTACAGTTTGATAGACTACCATAACATTTAAACTTTTCAATTAAAATATCATGGTCAGTGTAAATGCAGCACTTATGCAACCACTCCCACTATATTTGAGTCTAGTCTTGAATGTACCATAAAGGTCCAGTGTGTAATATTTAGGATTTATTGACAGAAATGCAATATAAAATCCATAACTGTGTTTTCTTTGGTATATAAAGACCTTACACAATAAATCATTGTTTTGAATGTTTTTATTATCTTAGAATGAGACATTTATATCTACATAACCGCAGGTCCCCCCGGACGTTGCCACGTTGCGTTGTCATGTTTCTACAGAAAACGGACAAACCGCGCTACAGAGCGTGTTTCGTGTCTACGTTCTTCTTGTTCTACTTCTGGTAGAATTCAGGCAGTGTAGACACTCATCATTATGTTGAATATATACGTTCAAAGAAGAAGTAGTAGTAATAATATACAGCAGGGGTTGGTAAATAAGTTTTGCGTCAGAGCAATATTTTTAGCCATTAGATAGTGGGTAAGAATATAAGATAATATTGACTGTGATCATCATGGTGTTAGGTTAGCTCAGTTGGTAAAATGCAGGTTTGAGCCCACCTTGAGGCAACTTTTTCTTTCTCTCTCTTTAACAAATGGATTCTGCAGCGTTTCTCATGCTTACATTACAGCATATGCTGCAGTGTGGTAACTTTGTGTTATGGTGTTTGATCTGCACCCATTAACCTATGGACACGTTTGCATTTCCCCAGTATCTCCAGGCAGGGGACATTTAGGGTAATCACGTTTTCTGATGGCACTTTCAGAGGTGTGTCAAGCAGGCAGCAGACTCTTAATGTCAGTTCAACTCCAATTTCAGCATTACAGTAAACAAGCTTCTTGCACTTTTATTTTATAGGCAAAACCACCAAAGAGGAAGTGATTATGTGAGAAGTATTTATTTATTTATATTTTTTGCCGCTATCAAAGCACCATAATCTGGCTGTGGGCCAGGTATTATTGCTGGCAGGCAGTTTTGACGAGGGTCCATAATCACAGAGAGAATTAATGTGTCTCCCTTATCAATGTTTGTCTAAACTTTATCTATTATGTTGTTTATAATGCTGTGGTGCAGAAACAGTGACAGTGTTTCACAGTCTTGGCTTACATTTTAATGTCTGTCAGCGGCCAAGTCACAATAACATATGGTTTCACTGAATAATTAAGTAAATATAATTTCTTAACCTAAAGAAACCTCCTTTCTTGACTGGCTACTCTGCTGTCTCAGAAGATGCTCGCGGCTTCAGTAGGAGCTTTGCAAACACAATGGCTGGGAAACAACCTCCTGCAGGTAAAGAACAGCCCATACCTCCTTTGCCAACAACAGTATATAGTACAAATATGTGTGCAAACATGTCCGGGCTCTATACAGAGCTTTGGGTTCATTATGTTTGATGCCATGTCGCTCGTATTGACAAGGGGCAAAGAGGCATAATGACAAAAAGTGGGGATTAACTTTTGAGGGGGGACAGTGGTGTGTGTGGTGTACTAGCTTGATCCCGCTGTTAGAAGGCGTTGCAGCTCCATCTGAAGCCTGTGGCCCTAATCCCCGGGGCTGCTAAACACTGGAGACATCTTTAAGAAAAGATGAGTCGTGGCGAGAGGGGCTGGGGTCTTGGCGAAGCTCTCACCGCGGAGAGCAGGCCCTACGAGAGATGAGGTTTTACAAGGCCAACCGGCTCCTTCTGCTACTATATGAACTTGTGGGTTTGGTGGGAGGGGCTTAGCAGAGTGATACGAGCAGCAGAGAAAAAACGCGGAAGGATTTGCATTGCGTGTTCAATTGTTGCCAACTTGAGCTTGAACCAATCATCAGACATTTGTATAAGTGCTGTACAAGTTAAGTAACCCTGTCTTACACACATTGATATTTGGTGATCAAGCTGTTATTGTTAAAGTAGTCTTTGATCTGAACATGAATAATCCATAACCTTACAGGAGTAATACTTCAGTCTACTATCCACTGCAATGTAATTTTTTGTCCTTAAGCCTTATGTAATTATACTCACTGCCTAAAGCATCATGTAGTCTGAGCTTATTGTGAAGATTGTCTAATTCTTGTGTGACAGCCTTCTTGTGGCAAATGGCATCCATCTGAGTTTTCATGTCAGAATATTTGTTGTGTGAAAAGGCTCACTTTTTTGTTGTTTTTTTTCAAATCATAGAGTCTCCATTCAAGGTTATAATTGTGGTCCATCTTCGCGCCTTGCGGACAATGTCATGTATTGGGCCCTCATATTTTCTCCATCTTTACCTTTCTGTCAGAGTTCTGTTCAAAGCTGCTGTAAATCAGCTTGGTACTGTATTCCCTGTTGTCAAACTGACCTCTGGCGTTGTCAGAGGCTGTGTTCAGGACCGGCCGTGTTCACTGGGAGGCTTGGTTCTATTGCCCCCTTGCGAGGTTCTGGTGTTTCTAGTGCTCATTTCAGAACCGCTCCCCGTTGGCAGTCCCTGTTGTGTTCCCCTCCTCTGGGCCTGAAAACCTTGTTGGCAGACCAGTCCACCACTTTGGACCAGACTGAAATATTTCAAGAACCATAAGATGGATTGCCATGAAATTTTGAATTTCGTGGTTCCTAAACAATGGTTAATGTTCCCTGACTTTGGTGATTCCCTGACTTTCCTTTAGAACCACCAGTGGGTCAAAGTTTTAAAAATATTACTGACATATGCTGTAGCAGGTGAATACATCCATATTCCTTACATTTCACTTTCACAATGTTGGTAACAGCCTACATGTAGTGATCAACATTTCCAGGCAGTTTGGCCTTTTTTAATAACTTCCTGCTGTTTTCTTCATGGCTCCAGATCTTGTGATGGATTTACCAAATGGAAGCATAGCTGCTGCTTCTAATGGTTGCTTGTATACGATATGCACACTGCGTGAGATCCAGCGGCGCATGGACTGTGGGGGACCTGTGCTCTTTTGGGTAACAGATGACACACAGAGACACGGTGGCTTTATTCACGAGCCACGTGAAGCCTGGCAATATTGATGTTGCACTAGAACCATCCAGAATATCTCCGTCTGTGTGATTACTTCACCTTTTTTTGTCCCTTCATCGATGCCGCTGGCCGTTGAAAACATCCCTGACTATGTTAGCGTGATTTGATTGCCACAATAACATATTTTACCCAGCCGTTGCCTGTGTGTGTAGCAACCCCCCTCCACACACACTCACACTCTCCAGTCCCTGGCAAGATCTCTCTCCCCCAAATCCTCCCCACCCTGTTGTGAAAAGGAAAGGATTCAGCAATCAATGGTTGTAACACTGCTGTGCTGTTATCCCCCATTTCTGCTGGGGCCTCAGTGTGATTTAGTGAGGCTCCCGAGGCTCAATAGTAGCACGGTGCACCGCTGGGGGAGGGGGAATGTGTGTGTGTGTACATTTGTTTTGCGCATGTGTTTGCATGTATGTTTGTTTTCATTCACTGTGTGTGTGTCTGTGTGTGTGTGTTTAGCATGTTCAGAATACAGAGCACGGGAAGCGTGCATATCTGCATAAATAAATGGCTTGAGTGTGTGTGTGTGTGTGTACGCAGCTCCCCCTCTCCCCACCAATCCTATCCACCAGCCACCCTTCTGGGAATTGGGGCGTATGCGTCGAAATGTGATATTGGCCCTGGTTGTTTAGCCTGACAATCTGTTTTATTTAACAGTACGAGGCTCTCCCCTCAACACCACTTTGGCGTGGTGGCGTTTTAAACTGAGCGAAATTGAGCCGCGCCACGATGCCGGCTATATATCACTTAGGCAATTACAACCTTCACGGATCTATTGGTAATAAAAAAGAGGTTTTTGAAGCGGGAGCATTCCAGGCTGGGGGAAAAGGCTAACAGGGGAGAGGTGTTTGATGTGGAGGGGCGAGGCGTGGTGAGCTGAAGGGGGGGGGGTACGGCTGTTTGATTTGTGTCGTATTTCGCTGTGCTGTGCTAAAACACATCTCCTTTTGACCCCTTAACCCCTGTTGGGTTTGTCCTGGTCGACTGTGCCTTGTGTGTGTGTGAGTGCTCATGGGTGTGTTCAACAGGCCCACATGGCAAATTAGCCAACAGGCTCTTGTGGATAATAAATCTACCTCCCAAATGCCACCGTGTGTAATTGAGATTTCATAGCGCTGATCTCATCTCTTCCTTTTTCCTCTTTTTTTCATTTTTAAAAACCTAAAGAATGAATAAAGATGTAAACCCCCCCACTTCCAACCTCGCCTTCACCATCGCTTTCTCTCCCATGATCCACCACAGCCATAATGAGATTTGATGTTAATCCCGACACAATATCACAAGATTACGCGCCTCCATTATGCTCCACGGGCACCGCCGACGGTGGAGAATGGGCTTGGCTCGTGTAGAGGAGGCTTGGCTGGGTGAAGGCACATTAATGTAATCTAAGTGTAATTGGGTTGTAATGCAGCTTGTATGTAAATGCAAGGAGGGAAGGTGTTTTTTTTTCTTTTCTGTTTCATCCTCCCTGTCAGATGAGCTCAGGGTGGGGGTGGGGGGGGGGGTGGCCACAACATAACCGCAACAGAGCGAGAGACACTTGAGGCGCCTCAGCTAGACAGGGGAAGAGATTGATAGAGCAAAGGCGACAGATTGCCTGGTGCGTGTGGGGAGGATTATTTATCTCCAAACTGATGTCAAATTCTTGTAACAAGAGTGGATTGGTCAGAGAATGTGATTAATAAATGGAGTGTGTCAGTGGAGGGGAGTTGGCTGAAAAGAAGAGATGCATTTTGGATTTTTAAATTGGGTTACATGAAGAATTAGATTTGGATTCGGTGGACTACATACTCAAAAAATAAATTTCAGTTATTATTCTGTGCTGAAGTCAATTATAAATTGACTTAGAAATTAGAAGTTCTTCAGAAGTGTTAATTTTTTATTTGAATTTCCCAAAACTTGGATGATAGTATATAAATACAAGGTGTTTTAAAACCATTTAAAAAAAAGATGAATTGTAATTTTTGGTTACCTTGCATATGGTGATATTTATAAGTCAGCATCACAGTGGACCTCACATGATCATCTCACATCTCCACCCTGGTTAAGAAAACTCAAAAATGTCTGTATTTCTTAAGGAAACCTATGAAGGCAAAATTCTCATACCAAGTTCTTGTTAACTTTTACTGGAGAGCAATAGGAAGCATCCTGACTGGCATGGGATGTGGACTGCCAAGGACAGGAGGGCTCTGCAGCAGGTGATGAAAACCCCTCAGAAGATTAATGGTACCCATCTCCTGAGCGATATTGATGAGGTGAGGTGCCTGTGTGGAGTCTAAAGGATACCAAAATACAGCACCCACCCAGCCACAGCCTGTTCACCCTGCTGCTGTCTAGAAAGAGATACAGAAGTATCTGCTGTCACGCTAACACACTGCAGAGCAGCTTCTTTCCTAAGGCTGTGAGACCCCTTAATTCACCATCAGCATGCTCCATTTGAAAGAGTTTTCTTTCTATGACTTGTTATTTATCTACGCCTCTACTGTATATCATTTATGTATATACTGCTTGCTTTTTGGTCATATGATAATCGTAGTGAGTAAAATGATGTTGTCTCCTCTTCTGCTCTGCTGTCCACTGTTTAGGGATGGGTATCGTTAGGATTTTATCGATACTTCTACTACTCTTAAAAAACTTATTGAGTATTAGAATTAAATATTTTAAATATAACAACAGTAATGTTTAAAGCAAAAATCACTGCATACTATATATGCGATCTTCATGTTTACATGTTCATGCTTGTAGAACACGCTTATTGATTAAGTTTTGGCTTTTTGCTCGCAAAGGTTTATTGCACTTACTTACAGTAACGAGCGTATATGTCGTCAACTTGAATAAAATAGTGCAATGACAAAACTACGCAGAACGCGTACTTGTCAACATCACTGCCGCTTCCAGCATACCTGTAGCCAGTACTGATGACAACGCGGACACAGGGCCCTGCAATGTGAAGTCTTCCCATTGGCTGGATTTATGGTGCGTTCAAGCACAATAAATTATATTTTTTTAATGAACACGCTTTAGAAACAGTGTAAAATAGCTTAATGACAGTTAGCAAGCCAGGTAATAAAAAATAAACTCATTTATAGATTAAAAAAATAAAAACATTAATCATATTTTCTGTTTTGTTGCTCTGTTACTAGTTATCTTTGCTGGCGTTGCATTTCTGTGGTTAGCAGGTTTCCTGCAGCTGCTAGTGTGAGATTTTGAATCTCAAGTGAGCAGGGGTGCTTGGCAAGTACTGTTTTAGCTGTGAGGATCCTGATATCATTTCTGAATCATTTGCTGTCGCTACCACACACCATGTCATCTTTGCAAACAATAAACAGCAAGGTGCCAGGGAAATGTCGGGCTCAGGCAAGTGTGTGGAACAAAGTAAACAGCCCACAATTGACACTGCAACATGCATTCCTCAAGCTAATAAGCCGCTGCTTCCCGTGTCACTCTTCACCTTCACATTAGTGATTACCCTGTTAAAGAGAGCCAGAATACCTGCAGCCACACACACACGCTCATGCCTTCTAGCCGCAGTTACCGTGACAACAGAAAAAGCCAGGATCCATTTGGTGCAAATTGTTGCTTAAATACCAGTTAAACATATTCCTTAAACATGTTGCTATCTGCAGCTTATCATCGTATCGCTCTAGTGATTCTTGCTATGTAAAATCAGGGAGAACTTTTCATGAGAACTGTAAAGATTTGGCGTTTGTGTTGCTTTTTTAGCTGTTCATATATTTCTTGCAGTGACATGAGGCTGATGAGGGATCAAAGGTGTTGCTGGCATGCAGCTCAGTGGATGTTGACCAGTGCCAGTCCTTATATTCAGTCAACCTCAGGAACTCTAGCCGGATGGCCCTTTTGCACCTTATTTGCTAAATTAGTTCTGTGGGGAGTGGTGCGACATAAGACTTCTTTGAGCTGCACCATTAAGGCCCAAAGATAATCAGAGAACACCTGGAGTAGATTTGAACTTGAGTTTTGGTTTCTGAAATCAAGGAAAATATCAAGAACTCATAATAGAATAGTATTGGAACATATTATTGCTTGTTGTGGTACATATCACACACTTTCATATTTTCAAACTTTATTACTAGTAATAGATTCCTTCCTTGTACTTAATGGACTTTCCCAGCCTTAAAAATGTCTGCTGAAAGTAATATCACAGGAAGAATTTTCTTGACCAACCACCACAGCATGTTCAGTATCACTTTGGCTGATGCAGCAAACTGAAACGTAAACACACTACTCTCATTTGGAGCCTAACTGCCCAGAACCTGGAAGGATTCACAGTGGTTGGTAATGTGCAAGACCTTCATCATACATCTATTCTGCATTAGCACTGCATGCAGCCCTACACATTTTCTATACACACATATGGCCTCTGCAGGCTTGTTTATGTTAATACAACAATACGCAGTTTGCACTTCATTAATATTTGCTGTAGCATCTGGTTTCTTTGTTCTCCCATATGGTTCCTATTGTATGCTGTGCTTTAAATATACTGCAGTATGGTTATTGCTATTTTATGAAGCTTCTAGTTATTTCATGATGCCTTTGTGTAGGAATGTGGGTGCATGTTCATATTTTGTATTCATTTTCTGTGTATTTTGCTACTGCTTGTTTCATTACACCATAAAAGGTCCGTCATCCAACCTTCTGCCAATGCTTTCATTTATTCTTACCTACCATCTTCTTATTGTTCATAAACATTACAAGTTCAGAATACTAAATAGTATACATTAGAGACAAAATAGCATATTGTAGAATACAATTCTGGTTTCCACTCACCGATTTGTGAAAATGTGTTTTAACTGTACCGTGGTTTCTGAAAGGGAAGTGCCGAGTGGTCAGTTCAGTCCCCTTAATGCTATAATGTGTAGGAATGGATCTCTATTGCATTTATTAGATCAGTATAATTAATGGCCCATTGGGGAGCCAAGTGAAGTATGGCAGGCTATTACAAATGTCCTAATTGCTGAGAATATTCCCATTACTCCTTTTCTCTCCAGCTGTCACCGTGCAGTGGGAACTGGCTCAGTGCTGCCATGCAGATATGCGTATGAGGATGTTGTATTCAACTTTGTTTAGTGTAAAAATGGTGTAAATCTTTAAAAGCAGCAGCATACTTGAAGTTGTAGAAAGTATGATGTAGAGCGATTGATGCACCTAGTAAATAATCAGCAATCATTTTTTGCGACCGTATCAGCTGTGTTTTGATTGGCAGTGACTCTCACTGAGGCTGATTAGGGCATTATAGTATATTAATGGGATGGCGGGGCGTTCTTTATGTTTGACCTCTGACCTATTGAGGTGATGATTTACAGCACCTGCTCCCCCAACCCTACCTGCTCTCCCCAAGGAAATCAGGCTGGATCTATGGCCATCATTTACATCTCCTCGAATTAAAGCAACAGTGTTTAGTTACGGCCCCAGTCCTCATGAATCAAACTTCATTGACCACTTGGAGAGTTACAGACACCCGTTGAATACCAAGTGCTGGTGAAAAGCCACTGGGTGGGGGGAAATGTCGACCAGTTGAAGAGATTGAAGGTGGGATCACCAGCACTACGCACCAGGATGGGAGCGGCTGCTGCTCATAAATATGGAGATTTTGCAATAAGATTCTTTACAACCAAAGGGGATTGAAGTACACATTAATATTCTAATAAACAATAAATACAAGAACATGTTTGCCAAAGATACTGAAAGCATCCTGTCAGGGCTGGCCTTTTACATCTGGGGGCCCAGAGCAGGATCCTTTTGGGGCCCTGCCTTGCAGAGGATAGACTGAAGAATTCATAGAACCAGCTACTGTATGCATTTATAACCCTTGCATTTTATTTGTACCTCTAGCAACATAATGGGCCACAGCTCTTTTATTGCTAATTAAATACACTCACTAAAACTGACTGACTGCACTTGCCATTTTTATTTCTACTTTTTGTTGGAATGCTTAGTGTGGAAAATGTTTAAATGGCATCAACTGTGTTTGTCCATTAGGCTGTATGTAAATAGGCTCCAAACTTGCAGTATTAAAACATCTACTCTTGATGTTGCTGAAAGATAAAACATTCTACCAAAAGATTGTAGTTTAATTTTATATTTATTTTATTTATTTATTTTTATGGTATTATCTATACATCAAGATAATCATTTGGCATAGTTTGACAGTACAATAGAAATCACTATTGTGCACAATAAATGTAATTGACCAACGGCCCTGACGGGAACACTGTGTGCAAATACAAGACTGAGAAGGTTCAATCAGCAGTATATTAAAATAAAGGACCCCTGCAAATCAAGTCAGTCCTTACTTGGTCAGGCAGATTTAATGGCCACTGAGCAGGAACAGATGATGGAGGTGGAGTAAATTTCACAGAACAGAAGACGTATGTTGGCATTCATCAGTTGCCTGAGGAGCTGTAAGGTAAAAGTATTCGGAAACTTTTTGGCCACACACAACTTCATTTTCCAAAAGAGATAGACGTAGTGGCAACAAACAGGAAACCTACCGACCGTATCACTCGACCCAGTCATAGAGGACAAAGATGTGTCAATGTGAGTGTGGCATGATGGTGGGCCGAAATAAACAAATTAACATTTGTTGTCATTAGTCGCTTTATTAATAAGTTTATTACTAAGTTTATTAGTTTCAAGCATTATCTTGGTCATTATAACTAAGGTCAGTTTGTTGTAAACAACAAATATCATGTACAAGAAGGCGACACAGTGAATTGTGATTTAGTTTATTTTATTTGAAAGGGACGATGCGTGTTAATAACATATTTGAAAATTAAAAGACATTTTTTTATTGGCTGGACAACTACCAAATACTACATTATTGCTCCTGAGAAACACAATATTCATATTATTGTGAAAAGAAAATAATGCTAAGTGTAAATCCATGAGTAAATGGGGTTATTTAGCTTTGGCTTAGTATCTAGGCCTTTATGTTCAATTTGCTAATCTAACTACGTGTATTTGTTTAGCCTTGTTGTTCATATGGACTCACATAGAAGACTGAAGTTAATGTTCAGTGTGAAAATGGTCTTAAGGCCACTTTTTGATGGTCTTATCTCGGTCTCGACTGCATTTGTACTTGGTCTTGTCTCGGTCTCGGACATTGAGGACTCATGCTTACGTTGATTTCAGCTTCAGTTTTAATGGGAATGTGGATCTTTCAGATCAATTTGTGAAGTACCTATGATCTCGTTACACATTTTATTGCGTGCCATGCAATGCAAGGAACTGGCCTTGGTCTTGACTCGGTCTTGCCCTCCTTCGGTCTAGGTCTCAGCTGCTCTCAGCCCCTAGAAGTCTTGGTCTTGTCTCGGTCTTGTCTCGGTCTTGGTCTTGACTTGGTCTCGGTTTGGGCGTTCTTGGCTACAATACTACTAGCACCCATAAGTGTTTACAACCATTCAAAAGTATCTTATTAAATAGGAGGTGTTTTGTCGCCAAACGTTCATCATCTGGTAAATATTAACTCATGCGTGTTGTTTCTTTCCTTCATCAACCTTCTTTTCTCAGCACCTGATGTGTAAATAATGAAATGAGTCAGCTCACGGAAACTTAGACATGCAGATCAGGGAAGCCGGGGATTGAACGACCGACCTTCCGGTTAGTGGACGACCGCTCGAATGCCTAAGTCACAGCCGCCCTCAAGAAGAAATCCCCAAAATTTGAGGAGATTAGGAAAGATTAGGAAATATACATTTACTGACTTTTGCAGATTACCAACCGGCATTTTGACCAGAACACAGTTCATGAGTCCCTCGTTTTCATGAAAATGGCTATCTTTTAAATTAACACCAAGGGCACTGCTGAGGGTTCAATTGTGTGTAGACGTCATGGTCAGCCATGTTTTTTGTTTATGTTTGGCTTCATGCACCTGGAACACTTTGAGGTCTGACGTCGGAAAGTTCCACTGGGAAATTCCGGCCTCCAACTCTGACTGGAATGCAGCACAAGTTAAATGCTCATATGTGGCTGGAAATTTAAGCGAATCTCATCATATGTTAGTTTGAGATCCGGTTTGATCTAGTTTTTTCCATTGCAAACAGTAGTGAAGCAATCTCTTGTCAGGCGATTTGTTTAAAACTTTCTTTTCTTCTGGAGAGTCCGTCCTTACTTCCTTGATAAGGGTGCTCTGTACCTGCTGTTTCAAGTCAGGAGAAGCAGATGGAGAGTGACCTCTGACCCCAGTGGCCTACATTGGATGCCATCTTGTCACTCTATGACAGAGTGCCAGCTTACCTCTTTCTTGAAGCAAACAGAAAGTATGCCATGCTATTCCCCTTGAAGTTCCTTTCTTTTGTAATATTCAAGAAGAAAAAAGGGGCAAATTAGCACTCATGCAGTATGCATGAGTTTAGAAAGCCCCCCATATAATTCCACTGCTGAGGGAAAAAGGGAAGTCTAGGAGCAATACAGCTGTGCTTTTAGCAAGTTTAGCATTTCTGGCATGCAGTGTTATTAAATCTATGGTCTTTCTATGAGCGCACAAGATTCAATTTCTTCATCACATAATGCTGCAGATATTTCCTGTGCATTGCTTGTTGTTTGAGGCTACTACATAAGGTAATGGAACAGCATCCCCGTGGTACTTGAAAGGAGTGCTTTTCACAGCTTATTGCCAGCAGCTAACTCTCTGGGCTTCAATGGAAAGTCTCGTTGGGCTCCAGCGCTCGATTCATGATGTCCCTGAAGAACCAATTCTGAGTCGGCAGCACTTGACATGATTGCCCTTAAGTAACTGACAGGGTTGCAGTGTTACATGGCACTCTGGAGCTGGGTAAGTGTTTAGTGGCAAAGAAAACTAAAGATCTGGCTGGTGTGAAGAGAGGAGACGAAGGCGGGTCAGGTTCCCTAATGACCTGGTGGTGGTCGGCAGGGGAGGCAGTTTTCTCTGATGGTTTGTCTCACAGTGCATTATATTGAGGGATTATTGGAGCGTTTGATTGGCCAACTTCTGTGGATGGATGGTGGCTGAATTGCAGTGCAGAGAGCATTGATTTTAGTGAC
This sequence comes from Micropterus salmoides, assembly GCF_014851395.1. Taxonomy (NCBI): domain Eukaryota; kingdom Metazoa; phylum Chordata; class Actinopteri; order Centrarchiformes; family Centrarchidae; genus Micropterus; species Micropterus salmoides. The sequence goes on from NW_024041484.1 coordinate 5,710,738, forward strand.
AGTGCAATCGCGTTTATGTGTGTGGGCAAACTATAAATGGGAATGTGCAGTGTATCTGTGCTAGTGTGGGGTGATTGCTCCTTATGTTTTGAAGTAGGCTTACTGTATGTGCCATTTCATGCACCAATATGCCAAATACAGTTTTTGCACCTTGGAATTAGGTGTGTAAACAAATTAAATCATGGTTTAAATGAGCAAAAGCTGTTGTACTAGTAATATTTCTAGTGCTAGTTTCCCTCAAAATTAGGACCAGTTTGCTCATAAACCTTACTCCTCCCTGTCTCAAACCATGTCTCCACATGCATAATACATCGAGTCCAGTAAGGCTGTAACATCACAGAAGTGTTGACATGAAGTCTGATCTTTGTAACATTTGTCGTACATTAGTCCTACATAGCGCAGTGAGTAAGTGGCACAGACACTGGCAGGTTTGGGGCTTCATTCACAAATCATGTTACAAATGTACAGTATAAGAACTTTTGAATGGCAGATGTGTTTTGCAGAATGTGAGTAAACCAAACGGACAGGATGAACCCTAAGTAGAGTCCACGGAGGGGCCAGCCACCGATCCTGTGGTTATCTTTCCATGCTTGGAACACTCCCAGGGTGTGAGTTTACCCGACCTCAGCATGACTCAATCCTTCCCCTGCTACTTTTTGGTGGAAAATAGGTTGGGAGAAAAAAAGACAACAATCAAAAACAATCACTCAGCGTAGAACAAACGGCATGTAGTAGAAGCTTCTCCTTCTTTCTCCGTCTCCGAGCACCATGGCAACATTCACTTTGATATGCAGATACCCCCGGCATTTGTACAGTGCAGCACCAAGGGGAATATTGACTTTTCAGAGAGGCAGAGAGCGTTTGCATTAATTGTTAAGCTAAAACTGTGCTTCTCCTTTTTTTGGCTTTTTTTGGCATTTAAATCATAGCATCTCTTATCTTTCTTCTTTCCCCAGATGTGGAGGGAAAACTGTTTGCTGGAGCCAGGGACTGCACTCTGAGGAAGAAGCTAACATAAGTGTAATCTTCATGTAAAACTACACAACCTGCAGGCTGAAAGTCCAAATCAGTCTTCTCCTTGCTCGAGTCATCACAATGACGCTCTCTCGGTAGCTTTTCGCTACCGGTTTTGCATTTGTCCTGTTGTCCAAAACCTTCTTACACTGATAACACCAAGAGACACATTTTACTTTAACCATACAAAAACCACCAGCTCCTACCATGGATTGCCTGTGTCCGGGTGAAGGCGTAAGCCGGACACAGGCCCTCGTCGGCAAACTGTAGCCATCTGGATTCCCTTCAAATTCTTTCCTGTGATTTTCCTCTGGAGTTATAATTTATTTGGACCAGGGATGGATGTACCGGAAGCCAGCAAGCATGCCAAGAAGTCGACAAGTCAAAAGCTGGAGGACCAGAAAAAGGTAGGCAAAACTTTGCTTTTTTCCCCCTACCTTTTCGGCTCTTCTTTCATCTTCTCCCACTGTGTGTGTGTGTGCTGCTTTGGCTTTCCAGTTGTATGCAAGTAGAAGCCGTGGATGAAAGTTTGTTTATTGCCTGGTTTGTTGTTCTCTTTACAAAAAGGAGAACATGTTGATCCATTTGCTACTGTCTGAATTCCCAGTAGCTCCTTTGCTCCATATCTCCTAATAGCTATTTATAAGGACGAGGGGGAGAAAGGTGCAGTTTCTGCTCCAGTCTTTCATCTTTGCTCATGTGGCACGGCGGTGGGCCCCCGCCCCCCCCCAACTCCCCCTTGGGAATACATATTTACACTCAGTTTGAGATGCTTTTATGTTAACCACTATGGGATAAGAAGGCAATGATGCCCGTGAAAATGAGACAAATAGTTTTTCTGTAAAGAAATACTGTGTCTGCTAATGGTCTGCCATTCTGCTATGGAGGGCAGAGAGTGAGCACATAATGTCGAGCTTAGTGAAGACTATTTTGATTCTGACTCCGAATGCAGCGGGATCAGATTAATCTGTGGCGGCAGTGGCCGGATCGATGGACAGAACTCGGACGTCAGTCTGCAGAATGTGGGATTGGAGGATGGCAGCACTGGCCTCTGTCTTTTCGTTCAATAAAAACAGCAGAGAACAAAGCCACACATACTGTACTATATAAGGTGCACCAAATGCAAAAATGCCCATAGCTTTGTTACAGCACCAAGACACACACACACGGAAGAACTATTTTTGTTCCTTTATATCACCTGCATACAGACAGAGACATACATGCCTACTAAAATGCATACGCAGACTGAAACACACATAATAGATACACAAACACACACCGTCCTGTTTCTCCCTCTCTGCCTCTGACCTGATTCCTCTAATGAAGTGCTTTTGATGAGCGTAATGATTGTCCAGGCGAAGCCCATGGAACATCCAAGCGCAGCGGACGTGCAGTAATACATCAGGTCTGACATTTGTAGCGCTATTAAGATCTCATAAAAAAGATGATTGTACTTTATTATTTTTTTCTCCTTTTAGACCTGAGTGCCATCTGGGAGTGCTCTTTTTTTCTTACTCTTTAAAGCCACACAGAGACATGTTGCTGCTTGTGCTGCCAGGCAACAACATTTTATACCCTTGTCGAGAAGGCAGAGGAAGGAAGGTGTGTTCCTGCCCTTGGAGTTCTAGGTGATTGCAAAGCTCTGCGGTAGACCTAACAAATAAAAATATACATGTGCCCACACAAAAATCAGAAGGTAAATTACCCTCGTGTTCCATATCAGAGTGTTTGGTCTCTTTTTCTAAACACTTGTAGACCTCTACACCCTCTGGAGCTATCACATCAATATACGCCAAACAAAAAAACAAGGCCATATTGTAAGGAGCATGTTTTTTTTGGGGGGGGGGACTTGAATCTGAGCAAAGAGTGACATCCAATATTCATCTGGTAAATTAATTGATTTGGCTCACTTTGGCTATCATTTTGGTTGGAAGATGTGTGCCATGCCGAGAGATAAGTTCTCCCTCTCCGTCTTAACTGTTGCCTTCACTAGGAGACAAATGTCTTTGAGCAAAAAGTGCTTCTTGGAAGGTTTTTAATATTCCTGGCAATGTTTCTGTGGTTACACTTGGATGTGTGCTGTAATTGCCTCACTTGATGGGTTATGTCTCATCCCCAAAGTCTCATACTGACTCCACTCTGTCAGCCTTGATAGTTGAACCCAGCTGAAGAGAAATACTGTATACACATTCGCAAAGATAAGTGTGATGCCCTGTATCTTTCCAATGATTTATTTATAATTATTACATAATGTGACCTTTCATTTTGTACTGAATAAGGAGGGGCTGAGATAAAATCTATACCACTCTCATGTCTGTATGGTAAATATGAAGCTGAAGCTAGCAGCCCCACTAGCTTAGCAGTGGAGACTCAAGGAAGTTACAGTAACAGTCTGTCACATAACCCCATAAAGGGATTAAACAAATGAGATATAACATGTTAATTAGTGTGCTCAGGGTTGGAACAACCCGTTCTCACTCCCAAGTCGTCACATATGGATGCGTGGTCAAGAGCCATAGTCGTCAGTTTGTGACGCACTGGGATTCCCTTTGCCGTCATAGTTCAACGTAGTAGTGGGGGAAGCCCTGTAGCGTTGGTTTTTGACGGTAAAGGTAGGTTTTGCTGTTTAACAGAAAAGACTGAGTAAGGAGGTGATTTGGGTGGATGCAGGGCTAGAACCCAGACTTTGAACCAGGAGACCGGCGTGCGTGTCCCTGCCATTATTGTGTCACAGTCTAAGACATACTAACATGTCGTCTAGTGTAAACCAGCAAAAAGCTTTCAACCACGAACATTTCTACATCTGATTTATTGAAACGTCTGCTGAAGCAGCACAGCAATGTGAAACTTACAGAAAGAAACCCCGGCAGCTGCTGCCACTGATGCTTGGACTCGTCGGGAGAGAGTGGCGTTAACATTTGCATTAGATTTTGTCTCACAGTTTGTCACACCCACAGCTGACCATCTTCGCAGGAGTGACGGGAGTCCACATTTAAATACATCATCAGTAGAGATGTTTATTATATATTTATATATTTCTGCATCTGTTTATGTCATCTGTATGTCTGTCAGCATGAAGCACCTTATCACCTAAGCAAATTCCTTGTATGTGTAAAACACAACTTGGCAATAAAGCTCCTTCTGATTCTGATAGACTGATTAATCGGGCGGTTTATCTGGCATTTTGAGATAATCTTTAACAGCCCAAGCCTGCGCTCACAAGGCTGATAAACAAAAAAAATCTCTTTTCTTAATGTTAACACATCTCTCCCATCCTAAATGACAGTAAACCTAATCTAACACCATTACTGGCTATTGTTATTGTACTGTAGAGAATAATGCAGTGGACGTCACTTCTGACAAACTGTACCCCTCTCTTGTCAATCACCTCACAGTCACATTCTGAAACCTACAGCATAACCCAATGTATTTTTCTATTTCATTCATTATTAAAAATTCTAAAACCACATTTTACTGCCTAAGATAACCTTGATATTAGCTTTTACTCTGCATTGACTAATGGAATTGTACATGACTTTTCTTTGTTTTGATATCAGCTTCATATATCGGCCATCAGCCCTAATTTCTATTGACCACTAATCATCAATGAGGCTTTAACATCACAGATATGCAGTCTGATCTGTGTTGAGTTTGTAGTCTATCCCTGTTATAACCCAGATGGAGATTATTTGTAGGATCATTGTGTCATATGTCCAAAAGTTAAAAATCCAAAAGTTGTAGACTCGAGCAGAAGAAAGGCCAGTGCTGCTCCTTCCGTCACCCATGGCATCTTCTCTTCCTTCCTACTCTCTCCTGTTCTTTCCCTCCCACGCGTTTCTCTCTCTTTTCACACTCTCCTCCCCCTCTTACTCACTGTCTTTTTCCCAGATGGATGGTGCTGCTCATTTTCACGTTCAGCAGTGATTACGACTGGACTGCTCACCTGACCCCGAGGGAACATTTTGTTCATAGTGATTGGTTGTGGATGGTCAGGCAGGGGCGGCAGCTGTGTTGCTAAGGCATCTCCAGGAAGTATTGTCAGCAGCCAATCACCTGAGAGAGTTTTCTGTGCTCTGGCTAACCTTTTATGGAATTTATCATAACCATTTCCACTAGTACATCCCTACAAAGCTTCGTTTTCATGCTTTAACCATGCATTCAAGCTGGCCCACTGGGATAGAGCTATCACTGAATTGTATAGGAATTAACTAGATCGCCCCCCGGTGGACTCTCATATAAAATGGACTGTTCTCAAGCTCCAGGGTGCTGGCTGGTGAAAGATGAGTGAATAATTTAATACCGGGTTGGTTTGTATTACTGGGATTTGATGCATACCATTATGTATCAGAACAGAGGATGCAATGGCAGTTGGTGAAAACACGCAGCATATGTTGACTAAATAATTTAACTGGCAGGTTCATGTGCAGATGTCCCCCCCCACACTGTGCAGGAACTGTGAAAGACCATGTTTGGCAAGCTTTAGATCTTCATGAAAGCACGTGATAAAAGTTGAATTGCTAAATAAGGCAGTACTACAGTATTTAGCTACAACAAAATAATCTTAAAGTGGGTTTGTCCACCTGTGCTCTTCTAAATATGTGTACCAATGTTGTCATCATCAGCCTAATAGTATGGTGCTCCCCTGTAATCACGGTCATAAATCTCTTGCTTGGCATAGGTTTTATTATTGCAGCGTGTCATGTTAGTGCACCTTCAGGCCAAAATGTTACATTTATTGGCTCTAATAATCCTATATGGACATTGCCATTTACTGAGAACACTAATGCTTCTAAGATGATAAACCCTTTTAATTTAAATGGCTTTTACTTTAGCACAACCATCAGATAAAAATTGTCAGTACACTGTATTCTGCGCAGCAACACTTTTATATTGTGAGGTGTAATGAACACACTAGCCTCTTGGGGCTGCTGATAGAACTTTAAACTTTTAGATTTGTCTGTAAAATCTTGCTTAGTGTGTTTGAACATCCACACCAAGTTTTCCGTAGATGATAGTAGCCACAAAGGATTGATTGATTTATATTTTTTCATACAGAGCTTTCTACATGTGAGTACTCAGTACTAGTGTGGTGACATTTTAAGAGAACTCCCCTACCTCAACCCCCATATACATTTTCACACACACACACACACACACACTTGGCTCGAGATAGTACGTCAACAACTCATTCCACAAGGAATTAGTGGGTTGAGACCACTGAATAAAGTCGGAGGGAAAACATGTCAAAACAGGACAGCGTCACAAGCGTGGCATTCACGAAAACAAGCCTCAGAGGCAAAGTGATGACAGTGTCCAGGTCAGACAGAGAGTGAGAGAAAGATAAAGAACAAGAAAAGGGAGAGAACCAGAGCAGCCAGAGAGAGTAAGACCGAGAGGGGGGAACAGAATGACAGCAGTCAGACTGAGGGAGACAGAGGGGAACGGGATGGGCAAGAGTGGAAAAATTGAGTCTGGGAAGAGAATGAGAGTCCAGTCAGGGAGAGAATTGAACCCCTTGACTCTGCTGGGAAGCCGGCGAGCTGCTCCATTTGCACCCTGTATCTTGAGCCTGAATCACAGCTGGGTGGGGAAGTCACACGTCAAGCACTTTTAAAAACTGTAAACCTGTGAAACAGTCAGCCTGACTTTGTGTCGCTAAATCACCAGGACATCTTGAACATGTCCATTTGTATACATTAAGCTTTACAAAAGGGATTTCATGGAAGGTGTTGGATTGTAGAACTCCCACAGATACATCTACATATATGTTGACTGTAATATGTTTACAGTTGAAAAGAGATGTGTGCTGTTTAATTCTGGTTTTGTATACAATTTGGTAAAAATAACTCGGACTTGAGTAACTTAGACCACACATTTCTCTGGTGGCTTTTGTTATAAGTGACAAGCTACCTTTTGCTAAAATGTGAGTAGGACACAGTGTGGATTAAAGACAAATATTTCTAAATGTGCCAAACAGTGATTTCTTTCTTCATAATTTATTTTAAGACTGTTAAACTTGCCCCAGAATTTCCTAAAGTTACCAAAACTTCCCCAAACTTACATAAATTAAGCATAAACTGCATATTTGGGGGGTTAGAACACTAATACACATTAGTAATTGATGCAGTTGTACATTCCTGAAGCACACCCCAGAGCTATTTTTTCACCTGCCTGTTATGCCCTTTGTTCATGCCACATTGGTGGCATTTTGCGGTATAATTAAAGTGTCAGCAAACCAGACACATGTTTCGACCTGACTTCTTTTCTCCATGGGAGGGAAGAATATAAAAAGTAGCGCTCTGGAGAACCCCAAGCTTCAGGGGTGCGTAAAATTCATCCAGCCAGAGGGAACGATCACCAACTGTCCAGAGCTGGTCGTAATAGCGACACAACCCATTGTAGGTATCGGAGAAGGAATGGGGGCGTTGCGGAGTACAAGGCCAGGAGACTGGGCAGCGTCCGGGCATGGTGCGGACGGTTGGTAATCGTTCCCTCTGGCTGGATGAATTTGGGGCATTTCCTCGCGTCTGGGTCCTTCCAGCATACTGTAGCTGTTTCTGCTGGGGTTTCCCAAAGCGGTTTTTCAGGTGTGCTGTCCCAAGTACTTAGTGCCATCTTAGGTAGGATGGGCAGGTACATATGGTTTCCACATACTCGGGACACACTGAATGAAACAAACCAAGGTTTTTACGCAGTTGCTGCTTTTCCTCCTGTCCATGGTGAAAATCATTAAAACACGCAAAACCCTCATATAAATACTGCCACCTCCATTGTGTTTACACCTGTTGTCATCTTCGCAATAATTCTTAGTTAATCACCCATTACAGGTACTACAATAACAAATGCAATATTTTTGAATGCACACGTACTTTTGTACTCTTTATTCAGGGTGTTCGTAAATCTGGCCAATATTTAACTAGTCTACCACAAATCCTGATTCAGAAGGAATTGTATCCTGGCTCATAGTTCAATTTAAAATGTAAAACCCCAAGTCAAATTTTCATACCCAAAAAGAGATAAGATTCTTTTGACTCAAATTTCCACATCGATCGGACAGGCACCGCGATCGAGCTGGATTATATCTATTAGGACCCTGACAGCTTTTGGACGTGGTTACAGTGTGATGGATTAGCCTCACCTACATTCAGCAGATTCGAATGTGTGCATGTGTATGTCGGCCGTAAACCACTGCTGAAATCCTTTCTACATGAGGTCTTTCACAATATCTTGAAATATCACCTTGTTGTAAAAGACAAAAAGGCCACAAACAGGGTGCAAGGTATTCAAACGGGACCCCATCATCTCTGCGTGAGGAGCAACACCCTGTGAGTAACTGATCCACGTTGTAACCGATTGTTTGAGCTATATAAATGGTAATCACCTCATGACTTGAGACCTGTGCTATGTCTCTGACTGTAGTCATGGAACAGAATGTGACTTGTAACACAGACGAGCTTGATGCAACAGCAAGGTGTCTGAGTGTTCAGCTGAACAAAAAAATCTTAACTTTGAATATGAAATACAGCATTTGGTAGAAGCTTTTAGCCAAAACTTGCCTTATATGTACCCTTGACGCATCTTTATTCAGTGGTTGTGGCACCAGCAGGAACTGTACCCTTAACAGTAGCTGTGTTAGAGCTACAAAGTGAAACACTCAACATCACAGTGAATTTTGTCTTGAAGTGTCTCTGCAGTGTGCTGTACTCTATCCTACTGCCTGATCATTTGATTTAGTATGGAGTTGGTATTGTTCTCAGCCTATGCGCATGGGTAAGTTTCACATGCATATGTTGACGCTAGATGTTTCATACATTATGCATGCTCAATTCACAGCATGCAGGCATGTAATGATGTTCCCCTTGAGTGTGGAGCAGGAGCTCACGAAGAAGCAAGCTGTCAGCGATAACAATGGCTGTGTGAGCGCACCTGTATGCATGCGAGTGCGTCTGGATGGCATCCAAACGGATTTGCTTAGATCTAGTCTGTAGCTGTGAGGGTTAATCTGACACACATGGAGGCAGGTGAGGTCTGCTGTATTATTCTGGTCCTCTGGCGTGTCTGCATCACCCCTCCCCCGCCCCCTCCCCCCTTCTGCACCTTTTAATGGCAGATAACAGGATTATCACAACAGCTGGGTTCCTATGCAGGGCCACAGTGCCTGGGGGTTGAGAGACACGGGCACTCAGTCGTGGGTCATGACTGATGCAGGTTTGTGCCAGCCACATGATGGAACATGGGATCAGTGTTGCATTTATTCCGCTGGTGTTGTGTCGATCAATTACAGGGTATGTGCTCTGGGTGCTACTTGTGAGTGCTAGAATTCAAGAGCAAAATAGCCAGAGACTGATTTATCCCCACTGCAGTTAGCTTGTTTAATTTGCACATGGAATGAGGAACCATCCAACAGCTTTGTATTCTGCACCGCATGAAGCTTCTGGCTCTTTCTCTGGTCTTATAAAACCCTGTTTGTCTGTGCGACGTATCATTTGGCAATTTCTAACAATAAGAACTAAATTAACTGAGCTGGTTGCTTGCTCCTGGCAGAAACCATTAAAGTGAGGATGACACTTGTTCATGGAAACAGAACTGAGAGACAAGAGGCGATACTCGCAGATAATCTCTGCAGTGTGACTCACTGATCTGCTCTGCTGAATGGACTTAATTTCATCTCATCTAAGATTCATCTTTAGAAATAGTGCGTGTCTTTCCCACGTATTAGAATAGAAGTCTTTTGTCATCGTGCCTTCCAAATTGTTGCATCTGGCTTGGCAAGTGACACCGATGCTTAACTTCCACATCAACAGAATTGAATTAAAGTGATTAATGTGCAATCAAGGTCCGTAAATGCTTCTAAATACTAAAAATGAAACAGTAGATCAACAAGTAGGCCTAATTGAACACAAAACAAACAGGTTTTATCTCTAACGCACTCTTTACTTCTGCAGCAAAACATTTTGTAAAAGCCTCTTTAGTAAGTTCAGTGCCGGTTTCTATGCATTGCAGAATGTTTCACTCCAAATTTTGTTTCACACTTGTTAACAAAATTATACAGAGAAAGCTGTTGCCTCATGTGTTACTTTCTTGTAGCAATTGCAAAGCAGGAGAAAAAGCGATATGACGTATTTGCCAAGTGGTCTGGACATAATATTTCTTCAAGGGCTGTTACTGCAAGATTATTGTATCTACTGGGACTCATTAGTAGAATTATGAAGCTACTAGCAGCAAAGTAAGTGTTTTTGTCCTTTCACAGAGTATAGCATAACCACAAAAGGCAGTTTTAGTATTAGTTTGTGAGATTTTTGATGTAAACAGCATGTAAACCTTTTGATATTGTCATCATTTGGTAGTATTTTGGCATTACTGTTCAAATTGTTACATTTAGATGTCTGAATAGCCTCTGATGTTAAACATTTATTTTATACACTGAACAAAATTATAAACGCAACACAACAAGATGTGTGGTGACACCAGAATGGTGGTCACACCAGATACTGACTGGTTTCCGAACCCCCCTGACACACCCAGTACAGTGAAACTGAACATTTTCGAGTGGCCTTTTAGTGTGGCCTGCCTAAGGCACACCTGTGCAACACCCGTGCTGTCTGATCAGCATCTTGATATGCCACACCTGTGAGGTGGATGGATTATCTTGGCAGAGGAGAAGTGCTCACTAACAGATTTTGACAGATTTGTGACCAATATTTGAGAGAAATAGGCCTTTTGTGCACATAGAGAAAGTCTTAGATCTTTGACTTCAGTTCATGATGAATGGGGGCAAAAACAATAGTGTTGTGTTTATTATTTTGTTCAGTGTAGTAACAGGAGGGTAGGGATGAGAACTACAGAACAGTTCCTCCTGCACAGATTCACCCTTGTCTTTCAGGTTTAGCACTTCAGTTACAAGGTCACCGTGCTCTCTTTCCATTGACAAGCCCAGCCACCATCACAATATTTAAATCATTTGTAGTGTGCACTGAACAGTAGTAGCTCTGCTGTCCTTGTATAACTCAGGCTTTCTTGTGTTTCGAGCTCGTGGCAGTAATTGAATATGACTCATCGGCTTTGGCCAGTCTTCAGCAAGGAGAGTCCTAAGGAGACGTTGCGAGCTCCTGCTGTGGATTTATTATGTCTGAGGGAGGAAGGTGGCTAATATGACTCAGCTAGATAAAGATGGTGAAGACGCCTCACTGTGCCATACATCCTCATACTCTCATACAGTCATCTCTAATTAACCATGTAAGCTGGTGAAACTTTGTCAGTCTGTAAATCACTTCTTGAAAGACATTTTAATTGAGTTGTTATGATGCATCATAGTTGTTTCTGACCTTCCTTTTCTGGCTTACTTTTTATGTTTATGTCTTTATCAGTCTGTACATCTTGTATTAGTGCATTAGTTGCAAATGGATTTTCAACATCACTCATCCTGTGCAGGGTCATGGGTGCTGGAGCATGTCCCTAAAACACATTCTCAACTCTGAAAATTGCCTGTAGGAGAAAATCACCACGAACATACCAGGCCCCACCTTGTAGGTTCATGTTTAGACCCAGGAAATAATTGTACCCCTTGAATATAACACAGTGGAAGTATATTGGATAACTATATTTACTGTGTTCTTTCTAGGTAGTTCCTGTACTTGAAAATGATGCATGGACCCTCAACACATGTAGGAAACTGTTAAACTGCTACACTCACTGTCTCCCTATCACCTAACTAAACCATCCATTTCTGCAGTAGTTATTATATTGACAGACACAAGTCTTTTTTTTTCTCCTGTCATATCCTCAAACATGTAAATACCTGCATGTTGAATAAACGTGTTGGGATAAGTGGCAGGAAGAAATACATCCGCTCCATTTGACAGGCTGACAGGTGAAGAGTGGCTCGAATATTGACTTTGAGTGGCTCATGTGAGAATGGAAGGCCATCCTCATTTTATGAAAGCAGAACCTTTCGTCTTCTATTCAAGTCAATTCAAAGGGGCCTTGTTGGCATAGGAAACAGACGTTTGCATTACCAAAGCAAGTTTTTTTAAATTTATTTCCGAATTCAAAGGGGTACCATCTACTACCCCTTTTGTGTTGACATTTCAGGTGATGGTATTTTATGCAGAACAAGAGTTACTTTATGTCCTGTGAAAATGAGTTGTGTTACAGTATATGGCAACACAGGAACTTCACCGTGTGTCACAGCAGTATGTTTATTGCTTTTTTAATTTATGGGCATTTTTGTCTTGCCATGGTGCAGTATGTATTTTTATTGGCCATTTGAACCACCAGAATGTGCCATCATCACATTTACTAAAACATTATTAAGTTTGACGGTTTTCATGCCGGGCTGGTTAGCTTCAGGTGGATGAAGTCCACATGGCTGTGCAAACAGCGCAGCTGTTGGCCCATGACTTGCTGCTGCAGCGAGTATTGCTTGTAAGAAGCTGCATATCTGAAGCTCCCAGCCTCTCTTCGCACACTTCACACAACAGCAGTGTGAAGATCTCCTCTTGCCCTAAGATCAATGGAGTATTTTTGGCCTATCTTCTGATTGCAGGAAAGCATCTGCTCTATTCCAAACCACGAATGCCTGTTTGCTTGCAAGGAGGTAGTGTGTGGGCTCTCGAGTTTATATATAGATTTAACAGAGTTGACTTGACAGTACATGTACTGTAACACTTGCATAGGCATAGCATAGCAAACAGAAATAATGTAGTTTAGCAGCAGAAAAAGCTGAATTGAGATGGGCAGGAGGGAATAAAAAGGACAGAAGATTAAGACATAGCCAGACAGATGGAGACGCAGCTTAATATGTGTCAAAATCCTGTGACATTGGGAAAGTGTTTGTATAGGCTAGGCCAGAGGATGGGAAAGAAAATGCACAGTTTGACAGTTTGAATCTTTTTTTTTTCGTTCCCAGGGCGGTTCCTGTGGTCACTCTCCTCATTTTGCCAAGCCCCGTTGCGCCATGGGAAGAGCCCTCAAGGTCACAACAAACAAGGCCCTCGCACAACCACATAATAAGCATTTCCTCCACAACATGGCCGACTGATCACAGAGACCAAAGCTTGGCCTTGGATGAAAACGCTCTCTCTGCCCCTTCAGATAAACATGCTGTCTGGAAGAAAGCAATGTTTCTCATCTCTAATTCGGGTGTTATTTGTGGGCCTCTTGGCAAAAGGGATAGTGTGGTTCTGTTCGACTCAGTTTGACATGAGGATGCTGTGGATTTTTGTCTGCGTTGGAAAGGGCCAAAGCAAAGCATTTATGTTATAATAATTGATTTAATAATGAATAAGACATCCTGTGAATGAATTGAATATTACAGAAGAGCAAGTGATTGTACAAAACGGATTTATAACCTGATTCTCATTGAGTCAGTTTAAGCTGCTCTTGGGGAGTTCCTGTATGGATTTAGAGAGATTAGGGTGGAGAAAGCAGATACCTCACTCCACTTAGTCTTTCTTTGTTCAATTTTACTGAGACATGAATATAGCTGAGAGGGATGCAGAGCATGAATGACAAACAGTAGTATAAGGTTCTTCTTCAGCGACTTCAGGGACATAAATGAGGTGGGTGTGCTAACCAGGGCCCCTGCTAAAAAATTATAGGCCTCCTAAGAACAGTTCACCAACAGCTCTGTCACTGTTAATACCTATATCTCCTGACATACCGGAGCCCTGTCCGGATCTGGGCACACTGATGCATGCTTTCGGAAGCACTACACCATCTCTTTCACTACTTTTCTTGATAAGGTGGGAAATTCACAAGGTGACTATTAAGCACAAGAGTTTTTGATCCTTAGGATGAGCTCTTTGCTTTTTATATTGCTTTTATGTTGTAGTTTTATCAGGTCACTCACGAGAGAGAGAGAGCAGGTTTCCGTCCACCGGTTTTAACGTGCATTTTCAATTGAAGCGTGTGACTTAAACGTCCACTGAAGCTTCCGCTCCACTGTAGAAACGAAAAAGGTCTGCAGCCAGAATCATCAAATCTGTGTGGACCGATGAGAAGACTGTCAGTCTTTTAATTGGTCATACTATTGCATCCTCCATTTCTTCAGCAGTGATTAAATAGCACTTGACTGGAGAATTGGCACCAACAACCAATGGAGGGTAAAATCTGTGCTACTTTTGTACGGAAATCTATTGTTGAGTTCCTTAATCCTCATTAGTGTTTAATATGGCTGGATTTTACATATTCAAGTATCTTCATGTATCTATGTACCTAGTCTTAACTGTAAACAAATAAAATTTAGGATTGTTTGTAGCCGCTTTTACGTGCCTGTTGTTTTGGAACCTGCAAATTTACAAAATTATAGCCACATATTCCATAAACCCATTCTTGGTGACAAGGATGTTGTTACCATGCATTAAGAAAACAGGATATTGTGATCGAGTCCCACAAATCAACATGTGTGCACACGGTCATGGAAGACATTTTTCTATTGGTCTTCTTGCACTTTCTGCCATTGCAAATATCTTTAAAAGTCTTGGCTAATTTTGCTCTGGAAAAAGAGCACCCACATCCTGGTTGGTACTGTAAAGAATCCAACAGAATTCCTGCTAAATCTGACCTGATGGCTCACAATGAAAAGTTTTGCATAAAAGCTGCCAGAGGCTGCCAGTTTTATTGATGATTGTTTGATTACAGTAATCATCCTAATGTCCCACGTGATTATGGTATGGAGATTTATTTATTAGAGCATAATAGCGGTGAGCATGAATTGAATGAGTCCATGTACTGCTATTTAGATTTAATTTTAGTAGGGGGAAAGATGAAAACAAAGGTCTGTGCTGGTATTGGATTAGCATTGAATGTAATGAAAACCTTTTTCCAGTGTGTAATTTTCTTTGGCATCGCGGTTTTCTGTACCTGCTTATTCAGGAGGCAATTCCTGCTTTGAAAGAAAAATACTGTATCTTAGACTCTTGCAATTTGAGAATTTCACTAGTTCCTTGTTCTAGTAGAATTTAACTCCATGACTTATCAGACTGTCTTTGTCCTGGTGTGGTATGACAAATTGTCTCTTCAAACATTTAGAACAGGATATAGAACTTTTTTTTAGGGATGCACCGAATGTTCGGCCACCGAAATTAATCGGCCGAAAACTTTCAGTGTTCGGCTTAATGAGTCAGAAGACAGACAAATTTTACAGAACAATTACGTTGACAGGTCGGCAGTGTCTGAGAAAGACGCAAAAATCGCCGTTTGCAGACACTGCTCTGCTGAATTGTCTCCTAGCACATCCACTCCATCTGTGGCTGACTTCTTAGAAAAGGCAACAAACCGTCTGACCCGATTTGAGTGTTTCTGTCACTTATTTCTGAGAAGACGATTAAGCTAGCCTGAGCTAGCTGACAGGCAGGTTAGCGACTTTATCCTGTCATTTTCTCTCTTTAGAAAGACAAGTGTTGCAGTATGAGAGTCTGACTTGAAGAGAGGCTATGAAGTCTTCATGTTACGCTGTACGAGAACCACATACATTATTTATCAAATTGGGTTGGACTTGATGAATTTAGTGCGATGATCCACGTGACAACGTCCAATTTTCAAAATAAGGTGTCTATGCAGGATGGAAATAAGATTAATTGGATTATATTCACAGAAAGTGTAAAACATATTTCATGTGTCCATTAAAAGTAAATGGACACATGTAATTTACCGGAATTTACCTCTTGGGCCTCGGCCCCAGCCACCATAGTCTCTCCAAATCCTGTGGGAAACACTGAGTACAAAGCACATTTTGACTATTTAATTTATGCAATGGTTAAAATGGTTGTTCGGTGTTCAGAAAATTGTTCAGAAAAAAAATCAAGAATTTTCATTTCAGTGCATCCCTACTTATTTTGCTTCATGTATACAATAAAAATTTTGCTTTTAAGGACTTTTCGATCAAAATGATTCAAAAATAATTTTAGTTTTATTTAATTTGTGGTGAGACGAGGAAATGTAGCCAGATTAGGGGTCCGAATATGTTATGAAAACTTGTCTGAGAGAAGTTGTTTGACAAATTTCTCTTTCCTCTATGCTGTTGCATATTAACAATTCAGTTCTAATCACTGCCTTTCAATAAAGTACAGGCTGTAGGAGCTGAAGCACAGGGTTGCTGAAGGATCTGAAAAGGTTAGTTTATATGATGTTCTTGTGGAGGAAGAAATGCCCTTAGAGAAGAAGAGTACAAGCCAGGATTTTCTTTTAAATATCAGAAAAGGGTTGATAGTCTTTGATAAAAATGAGATTGAAGCAGACTTGCTATAAAATAAGTCATAGATAATGAGCTTGACCTTATGAAAGCCAAAAAAATGAAAGTTCCTCTTCTGTCTTTGATAGCAGATATAATCTGGTCCACTGTTGTGTTCATTCTTTATTGTGTGACATTGTCATTTTGATCTCATTGACCCAAAGCCAAGGGCCACCTGTCGCCTCAGTTTGAAGTTTTAATTGGAAGTGATTTTCTAATTTAGCCCCCGCAGCGTGTTGGCTGACTCTCAACGTCATTGTTATTTTCATAGTGTGTGGACGGCCTGTGAGCTGGCCCTGTGGCCTCATCTTCGTGATCACTTAACGAGGTGTACCGTTGTCGCTTTCACTATCCTACACATGATTAAAAATGAATCGTGCCAGGGGTAACTATTCTGACCCTGCATTTGTTTGCATCTGTTTCCGATACTTCTGATGGATTGTAGAAGAGATCTCTGCTAGTAGATTAGCAGGCTATTAAAGATGTTTATTGTTTTAGTTTGTAATCAAAGAAGAAACATCCACTGTAATTATTTTAAAGACAATCAAGGGCTCTTCTCAGGAAAATGAAAACACTGATGTTGGAGAGTCTGCGTAGTCAGTTGTTCACTTTTTCAGGGGTCCATGCTCTCATCCTCTTAAACTGAGCAAAGTATGTTATGGCAACACACCCTTCTACTGATCAGTGGGGGCTGCTTTATTTCCACCTAAGATGATCCATTGCCCTTTGTCTCTTGCTTACCTGTATATCACATCCACCTTCAACATGTACATAATGAGAATAGTTTACTCTTGCATCCTTTGGACTCTGATCACTGCACTATTTGTCAATATGTCTATATTGTTTTGTTTATAGTGTGTATATTAGTGTTGTCTATACTGTAGTTTGCATCTGATTTTGTTTTATTATTATTTTATTATTGTGTTATGGTATTTTTGTATGAGTAAACAATGTACAATCCTGAGTCAAATTCCTCGTATGTGTACACATACCTGGCAATAAAGCTGATTCTGATTAGGACCAGAACGGCTTTCTTCTTTTACTTCACAAATTTCATCAGAGTAGAGGGCTCACTATGGGGACAACATGATGGAAACCTAATGGGCTTATGTAGAACCTACAGAACCCCAGCTCCTGAGGATCAGGACCAAGAACTGCTTGTTTACTAGTGAACAGATCTACCAGTCTGACAGGTAGCGCGCATCAACATATGTGTGTACAGTAATTGCTCTGTGTATTGGCAACCCTGGAGATTGCTCCGGCACTACTCATCTACCACTAAAGCCTGGTTATTCAGACTAAATTGAACCACTTCCCTCTAACACGACATGCCAGTTGGCTTAGAGTAGAGTTTTGCCTCAGTCAAGAGAGAATGGTACCTCAGACAGATCCAACATCTGGCTGCATTTTAGCAATCGCTCGTTTCTCAAAGAGATGTGAGGGGAAAGCAAAGAATCCTGGCATGCATGTTTTTTTTAAAAAGGAAACCACCACTGCATTATGCTGACAACACAGACAGGGTGAGATTAATAAGTGAGCGTGATTAAGTGTCTTTGAGAGTTCAACAGAGTAGTGACTTTTCATAAGAGGAATTGTGGAAGATGTTCATTGGAGAATATTTTGAGATGAGATGTTACAAAAAAAATGGAGAAAGCTGTTTCTGAAACCAAACAGAAAAGTAGGAGATCTGACAATAGGAAAAAGGTGAAAACTACAGTAAGAAGGAAACTTTTGGGGAAGATATGAATGACTTTTTGTTACTGCTTTTGACAGAAGACTTAGAAGTCTGTCCCACAAATGTCTTTCCACTCCACCCGGCTAACAATGTGAATAAACTGTCATGATTTCTGGCAAACTAAGAGAACGGTGCACTAACTTTATTATCAAATGGTTTCCACAACAGATTTGTTTTAGGGGATGTAGAGTATCCATTTTGGAAATGACAATGGGCAGCTGTTGTATGGAAAATGGATCCTCTGTCAGTTTTCTTTGTATCTTTCCCAGTTTAATAACCTTTATGTAGATACCAGACCACAATGCTTGACAGACTGTAAAAAGAGCATATTTCAGAAGCTTTCCAACAGTGGCTCCAGAACTGCAGAGGATACATGCTGTAGACAACCTGCAATGAGGAATAATCTGGAAATAGTTTCCGTTTTTTTGAAGCCTTGTCTGATGGGATTTAATGGCTAACTTTTTCTATAAAGGTGGAACACTGGGTGCGAGCCACATCAGAGGGAGCAAAGAAAAGTGATGAATTAAACAGAATCATGACTGCCCTCTTTAATTTGACAGATATACCTTTGAGAGTGCTAACAGAAGGCCACTTCTAATGAATCATAAAGCATTAAGCCTATACAGTTTAGACCATACGGTGAACAGTATGCACTCTTACCCAAGAATACTTGATGACATTAGTATATCTGAAGTTTGTTAAAAACTGTGAAAAGACTTTTTCTTGACCCACTTTGTATGGTTTCGTAGCAGCACACAATACATGACAACCCCCCCCCACAATGCTTGGCAGTGTAACAAAACCCACCACATGTGGTGACAATAACAACAGAATAATCTCAGCTCAACAACCACAGCACTGCATTATTCAACAGATCCTGAACAAAAAGTGTGCTGAATCGTCCCATTCACCACATCTCTGAATGATTCCCATGTGGCCTACCTATGCAAAAACGGGTCCACTTTCCATAAAACTATCCATCTAATGACAAGTATCTGTCATAGTGAACTCCTTGAGCATAGAGATGTAAACATAATGGCTCTGGGGAAATGCAAACACTGCCTGAATGATTACGAAGATGTTTTCAAATTCATTTCATTTGCTGCACCATTACTGCTGTTGGCTGTTGTGTTATATCAGCCAAGTAAATGGGTCGGGTTCCTGGCTGCAAGATGAAACAAAAGTGAGGCAATAAGCCATGAAATGACCCCTGTTAGAGGAGAAGGCAGTGCTTCTTAAAATTCAGATTGCACCATACAGGATGCTTCAGCTCACTAAAAGAACACAGGTTACAACTGCGCAATAGCTCACATGTCCCCAGGATTACTAACCCATGCTGGCTCTCTATTTGTATGTTGCTCGCATGAAAGTGTCATCCAGGTGAACAGAAGGTAAATGTTATTTGCTCAGGGCACAAGGTTAAACTGTCTAACACCGTTGCAGCAGTGCCTTAGTCAGGAGTTCTCAAAACAGTTGGCAGGTTCCTGATTACCATTGATTTACCAGCCCTTTGCTCAGATCCAACAGTCATTCTCAAGCAAGACCACACTGTCACCTTTAATCCAGCACGTTCCCTCTGCAGCCATGTGGGTAAACCAGGCCTCGCAGTAGAGAACACACACATTAATCCAGGTCGTTTTTTTCATCTTGGAAAATTGCCCTGATCACTACCAACAAGGTAGCTCAGTCTCGCTTCATCACCCGAGTATTGACTTTACTCGGGAACCATCCTCCAGACGGCCTCCCTCGCCAGCCTCTGGATCATCAGAAATGTTTCCACTCACTGCTGGAGCAGTCCATCAGGGGGAAACATGACAATGGTGAGGTGGCACACGTGTGATCTCGCTGCACCTCGAAGGCATGGGCAAAACAACTGCAGTTATATTTTACTGTAGCACACTTTGACACTGTCTCCTTAGTTCTTTGTCGAGGTGTCATGCATTTCCTGTGGCTAGACATGGTGCCGGTGGAGCATATGTGTGGGAGACAGACGGTGTTGACAGTGACCCACTTCCCAGCATGCTCTCCTGTGGCGGCTGACAGACCTGCAGTCAGCTGGAAGAGTGAATAACGCTCACCTGCTGTCGAAGAGTGTGGTGACTGACACACGCCAAGACAAACACTAATTCTAAAGAATCAAAACCGAACGCTAAGCCGTTTTATGGCCTGTAAAAGCACATTTTATTTGCCAGTAAGCATTGCTTTGGTGATTTTCAGGTCAAAAGTGTTGATACAAGTGTTAATAATATTTAATTAATTGTTAATAATATTTCAGAAAAGGAAAAATCTATAGAATGGCGAAAGCAGGAAAAAGTAGGTATTTGGTAAAATCTGACAACTCTAAGTCAACCAAAATTCAAATTCATCCCCAGTGCTGTACAATGGCAACTGAGTCCAAATCCTTTTGTGGTATGGCTAAAAATATGTCCCATCTGAATGCAGTGATTTGGAACTATTAGAAATGTTCTCATTACAACACAACATCATTACTGGCACTCTTGCTGGCAAGGGAATGCCTATGCTAAAAGGGATGTCAATCTTGTTGACTGGCAGGGAGGTCAGATACCACTGAATGACAAAAAGGACTACGTAAGAGGACTGTAGATTTGGAACAAGTGGACACAAGTCTAAAAGCAGATCCATTATGATCTGAACTGCTCAATCATCAAAATATATCAGAATCAGAATCAGCTTTTATTGCCAGGTATGTATACACATACGAGGAATTTGACTCAGGATTGTACATTGCTCACGATGTGCTTACTCATACAAAAATACAAAATCACAATAATAAAAATAAAATAAAATCAGACACAGACTTCAGTGTAGACAACACAAATACATAACACACTATGAACAAAAACAATATACACATATTGACAAATGCAGAGTGCAAAGGATGCTGGAATAAATAAGTACAAGTATTTTGTGCAGGAGTAATGACTTGATGTAGGTGGATTTGGTACACAGTATCTACAATATGACAAAATAACAGTATGAACAGCACTGAAATAGAGAATGGTGAATAAATAAGTGTTAGCCAGTAAACAGGTGGCTGATTAGAGGCAGAGTTACTGGGTTATTGCACAAGAATTGTTCCTGACACTGTGAGTCAGAAATCAGCTGTGGCCAGCAAAAGAAAACATTAGAAATTTAGGGGGGGTTTAAGCATTGAAAAGCCTGGAAATCAATTAGACAGTGATCACAGGTTCCATTCTACATGTGCCTGCCAGAGTTAAAAAGAAGATGAAAACTGTTTCAGGTTTTTTTTGGAGTTGTTACAACAGCGCTACAGATTGACACACAATCCACAAAAAAAGGGACTTCCACAAAGGCTTTTGTATCGCTATAGCCTACTGTTGCATGTTTAGATGTCAGTGTTTGGCGACAGGTGCGATGGTCCTTTTCCTTCTCTGCAGTCCCCTGCTGCTGAGGCTAGATGAGGAGCCAGGTTTTGGACTGGCAGGGCACCTCATTAGCCTTCTCCCGCAGGTGTCCGCTGTGTCACCTGTGTTTTGGCCGAGAGACACGGAGAGCCACTCGACTTCCTCAAGGACAAATGCAAAGGCAGCTCAGAAAAAGACCGTAAATGATAGCAGAGAAAAAGGAAAAAAAGTCTAGGCAAGTAAACAAACCAAGAGAACCAGATGCGGTGGCGGGTGGGTTACAAAGTTTGCTCTGATTTGCTGTTTTTCACCAGTGATTACACTTGGAGAAGACACTCACACCTGCAGGTAGTTTTATTGAGTCTGAACAAAAGAGACCGGAAAGGTTTACTTTGTGCATTTTTTCTCTTTTTCGTTTGTTTAGGCTCAAACTGTCCACTTACAAGTAAGCCGCAGCCTGTAAACAAACCCCTCATCTTCTCATGAGAGCCATAGAACGTGTGTGAACCATGTGATGGACACGTGTTGAAACTGCCTGCTTTCAACAGTTTGCTGTAATTTTAAAGAACACACGAATAGCTGAATCTGGAGACAATTTTCATTTTCTTGCATATGAAATGTTCACATCTGTCTCCCCACGAAGCCTTGTTTGTTGAAATCATTTCCTGTAAGTCATTTCAGATAACGTTCTCACTGGTAGCAATTCACACCAGACTCCTATTCAAAGAGGTGGCATTTTCTGGCATCTCAGTGCAGCTATTTGGAGCCACTTCAGTTTAAATGGCAGTGGATTTACCTGGCTGGAAAAGCAGTATTAAGTGAGTAAAAAGTTACAGGAAAGCGATGTGAAAATTAAGTAGGGTAATGGTCTTGTTTTGGGGACAGAGATATCTCTATGGTGGCTCAAGTAGTGTCACAGGTGTTAAAACAAAAGCAGAAGTGCATTAAAACAATGCAAGGGGCTTTAGGCTGGGTGTTCCTTGATAATACAGGAACAGTGGTTTGAGTAATAGGTCCATGAATTTGAAGGCTTATCAGGCACCAAAATATCATCGGAGGAGTAAAGCGTATGTGTCTTGGAGGAACACAGTGTCCAATCCACCCAAGAGGCATGAAGTGACTCTCAAACCAGTTTGAGAGGTCTAGTTATGAGCTTAGTGTGGTTAGGGTCACAGTAAAGACCTGATAGGAAGGTTAGCCTTGAATTTCATTAAAGTGAAAATATTGTTGTTATAACCTATCTATCTAATCTACATTTCAAGTTCCACTTTCCAAATACAGGTAGCAATGGCTGCCAAAACAGTGCTAAACATAATTTGATTTGTTCTATTAAAATATTTGTACTGTCAAACATGTACATACAAATCATGAACTAATATCTTTTAAATACATCTATCTAATCTAGCAGTTATCATATATGATAAACATCATCAGTTTTACTGTAGACAAACATTAAGCTAGCTTTTATACAAAAGATCCCCAAAAGAGTGTCTTGGAAAAAGACAACTGTTAGACTAAGATAGAATAATTTCACATCCAGTCTGCCTACCAACCTAAAAAAAGAAGAAAATGTTCTAAACAAGAGATGTTTGGTACAGATTCTGGTACATAAATGAATATTCTTAATGTATTTAATCTGGTAAATGTGATATTGTGACTTCCATCATAAGTCATGTAATGCTCATCAACAGTAAGGACTGATAAACAGCTCCAAACGTTCAGTGCACCCTAAATGGAAAAGAGCTGGCCAGCGACAGCGGATATCTTCGTCTGGTGTCTGGTGAAAATTTCACACTTCAGAGAAGCGGTGAAAATTACAGTGGCACACCTTTTCAATTTCACACTGATCCCTTGACTGTGGAGAGATGTTAATCCTCACTCTATATAATCCAAGGCCACGCTCCCCACACACCTCACTGTCTCTGTTTCAGCTCTCACTCGATCACTCGTAACCTTTGTCTCAGGTTCTTTTGAGAATTATCCCCCCCCGCCTTCGCTCCATGCACATCCACATTCAACCTTCTATGTCCTTTGCATTTCTTCACACTTCAAGTCAATGAATAAATTTGGAGGTTTAATTACATTTAAAAAGGCCACCGAGGTGCGTAGGAAGTGTGTGTGTTCAGACTATTAAAACAAGGTGGTCATGCTCATGTTCACTGAATGTTACACGATTGTGTCAGTGATGTTAGCGCTTAGACCTTTGTGGTGACTGCTTAATGTGTTCCGGGTCATGAGGTTTTGGACTGTGTTCATATTTAAAATCCCAAAGTTGTCTGTCTGTGCACCAGATTAATTTCTGAAGTTAGTCAGTTAGTGTGTGGGGTGTTTCCTAATGTATGGAAATAGCTCAGGCTCATTACACTGTAGAGACAAATGTATTACAAGATAAGCGAATGTCTCTAGTAGTGCAAGGCCCTGCAGTTCAGTTTTTTTTTTTTTTGGCTTAAATACGCAGAACAAGTTTGCCAAGTTTGTGTTACCTCATGAAGCCTTCATACTTGAAAAACTGCTCATACTGTGCTAGATCGTGAATGTTTCAGAGGATATGAATTCCCCTCGAATTCAATCTTGTCAGAGTTTAAACTTTTTTGACGTCGTGGGGGGTACAGACGCTGAGAGAACGAAGTTATGGGAAGTTTAACTTTTGTGTCAGGAAAAGTTTTCAAGAATAACAACATGACTGAGGCTAACTCAGAACAAATGTGTCAACAAGAAGATGTATTTTACACAACGCTGATCGATCTCTCTCTCTCTCTCTGGAGTTCTCTGCTCCCTCACTCACTGGTGATGTAACCTTTGCCCTGTTTTATTTTGCAGTGTTTGGGTTTAGCGGTGGATCTGTGTGCAGTAACTTCATGGGGCACGTGTGGGGAATGACTGAACATGCCTGCAGTCTCTGTGTGTATCCTGCCTTGTAACAGAAAATATAGGAAAGGCTTACCTCATTGGTAACTGTAACCCATCATAACATAAATGCATTCTTATTGTGTTAGGCAATCATGGCAAGTGCCGATTTTGATGACATTGTCTCTGCAAGAACAAAAGAAAATTGCCTTCCAGCAACTCACTGGAAAAAAAACTGCTTGTGTTTGCTTTTGGGATTGGTTGCTAAGAGAGATTATTTTTATGACAAGCGCTGCTGTTAGACACCTCTCTCTCTCTCTTTCTCTGTCTGTGTGACTGGTATGGCGGGGAAGTAGCAGATAATAAAATAGGGAATATGACATGTCGAGCTGCTCTTCAACATCAGTCAGTGTGAGGGGAGAGCCCGGCGCTGGGTTTTGGCACCTTGTCAACAGGTTAGACGGCTCAGCGGGACAAAGAGCTGGTGAGAGATGCGGTGTCACCTTGGCAGCAGGGTTCACTGTTGTTTGTGCAGCCGCCGCAGCAAACACTTCTGCCTCCTCCTTGTACTCAACTCTGCCCCTCCTGAATCCTTCAGAACCACCGGCTGTACTTCCTCTCACCCGAACTTCTCCCGGGTCCGCAGGAAAAGCCACCTCGAGGTTATGTAATTCCACAGGAAGAACTGGAGTAATCTGGTTTTTGTGTGTAAGTGGGCTCATACGCGTGCACACACACGCGCACACACACACAAGTCATATTTAGGAGGATTCTTGCGTTGCACTCTCCTCGACCTTTCCCATTGAATTTGCCTTTAATGAGCGTCCAGTTTACTCCACAAGACGCCGTCCTGTTCACCATATGAGGCGATTCTTCATCTATTTGTGTCCAGCAAAAAGCCGCCCTCCTCCCCCCGCTGTTTACCGAATGATTGGAAGGGTTCCGTGAGGTCTGTGCTACAGCCGCTGTCCACAAAATGGCTCTTAAATGCCACTTCGTATTATCTGGGATGAATGCTGCCCTACAATAGCAAACAACAGCTACATTATGTGTGTTTTAAAGGTTTACGGTCATGAAAAGTACCTAAATGTCATTTTACATTTCCTCAGTGTATCCTGGTGTAGCATACGACTGTGTATCACAGAGATCTCTCAAAGTGAACATTTTCTTTTGGACTTACTGAGCTATAGAAATGCCTCCCAGATAAATCATGTAATTTGTATTTCTCCTAATTCCTCTCCGTTTGCAATCAATTTTACAGTGTGACTAAGAACAGCCTAATGGTTTGAACATCTCTGCCTCCCACCCATCGAGTGCAGAGGGAAGATGAGCCGGGGGCGAAGACAAAGACAGAAAAAGAAAACAAGACGGAGACCGAGCCGCAGTATCTTTCTGCTGATCTCTGCTGCTGTGGATGTGGTCGTTTTAGAGAAATGTGAGGAGAGATGAAGGAAGCACATTTCTGAAAGCTGAGAAATATTCATATGCACAGTCACCTCTGCCAGCCAGCAGAATCACAACTTCAGACATGCTGCATCACAGCTGAAAGCCCAAGTCATAGTGAGAACAGAGGGCATACGTACACACTGACATGATGATTGTGTGACAATGTATAGTTTGAGTTCATTCTAAAACGTGAATTAATCAATTCATTCCTTTTCTCTGCCCATTTTTCTTGCATCTCAGCATTTTGGAAGACCCACAGGGTCTTGGAAGTGGTTATAAAGCAGTACATTAATGGAAATTCTACTGGACAAAAGAGGTATTAAAAGTAATAAAAGCCTTTTAAAAATGAATTAGTCCAAACAAAGATCAAATAAAATAAACTTTTAAGATAGCTCAATAAAGCTACTGATTCACAATGAATACAAAAATAAAATTCAACAATGCAATTCAATAGATAGATTAAAAGTGGGATTCCCTGTTTTAATTAGCATTTTGATTTATCAAAAAAGTTGAACTCCAAATTAAATCACAAAATACAATCTGTCTAGAACAACACGAGTATTGGTGAAGTTTATGGGACAGGTGTTTTGAGTTGAAATTAAGTTCTTTGTTGTCATGGTTCCAATAATAAACACTTGGTTAAGTTTTTGGAACACCAGCGGTAGGAAAACCAGTCTGCTGTGTTAAAGTCTGATGTCTGACCTCCCTACTGGGACTTTGTCGCTTTATTACAACGTCATCTGACTTCCTCCTTTGAATACTTACTACGGCATCTAGAGGGCTTTGTCACTTGAACGTAAACAAATGTTGTTCTGGGACACTTGCTGAAGTAACTGCGGCTGTTTTTCTTTGTACAGTCTCCATTTACCAATGGGTTCCCCATTTTATGATGTGACCGTCTGCAGATAATTTAGCACAGAATTGAAGCATAATACAGAGAAATGACTACCTTTAACAATTAGTAATGCTCCCATGTTTAAATCTACATTCAAACATTCATTCAGAAGCATAAAGACCTTGATTATTTGCTCATGCTTTTACAGTTACTTTCTGCATGCGCACCTTTCACTGATAGGCCAACCATTCATCCTTACACTTCCCAAGGCTGCTGCACCACAGGGCTGTGACTGTCAGTTCTGTTGTGCACTGAAAGCGAGTTAATCAGTCCACCAGCAGTGTTGTTATCTTCTGCCATCTACAGCACCAAATCCACTGTGCCAACATGCAGCCAGCAGTAACCGCCTTGTTTTTCCAAGTTAATTAAACAAAAACAAATCACACTTCTTACAGATAGATAATGCTTGTACAGCAGACTGTAAAATAATAATACAATTCTCAATTAGTTGTATTTTTTAACTGCAAGTCTACATTTTTTTCTATTTTATTTTATTAGAAAACATCCCTGACCAATTAAGCCCCTCTTAATTGAATTGTTTCAATGTTTATGAATTATAGGAGTTTTTATGCAACTTAAAATTATAATATGTGATTTGCTTTCACTTCCCAGAACATGAAGTATACAACATCATGTATATGTGTTACATTACAACTAAAATTGACACAAACAGGCGTCTCCACAACTAACACCACAAAATGCCAAACTACAAGAAATGTGAGACTCTCGGACACTCGGAAAATGTGTGGGAAATCAAGCGTACCCCTGCAATTCTTTGTAGTCCTGCCTGTGTGTGGGTGTACAAGTGGTTTTGTCTGGAGAGGGAATATTTGTCTGTTAACAAGTGAGGCTGAGACAGAGATGGCCTTCCTCCTACAATGTAAAACATCCAGTATAATAAGTTCAACTCTGTAATCTTAGACTTCAAAAAGCTTAATTACCTCTCAGACTTAAAAATACTCCCAGGAGAAGGAGACAGGACATGTGCAATTGTCCAATATGTGTCAACATGTCACAACCTGGGGGGCAATGAATGAATGGCCGAGACACACACATTATACAACAACCCTTTAAACTTGTGGGGTCGAGCATTGTGGTCAGACACCACAAGTATATTGTCAATAAAACCCATTGCATTGAATACATCTCCCTCATTCTTTGTAATTGTTATGCTGTGTGTCTTTGTTTCTCTGCCATAAATGGATAGCTAAGATATTCAGCTATTTAGACAATCAGTAAGTATTTCCATGATTACTTACTGATTAACAGTTAACAGTTCTTTTTAAAATATAAGAGATTACAAAAGAGACAAGCACTTCATTTCATACAGAGATAAATGAGTTGCGCTTTTAGCCGTACATATTAACAATAAAAATCATCAAGATGAACAAGGGAGAAAGAGCTGTGTCAATGCTGGCTTTCCCCTCATTATTTTGGAGACACTTGGGGTCTCTGTGTTGTTCTGCAGGGGTACAATCTCATGAGCCGGCCTGTTTTTGGAACTCTGCCATTAGTGATTTCTAAACAAGTAGGCAATTAAGATTCACACTGAATAAACGGGGGAGATTTCTCATTTCTCCGTGTCTGCAGTTTCCCACCCAACCACAGTAATTGCAGCCTGCAGTAGAATGTGGTAGATAAACCACAAAGTTGCAGTTGTCACTAATGTGATGGTTATCTATTGTGGCCATGAAGAACAAACTCACCATTTTAAGTGCGCATGGAAAATCAAGTCCCAGGCCTTAGCTTCTATTTAGCAGAATGGATGTCTTGAAAAGCCCAGATGTTGAAATTAAAAGTGTACTTCAGTGATTTAGTGTTAGACCGGGCAATCTCTAGGAATACACCAAGGTATCCTCACAAGAACAGGAAAACCTCATGTTATTCCAACTTGGGAGTGTTCACACAATATAAGTGGTATAGTGACCTCCACTTCTGACCCTGTACTTACACCATTTAAATAGCTTAAATAAGCTACTTTTCTGGTGTTACATGGTTTCCGCACTTGGTTTGCAAGTGAAAACATATAAATGTAAACCGTGTATAGCTCCTTTAAATTAGCTGAATGGATTGTTTTAGTGTTAAAATCTGATTTAAATGTTATCACAGTTTGTTGACACTCCTCCATAGTAGCTCCTTCCATCAAGTGGAAGATATAGCTGTCAAATTTTCTATAGCTCTTCCTCTATATTACAACTAGGAGGCTGACATAACCGTAATTTGGTCTAAATGTATGATCTCAAGACAGCATTAGTGGTAAAGCTCCACAAACACTAGATCCAACACTTCACATAACAATGTCTCTTTGTTCAGCCATCCCTGCCTGGTCTTCACATTTTTAACTGAACCCTAACCCTTCTTTTGATTCCCTACTTTTAGCTCAAAGTAATTTATACAGTGCTTCTGAACTCCAAACCAGTTTGCTCCAGAGATGAAGTGATGCAGTGATGAAGACTACAAGTAAAAAGAGCAAGCATGTGGAATACCAATAGCAGAATTAAGAGGTTTCCACCAAAGGATCAAATAGATTTTGAGACAAGTAAAAGAAAAACTTTCACTAACTACAATTTCTTTAAAATGACAGTACTTTCACTGAAGTAAAATGTTTTACTACTCGTTCCACCCCACACTAGGTCTGTAATAGGAGCAGCTCCAACTCTGCCACCTAGCTGTAACACTGGGGCAGCATCACTGCAGGTCACAGAGGTGTTAAAGTGACATTTTGCCTCATTCACAGACTGACAGGCAGGATAATGGATCTGCGGATGGGTTGTCAGTCAGGTTGTTTCAACAGTCCTGAAGCCCCGCAGTCGAGCTTCACCACGCCTGTCTTCCTCTCCCGCTAAAATTACGCTTGGCATTTGTTCAGTCCAATTACCATCTACTGCTACTGTGGTACACTGCTGCTGGCCCCCCACCACCCATCTCCTTAGCCCTATGCAGTCTTTTCTCACCTGCAGTCTTCAGCTACATTGTTCTGGCCACTCTCAGTGACCTCTCTCTTTTCCTCTCCACAAACTGGCGCTCATTATGCAAATAGTGAAATCTCATGAGTCATTTCTTCCCCAGTGTGGTGGAAAAAAGCGTGAGACTCTGGTCTTTCATTATACGGACACCTGCCAAGGTGGCTTCAATTTAATTAGGGACGATATCCAATGCCGAGCTGACTGGCATGATAAGGGCCCCCACATAGCGCCTTGTTACTCTGATGAAGGGACTGACAGAGCAGGCCAGAGAAGCTCATTACATGGAGATGGGAGACAGTCATTGTTTATAAGGGGTGGCAAACAACTAGCCAATAGAGAATTAGACTGCTGTCCAGGAATTTGCAATGGTTATTGGTGTATGTTTCTCTTTCTATTGAACCAATATTCACCATATCATGTCATGACCACTAATGGCTCTGAAATAAAATTTTAATATGAAAATAAGCTGTGTCATGGAACAACCTCAGTTTTTTTCTGCACTTGCACTGTTTTTCTTTTGCCAAGATATGGATTTACCCCCTAGCTTGGTGTAGATTCCATTTTTTCCTCATAACAGACCACGGTAACAGTTTTCCGCAGAGCACAGTGGGGCAGGGAGAGTGGACAGGTACAATGAGGAAACCGATGTAAGATCTGATTGGGGGGATAGGTAGAAATGTTCTTCTGACATATAAGCCTTGTGCAAAAGCAATCGAGCTGTTCTTAGAGAATAGAACCAAGATCACTATAAATAACTTTTAGAGTAGAAGAAAAAGTCCATTTAAAAATAAAATGCAATATTTATTTTTTTGTTAAACTTTGTCTTCCACTGTTGTTGACTAAACTGCCTTGCTTAAGGACACCTTACTAGCAGCTGTTACAGTAGGGGGAAGTCTTTAATCATGAATTCTCTCTTTTTTTCAAAGTTTGTCACAGTATTTCTACACATCAATCATCATCTAGGCTGCTGTCGCTCCAGTGGCCATATAGGAGTTGAAGTGAGTGAGACACGGTTTTTAAAATGCCATTGTCAAACAGCTATTTACCCCTGCTGTCTGTGCTGCTTCCTTTCGCTCCTCAAAGGGCATCTGGTGATTAGATCTTTTTGCAATCTGTCGCTTGCGTGCTATCGCCTCATGTCACTGGGCACTGACCTTTCGAGTGTTATTTTGTTTCTGTTTGGACTCTATTGTCTCCTGACTCAGGCAAGCATGTCTTGTGTTGGTGCAGTAACGTACTGCGTCTTGCTCTTTAGTCTGCTTAGTCTAATTGTAGTGAACATGTTAAAAACCAGAGCCAAATTCTGTTGACATTTACGAAAGATGGCACATGATTAATAATTTTAAACAACCATAACTAACATATTGTTCTGATTAAGATAGCATCCACAAATTAATGCAAATTTCTATGTACAGGATAAAGCCAAAGAACTAATGGCCAGCACCGCTGTTAGATCGTCCATGACATTCAAACATGTTATCTTTAAAACTCTCTTCATGGTAAAACTGCTCCCCTGTAGCTGTAGAAAAAGGGAGACATTTCCCTCTCTCAGCCTCCCATTTTCCTTCTCTTAATAAACAGTTACCTGCTTCTCGGTTACACGTTGAACACATCAGAAAGTTTCCCATGGGAGCCAGCGAGGTTTGATAGACTACTATTGTTTAATAATGCATGATGATGCCTACTTATTCAGTTTCAGGCAACTTCAATGGATGATGCACATGCTGTGTTGCTTGTGGGTAAGTGACCTTGTAGATTAAAAGTAGCAATGTATTTTCTGCACAGTGATATAAAAAGGCTCGTGTGCCCCTTAAAAAAAAAAAGCTACAGTGACATAATAGCCAATGATATATTGCTGCAGTGTCTGTTCCTTGGCATGCGAGATTGAATCTTGACACTCATATTTCGCCACTTTGATCAAAGGTGCGGGCTATTTATAAAGTCATGTATGCAAGATCAGTGGAAGTCTTTGCACTGTCCTCGTACAGCAGCTCGAGACTATCTGTGGAAGCGTTGCAACCTTTCAGGGAACACAGCATTTCCATTAGGCTATAGGTTTTATCACTGCTGAACCACAGCACAGATGCACCTGGCAACCAGGCGGCTCCAGAGTGTTCCACCTGAGGTTTTATCTCTGCGGTATCCAAACCACAGGTGCACAGGGACAGTGAAAGGAGTACTCTTTCTCAGAAGATGGTTTTAGCCATGCTAGTGGAATAGCTATGGATGGCATAGTTAGTCAGTTGAGCAGCCTGTCGGCCCACCACTTTGGAATGCAATATCTGAGCATCTACTGGAGGGACTGTTATGAACCTTTAGTACAGACATCATTTCCTGTGCACCGGTTTTACTGGCTTCGGCGATTCCTTAACTTAGCGTCACCATGATACCACATACATGGTTTTGATTGAAATGTCCATTCGCCTATTGGAGGGATTGTCATGAGGAGTACAGACAAGTCTTGTTTTTCTCATGGTGTGGGTTTTTGGAGGTGTTTTAGCAGCTTTGAGTGGGGATTTGGGTTAGCTACAAAATAATACGTTTGCATTGTATGTTGGCAAATACTTAATCAATCTGTGCCGTTCGTTTTTGGTTTTAGTCTGAGCCATTGTGTAGCACCCGTGCCATATTTCTTTCCCATTGTTGGAAAGTGGTTGCATGCTTTACAGGAGAGAACTGAGCCATCTTTTGCTCACTGTCTCCAATCAGTTTATCTCCCACCTTTCAGTTGTTAACAGTGACATGATATTGATTGTCCTAGTTTTTGTTGATGCAGTGCTCTGTGTGAGTCAGCATCTTCTTGTGTTCCTTCAGGCTTTGTCCATTTGATTCCTGATCAAATTCTGTTCTGTCACCCAGAATGCAGTAGAAAGAATCTACTGATTCACATACAGGCGAGTGAGCAAACTGATGACATTCACTTGTGATTGTTTGGCAGGGTAAATAGATATATTGCAATCCAGTTAACAGGGGCATTTAAAACTTCTTCAGTTTTAATTTGATATGCGTTTCGGGATATTTTTGCCTCAAGGCCCCAGCACATTATACTGGGAATTCTGTTTGTCTTTTCCACACGCCATCTTTTTAGACAGATGTAGGGAGCCTGCAGAATCTGCACATGGTGAAAAAAAGTGAAAAGTCACATTAGTCCACGAAGAGTACGTAGATTAAACATCACTCACACAGATATGACTAATGAAGGTCCAGTACTTGTTTCTACAGTGAGACAGCTTGCGTGGAACATCAAGAAAAATGAAAATTGACAAGCAGGTGGGAGGAGGTTAAACATGCTGTGTGCACCAGATGGTCACTGCTCGCCCAGTTTGTGATCCATATTCAAACTTTGCCTACAGTGAAACTACTTTCTGACATGTTCTCCGTGTGAGAATCAGGTGCATTTTAAAACCACAGCATGTCAACTGATGCACTGCGTCTGACTCCTTGTGCGTGTTTTAAGTTGCTGTCATAGTATGTTCTTGCACCAATGTCACTGAGACAAACTCCTGTTCATGTATTATACGTGTAGGAAAATGTGATTGTTATTCTGATGAAGTGAAATGGCGAAGCAGTTTCCCTGGAGCTCATTATCACCTGAAAACCATTCAGCTTTCACCGTTTTACCTCAAGTCCCCGAAACAGTGATTAATCCACCCCACTGCAGTGCAATTAGTATAATCTGCATTCAATTGGGCTCATCGTCACCCACCAGTCGGCATTCGTTTCCCATGGGCTTTTTGAGCAGCAGTTACTTCCGACCTCTATCGCAGGGCAAGAAAAGTTTAGATGAGTTTTAATACAGAGGCAATGAATCGGCTTCCTGGCTTGTATTCCTCTGAGGGTTCGATGGTTTAAACCCTGAAGGCAGTGACCTTGTTACTCCATTCCCATTTTTTCAAAAACTCTCAAGACATACCTCAGTTCGTCCTCGCTCAGCTGAATTACAGCCCAGCCTTCCATTTTGTTGACATTTACATGCTCTTTTTTTGTTTTTCCGACTTTTGTGTTAATATTGTGAAAGGATTATAAATCTGAACCTTTGCGCTCCTTGCCGCTGTTGTGATCTCAGAATTGGAGTTTATTCTGTCGCTTCAGATAAGCTCATTTGCAGAATTTACTCGATGCTCTTGAGGCATTTCAGATTACACATTCACACCGCTGTGCCCGTGCAGGATGCTTCGGTTGTTAGCACGCCACTAGTGACGCAGTCTATTTCACCAAAGGTATTTGGGGTGCGGCGCAGGCCATGTTATTTCAAGCATGACAGGGCTAACCGTCTTTACGCCTGTATTTTGCTTCAGCGTTTAATCACCAGGTTGGCGCCAAGGGACCTGTCTCACTGCTGGTTGTTCACCCCCGCCCCTCCGCAGGGGACCACCCTCTGCCACCCCAAATTAACCACCGACATGAAAGGATGTGACGGCTGCTCGCTGTACGAAAAGGTTAATGTCATGCTTGTAAGGTGATTAAAATTCATGACGGGGAAGGAGTGGATGAGTGGAGGGTTAGGGAATGGGGTGAATATGTGGGGGGTCATGTGCGGGGCGTGTTTTCTTCAGCTGTTTATCCTCAAGTGCTTTTTCTGCTTGCTGCTGCTGCTACTACAGAACAGCAAAAACACAAATAAAACGAGAGATTTCATTCAAGTCATGCAGCAAGGATCAGCAGGTGGGAATTTTCTGGTTGTAAGCAGAGTTGGCAGGTGAAACATGTTGACGCTGAATTGGAGGTGAGGGGGTCATGTTTAGCACTGTAGAATGCTGGAGGCAGAAAGTCACCCATGTGAGTCATCATGAGAACTTTCCTGCTGTTCAGTGGAGCTCACCTGGAAAATGGGCCTTCTTTGGCACTTGGGGGAAAATGACACGCCTCTAGCAGAACAGTCAATTCTTCGCCAAGTGTAATGACTATTTGAACTCGCATGTAGTGGAGGACACAATGATAGCAATCAAATACACCAGCTCTGCAATATAAAGTATATTATCTCTATAAAGCTTATTTAACAGAATTTTTGTTGAGAATGTTTCAAGGAGGTGATAATTCAACTGAGTTGTATTGGATATTTTATATAAGGTAAAGTGATTGCATTTTTTTCTCGTAACCTTTAGAAAAAGGCCTAAAAATGACCATAGAGTTTTCATTTTTTTTAATGTGAAAGCACAGGTGTATTTCTAGAGGAGATTAAATTGAATCCATTGCAATCATCTGTGTCTACGTGCACACTAATAATTTGATTAATTGGATTAAGGTCATTTTCTACCTATGTAAAAACTAGCCTGACTAAATTACTTAATTAAGCCTTTAATCAGTATGTGCATAACCCAATTAACACACAGAATTTTGTGCATTCATACAGTTTGATTAGGGCATGTAAATGCAAAGTCTAATTTCTTTCATCCATCCCTTAATTTTCTATACAGACTTACGCTGTGCAGGGTTGCGGAGGGCTAGCCTATGCCGGCATACTTTGCACAGACAGGTGACATGTTTCTTATGGACAATGCAGACCAAAAGTCACTGATTGATGAGTGCTTGATCTGGGATGTTGACAAGCAGGTCTATAGAAAGATGTGGGCACAACAGTTTCGGATTTCCCATTGCTTGACCAGTCTGAGTCACATTTCGTCCAGACTGGACAATAGCCAGGAGCAGCCTTAAGTCCAAGTTGGGCCTGCATGGCTCCTATACCGGCTGTCTTTCCTCTCCTCCTGGGGTGATCGCAGTACCTGCCGTGGTGCCTGGTCCAGTTGATCTGGCTGGGTAAATCTTCTCAAGGTGCACTGCTCTTTTATCCAAACTCCGGCTTCCTTTTCCGATTACTGTATTTCTGTCATAGGTAATGAGTTTTTTCAGCAGTGAAGCCAAAAAATAAAATAAGAAAAATAACAGAAATTTGGCTTGACGGAGCTACCTGCAGTATCTGCATGCGCAGCCATTGCCATAGTTAACATCACCTGATCCAAATCCAATGAGACATCATTTAAAGGTGTTTCAGCAATAAAGCAGAAAAAACAACAAATTAAAACAAAAGTGTAGCAAAGTTTGAAGGAGTTATGGGCCACTGCATCGACATGCACTGATATGCTGCTGCGTACAGCATGTAGCTATATCCTGCCTTTTCTGTATCAGATTTTCCCCAGGTACCGCACGGTGACCTGTAGCCGAACCATTCACCAATCAATAAGCATAAATCCCTCCTCTGGCTAGACCATCCCATCTTCACCAGCCGAAACTTCATCCCCTGTAAATCAAATCCCATTGATTATCATGGGAGAGTCCTCACTCCAACGTGCCTTCTGATAAATTCCTCTTTTTCTCTAACCTTGGGGCCAAACTTAATCCAAGATTCTGCCAAGTTTTCAAACAAGACCTTGGGTAAGGGGTGTAGTTTGAAGGTGGATTTATGAGATTATCCAAAGAATGGTAGTAAGAAGCCGTAAGTCTTCTCCTATTGCAGTTCATTAGCAAAAGGGCTTGTCAAGGTTAAAGCGTGCTGCAGCAGTGAATAGACTTCTGCCCTTACTCTTAATTAACTTGTCACATATATTAGTAAATCCATAGGAGTAGTTACTCCTCTCCAAGACAATGGATTAGTGCCATAGTAGTCAGTCAGCAAGTGTACTGTTGATGTGCATTTGTGCATATGTCTCTTGTCACAGTGCTTGTGAGGTAAGTGTCTGAATGACACAATAAAAGACAGGATAATTAAATAAATATCCTTAAGAGGGAAATGGATTAAGGTTGATCTGAGAGTTTATGGTGCAAAGTGATTCCTTACAGGTATGGCTGGTACATTTGGTTGGTCAGTCATTGTGTCCGTGCAACACTAGAGATGCACCAAACCAATGTACAGGACTGGTACAGGTGCCAATACTGACCTTATTAAGTGGACCGGGACTTGGCCATAGCATGACTGATCCATATTTAATAGTTTCTTTTTCGTTGTCATCATAAGAAATCAGTGCTTCTGCTAATAGTAACATTCGTTCTGTCACAGCTGGCCACTGCCACAGTTCTTATGATTCTATGCGTTTTTAAAATTTGGGAAAAACAGGCATTGGTGTTGGCTCATGAATCGATATTTCCAAATACCCACAGTTGAAGAATCAGATTTGGTGTTAGGAGGGAAAAAGGTTGATTGTGCATCCCTAGTCAGCACCTTGGTTTACAGCATAAGTATCTCATCAACCGCAGTTCACCATTACCATGGCATTTAGTGTGATATTCAGGGTCCTTAGAGGATGATTCCTAATGCCTTTGGTAACCATGTAGATGGAAAGGCAGGCAGATGGAAAAAGAAACATTCTATTTCTTGCACTGATGGCCCCATTCCTTACTTTGTCACAGTGATCCTTAGAAAGAAAGTAGTAGAAAGTAGTAACTGAAAATAATCTTTCATTTACTGTAATGTAAACAAAACAACAGCTTGAAAATATTGAAATATCATATCTTATCATAGGATTTATCTTTTCTTCATTAGCATCTGTGAGCTCAGTTTCATAGCCTTTAGCTGTTACGTTGGCTTTAACTTAATTCCCTCATGGCATTAAAAAGTGTCGACATGGCTCAAACATGGCTCTGTGTCACAGAGGAGTTAATTTTACCTACAAGTTTCTCCAACCTTTGACCAGATGAGAGTTACTGGTTCTGACAGGGTCATTGCTTCCTCTGGTTTCCCCGCTGTCTGCGTCTCTTGATGTGTAGAGACAGGACCAAAGTGAGACAAGCTCCCCGCTTCAACCCCACTAATCCCCCTTTGCATCTTACTAGTCTCTCTCACGCTCCCGCTTTATTTCTCACCCTTCTTTACCATCACATCACACCTAATCTGCCTAGCATGTCAAACACTGTAGACACTTACATCATAGACTCAGGAGTAGAGTTTTGAGTTTGTGTGTGCACAAACACACAGTGAGAGAGACACTGTGTGATCTGTGTTATGAATGAGTGTGTATATGCAAGAGAGGCACTGTGTGAGAATAGATTTAGATTTAGATGTATATGTGCTATGTACTGTATAGTAGTGTGTGTTAGGTCTGTCCCCGACTAAGGATTTACATGGTCGAATCAGAATCGCCAAGTCCTGCCTATAGTCGAATCATGTGATTTTGTGTGTGGCGATTGCGAGCCGGGATGATAACACATGGTGGCTCCGCTTCAATCTTGAGAAGCTGCAGAGCTGCAGTCTCTATTCATTCACCTTACACTGTAAATTTCCTGCTAAACTGACACTTATTGTTGACCCTGTCTCTCTCGCCTGCCATTCACCGGTCTTGTGCAGAGTTTTGCGTGCATTCTGTGCTGCCGACAACTGCACGCACGTCGTGGTTCCTCGCAGGTCTATTTCAATTAGCAGACTATTTAAAAACGATAAAATATTCTTTGTGTGGTTCATCAACAGTGATAAATTATCCGAAAGTCTTGCGGGGTGCGGACAACACCGCACAACACAAGTGAAGCTGGGGCTCCGCTCGCCTCTTCAGCAAGTGTTCCTCCACTACACACATACGCCTACACATGCGCACTGACGACCCAGGGTTAGGATTACAATTTTGGATTTATTCACGCACTTTAAAAACATTTATTGAAAGTTTTTTTTCCCATGTTCATTTAAAACAATGAAAATGTTGAAATGTATATTGTAGGCTGTATATTAATTTATTGGGAGAAAACTGTCAAACCTTTAGGGTTAGGTGTGTAGTGATTAAGGTTCGGCTAAAGGTCCCATATTATGCAAATTTTCAGGCCAGTGTAGCTGGCACAGCGCTGAATCGATGTGTGGCGATAGGTCTGCTTAGTCTAGACTGAATACTGTACAAAAACACAACTTTATACCTTTTATTCACTGGTTTTGGTGAAACTGGATCGTATTTTAAGGAGAACATATTTTCACTCTGATGTCCTCCGGCTGCTCTGCCTCAACTTTCAGTGATTTATGGAGTTTGTTAGTTACCAGTTACTTTAGACGCTAACTACTGCAAACAGTATCTGCCGCTAGCTAGTTAGCTCAGTTAGCTGAGCAGGAAGCCGACGTTTGAATTTGCAAACTCACACGGCGTGCTTGCACACACATTTACTGAAAGACTGAGTAAGAGAAAAAGATAGTGGAATTTATTTTTCTCATAGCTGGGGGGTCTTTAGGCACGTATTTAGGTTGAAAATACATGAAAAAGTGGAATTTGTATAATATGGGACCTTAAGGACAGGTTTTAGCTGTGATGCTAGTTTTACTTTCTCTTACACACACATACTGTAAATATAAACACTCAGGAAGCTTTCTATGGCATGCTGTTTAGGAAATATATATATATATATATATATATATATATATATATATATATATGGAGTTTGTCCTTCTGAATATATGGAATGAAAGTCTGAATATATCGAATGAAAGTCTGAATATATTGAATGAAAGTCTGAATATATGAATGAAAGTCTGAATATATCGAATGAAATCATCATCTGACGTCATTAAGCCACTGGCGCCATCTTGTGTTTTTGATGTGATTAATCCATATGGATGTAATTGTGACACTATGAGCGAATAAGTAAGAAATCTAGTGTCAGCTATTTGGAGCATTGAAGACATTACAAGCACACTAGCAAACCATGTACCAGCCATAATACTGGGAACCATATACAGTAGTTCTCCTGATGAAATAATTTATTCTCTTTCATCGTGGAAGAATGCAGGAAACCTCCCAGGCCAGGCAGTTCACGTTTATCAGGCAAACAAGCCTTCAACCTCACAGGTGACCCCACAACAGCTTAAGTTAGTTTGCATCCGAACAAATCTTTTAAACACCAAAGTCACAGAAAAAATAACCTGGCAGTGGTAACATTTTTTGTCAATGGAGTTCGGTGGCTTTGAAGAGAACGATATAACAGCTATTTCTGGTTAAACACAGGATCTTACTCTTTAAAAAGTTACTGCCTGAGCCCTTTTGGGTGTATATACGAAGATTGTATATAGGGGTTGTTGTGGGGGGCACCTGTGAGATTAAAGGCGTATTTCAGTTTGCCTGATAAACGGGAACTGCCTGGCCTGGGAGGTTTCCTGCATTTGGTCTTCCACGATAAAAGAGAATACATTTCTAGATCAGGAGAACGGTACTGGATGTGGTTTCCAGTATTTTGGCTCATACATGCATTCTCCAGTGTTTTTATAATCTCTATATTGCTCAAAATTGCGGACGTTGGACACTTTCTTGCTGATTCACTAACAGTGTCACTTCACATCAGTAATGTCAGATTTCATTCACTATATTCAAACTTTCATTCCATATATCAGACTTTCATTCCATATATTCAGACTTTCATTCCATATATTCAAACTTTCATTCCATATATTCAGACTTTCATTCCATATATCAGACTTTCATTCCATATATTCAGACTTTCATTCCATATATTCAGACTTTCATTCCATATATTCAGACTTCATTCACTATATTCAGACTTCATTCACTATATTCAGACTTTCATTCACTATATTCAGACTTTCATTCCATATATTCAAACTTTCATTCCATATATTCAGACTTCATTCACTATATTCAAACTTTCATTCCATATATTCAGACTTCATTCACTATATTCGAACTTTCATTCCATATATCAGACTTTCATTCCATATATTCAGACTTCCATTCCATATATCAGACTTTCATTCCATATATTCAGACTTCATTCAATATATTCAGACTTCCATTCCATATATCAGACTTTCATTCCATATATTCAGACTTCATTCAATATATTCAGACTTTCATTCAATATATTCAAGGTTCATTCCATATATTCAGATGGACAAACTTCATATATATATATATATTATTTCCTAAACGGCATGCCATAGCTGTCCCACCTCTTCTGTCTAATTTTAACTTGCTTTTTTTTTAATAACACACATTAGTTTTCAGTCTGTCTGTCTCTGCGTCTCAATTCAATGTCTTTCTCTCCCCTCCTCTCTTTCACACATCATCCTTCCTTTGTATCTCCTTTCCTGCTACCTGATGAGTGAGTCTCAACAGCCCCCTCTGACTACCTCTTCTTTGATCTGATATGAGCTCTCTAAAGCCTTTCACACTGCTGCTGTTGATTTGCAAGTTGTAAAACACATCCAAACAAACAAACACATACAAGAGTTATATTTTTTTCTACCTCTCTCCCTGCTGTAACCATCTCATCAGAACAACACTCAGCACGCTTGTTGATTCAGCTGGCTGACACACAAGTCCTTTCACATATTGTCTGCACACTATCTCTCACTTTCTCTAACTTTAAAAGTTGGTGGAATTGGTCTTTTCTGTCTACAAAACCCACTGAATGGTGCTTACTCTACCAGGGTTAGAGGTTTGATTCCCACTGGGACCCACACATGTTTCCATTGTGTGTTCTCATGGCATTTTAAGCCTCAAAGGATATTTCATTTTTAAACATTCAGATGTCAATCCAAACCAGACATAGGTTATGTAATATCATACACTGTATCTTTGTGGGTTCATATTTTGTTCCAATCACTTGTCCCGGTCTTATTTTTTTGCAAGATATTTTTGTGGGATTCACTCCCAGGCCTTGAGGCTGACATTTGAGTCCAAGGGTCTGCAACACATCTTAGCATGACACTCACAAACGATAGATTGACAGTTTAAATCACTTCAGCTGCGGAGGCCATCAGAGTTATCTAGGTGTCAGTCTTAGCATTGATTTTTCAATATCGCATATCAAGCTGCATGCCTCTCCATCAACCACTTTCTTCTCCTCCAGGCTGTGCTGTTCTGCGAAATATAGATTGTGGCAAACTAAACAAAAACTGTAAAAAATTGAAAGGAGAAACACAACAAATGCAGATGCCTCCTTACAGGGCATGAGGACTGGTTGGAGGAATATGAAAATAATGTGAATCATATGCCATGGTCTTCACAGTCGGCAGATTTCAACCTTTAGGAGATTTTGGAGCAACGTGTTAGACAGAGTTCTACTACCATCATCAAAACACCAAATTGAGAAACATTTTTGGGAAGAAAACTGTTCATCCTTCAGAGACTTCTATGGAGTATGTTTTTGGGCCTTGCGGTGAAACAGCACTACATATGTTGGTTTTTCACTGGTTTCACTAATCTCTATAGCACTCTCAAGTTCACTTTATCACTTGATTTGATTGTCCTCCACACCCAATTTTTAGCAATTATTTTCTTCAAGAGTGGGGAATTGTGGGTTTCTCTTGCAATTTTGACACGTCGTTAGTAGGAATACACTGATTCAGTTTCTCTCTAGCTGATAGCGATTCCAGTAGCTCAACTTATCTGCCCATATTGACTCCCAATCTGATTGCTGTATTTTCTTTTTTTGTAGATTTAAAATCGGTATACCTGGCCATATGGAGCTTTATTGTTATGCAAGGTAACATGAGGCTATCGATTGCCGTGGCGCTAAAAACAGCACATTTGAATGAAAGTTATTGACAGCGGAAGCACTGAATTTTATAATAGGATTAATGTGGATCAGTCACATCTGACCAATACCCATTTCACTTGGCCAGTATAAATGCCAATTGGTGCGTCCCAGTACCACCCTTGAGTCTGTTCTTCAACTTCAGCCTTCACCCTCCAGCCAGCAAGAGTATTTTGACCTTGCTGGCTAGATCAGGCTACAGAGAAGCAGGTACACTAATGCCTGATGTTAGGCTCCATCAACTACCACATGTTGTGTTAAAAATGAAGATGACCACAGATTGTTTTGGCAATGGCTAGGATGAGGATGTTAATTTTATGTGTTATCCAGAGGCAGTGTGAGAGATGAAAAGTTTATGATTCATGCTGACATGCCTGGTTGATGCTCAGAAAGGCAGAGACCCATTGGCACCCTTTTAGCCTGCAGTGGTTTAGACCATCGGGAAAAAAAGCTGCTACTGGGAGAATTAAACACTGCATAGCATTAACTGACTAAATATCGCAATTACACACACACACACACACATGTGCCACATGTGCACAAATACACTCTACACAGACAGAAAAAAGTATAATAAATTGGTAGAATGTGGAAGACATGCACTGACACATACAGTACAAACACACTGTACTGGAGGTACAAAAATGCCTTTGTAACCTGACACAACACACACATGGAAAGAAAGACAATATAACACATTGCTAAGAATCACATTTGGTCATTTATCTAAAACACACACAAACACACAGTTGTCCGCTGTGTCCCTATGTTGGGGAGGGGGGGGAGGGTCACACTTTCTGACAGGTCCATAATTCATGTAATGGAGCTTCAATGGGCCTTTTCAGTCCAGTCAGGGGCTGTGCAAACTGCCGCTGCAGGTATGCTATAGCTGTCTGGGGAGACAGCAATAAATAAGGCCGCATAGTGTTTAATAAAACAATATGAAAATATTGTCTTACCCTTAATATCCCTGCAGAAAGGAGAGGGGGATAAATCAGGGGGAGGACAGAGTTGTGGTCAGGCCTTCCCTGCAGCTCACTCCCTCTAACCTCCCACTTCTGTTTGCCTCCT
Organism: Micropterus salmoides; assembly: GCF_014851395.1. Taxonomy (NCBI): domain Eukaryota; kingdom Metazoa; phylum Chordata; class Actinopteri; order Centrarchiformes; family Centrarchidae; genus Micropterus; species Micropterus salmoides. Next base: position 5,753,786 of record NW_024041484.1, read on the forward strand.
TTCCCCCTTGGAAACGCAGCGTAAAACGATCAGTCATTCCTCATTCTTTGTCTCGCCGGGCAAAGGGGGCGTAGATAATGGAGACACTCTATTGGTAACCAGTTGAACCTATTTCTGTTTTTTCTTTCCTGACTTTGGAAAGACCTATGTTCCCAGCACATCAGGTAGTATCCCTACCTCAGATTAAATGTCTCTAAGTGAACTACTGTCTGTATGTTTTCAGTTTAAGGAGCACTTTTCAGTAGTTTATGTAGGAAAATCAAATCAGAGTAAATTAAATCCTGAGAGACCATTCTTTATCCTTGAATACCTGACATCAGGAAAACCTTGAGTTCACCGACGGTTACTGGTAGTGATGGAGACTGATGGGATTACATTAGATGCTCAGGAAGCTCCTCCTCAGTTCTAACTTTTCAGAGTCTGGACCCAATGTGACTGCATTATGTATGCCTGTTTGGCCAGTGAAAAAACAGCCATCATTCACCTCATTCTTTAAAAAAGAGCTTTCAGTGCTGTTTAAACAAAAGGTGCTATGCAATTTGAATCCAAATGCATTTAGGATATTTGTTAACCATTCACATAAGTTTAAATGTTGCTGCTGTACAGAGCTTTGGCTAGCTCTTTATTTCTGAACATATTGATGTATGTTTTAACGCAAATACTGTATATGCTTCACATTCATGCTGTTTATACTCATTCAGATCAAGTAGCTTGTTAGTCATGCAGCTGCTGGCCAGTGACCAGCTCAAGTGGAGTAACCGCCGTGCTCATGGGCATCTAAGTTGTTGCTTGAGGCAGGTTTTTATGTTATTCCACTTTGTTACACACTGCAGTTGGAAATTCTTGTTTCCTGCTATCACTTCAAGCTTAGTCCATCTCTGATTTATAGACATCACCTCTTTGTCAGAATCATCCGTTTCTTTTTTTGGCATCTGTTTTTTGGAAAAGGAGAAGCTTCATCATGTTTTGGCTCCCAGCAGCTTTGTGCAATAAGAACACAGGCAGCTTGTGTGTGAAACGTCCATGTCCCAAAAATGCGTCGAAGGGGAATAAACAGCCTCCATCCTGTACATGATGCTGCGCAGATCTGGAATCGACAGGTCATTTGTTCTCACTCCTGGCACCAGAAAAGAACTGCAGAGCTTCAGTTTTGTATGCTGTCATATGAACAATTTCTTATGAATGAATAGTTTCATTCCCCTTCTATTGCAAAAATATCATGAGGTCAACCTGAATCAATGAACTAAAGTAATGTGCCAGCTTGATGGTATCCCATCTGTGCCACACAGTAGGTGGCTCTTTCTCAAGGTGGGTCCCGTGACGGGGCCCAGATTGGCAGTGCCAGCCACCAAACGATGGTGCCAAGAGTCACGTGGGGTGGCAGTCTGTCGCTTTCTCCTAAGGCAATCTTTTTCCAGGAAAACGGAAGCGAGCAGGTTGGAGCTTGAGCAGAAGGATTGGAAACAAAAAGCGTATATCAATCCCTACGCTCGTGTCGAATTCAAAATGTGTTTGCAGGTTTATACAGCTGCTAAGGTAGCCTTGGTGCCATGCTGTCAGGCCATGCTCCAACTCTAAACAGACTGTCCTCTGTTCTTACCACCACACAGCTTGTCTTTCCTGTTATATACTGAAATTCCAACTGGACATTTAGCCCTAATTTATTTAATTTGTGCAGCATTTCTGTAGTTCAAAATCATTTCAAGTCCACAAGAATGGTGGCAAGCCTTTATGACACTGATCCAGGGCAATAATGACTAAAGTGTCAATCATGATTGTATTGAATCCCATCTGAACATACTGGAAAAATCTAGAGACAATGGAATTGACTTGCAAATACTAATTGATGGACACATATTGCAAAGCCTTGAAAAGCTTGTCCAGAAGAATGTACATCTGTCTCAGCACTTTGCACATACTCATTTAAAGATACACAAACAAACTCAAACTCACACACACCCAGAAACACAAACAAACACACGGTAAAGCGAGTCTCAGAATAAGCGATGCAGGAAGTGAGGCAGCTCTACGCAGTAACCGAGATGTCAGCGGTCACAGGGACCAAAGGAGAGGATCTCCATGCCTCTGGTCTAATGTTGTCCTCCAGGCCAAACCACAACAGGCCTCCCTGCACCTCCTCTATCCCAAATAATCACTGGGCCTTCAAAAACCAGAGAAAATAACTTAATTGGTATGCTATTTGAGTTTTTTTCCCCAATGGCATGGAGCTGCAATAAATTATACATACTGAATTTCTCTTCTCTTTTACAAGCAGCTCTCTTCAATCTTAATCTTTTTTAGCAAATTCCATTTTTCAGCCTTTTTTGTGATAGTAGCTGTGAAAGCCTCATAATCTTAGTAATAAGTTAACTGTGTTTTCCTGGCTCTCCATTGTAATAGTACTACTGAAACAACAAAAAAAAACCTAAAGTGAAGCCAAACAGTCGGGGGGAAAACAGGGCCTGTCAAATTAGAGGCAACACAAAGACCCGCTTGTTGAGAAGGGAGGGCGGTCATGAACTCGGGATCCGGACGGAGACCACAGCGTAAATTCGACCCTTGTCAAACCCCCTCCGCACTGCCTCCACCACCACCTTCCTAAAACACCAAGACGTCAAAGAAACCCAGAGAAATTCACCCGGCTCTTTCCTCAGCCTGTCAGCGGCCATCCGTCTCTCTTATGTGTCCTTAATAGCATCTGACCACAGCAGCCAGAGGAGGAGAAGAAGCGGTGCAGCCGCAGGCTCACATCTAACCGGACTGGAAAACTCTTTATTACTTCTAACATTATCAGTCCTTTTTTTCCTCGTTCTCCCTCTCTGTAATACCTTCAGGACTAATGTAGCATACAACGATTCAGCCGACAGCCGGAAATGGAGCGATTCTTTGGCTATTGACCTCTGACCCGGCATGAAGTGAGACACGAGGGTTAGTTTTTTCATACTTTATATTCATAATCTTGTGTGTCTCCTTGACAACAGTGAGTTCAGTCACATTTGGACAGCTCCATTGCACCAGCTCACCTCTAATGGTGAAAACCTTTTCCATTGCTTTTCATTAGCAGTGTGTCTGTAGTATATTTATGAACAACTAGAGATATGTGATGTATGTGTGAGGATGTATGCCTGAGGACTGGTTAAGTATCACTTCAGTGCTATATCTCAGCAAGGCTATGGGAGACAACACAAGCACACACACATACACCTACCTAGCGAAGTCTTCTAGGTATTATGCTGGCTGTGTGGAAGTGCTAAACCCATTTCAGACGGCATGAATTGGGAATAAGTGAGGTTATGCTGAACCTCCTGGGAGGGGAGCGTGGCTTGGGGGGGATCATCAGGGCTGAATGTAAGGTCTGTGCTCAGTGTACCCCCAATTAAAACAATTCAGGAAGTGTTTTTCTCAAAATTTAAAAAAGAGCTCTATTATAAGGTATAAAGTTTCTGGTTAGTGTAGGTGAGGACTGTCCTGGACTTGTTTTCCAGAAAGATTTTCATCTCTCTCGCATTCTGCTGAATTTCCTCAGAAACAAATGTACATAAGAGAGCTTGAATCAAGAATCTTTTTCTTGTCAATTCATGCAACACCTTTAACATACTGATGTACAGGCCCCAGCTTGTTTGGTGGTATGGTGTATTTGGATTGATGAGGTATTTTATTGACCAAGTGAAGTCCCATCCGTATTAACATGCAGACACAGCAGAGATGAGCAGAAAATGTCTCCTTCTCAGACCGTTGCTCACCTTTTACGACAGTTATAGTAGATAGTTATGAAATTGTTCATATATGGAAAGTCAGCAGAAAAGCTCTTCGAAAGCTTAGTGTAAGCCATATTTTTTTGTGCCAGTGAGTACGTGGTTTTGGCACCAGGCAGCTGAGCCACTAGGAGACCCTATCATAAGCATTTTTCAGCATTATGTTGTCATACTGGGGGGGATTGGACTCTGGTACAGCTGGAATAACCCAAATATTTACTATCAGCTTTCAGTATGCGGTGAGTGGGTGCTGCTGATAGTGGGAGGTAATGTTTGCTTGAGCAGCAGGAGGAGAGGTAGTGATGCGTGAAGGAGGATGAGGAAGTGCAGAGAAATGAAGTCTAGTCAGTAATTGATTAAAATTAACTTAAATGTTCCAAAAGAACAAAGGATGTACATTTTTTGTGTGTACATGATAAATTACTATTGCAAATTTGTGAAAATGAAAATACAAAATACTACATTAAACAAAAGACTTACTTTTGGGTCTTTTGCAAAACTTTTGCATTATCCTTAGTTTTGTCTTGTCCTGAGAATCCTTCTGAGTAAAATCATCATACCCACAAATATCCCAGGAAATGTGGCAAAAAACTGCATAAATTATATATGAAATTTCTACAAATCTCCTATATGTTATCCTGACACCATCATTCAGTCTGTACCTTAAAAAAAACAGGTCATAATAATAACTCTTCTTATCTTATTGTTTCTAAAGGTAGTACTTGAACACAGTTTGCATGCTTCTTGCAATGTATGCATTGTATCCACACGTTTGAAATGCACTTATTGTAAGTTGCTTTGTTTAAAAGCGGCAGATAAATAAATGCAATGTAATACCAAAAGTCTCAACATTAAGCGGAAGATATAACAATGGAATGCACCTGTCATTCTACCCCACAACCGGGAAACCTCCGTCATCATGGATTTGCCTTGCCGTTCCAGCTGTTAAGTTATGTATGGTCTGTTAGCGTTTAAATTGGTCGTTAAAAAAGGATCATTAAAGTCTTACATTTCACTGACTGACACCTGCAGATAACCCCTTCCTAAAATCTAGGATAATAACCACAGCTGAAGCACTGTAGCAGGCGCCCCAGCTCTCTGAAAAACGGCTGTATGTCAGCTTGCTTGAGCTACCTGGCCAACTTCTGTTCAGCTCGACTGTTTCTACCCCACAGGAGCCCATTTATAGACCCAGCGATGACATGCTCGACATCTCGGTAAATAAGACAAAAGAGGATTTATCCAGGCCACCGTTTCCCTCAGTTTATCAAGGAGAAGTGCTGAAGAGGCAGCTGACCTTTTCCCTGGCATTCCCAATCTGCAGCATCCTCCCTCTCGCTTCCCTCTCTGCCTCTTTGCCCCAATTTCCTCCACCTCCTCTTTTTTTTTCTCCTGGCCTCTACCTCTGCATCCTACCACCTCTTTCCTCAAGCCCCTTCTCTTCCTCTCTCCTCTCGTTTGTCTTCTCTCTTCCACTAGCAGTAGGCACGGATGTAAACGAGGTAATTTTTCCCTGCCTTTACCCATGAATAGATTAAATATGAGAAAAGGACAAAAATCAGAAAGTAGATGACTTGCGCAATCTGCTCATCAGCCAACTTTTCACCCCTGTTCACCCCTGAGTGTGATGGTTTCCAGATTGTCCTCTATTAGTTGGTGAACTAGCAGCTGAAGCTTCTCCTACCACACTTATCATAGAGGATGAAAGCATCTGCTAAACGCCTGTAATATAAATGTAAAATGATGTTAATCTTCTGCTCTGTGGTGAGAAGGCACAGCTCCGCCCAATCTCTACCTCAGCGGCTCATTTAGAGCCTAACAATCGTCTCCCAAGGTTAGATCCATGATTACAGCAGCCTCCCTCTTTGCAGGGGTCTGCTCTAGTCTCTCTTCCCCTCACCATCACAGAAAGAACACTGCCATCTGTTGATGGGTGGGGCTATTACACGTCTGGGGTTACTCTGCCGATAAGTTTTGGCTGATGTAGACAAGTCTTTATGAGGTTCTCAGAGAGTCAAGGACTGTGTTTAAAGGGTCAGTTCACCCAAATTACTAAAACATATTTACAATTTACTCCTAGTGGCATCAGTTTGGACATATTCACCACTGAAACTTCTGTTGCCTCCCAAATATAAAAATTGTGTTTTGTTTGTGCTGCATAAAGAATAGGAAAATGCCTTTTTTTTTACATGAGCGTGCCTTTAAAAACAAAAAAAAAATCTTTTATTGGATATTTCACAGACTTGTAAAACATATATTATTTATGTATTAATAAGGAATGTTTCTTTGGTGAAAAGTAGTTCAGTTAAATTCTTCTTCTACTTTCAGTGTTTTCCAACTCTTAAACATCCAGTTTTCGCCCATATTATACCCTTAAGAAACTTAGAAAAAAATAAGATCTCATTCCACCTTGTCCAACAGTATCATACATATTTTCTATCTGCTTGTTCCAGCTGAAACTTTTATATAGCTTCAACCTTTATGAAGTTTACACTGGGTGATATATTCTTTGTGTTTTTAACACTGCACCATTCCATCAAATGGAAGAGTTCTAGAGGTTTTGTGCCTCATTTCCCCAACATTCAACCTGACATCTTATATCTTTGGGATCTCCAGTAGAATTTAAATTACAATTGTGTAGATTGGAACAATGTTTGGCTGTACAGCACGAGTTGTGGGTCGTCCATCCATCCATTATCTATAATACTTATCCTTAAAAGGTTATGGGGGCCTGGGGCCGTTCCCAGCTGACACTGGGCGAGAGGGGCTGACACATGATTACAAACACCCACGGGGAGAATATTCAAACTTGCGAGTCAGTGAGGTTTAAATTTTACACATAAAGTTCAGTTCCTTGTGTGGAATCCTACTCAGACTATAACAGTTGTGTAATGTGTTCTGTGGCTATGGAGGGAACTTTCCAAAGGTAACAAAATTACCTTGTTATTAGGGTTATCTCTAAGTGGTACAGTAGCAGGACAGTGTAGTATCATCCTGCATCTAGACGCAATTGTTTAAATGGTCTTTACAGCTTTTGTTGCTTTTATTTTACAGCAATCGAACATTACTGCTACAAGAAATTCATTTCTGAAGTGTTACTGACTTAGAGGCAGAGATGCTCACAAGTCTCTGAGCTAGAGTCCAAGTCAAGTCTCAACTCACTCATGGTTATAATGAATGTTGTATCACCTGCTGCATTCAATACAGGCTGATTATAAAACTGCAAAGCTATAAAGAATTCTTTAACTGTAACCTGTTCTTCACTTACAGATCACCAAAATGTAATGTGCAATGCAACTAATGACAGCTTATTAACTACTGTAAGTCAACACAGTGTAACGAATTCTGCAACGAATGAAAAAAGAGATCCAAAGTGAGAAGCTTTTGCCTGCTTAATTGTTGTTTTGTCGGTTTTTAAAAGTTACAGAAATGGTGTTGGTAGAGGCGGTTTAGTATCCAGTCAAACATCTGGAAGGCACTTCAGAGAAACTAAACTGGCACTTTTAACGTCATTCTTTCCCCAGTGGATTGGATCCATTTCTTCTCTACTTGTTCTAATCAAACCCTATCTTAAGATTTTACAGAACACCTGCTTCTCTCTTCCAAAACTCACAGGAAGCGTGTTGCATACGTTTTCAGGCAATGTCATTCATTACTCCCACTCCTCTTAGTCGGACTTCTTAGGCCCCTTCTTCTCTAAGAATCTTTTGCAAGTTGCTGTCAGCAAAATCCTTTCATTTAAACCATGGGCTGTTGATATTAAAAAGCTTTGGCAGGAGACAAGTGTACTAATTCCAGGCCGATAATGGGCTGCAAGCAGCTTTGGCAGGACTGAGGCCTGTGTTTGATGATCCCTGGTGGTTTGTCCTGGGTGCTGCTCAGGCCATACAGAGGTTGGACGGGTGGGTGTATCACTTTGTCCAGTGCCGAGCCTATCAGTTCGACACCTCGTTAAAGACCCGGCTTCCGAACCCACACACGGTCCCTCGCTGAGCTGCTGCTTCAGCTCCCGTTCCAGTTTCACTCAGCCTCCACCGCAGCACAAGCATTCAGGGTATTTTTCATGCCTCGGCTAGAGGAATAATGCTCCAGAGAGGCTTGACTCACAAGTTTTATTATTCTACTCAAGTTTTTAAAAGTAGCTCTAGCTATAGAGCAATGCCAGCAGTGTTGTACAATCCAGCCTTTTTATTCAGTGGCCATGATCTCCCAGCTTGTCGGTTTGTGTGTGTGTGTGTGTTTGTGTGTATTTTAGCCCTCAAACTATGTAAAGTGCTGTATGTCCACACGGACAGAGGATTTGTCTCCCTGTCTGGCTTTGACCTATACATGTTCCGCTCTGGTTCACTTCACTCTCACTGGAAATGGCTGCCACTCATGCCTCTCTCTCTCCTTGCCTTTGAATTTGTCTCTCTACCTCACTCTACCACCCAGCACTCCCTGCTCTTGTTTTCCCTTATGTGAAGCCCTGATCCGTCTCTTTTCCCCTCACTGTGGCCTCTTGTGGTCTCTCACTTGTTACCTCCCTACCTTCCCTGTCCTCCCAGCCCCAATGGTGGCCCCGGTTATGTTTGGGTTTGGGTCGCTCATGGTACGGTAGGGGGGCACTTTGCCAAGACTGTACTGTACCTCTGAGGTGCAGGAAAAACTAATTTATTTTGTCTCGTTTTTTTCGTATGAGCTGTTATTGTATGGCTGTAAGTAAGACCAAAATTTGCAGGTTTATTTCTCTCAGCCTTCCTGGTGTTTTCCATCTTGGTAGACAACATTTTGATTTTACTTTCTATGACACTAAAAAAAATGTGAAAAGTTTATATAACATTTTTCTGACAGTTGAATGTGTTTGTTTCTGTCTGTCTCTGTTCTTCCCCGCCTCTCCTCTCCTCTCATGCTGCTTACTCTTACTCTGCACATTTCTCTCCTTTGTTCTTTCATTTCAGTCTCCAGTGTCATTTTATTTCGGGGTATGCTGGCTGAGAGCCGTCGTATTTCAAAGGGAGCAGGGGGACCGTCGTAGTCTCTGGTCATCTGAGAACCTGAGTGATTGCTGTGTTCTTTGATCCCAGCACTTTCGACCTTGATGTAATTAGTGCCGGCGTTCTAATACGCATTAGTCATGCAGCGTACGTCGTGTCTTGAGCACCTGAGTCTAATTCTCACCTTCACAATTCTGTCTTTGTTTCATGCTGCCTTGTGCTTAGGAGGATTATTTGACAAGCTTAAATGCCCATTTTTTGACAAAGTAAACTTGAAAACAGACATGAACAAACATCAACCAAACCAAATCTATTTACTACAACAGATCTTACACCTGGTGACCTCATCTAACTTTTTTGTGGTTTCAGTTTCTAGTTTTATCTTATGGATAAAAGAATAAAGAAGTGGTGGCCAAACAAAGTCTTGTGGCCAGAGTTAGTCCTTGATGTTACTGCTTGGTCCGTGCTGCAGCAGGTGCAATATTCTATGAAATATAAAAGTTTGATAGCATGTCATACTTTACAGCTACATTGATATATTTCAAAATTAGCAAAGTTGTGACAAAGGTGGAGGCCTCTCAGACTTATGTCTGTCTGTCTTATGCTTCCTCACATGGGGCTCCGAGCCTTGAGCTCCTGCTTTAGGAAGCCATGTAGACTGCACTAAGATACACAGGTTATTGAGGATTGTCAGCAGACAGCAATCTAGCTAAATGTTTACCTCCAGCATCGGGGTCAAATGCAGGTCTGGAAAAACCCTTTTGCTCCCATTTAAATTAATTATTAGATTAACAGGTCCTAGAGCCAAGACAGTCAGAGTGCAGGCATTTGTGACCTATCTGGGGGTGCTTTTGAGAATGTGAGCATAAGTTGCATAGCTCCCTGTTGGATGGGTGCCTCCAACCTAAGTATTGACTAAGAGTTATCACAGTTACTCCTGATCTGTACCCTCTTTGGTGGTATAATTTGAAAAACCTGTCAGTGCACATGAATCAGAAGAAGAAAGAAAGAAATGTCCCAAAATCCAAAAATTCTTGTCGCTCTATCAAGGAGTGGGTATCTCGTAACATTGGTAACTGCTCTACAAACAGATAGGCCTAAATAGCTGCTTGCCATCTGAGACAACGATGTCCCAGTGGACCAGAACCTGTCGGAAAGAATCTGTCCGCCGCTCGGAACAAAATGAAAAACAGCAGGTCTCCTAGAAACATATCCTGACAGGTATTCCCCTAACGAAGGAAATGTCCAAGAAAGCTTCATTCATAAAGTAGTAGCAGTTTTACAAGTCCCCCTTCATTCATTTCTCTTGCTTAAACTTCACTTTAATACAGCTGAGATTTTTTAATGCTTTCCATTAGAACCAAATTAGTATTTCAGAACAGGACTGCTGCCTTATCAAAAACTAATAGACCAGGATTCCTTATAGTATTTGATTTTCGCTCACAAAAAACTGTGCATAATTAGACCACTACAAAATACAGAACATACCAGTGGGTTTTATTGGAATTGGTTCAAGAAGAACAGGAATCACAAGTGTGTGGTCCTTTGTGGCTTAAATGTGGCAACACCGCCAGGGTAGGGGACACTGGGGCTTGGATATAATTCATGTCTGGACATTAACTTGGGTCTGATGCAAAAATGCCCTCGATCTTTATTAACTGTGATTTATTAGGCGTGCCAAGTGTTTTTCCCTTTTTCTGTAATTTTCTTTCTTCATTGAGTTGTTGCAAACATTCATGACTGCAGGCCACTGTAGGTAATTTAGACTTCCCAGATTGTTCTGTACGAATAAAGCATGAAATTGGTCAGTACTGTGGTACAGCTGTACTGTAGACTATGCATGCAAGTTTAACCCAAAGTCAATGTATTAGTTCAGCCCTATTGCCAGACAAATAATTTGGATGCAATTTGGAAGAGCTGACCGTTTTTTAAGGCTGTGATCAGACTGCAGACCAAAGTGATCCAAATCAGATTTTTTTGCTCATATGTGAATGAGCTCAGATTGTTTTTTATAACAGTGTGAACAGCCCAAGTCACATGGACTCTGATCTTCTCTGGTTCGGATTTGGCCCACTTTCATAAGTGGTCCAAATGAGATACAGGTCGGATTTTTTGAAATGCGAGCTCAGTCTGGACAGTCGGAACGGAATTCATGCGACTCTGAAAAAGCGAAAGGCTCCAAAGATCCAGAATTAAAAACAGTTATTAAAAACAGTAGACACCTCTGTGGTCTCCATTTGTACTTACCATCCATACATACACTCCATTTGTAACTGCGTGCTGCGTGTGATGTATTAACCTTCTGCACATGCGGATCACTTTTTAGGCCATGGCCAGTTCACACTGGAGTCTGATATGCCACATTCAAAAATAATGTAAACAGTCAATCAAAAAAATCAGATCTGGGCAGAATTGAGCATTAAGGCCTTTGTGTCTGTAAATAGGTAAGCACAATTTACAACTCACATTCCAGGACGGCAATGCCATGGGATCTCTTCATCTGAAAACAACAGAGTGCAATTTTTTTATAAACCTGTTGGCATTTAGCAAGTGGCCAACACCTTCCAGGAAGTGCATTAGGTGCTATCTGTGCATCTCCATTTATTTATTTTTTCCAGTGCATTTTTTTACCTGAATGTTCTCAGTAGGAACACATGTCAGACCCTCAGGGTGTTCCCTGTCTGCACAAGTTACTCTGCCTGCTGCTATCGGATTGTGTCAAAGAAAGCCTACAGGTAAACAAAATCCCCCTTCATTCTCTCCTTCATTGCCCCTATTAGACCCCCTTCCCCTCGTCCCAACCCCTTGTCCTTCACTCCTCACCTATGTTCCTCTCTATCTGCTAATTTATGATCTCATCTCAACTCAACGCACACATTCAGGTGTGTGAAAGACTCTTTGTTCACACTCTATGGAGCCATTGTCCTCCATTAAACCAACTCAGTTCACTCTTCGCTCGCTGAGCTCCGTCTTCAATCTGTATTCCAATCTCAGAGCCGTTCAGAGGAAGGGGGACCTGAGATTCACCTCTCACAAATCTCCACAAATCTTCCGCTCATTTTACCAGCAGATGGTTTGGCTCTTATTCCGTACGACTTCTCTCCATCCTCGCACGCTGGGAATCTTCACGCTTGCAGCTCAGGAGGAAATCCTGTCTTGACGTTTGTCTCACAGTAGGAGTTCACCCATCAATTACGCTGTTGTAAATCCAATCGGCACTGAACTATGCCAGACACGGACGCTATTAATCAAAGGGCCTTGGAAGGGAGGCCTACGCTTCTGTTTTTTCTTGCATAATTACTACCTTTTTGGAAATGGAGGGAAGGTCAATCTGTTGCACTGCTAAACACATGTATTAGACGAGTGAAACATAGAATTAGAGGTCAGGTGCTACTGTCTTGACACTTTTATTTGCTTTCAGGTGAATAACAAAGAAAATTGATGGTGTATTTTACGAGTTGTTTGTGTTTCTCTTTTGACTGTGACTCACTGAGGTTTTTGTACAAGGTGCCCTCTGTCAAAAGCCGCTGCCTCAGGGTGTGTAGGCATGTGTGTGTATGCAATGCCGCTGCTTGTGGTTCATGTGTGCGGTCAGATTGGGAGGTGGACCAACATGCCACCAGTGCTCTGATGTTTATCAGCCTCATGTTGAAATGAGACACGGCGCTGTGTTCAGTCTGTTTGCACTGATGAGATAACACGTGAGCTACACCGCAAACACAAGCCTCCGAGCCAGTTGATGTTTGGGAGCTCTGATACCGATCTGATCTGTTCATAATGAACGGAGTGAAAAAAAAAAAAAAAGGATGAGCGCGGTTCTATCAGGAGCTTGTTTGTTTTTGATCAAAATCAAATGAGTTGCTCTTTTAGTAGCGTTTCTCAGCACTCTCTGCTTTTGGCTAGTTAATTGGATCGGAAGCAGGACAAAAAGAGATGGATGCAAAAAGCAAAGATAGGTAGGAAATGAAATAGGAGATTCAGGTTTATTATCTCCAGTGGGATGGGATGAGCCTTGAACTGTAAGCTAATTCAGTGAGTTGAAGTCGCTGGGAGATAAACCTTCAATAACTATTTACACACCGTGCATGCATGTTTGTCTATGTGTGTGTGTAGATACCTGGCACGGGTCACAGCCCTTTTTTTTATCAGATCTCCTCTCCCTCTCACCGCATGTATGCCACTCAGCAAGCAGCGATGCTTGTCCCTAATGCTGTCGGCCTGTCTGTGACCCTGGAGAGTGAAGGATTATCTCCTCACCCAGACTTGTTGCTGATATTGGCATTGTAAGCTGGGAGAAATACAAAATCTGATTGTGATTTAGAATAGGTTTTTATGGCCTAATCCAGATGATCCTGGATTGAGCCTGTTCATCGGCATTTGCTGATATCTTGGATGTAATATCATCAAAAATAACATGCTCCCTCTCCTTGCTTTTTTCCCTACCATATCACATAACATGTTTCTTGAACTTTTATTCCGTTCAAATTTGGATCACTGTTAATCGACACTACATGAGAGCATTTCTTTACTCTTAACTCTTTTTTACTTTGTAACTCTCAATAAATTCTTTCACTATGTTCCATGACAATGTAATATTGGAATCATATCTGTAGGACATAATTATGTGCATCATTTTACAAAATTCTATCCAGATCAATAATTCAAAGCAAAATATAATTAGATATAAAAATAAATACAATTAATTAATGGAGGTCTTGTTTTGCACATTTGAAGAGCATAACAGTGGAGCCGAGTTCCTTGTACTGAACATCAATGTGAGTATTTCACATGTGAACTTTGCATACATTACCCTATCAATATGTAGACAGGTGACAAATCAAAAGGAAAACCCTGTGTAAATGAGTGGAGAAACATAGCAAATGCTGATGCTTCCGTGCAGGGTGCAAGGACTAACTTAATAGTCTGATGAGTATGAAAATGATGAAACATGTAAAACATGTGATATGGCCTTCGCTGTAACCAGTCCTCGACCAAACTGAGCACCTATAGGAGATTTTGGAGGGATATTTTAAGCAGCACTCTACTCCCCCATCATCAAAACACCAAATGACAAAATGTATTTTGGAAGAACACTATTCAACCCTCCAATAGAGTTCAGAGAATGCTGAGAATCCCTGAGACACTTGGCACGTTCCTTTTGCTCCTTTGAATTTGTCAGTATCAGAAGAAATATTCCGTTATTCATTTTAGCCCTGTCACCCAACCCTATCTTGCAAATCAAGCCAAAATGCAACACCAACCTTACTTGATAAAGGTGAGACTTACAACTGCTACATTTGTACAAAATCACAGCCAAGAGCCAAGGCCATAACTTTGTCCCTTTCCTGTATAAAGTTTAAAGTTGAGTCTGCTCCTTCTGTCTTCTATTATCTCGCCTTAAAGCTTTGGGGTGCAACATTAATTCTGTTTTGACACTTCCTCTTCACCTGCCTCAAGTTAATATCCCCAACTGTTCCTCTCCATCGAACAAATATTCTCCTTCTACACTTCTGGTAGCTTTTTTTTGGGCTGTTATCTGAGGTGGAGTAGGCCAGCAGTCTAGAAGCTATTTCTCAGGGACAGAGCTCTCTAAGCTATTTATTTATTTTTTTAATAATGGTGTGTTTTAATGCGTCGTCTCAAAAGTGTGTACAGTGGTAGTTTTCTCTCACATTTACGGTAATGCTTCAGTTAGAATCAGTTGTTTCTAATTCTTCAAACTTATCATTTGGTTTGTCAAACTTTATGTAATCTCATCTAAAATTTGGTCGAGCAGCTAAAATGACACACGTAAGATTGTACCAAGGCTGAAACACTAGAATAAGATTACATGACATGTGAAAAATAACTTGCTGGCGCTTCAGTTGGTGTAGCTCCATTAGGATTAAACCCTGCAGTAGTGTCACAGCCCTCTCAGCGAGCCACAAGACCAGGCTGTACAGCAGCATGGATCACTTCAATAATTTATTGTGCAGGAGAGATACTTATCTCCGGCCAGCATGCTCTGCCAACCTGACCTTAAACATCATGTAATCACAAGAGGGGGGTGGAGAGAGGGGCAGTGGTCAGTCTGGGTGGAGGACAGTTGCACTCTGTGTTTATAGCTCAAAGGGATGTCATGTTGTCTGACATATATGAAACCTTCTTCCACTAAGCTATAAGCTGCAGCGGGATTAGGACACAGTATATCTCCACTTTCTTTGTATGTCTCGGGGATGGATTTTCAGCGGATTTTTAAAAAAATTAAACGTTTTTCTACAGCCACCAAATGACCCGCTTGTAGCAGGACAGAGGTACAGTCTTGACAAGTATAAAGAGCCTTTGTCTGTTTTCTGTGTATAGGTCAAAAATGACAAATGGCTGCCCTCGGGGAGCTTCTTTCATGGTTAAAATGCATAAAGATTATCATCCCGCCATTTTCCCATGGATCAAAAATAAAGTTTTTTTTCTGAGAGTGCATTAAAACGTGACAACTTCCCAAACAGTAACAGCCAGTAGTGAATACTCATAATATAAAATCCATCTGTGAATTTGGAATTTTGACGGAATCAGTTTCACTGTTTACACAAAACTGTTCATCTGATATAACGAAGAAAATATGGAAATAAATCAAAGTCTTTGAAATACAAAAATATGGGTCAAGATCTAAATGAGCTGCAGGCCTCTTCCATTTGGTGCGCATGTGACAAGAGTCGCAGCTGCATTTCTGGAGCCACATTCCAAAGAAGGGAAAGTGAACTTTGTAGTAGGTCAGTGGTCCTTTGTTTTTGTTTTTTAATGTTGTGTGGTCTTATTAAGCTGATACTGGTGAACATGTTAGATCAGGATGTCTACTTTGCAGTTTGCACATTAATTAATGCATGTTGCTTCTTGCTGATATACATAAGTGATTAAACTTGAGTAGAAACAATTATCAGCAGTCAATTAATTGATTTGTCGATCAACAGAAAAATAATTCCTATTTTCGTAATAGATTCCTTGTTAAAGTAAAACATTTTCTCTTAAATACTTTTAGGATTTGCTGATTTTCTGGGTTTTACCTGACAGTAAACTGAATGTATTTGGGTTTTGGAGTGTTGGTCAAACAAAACAAGCAATTGTATGACACATTGTGATGAGCATTTTTCACTCGTTTTTGACATTTCATAGACGGAACAAAAAAATCAGTTAATCATGTAAATAATCATTAGATGCAGGCCTAAATTAAACTCATCACCTACGGTGGTCACGGTTTGCTCTCTAGTCCTCCACATAAATGGAAGAGATTGTCATTTAGTTATCTGGTTCTTGGAAGTCATGTTTCCGATCTTTTTCTTTAAGCTGTATGGTGACAGTCTGTTAAACCATGGTTCCATAAGTCCAAAATGGGTCATAGCACATCTTCCACTGGATCGTAATGTGACACAATCAGCAACAGCCTCTATTATGCACCTATCCCAGTAAGGCAGAGTCATTTGTCATCTTCAAACCTTCACAGCTAAAAACACGTGGGGAGGTGTTGTGAAACTAGTCATGACCAGAGATGTGTCACACCAAAAGTGTGCAGAAATTTACGAGGTTCACACAAGAGTGTTTCAGGTAAGCACTGTGATACGAAGGATACAAGCCAGACTGCAGCAGTTTGGTTGATTTGGAGCTTCACAGTTTGCTGCTGGCCATGACGAACAAAGAGTGGCCAGAGCAGTATGTAGGTCAGGTCGAGTGTGTGTGTGTGTGGCTGCAGTGTGTGAGCAGGACAGACTTTGAAACCAAGGGAATAGTAACTAAAACTACCTTTAAAACTCTCCCATCTTTTTCAAGTAATTTCAAGTAGTCAGACCGTATTTTCTTAATGCAGGTAAAGTACTATTTCCAAGAGAAAGCTTTGCTGTCTTTTGACATGACAGAACTTCACCTTAACATTCCAACATGTTAAAAGTTCGAGTTGAAATTAGAACAACCAGCATGACAGATCATTGCAATAGCCAGTGTATTAGGCCTTTTTACTCCGAGATCCTGCAGTATTGCCATAAATAAGAGCTGTCATTACGCCGGCTTTGCTTTTGCTTTTGCCGGCGTTTCAGAAGCAAAATAAGTGCAATGTGTGACACGACAACGTCAGCGTGGCTTTCTTTGTCTTGAGAAACTGCAGCCTTTACTCACTGACAAACTGTTACCCCACACTGTACATTTACTGCCGGATTTACAACTTCACTGCTCACCTTTGCCTCTGCAGTGCTCGCATTCACTGTCACTCTCTGCCGCTCTCTTTCTCGCTCAACCACACACTCACGTGTGTCCCATCCTGCCAGTGCCCCTTTTTATACAGGCGTCAATTCGACTCTGTTAATACCTCTGCTGCTGGCTTAAAGGCGGAACAACAATGGCCCCCCATTCCATGTTTGTACGTTTTATGGAGAGTGGGAACCTATTACATCTCCTGTTGAACAGGCTGTGTAAAAGGGGCTACTGATTTGCAGCCTTCCTGATTTATTTATTTATAGCTCTGCAGAGCTTTTAGCCTCTTTCAGCTCATTTTTTGGCTTTACAGCCTGCAACTTTAATGTTTTTTTTTTAGTGTCACCTCTCTGAAAGCACCATTTCAAAACCTGACTGTACACAGATATGTATCTACCTAGTGAGAACTAGTGTTTATAGATGTTACAAAGATGTGATTATAATTGGTCACAAACACTAATCATTTCACAACTTTAAACAGTATATGAGAAGGAAGTTGAACTGTGCTTGTCTGACTTTCTTCTGCCACGAACAAACTTATGTTCCTCTTCCACTGTTTCCCATACCTTCCTGACTTTGAATACTGGGAATGGGAACCCCACAGCAGCGATTTGTTTCAGCACTGTTAAAAATCAGAGAGAAAATGCTTGTACTATAATGGGGCATGCTTATCTCTTTTTATTGAAGCCATGGCTGCAGGGCCAAACGTCCCTCAGTGCATATTATTCTTTCATCTCTCAGACCAGTCACTAGGTGATTCTCAGGCCTGGATGGGATCTGTTCAGAGGGTCTTAGCTGTCAATAAATAGACCTTTGGACCTTGATGCCAACTTATTACATAATGCCGGAGACCTCAGGGCAGCTGCAGGCTGGTGGGGGGCTTCACATCTCCCCCTTCAACCCTCCGGGCTGGCTGCCATTGTTACCCAGGAAGCGTGTGGCAGTCTGGCTTTGGCTCACTTACAGCAGGCTCAGTGCAAACAACTGTTTGAGTCCTGAATGTAAAACAGCCTGGTGTGTGTTTGTGTGTGTTTTACAGGGACAAAGTAGCATATCTTTATTTATCTGTCTTTGCTGTTAAATTTGTTTTCCATTTTCTGTGTGCACATGTGTTTATCTTGTAAGGTATCTGTTTGTGTGTATGTATGTTTATAAGTCTCTTTGCCATAGTGTTTGCAGCCCCTAACCAATACCTTGTGACTCTGGTTTGTTTTTCTTTGAGAGGGAGGCAGCTTGGGGCAACAGCCAGTTGCCCAAAGCAATGATGTGCCAGGGACATCGTAGCATATTGACAACAAAAGATTTGAGAGAGCACAAAACAAAATTGAGCGCTCAGTCTGCAAGCCGACCTTTGGGAGCATGGTTTTGTAAGAGCAGAATTTGATTTGTGCGCATATACATGACTGCACAAACCTACATCCTTTTCTCCAGCAGACAGGGCTGGGAATCCTGGAAATGTGAAGAGAAGAACATTGAGATGCCAAAGGGAAATTAATAATATTTTGATAACTGAACCTTTCCCCACCTTACGCAGTTACCACCTAAACATTATGCAAGAAAGCCATGGGCATAATCATGCAGTCCTGCTTTGAAGTGTGTCAACCATGTTTTATAAATCAGCGATCATCCACCTGCAGCAGTTTGTTTGCTCTGCTGTCCTTCATCAAACATCCTGTTCCGACAGCTCTCAGTTCTCCCCCACCTCCCTGATCCTCTTAATCTGCCAGTTTTCTCTCTGAGCTCCAGAGCAAACGGCAGAATCACAGGCTCCTCCTTTGCTGGTCTGAGTAATGTTGCTGCCTAATGATGGGAACCACAGAGAATGTCAGAGGAAGTGACAACAGTCAGCATCAGTGTCAACAGGCTAACCACAGAGTCTGTGAGATGACAGTTTAAATGTACATTAGGTGCTATCTGTGCAGTGGTAGACATCATAGCATCCCATCTCCCACCCTTTATCTGTCCTGCAAATGTCCTCGCCTTCACATGGCAGCGGACACACTGGCAGATTTAATTGAACATGAGAGGGATTCTACATATGCACACAGTATTGTTTGAACTTTACAACAAAGAACAAGAGTACAGTAAACTGTGGACAGCAAGCTCATGGTGACCAACCCTATAGATCTCTGACGCACTAAAACAAATTAACTTAAAGGTTCCCTCTAAAGTTTTTGACCTTTTCTATGAGTGGGACCTCATATTATTTCAAGCACACACATGCATGCAGGTGACGCAATACACAGTCCTGCCAATAATTTTCACTACACTATTGTACTGATCAACAGGTGGCAGCAACACGCCAAGATAAGCAGCAATGCGTTGCAAGTAAACACGGACATAAAATGCTAGATTTAGAGCAACATTATGTAGTATTTTTATCTTAAAATAACAGATTCAAAATCATTTTGATAGTACACTGACTTGCTGTAGGCTGAATGGAATCTCTATCACTGCCTTGCCAGCCAGGAGTACTTGGAATTGGGACCGTGTAATATTAAAATCAGGACGGACATCTATCGCGAGGACAGCATAAGGATTTAATGCACCACAACACACCAACAAAACCCTTCAGCTAGCTCGTTTTTTTCAGTATGGATATCATAACAGGGGCTGCGAATAGATTTTTTGTTGGAGGAAGCGAATAAGAGGAAAAGAGACTGACTAAGCAGGAGAATGGACAAGAGTAAATATCGGACTGGCTTTTACTCGTTGCCGTGAGAGCTTTGTGACATAAAAGGCTGCAAGACAGATGCACAGCTGGCATTCTTTCTGTTGGTTTAGTAAGTAAAATTGCTTGGTTGTTTAGCAAAGTTGGCAACTTGCTAGTTTTGTAATGTCATTATAACAAATGTACAGCTGCCTTATTTATGACAGCGGTGAATTATACTGTAGGGCCGCCAAATCGCACAATAAAACAAATCTTACATAATGTTGCTTTAAATTACTTTAAAATGTGGCTTTTGCAAATGTTTTATGAGGACTAAAATTACATTCCACACATTTGTAGATGCCGTCTGTCTTCTGTTGGCCAAGACCTGAGCAGTACAGACAGACTGAGCAGTACAGACAGACTGAGCAGTACAGACAGACTGAGCGCAGTTGTGTGGAGCTAATGACCATATATGGAAACCGGCTCTGCGTAGCTCAGTGTGTCCGTGGGTTTTGGCTCACAGGGATCTCTTTTAAATACCTTAACGTCATTATTTGAAGCTTTGGCCATGTTTAACATGAACATCCAACATTGTAACATTGTAGATAAGTCATAAAATATGGAAAAGCATAATATATTTTTTCTTTAATAGACTTTCAAATGAAACTCACTACCCTTTATGCAAATAAAATAGCATTTCGGGCTGGATTTTTCTCTATTTTTACTATATTTTTAGGCAGTGTAAATCACTTTGGAAAAAGATTCCAGTGGCTGCTAAAAAAAAAAGGTTAGTTTTGCTTGAACACACATTTGATTTGGAGGATTAAAAAAAAACAATAAGAAAATGTAATGAAATAATATGCTCCATTCTTTCCTCACTAATCCCCCCGCCCACTCTCTTAATGACATCTTAAATTTCTTGAATTTTTTAATCATGGTGTCTGGCTTTGCTACTGTAATTGATTTAATGATGAGGTGGAGAAGGCTCTTTTTGTTAGTACAATTACACTATTATACATAATCACTCAGGAGCATTTTTGTTATGTAACTGGTTCCCTTAGAGCACTCCAGGTAGACAGGCAGTGCCAATTATATATTTTTTTAAATTAGGCCAGTTTCACAAAAGCTAGGTTGCCAGTGTTTGAACTTAAGTCCCATTCTTGTAAAAATATATAGCAGTTCAATTATATATTCTAGGTCTCAAAATGCCCAAGGGACTAATGAAAAAGCCTCTTTCCTGAATTCACAGAAAACTAAAGTAAAAATAACTTTTTTTCTTTTGTCAGCCTAGACCCAATAGGAAGGACTCTGGTCAGTGTTTTGTTGATGTTTTCACGGCCCTTCCAAAGACCAAAGCCAACCGACTGCGAATAGCAGATTGGCAAAGTAGTCCAGTGACATACAGCCACAAAAGTTGCAAATAACAAACCTCAGATAGTGGAAGCGCTGCTCATGTTGGAAGCGCTGACGAAAGAAGCAGAGGATACAAAACAGAAAGCGGGCCGATGCAAATTGTTCTTCATCGAACAGAGGCTTTCAGACGTGTGTCAAACTGCTAACATTTAGGATCCCCAAGGGCTTTTTCATCTCTGTCTGTGTTTTGCAAAGGTAGTGTTTTGTAGAAATTAGTTTGTGTGTGTGTGTGTGTATGTGAGAGAGAGAGTTTTGGTATGAAAGAAGCCCAGATGGCCCATTTCCAATGCACCTCTTGGTCACAATCTTTCCTCCCTCTTGTCCAATCCTCTCATAAAACGTAATGTCAAAACATACGGGTAGTGTGGCAGCTGAGTGAGTGATACAAACAGGCCGAGAGTAAATATAGTGAGAGAAGCAGAAAGAACCTTGACGAGAAGCAAAATGACTAAAGGCCTATCCGGACATTTTAGGGAATTAAACATTCACTGTGCTAATTGATAATTCAGCTCATCGTTCTGGACAGCATTTTAACCACTGAGAAACATATGCAGGATATCATCTGTAATAGACATGAACATTCTGCAGCATGAAGCCAGGGGAGGCTTACAGGCACAGAGGGTAAGACATAGAACCTGCCCGAGAATCAACCGTTTGAAAGTTTCCACGGTATCAAAATAATCCAGTGATAGTTGTCTGTACATCCATGGGGTACATTGCAAACATGAACTGCTAATTCAGCATTCTTTTAATGGAGCCAATTTTCCAAAATTTAAACCAATATGGACCCCCTCCATGTCATATCTGTGATCAGAGGGTGTGAATGTCACTGTTAGTTCTCATCACTGGTGTCAATCCGCAAAACACAGAAGTGCAGTCATCAACACAGCCAAAATCTAAAGATGCTGACCAAAGTGATCCCAAACACGCGAGTTTGACCCTTCTATGTCAGAACGTCTCCTGGCCTGCATGCTCTCACATCTCAGGTGTTCCCTGAAAATATTACAGCATCAATAATGTACTTGTTATTTCTTTTTCCTGCTGCACAGCCTAACCAGATGAATGTTTGTCCTGGGACTCAGCAGGTACCCGCGATAGCTACTGAATTATTGAACTTGTTTACTGGAGTTATGAGTAAAAGCGACAGAGGCAGGAGGAGGGTTGTAAGCTGCCTCTCAGGAAGGCAGAGGCAGTTTTCAAAAACTCTGCTTGTGTGTTGTGTTTCTGAGACTGAATGTGATCTATCAGTCCTTCCTAGCAATTGTCATTTATAGCATGAAGGTCCGTGGTTGCTTCTCCCTGGCACTGCTAATGAAATTTTACCCTCTAGGAAACAGAAAGTATTGGTACAGTGTGGCTCTTTGGGTGAAGGACTATTGACAGTCATGACCAAGAAGTATTTCCATGCGCCAGATAAAGTCTCCACTACTACTACTACTATCAGTGGGAGATTCACATTCAAACAATCCGTGTTTGTTAGCTAATCCGTAGATGTTGTCTCAGGGTGTATCATACAGCGGTCAGTCACACAGTCCATATAGGTGAGTGGACTGCAGCGATCACTACTGGCTTGCTACAGTTGTAGCTATTGTAGTCCTTCATCCATTGCACTTTCATACTCAATCTTTAAAAAGTTTTGGCTCAAAATTGGTTAGACACAGTGGGTTGTTTATAACCAGAGATGTTTTGGCACAGAACCCAGATGCAGACAAGAACACAGTTTATTGAACAGTGAATATAGTGAGACAGGCTTGATGCAGGAGGAATGGTTTCCCTAATGTGGCGTGGGGTGGCAGGTAAAAGGGAGCTGATGGAGAAGTGGGTCCGCGATGGTTTGCAGAGCAGGGTCTCCAGGAACACTAGAGCAGAACACAGGAAAACAGAGTCAGTAACAGGCGCAAGGGTCTCAGGACACAGGTTAAAGCTGAGCATAGTGTCACCTACAAACATGACTTAATAATCCGGCAGGGAACTGAGGAGATGGCAGGGTATAAGAGCCAGTCCTGATGATCACAGAAGACAGGTGTGCGAACAGCAGATTGCCTGCAGCTGGGTAAAACCGCCCAGTGGTCCTGTGGCGCAGCCCACAACTCCGCCCTGAGGGAGAGGGAGAAAAGGACGAGCGAGAGGGAGAGGGAGACAGAGACCACAGACAGACAAAAAACAAAACCCACCATGCACCTCTCACACTCTCAAAAGGGACAAAATAAACTCAAACACACAACACATCAACTGTCACCTCCCCGCTTGTGGCGGTGTGACAAAGAGGTGTTCTAGAGGCAGCCATTTCTAAACTCACAGCCAAACAATTGGCTTTTGAAGATACTTTTCGAAGCCTTCATGACTGGCAATGCAACATTGGTTCAATAAGAAAATAACTTAATAGAACGTATCTTTGAATATTTTGAATTAAATGTGGTTTTCACTATTGAAAGTCAATACGTAGCCTACAACTTGTTATTCCCCATCACAATGCCTATAACTGCCACAGTCTCCATGTAATGTTTTCACAGTGGGAAACATTTTATTAATAATTTTATAATTTCCCGTGTCATCATGATTGGTTTGAAAGGTAACTCTTCCCTTCCCACTGCTGTTGCAAGTTATCTGTGAGGAGACTAACCCAGCGTGCTGTATAGCCTCAAGAAGCATTGCCCGGTGTTAGTGACACCAGATAACAGCAGCAGCTTAGCCTTGTGCAGCATTAGCATGTCATTCAGGGAGGGAATGGACTGTGGTATCCCGTTTTAAGCACAGATGAGGGATGGAGAGCTGCTCCCACTCGGGGATAGGATTTGCTGCCGCAGGCCTGTTGTTCCCCTAATGCAGCATGAGGATGGAGGCAGCGGCGTGCCGGGATTCAGCTCTGCTTTCCAGGTCTCAGCCTCGCCTGCTGCACTGCCAAACCAAAACCTTTCACATCATGCCCTGTCTTAACAAGAAGAGCTGTTTGGGTGGTGGTAGTTTTCCCAGTGAGCCTGTGTGAGTCTTTCAACTGCCAAACATGATTGTTTGGCAAATTACTTAGGCCTAACTTTTATATGACGCAGCAAATACTTTGGTTGCACATAATTGCTACAACTTGCTTGTTATGGCATGCAGTAATGTATTTTATACACTAGTTATTCTCAACCAAACAGTCTGGTCACAGATTAGTTCCAACTGTGTTGATAATTCCCACAAAGCCCAATTAGTCATGCTTTTATATTGTTTTTGGTCTCATGTATGCACACTACTTAGAAGAAAGCATTTCAACAGTTGAGCTGACTGTTGAAGAAATGTTTTAGGCTTTTACTAATGAGTTCTTTCCATTGATTATTGGTATGAGTGTGCTGTTTTATATAGCCTACCCAAAACAATACAATCATACCCATAATGGCATAGAGCATGCATATTTTAGTCTTTTGAATGACATCTAGTAGATTTCATTGTATCCTTAATTCATAACATATTCCATCCATACATTCATTCACTGTTATCCATTTGACGGTCACGGGTGGCTGGAGCCGATCCCAGTTGACTTTGGGCGAGAGGCGGGGTCACCAATTAACTTCCTGCGAGTTTGCAGGCTGAGGGAGGAAAACATTGAAAACGTTTCTACTACTGCCCCACGAACTGTCCTGCTCAGGTGTCCTCGGCTAAGACACTAAATGTGAACCACTTCCATGGATGGACCACATCTTAGACATAGCAAAAGAAAGGGTGTTGATGGAAGCCAGTACATATTATGCTATCAGATGACTGCTGACAGTGGAATAATGTAGACTGACCACGTGTTTCCTGTGAATTTCTTCATCGGGACGTGATGGATGGAGCTCGCCTGTTTCCCAGACTTGTCCCAGCAAATGGTGCTTGAATGGAATTCCAATCAACAGCCCTAAACTATGGTGTTAAACCACAGCTGGGAAGTTTCCAAAACAGTTTTGCTGTGATACCAG
Source organism: Micropterus salmoides (assembly GCF_014851395.1). Lineage (NCBI taxonomy): Eukaryota > Metazoa > Chordata > Actinopteri > Centrarchiformes > Centrarchidae > Micropterus > Micropterus salmoides. Next base: position 5,778,738 of record NW_024041484.1, read on the forward strand.
TATTCTAAGTTTGACCTCAGTCTTATCTCAATACAAAAAAGAAAAAAGACCAAGCAGTGTCACAGAACAACAGATGCTTGCCTTAGTTCCCACATTTGTGTAGCTTTTAGTGACTTTGGCGCAGTGGTTTTGATGTAAGTTGTTTGTCCTTGTCAAATCGGTCAAGCTGAAGCAGACTGGGATCAACTTCAAGACAGTCGACTGTTTGACTCCTGCTGTATTCTCACTTATTTGACCCTGATTGTTTTGGTCTCCAAAGAGACAAATATTAGCTGTCTGTTTCCCTCCCTATCTAACCTAACTGTTGGACAGTTTTATAAAGAATATTATCCCTTAATTCCACTCTTGCACTATGGATAGCATCATGTCACAGCCTTCCAACTCTTCTGATAGGCCAAACTCACATCTTCAAGAAACTACCTCCTGTGCTTTAATTTGTGGGGTTTCCTCATCCCTCGATATCTGTTTGACACGTTGGAGCTTTCAAATGCCAAGACTTTTGTCTAGTTTGCATGTTTTACTTTTTTCCAGAACTGCAGATACAGCTGATATAATGATGGTGTTCAGTTTCCGCAGTTGGAAGAATTATGAGTTCTAGGATCCCATGGATTAGCCCTGTCAATAGTTGGCCTCTAGTTGCCTCTGAGCACCGTTGACTTTCCATCTGACCATGTTTCTGTACAGCCAGCAGATTTTGTTTACCCAGATTATTATTATTTTTTTTCCTCTTGTTTTCTATCCCAGCATTGAGTGCAGGCTTTTTATGGTTCTTATAAAAGGTTGGAGTTTGCTTTGAGGCCGTCTTGGTGCTCTCTCGCCAAAGCCACAGCAGATGTGCCGCTTTTGTTCTTCATTACCGATTGGCAACTGCCTGCGCTCAGAGCGGCCTGAACGTTTCAGAGACACAATGCGTGAGTGAAAACTCACCCCTCTAATTAAGTAAATGGTGAGGATTTTGTTCCTCATGTCAGCAGGGGAGACAGAAAAATTATGTTTGGAATAAAAAGTAATATATTTCTGCTGTTCTAGTGATATCAGCAGCAGGAAATCTCAATAGTCGGTCCAGGAACAATGGCTAGATTAAGTCTTGTTGCACTCACACACAAAGCAAAAGGATGCGCACACACACCAACGGACCAAAGAGTCACATCCAAAACAAAATGCATGCGCTGACTCAGACACTCTCTCATTCACTCAAATTCCTGCCGTGTGTGGAGCTCAGTCTGAGGTTTTTGATGCTGGGACGGGACCTTGCCGCTTGTTTGTCCCACAAAGTCACCAGAGCCACTTAAAAACTCATTCACTCCTGTGGACGACTGCTTTACCTCGAAGGAAAACAGCAACACACAAAGGAAGTCAACTAGGGACCACACATGCTTGTGAATGAGGCTATATTGGTGTCTGTAATGTGTCCGTGCTATGGAACAACCATTACGCCTGCCAGTATGAGACCTGTGTGCCGCTGTGGTATGACTTTACTGAAGAGGGCCCATGTAATCAAACATTACTGGTAAATCCCTCTGTACGTTTTGGATGAAAGGTTGAGAATGGCCCTCTTGCAACAGTTTCCCATTGCATATTATTCGCTGGTGAGAATGAGAAACAACACTTTGTTTGAATTTTTGTAGGGTTTTTGACACTTTCAAGAGCAATAAAATAAAATAGTTGCTTTGCATTTTACCAAAGAAAAAACATTAAAATGTTTTAATAATTTGAAACAGGCATGCTTCTGGCAACGGGCCTTTCAGAAGAAGATGGTTCTGTTTTCCTCTCTAACCAATGAAGTTCATCTTTCACCCATTCGTTATTGTGACATTTTGTTTTTGACTTGGTTTGTGTTGGCATTTTTATTTCTGCTGTTGACCCTCCAACTACAGCATTATTACTGCTTGAGGCCACATATTCAGTCGTTATCTGATCAAAATAACAATCTGGTGGTTTGTGGGTGAAAAGATTTGTATTTATGTGTCATTATTTAAACATCTTGTGCCCTCATTATCCCTTTTTTTATTTTTCACGGACAGTGATCAGTTTTTAAAGTGATCTTCTGACGGGGCTTTGCTTAAAAGAGCATGCATGTCAACTTAAAAACATGGTACACCTTTTCACCAAACAACAACTGGCTCAGGCTCAATGGCTCTTATGCATGGTAGAGGGATAGGTTGTCTAATCCCTTTTGCTCCCTATTTTGGAAATGTAATGTAATGAGGAAAGAAACAATTTGCATATTAAATTCTCAACAGGGAAGTTCTTTTTTCTCTGTTCCCCATTCCACAAAAGTCACCTGAAACTCGGTTTTAGTTTCCCACCTTTGTCACATTTCAATCACAGAGGAAGCAGTTTCACGTGTGTTGCGTTCCAGCTGAATTTCGCAATGCATATTTTTCTGATTTCCACAATGCGACGGGAGCTCAGTCCTGTTTGACGAGATGTTGCCTTCACAATTAGACAAGAGTTACTGTCAAAGCATTATGGGTGCTAGAAAGACACATGACACCAGTTCAAGTTGGCAATGGAACAATGCAGTAGTGTTGTTTATCTTCTGTTTTGACACATCTTTTTCTGGTGCCACTCACCAAGTTGCCTACAGCTCCAACTGAATCTGTGTGTGTGTGTGTGTGTGTGAATGCTAGTAATTCTGGCATGCTTCCCTCATCTCTTGTAGCTTTTGAAACCCCTGCCAACACACACCTAGAGTACAAAACATACTGTGTCAGACATCTCAGAGGCCCACGTGTGATGCCTGTGGTCCGCTGATGTACCTCGTGACCTCCTACCTCGCCTCCTTTACCCTATCGTGTCATAAACCAGACAGCTGGATGCCAAAATGCCAGGGAGCATTTCTACCCTGTAATGCCCACTTAGTCTCTTTTTTTAAACACACACATATGAAAGAGCTCGTGTTTACTAGCGATTTTATTTTTGGCAGAAACTTCCCAGCCGTGTTCTAGGGGAAAGTAGGGATAAATTATTCAGGCAGCGTGGGGAGTCGTTACCCAAAATCTATTCTGGGAGTGTGTTGTGCTCAGCAACCACTTAAGGAGATGAAAGAAATCTGTGTTATTTGAATTTTTTTTATAATTTCTGTGTATTCAGAGAATGTTGACCAAGTATGTATAAATCAGGAAAGGCACTAATTCTATTCTACAGCTATAGTGAGCTGCCCTGTACAACCACAGTATTTTGCTGGTTTAACTGGCCACCTGCTGGCAACAAGTCTGCTTATCTAACCTTCAGGTTTGCACTGATCCCATAGGTGTATTGCTGTATGAATATTACATTATGAATGATAGGCTTGACTGCATTTGAAGTCCAGATTTATGGATGTTTTGAGGTGTTTTTATATCGCCGAACGTAACAAATCCAGCTGTCCTTAAACTTCCTCTCTTTTTACTCTTCTTTTGTACATTTCCTTCTCACCTTTCCTTCTTTCCTCTCCTTTCACACTTTGTCTTTGCCCTCAGTGCATGTCTTTTTTTCAGTCATCAGAGAGACAGAAGAAGGATTTGCTGTTCAAGTTGGGGAATCATCAGACCTGTCCTACTGGAACCGCCATGTTTTTCCACAAATGCTACATTTTCTGTCTGGGACATTCTCAACTCAGTCCTCAGTTATTTTCCCCTTTGATTGACACAGTCCCCCATGCGAAGAGAAACCGCTGATTCTTACTGTTTTCATTAGGGGGGTCTCAAAGCGCAGCAGGGCTGTTCTGACCGAGCCAGAATCTGTGGGCTACAAAGTTGAAGAGGATATGTGAAGGGGGGTCTTTTCCCTCTAATTAAAAAAAAAAAAACATCTCTGTTTTTGCGTCAATTAATGCCAAAACTCTGGAGATAAAACTTAGCTAATCCCCCTCTGTTTCCTCCCCGTCATAAGCATTTTGCTCAGTAATTGTTTACATCTGCCTCACTCCAAAAAAGCTGTTGCAGGGGAAAAAAGCCCTCCAAAAAACATCTCAAGTCCCTGCTGGCCCCTGGATCCTTTGGCAGAGGATAAGAGAGGCTGTCCAAAACTCCAGCCAAGCTGCACTGCACTGCAGCAACACCAGTTCTCTCGCTCAAAATGAAGTTGTCTCATCAAAGTCACTGCTTTTTTTCTTCAGTTCAGTTGGAGCCTTGTACTTCACCGTATCAATAATGTGCAAGAAAAGCGTGGCCTTCCCTGACCCTGCTATATGCCATCCTCCAATTAGTCCCACCTGAGCTCCCTTACCTTCAACCAGTCAAGCTGTCTGGGAAGCAGAGGGCTGTTTATACCTCCATTTCATCCTCAAATATACAGTAGGCATGTTTGTTGAAACATGTGGAAGATGCGACAGGTTGCATTTTACTTCAAGTGACATGATTTATAGCCTATTAAAGGAATTGGGAAATGAGTTCTGTTAGAGCAAAATGCTGTTTGCTCTTGCAGTGCAAACTGCGGTACAGGTGATGGACGTCGCTCTGAAGATGCAGACACAAGACAAGAGTGAGCTCGTTTTAGGAACATTTCTGCAGCAGTTAGAAACACCAAAAACAACCTCACTTTTTCCTTCAGTAAGAGTGAAAACAGCCTCAACACAGGAAACAACAAGTACAGAGACCTCACAAGAAGGGAAACTGGGTATTGAGGTAAACTAAGAGCTCTCCATATCCCAGCGCCCTTCGGGATTTCCTGACTTTGTTCTCTTTGCTTCTTCTTGGCTCATCAGTGTAGCTGTGTGGCTGCATCATAGTCTGACAGGTACTAATGGCAGCAGTCTGCATCAAGGAAACATTTTTCTGCCATAGCCCCTTTACTCATGTCATCTGAGAGGAATTTAGCATCCAGTCTTGATATTGTTTGTAGATCATTTTGGAGAGGTATTTGTGCAATGGAGAGGAATGGGACATTTTGTAAGTACAACTTCTAAAACACATTGTCCAGATCTGCATTTTGGATGTCAATGGAAATTCTACAAACAATGAAGATTCCCTATATATTCAGTTCTCTTCTGTTCCATGTGAGCATTTTGGGTCTAAAGGCCTTTGAACCACTTTTCAAAAAGTGATGTTGCTCAAACATCTCTTTTTGCAAACTGTCCCTGTATGCAGAGATGCTGTGTCCGAGGGTGGGGTGCTGTCCCGCCTGCTTTGGAAAAGCCCTTTTTTGTCTTCAGGGAATTAGTTTTAATGTGTCTCTCACGCCGAGACATTTACAGCCCTCTTGATTTTCTCTGGGGCCGCTTGGAGCTGGATGAAAGCAGCCGTCTCCACTGGGGCATTTCAGCACGGAGTGAGCGCTGAAGATGTGGGAGGGATGTGGGAGCAGGAAGGAATGTGGAGGATTTCCAAAGCTCGCTGTTCAAACGGTTGTAACTCCGCCCTTTCTCCCTCTCTCCTCTTTCTATGCATCTTTCTCTCGCAATTTCAGCTAAATTTGCGTTATTGGCTTGACATGAAAAAGTCATTATTGCCAAAACATTGAGATAAAAGATCACTTTTAAAACCCATTTGTTGCTTGTGTGAGTTTTTGTGCCTGTGATTACCTCAGCATCCTTTCCCCTTCCATCATCTTCCTCGCCCCCTGTTGTGGCAGGGAGTGTGGTTTACATCGAAGTCTTTGTAAATTTGGAACAAAGTTGTGCATCTGTGTTCTGTAGTCCGGCTTTGTGGTGGCTGATGGTGTTTTCATAAAAGATGAAATGAAGCTTTCAGTCTGTTATAGTCAGAATTTAGCTGCAGGCTGGGCTTTTTTAAGAGCTAAAGCTCCGTTGATTTGGGAAGCGCACACAATCACCTCTTAACATGAGTCCAAGTAGCACTTTGATTTATGTTTTGAATTGCAGGAACCCTGCAGTGCCATTCTTTCTAGTGACTCTGTCAAGGACATAATGTCCCCTTTACTTTTCTAAATCCTATATTTGTAGTTTGATTTACTCACTAAAATCTATTTCAAAAGTGTCCTCTTAAATGTCCAGAGGCCTCATTTATAAAACTGTGTATAGAATCCTCATTAAAAGTGCATGTGCTCCCAAAAGCCAAAAATGGTATACAGCAAAAAATATTCAGACTTTTAAAACCGTGCTATGCAACGTTCCCTTTATAAATCAACTTGAAATATGAGGGAGCTCCATGTCTGACCCTTTAAACGCCCATGGTTGCCTATAAATGGTCAGTGAAATGCCCCTCATTAATATTAAAACGTACTGACTGCATGAAGAAATGGAGGCTAATTCTACAATTCTATTTTACAGAAAAGCTACAAAAAGAAATTTAACTCAGTGTGATACTGATGTTCGTTTTGGTGAAGCTGTTTGGTGGATAAAAAACGCACTTTCACACAACGAAAGGGGGCATCAGAGCTCCTCCCCCTTATAATGGATCTGCAGGAAGGGGCATCCCTCCTGAGTAGTGACGTCGCTGGCTGGAGGGACACACACACACACACACACACACACGACAGGATGACCCAGGTACTAATTTGGATTCCACAGTTTAAAAAGAGAGTAAACCAAATGCATTCCACTTGTGTTTAAAATTTATTTAGGCTACACAAACAGTCCACTCACTTAATGAGGCTGCCGATGAGTTAAAAGAAATATGATTTGTTGTAGGCTAAATGACATAAGCTTAAAGATTTACTGAATAAAATAGTGTTGTGTTTTCCATACAGTGTTTTTACAAGCAGCACATCACATCCACATGCTGGCGCAAAGCGTTTGGCTCAATAAGGCAACGAACATGTGAAAACAATATATAAAACTCATATTTGCTCGACTGACACACTGAAAACTGCATCAATTTAAATGTAATTTGTCCCCCTGTTCACCTTATTTATGAGAATAAATTGCGCTGCGTGCAAGTATTAATAACTATGATTCCTGAGTAAACTGTACAACATATTTGAGGCGTTCTTTGGCAGAAACAGAAATCTCTGTTTGTGTTTATGATCCTAAATCATGGTTCTTTTTGTGTGCAGCAAATGATCTTAGATGATGTTTTTTTTGCGCACTTCAGAAAGGCTTTAAGTATATAATACTCAGAGGTAATATTTTGATTTATTTTACACAATAGTAGCCCTATTCATTTAACCGTTTCATCCTTCTGCCATGTGAGTTGCTGTTTCTCATTTCTCCAGTTTATGTGTGTATGAGAGTACACACATAAAGAGTTGGCATGGAGAACCGCACATGCCCCCGTCAAGTTTAGTTTTTTATAGATCCCAACCTTTGCTTGGGACGCTCTTTTCCAGCCGTGTTTTGTACATACGCACCGTTTATAAATGAGTCCCCTGATAAGAAAAGCTCTGAGTTGATAAAAATGGTAAATACCCTCCCTTATTACAGCAATAAGCTTTAGAAGCATAGAATGGACTTTTTCTGCCGTTGTCTTTCAGGCTACACATAGGCTGTCTTAACTTAACCCTGCAGAACATAAAGCCCAAACAAATATGTCTGGCTGCTCAAAAACTGCAGGCACCACTCAGGGCTGAAAACACAAGGACACAGTCCTCTTCATCAATAGTACAGGAATTTATTGCTAATTGCTAGTTAGACTATCATTGTTGCGCAAAGCATTGCAACCAATTTCCTCAAAATATCTTATTTACTATTCTTTTTGTCTGTAAAGAACCTGTTACTTAATCTTATGGATGTGCAAAATGTGTGCTTTTAAGTCTCCATTCATTATTATAATATCTTCATTCACAAACCACAACTGACACTGCTTTTATTTCCTATTCTACCACCCACCGAAACAAGCACACCACTCGCTCTGCCTCTGGCTGTATTCATGTCAGAGCCATTGTTGGGTCTCATCTGTGGTTTAATTGTGTCCTTCCCAGTGTAATATTGAAGTCATTACAGCAACAGGGAAGTTTCATTATGAATCAAGGCATGGAAGCATGCACTGCAGATGAGGCTGTACCCTGGCTCAGTGACATGTTTTGCAGGATTCAGTGTTTGTTACTGGAAATGTCTTGCAGTCAGAGATTAGACAGAGTTGATGTCTTCCCAAAGGCAGAATTCCTTGTTTGGAGATAGACACACGCTCACACACACACTCTTATACAGACACACACAGACACACACACACGCTCAGTCATGATTCACCAGTCGTCAAAAGTAGGCTATGCCTGTCATTTCAGATCTCTGTATCCGCTTGGATGTATTTATTCTCCTTTCTCTTTCACAAGCCTTTTGTCTTGAGACTAAAGGTGCAGTCAATTGCAACGTTTCTTTCACACCCCAGCCACACCATGCCGTATGCAATGCCACACTGAGACAGGGGATTAAGAGATGAATAAAGTGGGAGCTTCGGCCATAACCTCTCCAGCATCTCACAGACACCAGCAGAGACGGACGCCTGGCCTCCACATATGGCCATGTCCCTCCCAGCCGGGGCATGAGGCCGAGGTGGACACATACCAACACACATTTATAATGGGACGCACACAGCCACACACTTTTCCCCTCCATGTCTTGTCTGGAGAGTGTCTTCCAGCCAGCAATAATACCTCCCAACCCCTTGTAAAGCCCTGCGATACTATGATATGTTACCATGTGCTGCAATTCTGATCTACAGGATTGTCACTTCAAAAACATGAAGCGCTGTCTTGTGGGATCAGAGAGTGTTTTTTTTTTATAAAGGCCAAGCCATATGGATTTACAAAGTAGTACAAGAAGTACATAGTTAAGTCCAAGTAATCTGACAAACATGCATTCCATTTGTTCTGATTATTCCCATTGCTTCCTATACCAAATCTCACGTAAACCAGAGAGCTATTTTTCATGTTTCCCTTCTGTTTCTATTCTTGTACATATTTGCTCCTTGGCAAGAGATCTACTTATACTGTACACATGCATTTGTAAGTGCTCTATAAAAGCCTGGATATCTTTAAGACCATTATTGCGGTTACTTTGATGAAACCACATCACTGATGCAGCCATACCCAGCATCATGACAAACACCCCTTCTGGTGTTACCACTATAACAGGATCCAACAATCCTCAGTGGCATGAAGGTTGACCGTTTGCATTTTTTTAGCATCAATTACAAATATATTTTTAAGTTAAAGGCACCACTTGGAGGCTTTGACAATAGTGAAGTTATGGTGCAATGTTTTGATGAGGAGGTCTCCACTTTGTGTTGTTGGAGGCTTGTGCTCCACTAGCACACATACAAGGATGCAGAAGCATCAAAGTGGCCAATTCAGTTTTGTTGAAAGTCATTAGAATCCACAAGCCGTGGTTTGCAACACACTCAAGTTTTTGTTAATGTTTTTTTCTCCTAGCTTTTGGAATAAACCTTCACATATTAGAAGACTGTATACACTAACCACCCCATCCCTCCTGAATCAGTAATAATTGATCAGAGGAATACAGTTCCTGCTTCGTACCAGTATACAAAATACCATTCAGCTTAAATAGTCGGTTACTCTATTACAGCCAACCACCTGCTCACAGTTCAATTGCCCCAAGGCTTCTGCTGTCCCTCATACTGACATCCAGGGGTCAGAGGTCGCCATTCTTCTCACCTATGTATAAATCTACAGTACTGTACATGTGTATACATACAGTATATATGTAAAGCCTTCCATCCAACCATAAATGAATTGGCAGTAATTCTGTGTATGCTTCCATCAATCCCTCCATCTGTCCATCACTCATTCCATCACAGACGGATATGCATCTCAGCCTGCGTGAAGTACTAATGATGGACTAATGCCAGCCATCCATCTCTGCTGTGTCTGATGGTCATGGGACACAGCAGGAGGTGTGTGTGTGTGTGTCAGTGGGGGAGTACAATGCAAGTCAGGGCTAAAGTATATGTGGCTGGAGAGAAGGGGGGAAACGTGGAAAGTGACAGATGGTGATAGAGTGATGGGGGAAGGATTGTATCACAAGGGTTGTGTGTGTGTGTGTGTGTGTGGGGGGGGGGGGGGGGGGGGGGGGGTCATGTATCCGTGTGTGCACGCTTGTAGGATTAGTGGCTGGTTGCATGTTTGTATGTACTGTGAGTGTGCATGCTTGCCTGTTGGATCTGTGTCAGTGTGTGTGTGAGGCGGCAGCAGAACCAGTCACACCCCTCACGCAAGCTTCTGTGATGCTTCTTGGACAGAAACCGGCTGCTAAACATACAAACCTGAAGTACACGCTGGACGTTTGACTCTTGTCTACCCCTCCGGACACTTTTTTCTGGGGCATGTCAGAGTGAAATTCCACCTCCCGCCTCACCATCATGAAGTGGCTGGCATCTGTGCGCGCAGCGTTGGCCGGGGGCAGCCGTAGTGCCCCCGTGACCCCTGCTGCCAGCCCTGTCGTGCCCTCCAAGGCAGATCTGCACGCCAAGCAGGTAAGCTGCGAACAGAATCCCGGCAGGATGCCCGACCTGAGAAGCAGAATGTTAATGGTGATGGTTAAAAACCGATGAGATGTGTGTTGATTTTTCTTCCTGAATTACTTAGTCTTAGTTAATCTGCTTGCCTGAGGGTTTTCCAATCAATTCTGTCAGCTAATGCTGTTTTTATGCGTCTCGCACGGCTTTTTGTCTTTTCCTGGATTGTCGTTTTTTTGATTCATTTTTATGATCCGTCTAATTGCACTGGGATTTTAAATGCAATGAAAATGAGTGCTGTGGTGTGTAGACGAGACGTGTGTGTATGCAACCTGCACAAAATCACTGTCCTGGAATGCATGCAAGAAGCCATGAATGCGATTGAGTTTATTTTGCTTGGATGTCCTGCTTTCCTTTGCTTACAGTGAGTCTGATTCAGTGATTCAATGTGCTATTGTATGGAAATAGCTATACACTCCTTCCTGTACCAAATCTCCCATTATGTCCAAACATAATAAAAATACAATCAGCTACATATTCTCAAGGTCTACGCGTAATTCCGCAGATATATTGTTGGGAAGGAAGTTGGAGAATAATGGGTCATGTGTGTTTGTGTTTGTGTGTGAAACCACAGTAGTAGTATAAATCCCACACCCTGACCCCTATCCTGAAATATCACTGCAAGCCCCTGCTTCCTGATCCTTCTCTAACACTGACACTCAGATTGAATGTTGAACGTTATACACCTGAAGCTGGCACAGTTGGAAAAATTTAAATTTTACCAACAGTTAATTTTTTTCCTAGGTGGAGAAAGAAATAATTGCCACACGTGTGGATGCTTACAGCCTTCTCTCTGGAGCATACGCACACACATGCATACACGCACAGCGGGGGTGCCATCAGCCACAATTTGTCATGAATATTAATGAGCGAGGACTGCTCCATTCAGAAAGCACCGGGGGGCAGCAAAGTCATTACACTGAGATGAATGACCCCTAAACATGTCCTCTTCGATGTGTGCGTGTGGTGATTGCGGGCAACTCCGAGTGTATTGCAAATCAAAGTTTTTCCTACTGCACCACCACCCAAGTACAACTCTGTGGCGTGTGTCTGTATTTTTATTATCTGTCCAGCTCACATTTACTCACAGCTCACAGCCGCTTCTGTTCCGTTCATTTGATACCTGACCTGATCTGAACCTTGACTCTCATAGACACGTGTTTGTAGTGCGGAAGAGTGTTTCATATCAAGGGTATTTATTCACCTCTGAAGCATTCACACCTTTTGTTTGCTCCAATTTGCCATGCTGGAATGGCGTCATTTTAATCTCAAGTGGCACCAAATTGTCTGAGATGCCTGAAACAAGACACGTCTTGGTCCTTCTCAAAGAGAGCCGAGGTGACATTTGTTGGGAGAATAAAAAATAACAACAAGGAGAAAGAGTCTGAAGTGTCAACATATACAGGTGCTGGTCATATATTTAGAATATCATCAAAAAGTTGATTTATTTCAGTAATTCCATTCAAAAAGTGAAACTTGGATATTATATATCATTACACACAGACTGATATATTTCAAATGTTTATTTCATTTAATTGTGATGATTAAAACTGACAACTAATCAAAATCCCAAATTCAGTATCTCCAAAAATTAGAATAGAAGACCAATACAAAAAAAGGATTTTTAGAAATGTTGTCCAACTGAAAAGTATGAACATGAAAAGTATGAGCATGTACAGCACTCAATACTTAATTGGGGCTCCTTTTGCCTGAATTACTGCAGCAATGCGGCGTGGCATGGAGTCCATCAGTCTGTGGCACTGCTCAGGTGTTATGAGAGCCCAGGTTGCTCTGATAGTGGCCTTCAGCTCTTCTGCATTGTTGGGTCTGGCGTATCGCATCTTCCTCTTCACAATACCCCATAGATTTTCTATAGGGTTAAGGTCAGGCGAGTTTGCTGGGCAATTAAGAACAGGGATACCATTTACTTCACTTTGGACCACTCAGCAGCAGTACTGTCCTTTTTGTCTTTAGCCCAGGCGAGACGCTTCTGACGCTGTGTCTTGTTCAAGAGTGGCTTGACACAAGGAATGCGACAGCTGAAACTCATGTCTTGCATACGTCTGTGCGTGGTGGTTCTTGAAGCACTGACTCCAGCTGCAGTCCACTCTTTGTGAATCTCCCCACATTTTTGAATGGGTTTTGTTTCACAATCCTCGCCAGGGTTGCGGTTCTCCCTATTACTAGTACACTTTTTTCTACCACATCTTTTCCTTCCCTTCACCTCTCTATTAATGTGCTTGGACACAGAGCTCTGTGAACAGCCAGCCTCTTTAGCAATGACCTTTTGTGTCTTGCCCTCCTTGTGCAAGGAGTCAATGGTCGTCTTTTGGACAGCTGTCAAGTCAGCAGTCTTCCCCATGATTGTGTAGCCTACAGAACTAGACTGAGAGACCATTTAAAGGCCTTTGCATGTGTTTTGAGTTAATTAGCTGATTAAAGTGTGGCACCAGGTGTCTTCAATATTGAACCTTTTCACAATATTCTAATTTTCTGAGATACTGATTTTGGGGTTTTCATTAGTTATAATGTTATAATCATCAAAATTAAAAGGAATGAACACTTGAAATATATCAGTCTGTGTGGAATGAATGTATACATTGTACAAGTTTCACTTTTTGAATGGAATTACTGAAATAAATCAACTTTTTGATGATATTCTAATTATATGACCAGCACCTGTATGTGCTTTAATAATAGCCGGAAGATCCTTATGCTTGGAAAGTTGAGCGTATAAAAGAGAACTGAGGGCAAACTGTAGTCTAAATCGATGCTCATACGTACAAATGTAGATACCTGATTTGTGGATGGATTGAGTCTACTCATCTATAATGATTTCAGTGCCTTTAGATAGTACAAAGGCATAAGAACAGCTGAAAGCAATATCAAACTCAAATGACTTGGCCCATTACTTGTTTTTTTTCATTCTGGTGCGGTTTTGGTGGTTAGCTGCCCTCACTTGTATTGAAAATGTTCAGACGATGTAGTGGAGTGATTACTTCCTCATCTAGGGCCCAGACAGGATTTGGGGGCCACAGAGTCAGAGTTTGTGTGTTCCTTTCCAGCCTAATAGCAGATAATGAGGGCAGAGTAATGTTGAATCACCTAATATTTACAGCAGGAATGTCTCTGACCGAGGCCTGGTGATTGATGAGCGGGTTGTGCCCCAATCATCCATTCTTATAAAATCACTGAGAGCCAGTGAGTCGGGTTGCGATGTTGTGTCTTTTCTCAAACAACCGCAGGCGGTGACAGATAGAACAAGCTGAGAAGATGAAGAGAGAGTGCCAGGTAAAAACTGAAACATTTTCTTTTCACATTTTAGCCGTTTAACTTATTCTCTCCAGATAAATTTACATGTAGTGTAGCAGGGCAGTATGCAATGACCAACATGAGCAGTTACTATTGGAGTCAAAGAGCCAGAGTCTGCACCTTGAAAACGTATGATAGAGTGATGGTGAAAGGTAAGAGTGACTGGGAAATAGAGGAAGAAAACAGCTTGAAAACTAAAATCAATAAGTGAAAACCAGAGTATGGAAAGTGCAGGACTTTAGTTGGCTCAAGGGGAGGAATGTGATTACTGGGGGATCTCTGTAATTTTAACAAAAGCCACATAAAACAGATGGCAACAAATGAAAACCACCCACTAGGCAAAAGGGTAAAGCTATCGAAGTTAAAAATTAAACCCCGCTGAAACACTCATCTTGTAGAGGAGCGGAAGGAAAAAAGAGAGAAACAGGTTTTAGGTGAAGGCAGCTGGTGAGAAAGAGAGGGAACAACGGTTCGACCTTGAATTGGCCCTTTGATTTCTTTATCAGGTCACTGACAGATAAGAAGGGAAGTACCCAGCAGCTATGTGCTGCTTAGAGAGAGCAGCTTTTGTTTTATCAGTGTATAAATGTAGCATGGATCTTTCACAGCTATCAGCATTTTCCAGTCGCACGCCTACCTTTGCTTAATCCTCTTCTCAGACTTCTCCGTAGGCTGTTAAGATCAATATGGTTACAACTCACTATCGGTGGAAGTGGTAAGGTTCTTACAGTTTATTTTGGGTCTGTGAGGTGTTTCTGAGTGGCCATGAGGTGTGACAATTGTGAGCTGTGTTGACAACTGTTGAATTGACTGCCGTTTGAACAGACTTGGTTGTCCAACAGTTGTTGTTGGATTGAAAGCAAGATGGTGACCGCGGTAAAGATTACAGTCTACCTGCTGAAGATCACCATGACCTCGTTGCGTCTATGGTAGGTGTCACAAGCACAACAAAAAAGGCATTACAATGACAAAGTGCTCCTCAACAACATCACCAACAATAAATAATTATGTACAACAAAATGACACACCCCACATATCAGCAGGATTTTTTTAACAGAGATATACTGGAAGGTATTTTGGGGGGATATTCCTACAAAACCAGATTGAGACAAATTTGTTGATGTATTTTGGATGTCTTTGCAGTCTGAAGAAATATATAATTATTTATGATAAATAAAGCTTATTTTACGCGGTTAGTGAAGTTTGTCTAATTTGGAATCACTTTTTCCACCCCAGTGGCTGTGCACACGTTTGTTAGACCTTTTTGTCACTATTCATATTATTAACCAATATGCCATTTGTAGTATCCAGTTTCACAGCGTTTGATTTCAGTTTTTCTTTTAACTATGCTACCTGACTGCTTGTCCAGCATGTCACTTGAAACTGAATCAGATGGCAGGTTAAGAGTATGCATGAGTTTGACTTACTGTGGGAAATACCACTAAAACATGCGTGAAGGTCACTAGCAAAAGATTGACATGTGTAGCCAACTAATGTATGGATGACTTGTCTTCCTCTGTTCCTCTGTGCTGCTGCATGTCCTGTCACTCAAACAGTAATTGCTCAAATCACCCTGAACTAATGTTTCCACTTTCTCCGTTCAGAAACCAGCGGTGTACGACCTCCATTGTTCTTGCACTCTGTGTCTTTCTCGCCCTCTGCCTTTTTCACTTTTTACTTGTCACAGTGTAGCTGCTTCTACACCCCATCTGCCACTTAATTCCCCTCTTCGTTTCCTCTTCTGTGCCTCCAGTAATAATAGTAATAATAGTAAAATGGATCCTGAGTCAAGTTAAAGGTTGAATAATTTAACATCAAGATTTATGTCGCTAAAAAAAGAAAACTCTAATAGATAGGTGGTCCTGCTAAGTTTAGCTGGGTTTATCCTTTATACATCCCCTTCTTGTGACTCACACTTACTCGCTTCCTCAAGTGCTATAATGCTACCAGCTCACTGACTGTCAGTCTCTCTCTCACTTTTCTCACTCTCCCTGAAGTGTTACGCTGATAAATCCCCATTGACTCTCTCTTTCTCTGAAGTGACTGTTCTGGCGCTGTAAAGCCCCATTGACTTGCCCATTAACCCTCTCGCTCCTTCTTTATTTGTGTCATCACTTTCCTCTTTGTTCTAAAAAGTCTCCTTTTTCTCCATTCCTGTCTCTGTCTTAAGATCAGTAACTCTCTCTCTCTCTTTACAGCTGTGTAGTAGCTCTCTAAGCCACCTCTGCACTAATCAGTGCTGCTGGTGTGACTACGCCACACTCATAACAACACATACACACATTTGTACTTGTACTTCTAAAACAAGCAGGAAGGCATGTGAGTTCACATCAATACACTCTCACTGGCACAACACACTCTTTTCTCTTTGGCCCTGAAGGCAACGTTGAAGCATTTCTTAACATTGCATTATTATCATGACCATAACTGAGCACAGCCAAAGCCGGCCACTCAAGGTTTAAATGAAGTATACTTACTTAGAACGTGAGAAAACACAATAAATGCTTTACTATACATGCACTATAACTTCACATACAACATACACTATACTACACCATAGAGAAAAAAACCCAATTCATTAAAGCTGTTTCCAGCATCAACAGCCACATAGATAAGTATTTAGCAGCTGAAGAGCCACGTACTTTCTGTCTGCAGTCGGTGGAGACACACACAGAGATAAATGTCATGGATGTGTAAAGAACTGTTTGCTAAAACATCTGCAATATCAAATTCAAAGGTGGTAAAATAGCAATATTTTGTGTACGCCTTGTTGTGTTGCCCCTAAGTGGCCATAAATTCTACGAATGCAGGTTTAATAGAAATAAAGAAAGATATAAGATAACATTAAATGTAATAGAAGTGAAAGTCAGAAATCAAAAGGCAGTCAGATTTTGAAGGAGCTCAGGGCAGGTCCATGAGCTGTTCCGCATGCTTTGTCATATTTTGCTGCTACCATGGAAATGTCAGATTTTTCCCCAAGGAAAAGTTTAATTTTGTTTGGTATGTGGAATTCCTGGCATCTGAATTTTGCTTTGGTGAAGAACTTGGTTCTACCAAGCTCCACCTCTTGTGATTGGCATAACGGAGACGGCCTGTCTCATCAAGATTGTCCACCAGCCCCAACAGCCAGGTTGTAGTAACTCAGTTTGTATTAAGTTAATGTCTTTCTCAGTTTCTGATCACTGGATATGCTCAGAATAGACTTAGTATTGTATTTTCACTGCTTAGTAGCATTAAAGTTTACTGTTTGTAATAGATATCCATTGGTCTCTCTTTCTTTCCCTCAGTCCAGCTAACACTCTGAACTCAAAAACCTGCCCTCTCCAGCTTGGTCTAATGCAAAAACAAAGTGGCACTTCTAAATTTTATCAAAAGCCAGGACACCCTTAGGCTGTATATAATATTTAGCTGACACTGTACATCCAACCAACAGTCCCTGAATCAGAGAGAAATGGATAGAGAGACAGAGCGAGAGAGACAGAGAGCAAAATATTAGAGAAAGGGAGCAGGAGGGAGAGAACGTGTTACGCAATGTTATTTTTGGGATTGCAGCAAAGAAAATCTTCTCACTCATGTGTCAATACGATGCTGCAGGCCTGTGAGAGAGCCGAATGTGTGTGGTATCTCCCATCCTTGATTGATTGGTAGATCAGTGTTTGTGTCTGTGTGTCTAAGAGAACGGCTCTAAATGGTATGCTGTTCCTCACATCACCGTCTCACTGCTGAATCATATCTATCCCCTCCATATTCTCCTCCTGTGCTTGCCTTAATTTGCCCCTCGGCTGAAAAACCTTCTACCTTTCCGTTAACTCTTGTTTTCCCAACATCGGTCTTCAAGAGCTGAAGTGAGACATTTTACACCTCTTTACCTAGCTGCTTTGAAATTTCCTGCTGAGCTTGTTATTGATTCAAACTAGCTCTGATCTTAAAGGATAATTCTGTTTTATTGCAACTTTGGCCTTATTTCCATGGTTTGGGCATCATCCATGTTAGTAATAATTGCATTGTGCTCAGTAGTTGACATTCTGAATGCAACAAATGTATTTCTGCACTGTTGTATTGGTGCTTTAACTAAGTAAATATCTGAGTTCTTCTTCCACAAAGCTGACAACCTAGTTCCAGCAGTCATTTCAAGTCCACTGCTACTCACATAGCATACTCTTCTCACTGCAACATAAATCCAGTTGACTCTTTTGATGTGTATTAAACCATCAGTGCCTGAAAGCTCTGCTGCTACATGTTGCTGATGTCTGCCTTCACCCCATCATCCACCTGTAGGCTCTGAGCCTATGGTGGTGGTGGTGTTTGAGTGTGGAGTGACGAGCTCCAAGACTAGACACCAACTATCAATGCTCAAGTCTTCTACATTCACATATGATCTATTCCACCTGACTGACTGAACTTATGGAGATGATTGACAAAAACTACATAAATAAGACTCAAGTTGAAATAAACAAATTCTCCTTTTAATTTAGTACCCAAGTATTGCATGCCACTCTGAGGAAGCCTGTCAGCCGAACACTCAAAATGTAAAAATGTACATTTAAGAAGGCCAAGGGCCATAGGAAGAGGGAAAAAAAGAGCCGCAGGGGAAACATCAGTCATTATACAACTTAAATGCTAGACTTTCTCATGCTATGTTATTCAACCGGAGTGGACATTATTTGAGCTGGCGCACACAGGTTTGGCCAGGGATAAACAGCAAAAAACAAAGCGGCGTCCAAGCACCATAATCAGAATCCATATACAAGTTCGCCAACCGGTCATTATAAGCTACTTAGAGCGGAGCGTCCCAGACAGAGCCAGAGAACAAGAAAAATCACAAGCTTTGTCTCCTGCTCTGACAGATTTGCTGAGGAGCAAAAGTAAAACTGTCTATCATTTAAAAGCATTCAGTATATTTTTGTGGCTCTCAATACTGAACCCCTGCGCATGACTTTTGACCTTAAAAATTGGGATTAGAACTTAGGGATGATGAATTCATGGAAGTAGCGCTTTGAGCACGTGTGTCGAGGAACTACATGACAAATTAATCTTGTTTTCTATACATGTGTGCCTGTATGCAGAGAGGACTATTTGCCCTTGAGCTCATCAGTCAAAACTTACCTGACATGTTTATTGCCCCTTTGGGAGTGACAGAACCAATTCAAACTTGATTCAATCTCTATTTGAATTTCTAAATGATTCCCATCTATTAACCAGGTGGTGGCTGGTGACCAGGCCGATCATTTTCTGTCAAAAAACTGATTCCAATCTTTGGGAAGTCAGGGGCCAATCCACCATAACACACGCTATGCTCACATTTCCACACACACTCTTCTCATGCATGTCGTAATGAGTTTTATGGCTGAGTGATTTATGCATTTAAATTGTGGCCACATTGTCCTTTAACCGTCCACAGTGAGATAACAGAGAACACATCAGCTGCAGGAGACAGTGAAATGCAGCCCTACTCTGCGCCGCTGCACAAAGGTCATTCGCCTCATCCCCTCCCAGTCAATGGTAATTACTTTGCTTGGAAGGCGAGATAAAAACATATTTTTCTTTGTATGTGATAGAAATGTAAATGAAGGATGAAGAGGCGAATGCAGCAAGGCATCAAAATTACTCCCTAATTTGTTTTTGGCTCATTACTGTAGATCCTCGCCGACACACATGCACACACACAGTCACACGACTAGATTAGCAGTAAGTTGCGTAACCAACGAACCACAATGTAGGCTATGATGACTGTTAGACACGCTTTAGGATAAATTACATATATGATGTCTTTTTTTCTTCATGTGAATAGCTTAAATAATAATTCCATAATTCCATGCTGATCCCAAAGCATCCAGTTGAGACTAATCCATTTACTCCCTTCTCATCACTAAAGGGGAGTCTATCTACAACACCTGCCCCCTTCTGGGCCATGATGGGAAACATCAGCAAGTACTGTTGTGATGATGTTTTCATTTTATTTCTTAAATTCTTCTTTAGCTTCTTTAATTCTTCTTTAGTTTTATGGATCGGTATATAATTAAAATGGATTTGTTTAGAATAGACCTTAGCACAGGCCTATTTTATGTGTAGTATGTTTTTTAGACAGTATCAATGAGAGTATTAGCATTATTACATTTAGTATATTTTGTTAATTTGATTGTGTAAGTAACACCTTCTGTCACAAATATAAAAAAAAAAGGATTTCAGACTTCAGATTTCAGCTTGCCCTTCTCAACTATGGTCTCTTTGGCTGATTCATCATTGTAGTTATTGGTTCTGCTGGTGCTCTGCCTGCAGTGTGTGGCATTAGATTTTCCTCCACATCCACCTGACGCTAGTGTAGATGCTGTTTGACGATGTGTAAAAATCGGTCTACTGTCGGTATGGAGGAGGTTCCTACCTGAACAAACGATCAAATAGAAAATGCAGTCTAAATGTTCAAAGTTATGATTTCAGACTGAAACTGTCTGATAAAACAATCACTAAAGGAGAGCATGAGCAGTCGTTCAGTCGCAGTATAATCAGTGCTATTGACACATTTTAGTCAGAGATTACCAAAAAAGTAATGAAGTTTCATACCCTCCATAGTAAAATCTGCTATCAACTTTTTAAACTATTTGCTCTCATGACTAAATCAGGTTTTAACTCCTTAAGTTTTATATAGCAGTCAAATCATTTTCCCGCTGCGACTAGAGCCGCTGATCTGTCTGGTTGTAATAGGTTGTAATGTCCAGTGATGGATAATGGACATTTACACTGACATTACCTAATTCAACCAAGGCCTATTAGCTTAACACAGATGTATACAACAACACACACAGACAATATTAGGTTGCTTTCTCTTTTGCAGTTTTTTAAATGATCAGCTGCTTCGTCCTGCTGAAAGCTCATTCTTCTTATCTTATGTTCTCTCCTGTCTTTCTCTCCTCTTGCTTTTCTTCTTTGGGTCAGTAAGAGAGGAAGAAAGGCAGCGAAGAACAGAAACCACACAGTTCAGGGAGCAGAAGGACAGTTTATGCAGACAAAAAGCAGCTTACGGCAGCACTACTTTGATGTTTGGACTTCACTGCAGCTCCCACTGGATGGCCCCTGGCTTAGAGCCCCCGAGCAGCAGCTCTCACTTTTCTGCGACACCTCGGCAGGCCACTGAGAGCCGCTAACATGGACCCGGGAGAGTTGTGTTTTTCCATGCGGCCTGCACTTCAGGCCCAGAGCGCAGCAGCACTGACAGTTATTCCAAGCCTGCTGAGCTTGTGCCTGACTAGTAACTTCTGGGAGTGTCCCAGATGGTGTAGATTATCATCTTGTGTGTGAGAATTCTTGCCTTTGTCCCCAGTTGACACACACAGTGCTAGGTGGAGCATTTTTGACACTTTTTCACTTTTGCCACATTAATTACATACTTTTAGTAACCTTAAATTAACTTTTAGTAACCTATATATCTCAACCTGATTTTTTAGCCAAAATATGAAAAGGTCTGCAATTTGCTGCAGGTTGAGTTAAAACTCGTGTTTTGCAAAATGATCTATTCAATACCTT
Organism: Micropterus salmoides; assembly: GCF_014851395.1. NCBI lineage: Eukaryota > Metazoa > Chordata > Actinopteri > Centrarchiformes > Centrarchidae > Micropterus > Micropterus salmoides. The sequence goes on from NW_024041484.1 coordinate 5,799,926, forward strand.
ATATAGATTTGGGAAAAGGTCATTTTAATCAGACAATCTAACCGAAAAGATGCATTACAACTAGTTCTGAAAAGATTCATTGACAAGCAATTGACAGAAAAGCAATTGACGTCAAATTTGTTGTGTCATGAGGATTCTTAACTGTGATTTTGAGGATTTGAGTACTCAGCTGTGCCTTGGATTTAGCCGCACTGTTGTCATACCCTTCAACTTTGTAAAGACCACCATCTTTGGTATTACTGCAATGATGAAAAGCATGGAAGACAAGAAAAAATTAAGCTGATTTAATTCTTATTTACGACTGTAGACATGCTGCCAGGCTCAAGTCGCTCAAGTAAACAAAATTAGTGGAAACCTAATCCCTGTAAACTAGGTGATTTGCAAAATTGTTTGTGGAGCGAATGAAATAGAAGGAATCAGAGGGAAACCAAAATGACTGCTATGGAATAAAGAGGTCATACCAGGATACACAGAAGATTCCTTGAACCTGCAGATGTACTCTGTGACCTTCGCCCGTCCCGGCGCTGCTTCACCACAGCCATTTGTCCATACGTCAGCCTTTAAGAGCTGGCTATTACCATAATGAGTAGGTGTGCTCCCGACTCACTTTTGAAAATATTCAGGAGCCTATCGCTGCTGCTTCAGGCCAATAGCATTCTTATCCACATGCCCCCCCCCACCCTACCCCCATTTGGGCTATTAGGCCCATTTCACAGTGCATGTGCACAGTGGCTCCAGTGGGTATTAGCCATGAGAAGAGAGATGGTTTCCCACCGTCCCCACAGCGAACGCTCCGCCAAACCTGGCCTCTCTCACCGCCTGACCTCACGTTCAAGTGGCCGTGCAAAGAATATGTCTTGGAGCACGGAGAAAAAACAACAGTGTTAAAAAACCCCAGGAGAGGGAATAAAAATCCGTATGTGAATTTAATTACAGCTGTGTCCGTTTTCGACTCGCAGTTGTCCACAGTTTATTAAACCAAGCTCTGCCTAATGACAAACTGCATTATCTTGCGGATTGATTTGCCGCCTTCTGTTTTTTATATTCTGACTGACAGCTCCTGACTGCCAGATATTCCCTCACACCTTCCCACTTCGCTTTTCGGTCTCTGGTATCTCCATCAAGCTTGAGATGTGTTTTCTAATTGGCATCCCTAACTCATTTTTCAGTGGCAGGGAGTTTATTTGTTTTCTGTCCCTTCTGCAGAAACCACAGAAAGGCTAATGCCCCAATCTCTCCGCTGCAGAATCTGGAGGGGAGTTTGTTTGTGAAATTGACATTCCTGGCCCTCAGTACAGAGGCAGTGAAATATGCGTTTTTCTTTTTCTTTTTTTTTTTGCCCTCTTGTAGTGTTTGTGGTAATTTCACAGTCCAGTAGTCGTGGGAGCACTCTCTAGCTGGGCAGGCGGGATGCTGCAGCCTCTGCATGCTTTCCATAGTGGGATGTTATGCCACCCTTTTTTAGCCAATCGCGTACCTCACTGAAGGCTCATTAAATCGCTTATGAGCTAATGAGAGAAGGGACAAAGTAAACTCAATCTCCTCCATACACCTACTGAGGCCAAACCCAGCCAATGAGATTATTTCTTCTGCTCCTACAACCGCTCTACCTCTGAGAAATATATTCAGAGGTAAAACTCAAATCCTCTTCTTTATGCTGAAGACAGATATAATTAAAGAAATATATTACATTTGATAAAGGTCTAATGATGGATGTTCATCCTGGGTCTAAAAGTGGGTAATACAACTAATGTTTCTTTATGAATTATGGGAGGATGTGACGGCCTCTCTCCACCGCTGCTTGGATTCAGCTCCAGTTTTCCTTTCCGTGGCAGTGCACAGAGTCATTACAAAGCCATTAAAGGTTATGAACTGGTAAGTGCCCCCACACAAGACAAAAAAAAGTTGCTTGGACAAATATAGACATAAATACATGTGAACCTCCACACAAGTACACAAAACATCTACTCAGGAATCCTCGCACACGCTCACAAACACGCTTTCTTTGATCAGTCACTCAAGCCTAACCGTGACTCAGCTCTGAGGATGTTCAGTTTCATAAACTACCATGTGAAGCACTTTATTCCACTCCAGAAAACTCAATAATCTACAGAGCCACTCATCACCAGCTCAGACTCTCCTTACCTATACTCAGTCGGCGCTTCAGTTTATCTCCTTGCTCAATAGCTGCGTTTCCATTACCGTGTTTTTTACATATCATGACAAAAGCACAATTTAAAATGTCCCACTTACTTGAAGCAGAAGAAAGCTGTTGATAGATAAAGCATGATTTAGGCTCTGCTAGTTCAATTACAAGCCATCCAACAATTCAAAACCGCCTTTGTATTTAATACAATGTCACGTGTAAAATCTCTCAGCTGTCTTTTATAGGTGTAGGTAATATTAGCCGTAAGATATGTCTGTCAAAGGTTCTGCTTTTCCCACCCCCTTTTAGGGTGCATTCCTAAACTAACTTTTTGGCACTGCTCAGGAGGTGGTAGTAAATCCAAGTTCCAGGTATTCTCAAGAGGGAAGGAATCCATCAGCTTGTTTGCAACACAACACAATTAATAAAGCAGGTCATGCGTTGAGATAAGCATGCAAGTGTGTTTCAGTATACAGACAGGCATGTTACTACTTTATCCGTGTAAACTGTAGATTGTGTGTACAGTCTTGGAAGAACCACATGGCTCTATTTTATTTTCTCTTGTAGAAACAAAAAGCTCAGCAATGATTGCACTGCATCCCTCAGGCTCTGATTCAGGTAAGAACAAAGCAGCGAGCTGGTTTCACTGTACAGAACACAGAGAGAAAGAGATGGACTGATGGTCGACCTTTCTCAAGGGACACACTGGAGAGCTGGGCGGGGGCATGAAAGCTGGTTAAATAATTCAGTGATGCTGTTTAAAAAACATTACATGTAAGTGTGAAAGAAAATCTAAAATACCGTAAAACTTCAATTAATAGCCAAGTCCCAAATAGCCGCCTACCCCGTTTACTGTCCTGGTGTGGGAACACGTCTTCACAAATAAATGCAGGTCTCCATTAAGCGCCTGGTCTGCTTTTTATAGAAGTTCTTTGGATGTACAAAACCTCTTACACCCCGCCGGGTTGCCCGCTTTAGCTGCTTCTCAGCTGCTTAGATTGTTAATACAAATTACGGCTGAAACGATTCTTGGATTAAATTGATTAAATCGATTACTAAAATGCATCGATGCAAATTCGCCGAAGCTTCGAATACTAAAATCATTGTTAGCTGCAGCCCTAAGACAAATATTAAAGGTTAAACTTATGATCAATATGCCAGTATGGACATGCTACACATCGTTAGATTGGTTACATTCTCCACATTTCAATCGCTCAGTTGATTTTACGGAAACAAGCCCCAAAGTCTAATTCATATAGATTTACCGGCATAACCGGCATGGTGGGCTAAAAGAGATGAGAGGAAAAAAAGTGCCAACTCACGTTACCCTTGAAGCTTTTGTTAAGTCCGAATGTGTCCGTTCCTTGATTATTAATGTTCCTTTAGTCTGTAAGGGTCCACCCATCAAAAGAATCAAAACAGATTTTCATCCAAGTTATGAATCCTGTCATGTGAAGTCCATCTTTCTCTGTCTGCTAACTTCTGCCACACTTCTCTCATCCTGCACCCTGTTGTTGTTTTTGTTACGTTGGTACCTACAAAATAAAAGCACAGAAGCCATCTGTCGGAGCTAGATCAAATGAACGACGTGTATTTGATATTGTTTGATAATTTAAAATTTATAACTGTATTATTCTGTTTGAAATAAATAAACTGTATATATATATATATATATATATATATATATATATGTCATAGTAGCCTATTTCAGTTTTGTGCAAGAGGAATTAAAGGCCTGTCACACATGGACGCCTGTCCCATATATAGGCAGGGTCAATTCAGTGATTTTATCAAATAAAAGCCCGGGCTATTGATCCAAGTTTTACAGTAATCCCAGTCATTGCATTTTTCAGGTCCTATAACAGTACTATACTTCCAAGCAGCACATGACAATGACATTTGTCCGGCTTCTGCCTATTTAATGGTGTATACCCAAAACGTTCTGGTTTGTTAAACACAGAGGAAATGCAAGCCAGCATCTAGAACCAAAGCCTTACAGGTTCTAAAAGTTTGGGTTATTAGAAGCTCCAAGTAATGGGTTGTTGATTTCCTGCAGTAGATAATAGACCTACAAGTTGTGTCAAATGCATTTGTTTGTTTTTGTGAAAGCATGACTCCACTTGACAGTATCATTAGTTGAAGTTCATTTTAGGTGACACAATGGCTTGGTGGTTAGCACTGTTGACACAACAAGAATCCACAGGCCGACTCCAGCCTAGGTGAATTTGAGACTAGTTTATGTCCCATTGACTCTTTCCACTTCTGCTTTATTAAGTGAGCAGAATAGATGTGTAAAGTACATGAACTATATTAGGCCACACTGCTCTCTCTCAGCTCTGTGCTATTTGTTCTGACAGGTGCTGTGACGTTATTTGTTTGGGTGGAAAATCAGCACCACAGCAGAGCAGCCACTGGGCTTGAACCACCAGTTAGTTCCATTTTGTCTTCTTGACAAAGTCAGCTACACACAGCCTGCACTTTCACCAGCACCACTAACCTTAATAGAGAGAGAAAACCTGTTTCACCATATCCCTGAATATGAAAAGACAGAATCACCACCAGGCTTTGGTTAGGGACAGTTAGTAGTCCAGCTGTGACTTTCTGTGTAAACAAATCCTATAGTTAAAGTCAAGCCATGAATGCTATTGATAGAATATTATAATATTAATATCTGGGCATCCACACACTTGTCATCTCTCTTGTTGATCTAATTGCAGTGACTGTAGGAAACTTTACCACCAAACTGTGACTTACCAGTAACCACTGTCACTTCTGGAAATCTCTTTCCTGCAGTGCACCACTATTTCCCTTGATAAATACAAAAAGACAGCAGTGGCCGAGAAGTTAGAAGAGCGAGGTTGTGGCTGGCTTTCATCCTGTGTTTCTGATCCAGGCCGGTCACGGCATCTCCAGCTTGTTTCTGGTTTTAGGAAACTGTGCAAACGGAATAGGCAGATGCTGTGTCTGACAGCCCCTCAAAGGTTTACAGCTACGAGGTGAGATAACACGGAGCAATGCTGAGTGTGTTTATCAGGCTTCTATTGGTCTCGTTGACTTGCGCACTAATTTTGTGCCCAAAGTGAGAACATTTTTACGCACAGTCTTTTTGGAATAAGGACAGACACTGGAATTTTTTGTGCATGTAAACATAGTCAATGAGTAGTGGTCACAGCAACCTGAGATTGCTCTTCTTTCTATTGTTTTGAGTACAAAATTTCCAAAATCAGATGACACAAAACTGTGCTTGAGTAATTTCAACTCAACTCAATTGACTTGACCTTTGCATATTTTTGACTACAAAATCAGGTTGTGATATACTCTTGGTTCAAGAGAGCAAAGTTGTGACTCCTTGTCAGGTCACTCTATCATCATTGTCTAGCTCTTCAGACAGGCTAATATTCTGCCTGGCTGCAAAGTGATCTGCAAATAGTGCAATTTGACTGGGTCCTAGTCCGCTGATGTTGAGATAGCATGTGCTTTTGGTCTGTTGAAAGAATGGAAGAGTGATTTGTTCCCTCAGGTCAGCCCCACAGCTGAATCAATCACTACAAGTGAGCAAAACTTTTTCTGCTATACTGCTAAGTTTCCACTGCTGTCAGTGTGGAGTTTATTGGCATGACAATAAAGCATAAAAACATGTATCAACTGTTCGTTTGAGAGGACTGCATTTAAAGATTAAGAATTCTGCAAGAATATTTGTAATAATAATGTAAAAAAAACACCACCTTATGGCAATTAGCTACATTATTATTATATCTGCCAGGGGTAAGCCTGGAGAGGATCATGTGTTTGGTCTAGCGCGCGTGTGTGTGTGTGTGTGTGTGTCTGCAGCTAATCTCGCATACTGCTGGACCCATCAGCCTAATATTTTTTGAGATTCACAATAAAAAAAAAATTAAAAAAAAGATTTTATTGACTGAGTCTATCATAAAGCTCAGACTTTCCTCTTTTCAGCAGTATTTGTCATTTTATGATATGTGTTACAACATAGCAAAAGGCATTCCCAGCAACTGGCTAAAACAAGGCTGACCTAGTCTGTTTCAGGCCACATTGTGGCCTTTGTCGTGGCTCAAAAACATCCATAGAAAAGTTTGGTCTTATCTTGAACCAGAGCATCTGCAGATTGATTCCATACCTGATATGATCCACTCAAGTTAGGCACGATAGGACATACATATCCCAGTTTTTTTTATCTTTGCTGCCATCTTGACTGGTACCCTGGAGGGACAATTGAGTTAGTCAACTCATAATTTGTTTGGGAGGGGAGAGGGAGGTAGGGAGAGGTTATATTTTGTGTGTTGTTACAACAAAAATCTTCAAAATTACCATTACATTTTTCTGTGCATCTGACAGCATTTATTGTATTCTATACTATACAGAAACAGTAAAAACTTTCCATACATCTGTATAAGAAAATATATACTATACTATACGACAATTTTTTATTAAAGATGTTGCATAAACTATACTATACTAAAAACGTTCTCAGCTTCATTCCACTACTCACGCAGCCTGCCCCGCACTCCCTGTTCCCCACCCGCATGCCCTCTTCTATTTTTTTTAGATATTCAGGAGTGAAGCTCTGTTTAGATTGCCGAGGTCCTGAGCCCTGCATTTGGAAATTCAATGTTGTGTTCAAACATCAGGCAGAACAGACGTTGTCCACAAATATCTTCATAGCACATCAGAGCTAAATTTCTAACTAGCATGGCTAAGTCAAGGCATGAAAGGGATATTTCAGCAATTTTGTCTTGGACTTTCATGAAGTTAGGCAACTCACAAGAGAGTAACAATGAGGTTGCTAGGCAACTTGCTGAAAACTTCAGAAAGTCGCTGCGCCTGGCGAAGAAAACGTTCTGCTCATATTCCGCCTTAAAACCATTACTTGTTTTTTTTGTACGGATCAGTGGTGCTGGTAGGTGGATTTTGTTGCCAGTCTTTGTGCTAAGCAAAGTAAACCGGCTACAGGCTCCAGCTTCATATTGAATAGACAGATATGCGAGTGGTATCGATCTTCACATCTAACTTTTTGCAAGAAAACAAATAAGAGTATTTCTCGAAATGTCAAACCGCTCTTTTAACACAATTCACTCCCCTACTCCCCACCTCTTCATCCAGCCTCCTAGAAATGAACTTTGAAAATAGCTGAAGGCATTTTGGATCACTTTGATAAATCATTTTTTCCCCGTCCATGACAAAGTGAGTTAGTGAACTTGTGCGGTTTCATTGCTCCCTCTGCAGAATTGCTTTACACACATAACTCAATAAAAGTTTAAGAGCAGCCTTGTCCCAGTTACATTATGCAGCAGCGAACTTACCAGCCTGTTAGCCGTAGCCATTTTCACAGCAGAGCGACATTTCATTTAAAGTTAAGTTACAGCTTAGTGTTATGGTTCACTGGCAGGAGTCTGCAATCTGTTATAACACTGCTCACAATCCTGCAGCAAGTGTAAAGTCTAGCCACCTCGCTCCAGGGCACACACACACAAACACATCCACACACTCTCCTCTGACTGGCAGTTGCTCCAGACACAGTAGTAGGAGGTGTAGGGGGGCATAGCACTGACTCCTCCAGGCCTTTTAAAGCCCTGTGCCCACGCGCCAGTGCCCACCCACTGATGATGAAGTGTCAGAGTGGGCAGCATCACACACCATGGCCTGTCAAGCCCAGAGAGCGAGATTAACTCCCCTGACCAGACTGTTTGGTTCTCGGCAGCCTGTGGCAGTCTGCCTGGGCACAAAGCGGGGAGTAGAAGACCTTAATTGGACAATGCGCATGTGGTGGTGAGGGCTGGGTAGCGGGGGTTGAGGGGGGGTTTACTGACTGACTGGCTGCCTGGCTGGTCGGCCGTTGGCCTCTCTCAGTCCCCGTTTGGTTTTCATCTGAGTGATCTGAGGAAGACAAATGGGCTTCATGCTAGAGGCTCTCAGCACTTAGCCACATGTTCAGCTCTTTAATAAGGTCTGAATGCCGCCACAGAGAAGCCAGAGCTTCATCCTCACTGTACTGAATGAGTATAGTGATCAGTTAGTTATTTCTGAGTGTGCTAGTGTATGTGCTGTATGCTCTTTCAAGTTTAGAAAGAAATACTGGTCTTCACATCCTCTAAAGAGGGTCAAGGTGAGGATAAGTGATCAGTAACTTATTGTTGCTGTTTCATAATAAAAAGACTGTAAACTAAACTGCTACATGTGGCATTGATCTACAAATAAACACAATCACCTCTGGCAAGGTTTGAGGTGTCTTCTGAGGTTTGTTTTAGCATATCATCCTTCCTTTCATCCTCTCTTTGTCTGATCTAAAGGATGGATTTGAATGAAAGAGCTAACTAAAAGTGGCTGAGAGCCCACAGTTGTTGAGGCAACTTCATTTACAGTAAAATGTGGAAATCTGATGGAGATGAGTGTGCTTTTCAGCGGCTGTGTGTTTATCTATAGATGACTGGAAAATGACTAAAGTCGGTTGGAGTTCCTTTAATTGCAGTGGCGTATTCTTGCCAATCACAACCTGAGATTGGATGTGAGCCAGCTGACTGCACCCTCAGATATGTCCCCCCTGAAAACAACTCCTTAACTCCCAGTGTAATCAAAGTCTAAACTGTGTCAGAGCCAAACCGACAGATCTGCACATGGCGATTTCTGTTTCGACTGTTTGTCTGCAGGCAACGAGCCAATAAAAGGAAGTAGGAAGGAATTAGGAGTTTTTTGGCAGCTCTGCAACTCGCTCTTTCCTCCTCAATATGATTTACTTCCACTGCTACAAGACAAAAATAAAGTCTGTGTTACTCTGGGGTATGATTTCAAAGTCAATTTAGCCCTTTAATCACATCATGGTACCAGTAACTGTACTGCAAATGACTTTTACATGTAAGTGGCTGCCGGGTCTGTGTAAAGGAAAAGTGTCGATACTGACTCTTGCCAATGGTTATCCACAGTAGCATTCGGGACGTGAGTGTTGGGACATTGTAGCGCCGGCTGCTACTCCACTGCTAAATCACGAGTTCCCCAATTCTATATCACTTTGACTAAGTGGCTTCTCCACTGCTACTACTCTCCCCCACCACAAAGTTCAGAAAAGGATTTCATGATACTCAGACTTGGTTGGTTATGACTATTATGGCTAATTAATGTCCTCCACGTGCAAATGCAAGATTCATTAACATTGTGGGTTATGTTAGAACAGGCCATTAACATCAGATTGGTCAATGCCAATTATAGTTGGTGCAGTGCAATCTCTTGTTTTTGTGTTTTCACTGTATGTGCACCGCATCGTAGAAAGGATTAGGATTAGGTAGTTAGGATTTTGAGTGCTTCCTTGTTATTCTTATTGTGACATGAAGGGTGGAATGCAGAGGATGACTCAGCAACATCGGCCAGGGTATTAACAAAAGCGTTTAACCATGGCTGAGTTAATGTCATGCCCTACCTACTGCACCACACAGGGAACAGATCCATTAAGTTTTAGGTTTCCTGCTTCACCTTTTGAGCTGCAGGATTCTAAAATTATCAGGGGCTCAGTAGAGTTGGTTTGCCAGACGAAAGCAACATAGTGGCCACATTCAGTCTGGGCATCACTTATGTACTATGTAAGAGCTATATTTCTAAATGAACTTAACCTGAGCCCAAAACGTTAAGCCAAACAAATGTTTTACTTTGTCTGGACCTGTTATGTATAGATCAGGTAGCAGATAGGGCTCAAAGTAAATTCACCAGAGAGTAGTAAATGTCAGAGATGGAAAACAGCACAATGGTCACCTTACCAAAATTAGAAACAAAAAAAAAAACATAATCTTTGTAACTAAAACATAGTTTTTATACAATACCATTTTAAGTTAATGTGAAATCCAAATTCCATCAACCAGCAATGAAATGAACACTGCAATGAAAAATAATACTGCTGTAATGTAATAGCGATATTAGTGTCAGCAATATCATCCTGATCCTGATCCAGATTGTGTTTGATTTTATGAGCATTTGTTTGCTCATGAGATTTTTGATCCCATGTAGATTATCTAAACACTAATGCTCTACACACTAGCCATGTTTCCATCCAATTGTCAAGCAGATTTTAAGCAGACTTTTGAAATGTTGCACAAAACCCCCCAAAAGTAACTGTGAATTAGGTTAGTTTCCATCAGCTGGTTTGGAGCAAATATATCAGGCTACGGCAAGTGTAGTTACATCAGTTGTTGACATTACACATGGCTGTAATAAACAAGATGTATGCGTTCCAAACAAGAAACCAAACCAGTTCCATGAACTTGATGGCCATTGATCTTAGAAATGTGGAGAGAGGTCCTCAGGAATGTGTTTGAAGCGGGCAAACTGCTACCAGCCATGTCTCCGAGCTGAATGGGAATATCCGGCAAGACGCTAACAGTGGAAACAGCTGATTAGACCTGAGTTACAAGTTCGCTACGTCAGAACTTATGCAGCTGTTACGGCCCCTATGTATTAGAAGCCGTCTTGTTCCGAATGCTGTACGCTAAGGAGCTGTAGGATTGCCCGCTGGGGATTGGACCAAACAACGCCGACTTCTGTTGTCTGTCACTGATTCTGCTGCATCTGTGTAGTTGTTTGGTGTTAGGTTCGATAGGTCTATGGGTGCTGCTCTCTTTGTGTTTTGGTTTTGAATTTGTTTGTTGTTTTTGCTGCCTCGAAAAGGTTAAGCTCGCTATCTCTCTCAGTGGAGTTTTCATTTCATTGGTTTAAGCAGCATCCGATTGGCCCTTTTTCTGTTGTAGTTTACTGCGTGTCACTTTTTACCCGACAAATAAATAACTTTTCTTTACCATTCAGTCTGGTTTATGTTATCTTCCTTGCCCACACGAGCCAGGTCGGAACAGCAGCAAAAGTGTTTCCATCTCCCCGTTTAGCGTATTTACTCTTTTTCGACAAAGGAAAAAACCACCTCAAGCGAGCGTAAAAACTTCACATTTGGGAGAATGATGAAAAAGTAACAGCTGTCGTCCCTTGAGCAGCGCCGTTAATGCAGTGTCTTGCTCAAGGGCAGGTCAACGGTTGTTCATGAGGGAAGTGAGAACACGACTCCTTGATTTCCCTCTCCAATTTTTCCAGTTTTATCCTAACCTTCTGCTTCTGTAACCTTGAGACCACCATTGACTGGATACTGATGAGTGAAATTAGCATTTCCCGCCTGTTCCCTGGGTAACAGAAATCTGACAGCTGACAGTACATCTTAGAGCTTCTCAACAGCTGCCTATTAACACCACCACCAATACTCATAAAGAACTAAAAGTATCCAGATGGTGCTTTGAGCTTGCTGATGTTACAATACATTAATTTGGTTCCATTGCATGACATACAATAAAGTAAAAATGCAGAATGAAACCATTAACCACAGGACAGATGCAGGGGTGTGGGATTTCTGCAATTGCAATCACTGTAATTCATGTTTGTCTCACAATAAGACCATCCAAAACTCATCTGGAGCAGATGGCTGAAGCACAAGTGCCTTCCACAAGAGTAGAACACGAGTATTTTTGGTTATAATTTACTTTACCAAACCAATTCAAACCTTTCCCAAGTGGACTCCAGCTTCCAGTCACATAATCACCTCTCCCACCTTTCTGCAACAGGAGAAACAGTTAACTTAATTCGTCAATGCTAGTCTCAAATTGCTGCATACTGCCAAATGTAACCACTTAGAAAGGACTAATCTGAAGTTTTGCCTGTATGTCACAGTTTCTGAACTCTACACAAATGCGTTTCAGTTTCAAACCTTACACACCCCAGTGTGGTCTACACATGTAGCATTTATTTCAAGCCTCTGCAAAGACCTCTTGCCATTTATGTATTTCTGTTGTCTTTTCAGACACATCATATTCATGTATTTTATATTCATATTTTTTGTTCAGTTTTAGACATTTATTGTTTATTTTTAGAATTCCACTTCATGAACGTTATGTATTAGATATGTGTAACATGTTACATCTCCAATATTTAGGCAGTTTGAAGATTAAACTAAACTTGCAATATCCACCAGAGTTAACTGCTAACATTTTTGAAAGTATATTTATGTTATTGTGGGGATTTTAAATCTTTCACTGTGGTATAACTGTCAGTTGCAACATTCTTGACCTTTTTGATTAGTACAATATGTTGCTTCTTCACAAGCTCAATTAAAGTAACTCTAGCTCCAACAAGATCTTTAAACATATAATCCAATCTAATCTTTGCTTTCCATAATGGTCAGTCACACAAGAAAATCAAACGGTGTGCATGTTGCCATTTAACTGTAAGAGAAGCCTGTAATAACCAGGGTCCAGAGCGCCCTTTAAGCTTTCAGCGGCTGTCATCAAACACACTGAAAAGACAGAAGAGAGTGTAAACACACTCGCTGGACCACCCTTAGTCACACACACACACACCCTTACACACACAAACAAGAGTAAACACTCCTTACAGACCACTATCTTCATTTTTTACCCCCTCATGTTCTCTTCACATTAAAGCTACTCACTTGCTCTCTTTTGCTCTGTCATTATCACTCTCTCTTGCTGTCTCTCACACTGAGTAATGGATGCCGGCTTCTCTTTTACTGCTTCTTATACAAATCCACCCAAATGCACGGACAAACTTCTTTCTTCTGTTTTCTCTCTCACTTATTTGCAGCAGGGGAAGGAAGATATGAAGCAAAGAGGAACAGAAGAGATGTAGGGACTGTGTCAGTGTAGGGCAGTGATTCTAACATTAATCTGCTCTTACTGCACACACACTGTACATATTCAAACTATCATGATTTTTGCAGAGCTGTAGAAGAAAAACTAGTAGATGTCGTATATTGATTGTGCTCAACCTATTTAGAGTCGCAAAAACATTTTTGTCAGCTGTGTTTGGATTTCATGTTATTTAGTTTCTTGTTGTTTTTCAGCACTGTTGACGTGTTTCCAGCCTCACACAAGAAGCTCACCGTGGGCCACACTCTCAAAACACCCCTGCAGCAAACCAGTATAAATCCTAAAATGTCAATACATCACTAAAATGTTCAATTGCCATAAATAAATAACACCAAAAACTCTCAATAAAACCCAGTTATCATATTGATTTTACATGTCCCGTGATAAAGTATTATAAACTTTCAACATGCCCCCCAGTCAACAGGATGCGCAGTGCGTCAGTGTGTCAGACGAGAGGAACTCCCACCGCCAACACTGTTGTCACGCACATATACAGTCATAGGTAGACACGCTTCCTGCTCATAGCGCCTCAACTGTGGAGGTGGACTTAGATCTTTCAGAAAACCCCAGAATTGTTGCTCCGTGGGTCAGAGTGTACCAATTAGATGACTGTCCTCACTCCCCTCTCCCCCTCCTCATCGCATCATAAATCAAAACAGAGCAGAGGGCCCCGCCAGCTGCTTTTTCTTAAAATCTTATGTAACAACTGTGTGTGGTTTACAAGACAGTGAGCATGTACAGTACAGTGCCGAAGGCTGTGTTTAAAGGCATCTTTAACAAGCTAGTGCTGTTGAGTAGACATTAAACATAATGAGATGTTGCACAGTGAATGCAGGCTGGTTCAGTCTGCTTTTTTTGGTATGTATGTGTGTGTGTTATCTAATCTTGTGAGCGGACACATTTCTGTATGTGCTGCACTGTATAAATGAGAGCCTATAGGTGCATCTGCACAGTATCACACTCACATCTGGACCTGTTGACAGTGTGCCAGCTTCCAGGGGTATAGCCGAAGGCGGTCAGGCAGCTTTTAAGCCTTCTTTTAGGCTTCTTAGGCTTCTTTAATCAAGCGGCGCTCTCAGACGGCGTTAAAACGGCTGTTATATGAGCCTCAGCGCTAATGAGTGCGAGTCAAAGCATCCCCAGGCCAGCCACAGATGACACCAGTATGTGTTTATCAGATGAGCAAACAACAAGCTTTCCCTATTTACTGCACAGGGGATGGAGGTTAAAAGCTGTGTGTGTCTTAGCATGCATTAGAAAGTAATGAAGCTTAAGCTAGTTACTGAAGGGATAAAGAACACTTGCACTGTTGTTTGGAAAGAGTTTGAGGTTCAAACATGCTGCCTTTGTTGATTTTATAAAGGTGTTGACCGTCAATCAAGTCAGTTTAACTTCAAGGATATCAATCTTCAAGCTCTATCAAGTGATGTCACATTCTTTGTGCACATGAAAGTGACAGCAAGTGCACTGGAGAGGCAACAACCTCCCAACACGGAATGGTTTTGCAGGTGGTGGCTACAGACAATTGCTCTTATTATTCTTCCTGACTGATTTCGCTAGTGGCCTTGTCACTACTGTTAGCACGAGGTAATTCCTGCAGCCCATTTAGATTGCACAGGTAGTCCAGCTCCTCCAAGATGGCACATCCCCGCGCACTGACCACAAAGGTTTGCTGTGTCTCCCAGCACAGTCTCAAGAGCATGGAGGAGACACCAGGAGACGGGCCGTTACACAAGGAGAGCTGGACATGTAGAAGGGCATCAACAGCAGGACGGGTATTTGCTCCTTTGTGTGAGGAGGAACAGGAGGAGCACTGCCAGAGTCCTACAAAATGACCTCCAGTGGGCTACTGATGTGCATGTTTTTGTCAGAAACAGACGGGCGGCATGAGGGCCCGGCATCCTCTAGTGGCATCTGTGCTCACAGTCCAGCACCGTGCAGCTCGATTGGTCTGCCATTGGTGCCCTGTTCTCTTCACAGATGCGAGCAGGATCACACTGATCACATGTGACAGACGTGTAAGAGTGTGGAGACGCCGTGGTAAATGTTATGCTGCCTGCAACATCATCCAACATGACCTGTTTAGCGGTGGGTCAGTGATGGTCCGGGCAGCCATATGCTTGCAGGGTCACACAGACCTCCACGTGCTATCCAGCAGTACCCTGACTGCTGTTTGGTAGTGGGATGAAATTCTCAGAGCCATTATCAGACTTCACGCTGGTGCAGTGGGCCCTGAGTTCCCCCTGGTGCAGGACAATGCCCGGCCTCATGTGGCTAGAGTGTGTTCGGCAGTTCCTGGATAACGAAGGCATTTATGCCAATTGACTGGCATGAGATGTGTCTGTGACACAACCGGTTGTTGATTTTGGTTTACACTGACGAACATTGAACTATTTTGTTTATGGAGATCTGATGTGTGATTTAATTTTTTTGAGTGGTGTATATTAATGGGAGTATGATGGTCGCAAAGTTGTGTGTTTCATTAGATCTGTTAAATGGATTTACGTGTCAGTAAAAGTAACATGAAAGCTAAAAGAACAGTTTTAATTGAATGATTGCAGTTGCATTAGTTTGACTACAATTTTCATTACCCACAGTAAAACCTGCTGAATACATCATGATATATTTGTCCCCAGTGAGTCAAGACACAAGAGGTGGTGAGAAGCCCGTTGAGATGGGCTTCCTGCTGGCTGATGCAGCGTTTCCTGAGGAGCTGAACAGCCTTGACCCTTGAGTTGAGATTGTCATCATATCGTCTCTTCACGGTGGCTGGTTTTCAGGTGGACATTTCAACATCAGCATTCAGATTGGTTTCGTTTTCAGCACATCGTAATGCAAACATGCAGAAACCTTGGGGGCAGGTTGAGAGGGACACATTATTTTACTGCTATATACTGCAATTGAGAGTTTGTAGACTGGAAGTCTGGTATAAAAACCAGGTGTAAATAGTTTTTCCCACAGGATCAGTACTTGTTGTGTTCTATTGGGAAGCTCTGACACTTTAGGCAGAGCTACATTCATCGTCACAGACGAATGTACTTTTCCAGCTGACTGTACAAACAATCCACATTTTCATCTGCATTTCCCTTCAGACTTTTGAAAGGACAAAAAAAATAAATACATACAAATTTTTTTTTAAAGAAAATATTATGTGCATTGGAAAATTGATTTGAGGTTGACAACCCTAAAGAAATGCCATATACAGGAAGCAGTGGAAGCAACTTTGTAAAGCTAGTTGGTGACTGTATTCATATTGTGATTATTTGGAACAATGAGTCAGCTGATATAAAAATAACAGTGGCTAAGATATTGGGATGTCAGATACTCACCTGAACCAGACAATCAGACACACTGACAGTTTTAGAATCATGTATAAAGGGAGCTGAAAATTTGGAAATGACCAAAACCAGTACAAATCTGAAAACCTGGATACTGGTTTGTTTTCAAGCATGCAATTTCCCCACAAATATCATTTGAAGACACTTCTGACATTGTCTCACTTTGTTGTTGTTGTTGAAATCTCTGCCCTGTAGCCACAGTAGCCAAAAACACCCTCTCTGTTTCATCTATTATGTGATGACTGTTGTGTTTGACCTGTCAAACAATATATAGTATATATATAAAATATGATTTACTAACAATAGAAATAAGTGCCCCAACATTCCTGTCCCATCGGTTTGGTATTGTATTAGGCTTGGGATGACAATGATGCAATGGAGGATGGTGCCACATTGTCTGTTTGGGGTTTGTGTTAGTCACGTGACTGAATTTCACCTTTCCATTCCTTTCGATTTACGCAAAATATCATTGTGATTTAATTAGTTATTGATATGCACGGTCATTTCTAGCAGCCACTTCTGTATGCTCCAGAGCAGTGGGAGAGATGGACCATCTAAGTCATCTTTTCTATTGATTCAAAGCATTACTGCTGTTCTGGTGTAGCATGGCTTAAGGGAGTATAGTTAATATTAGGCAAAAACATCAAATAAGTATTCCAGAAAACCAAAATTTCAAAGTAAATTTCTTCTTTCCCATAAGTTGGTTAGTGCAGCAGCTGGAGACTCCAGCACAGTTTTCATCTTAGCCGAACTTTGGGACAGCTCTACATCCTCTCTCCTGCTTGTTGTTTTTGAGGGAAGAGTCCCATTCAGAACTTCAGGACTTTATCAACTCCAGCTGTGAAATCCAAGATTTGCCTTGGACACAAGTCTTTCACAAGAAGGGAAACACCGAGATACGGGGTGGATGGGGGGAAGACCGTAGCGAATCACAGGGGAAAGGAATGTGATGGCCCTAAATGCGATTGATTTACGCCGACTCGGCCTCAAAGTATGAAAGTCTGTGGCCTTTGCAATTTGTTAAACGTGTTTTTTACTATGTGATGTGAGGAAAGTTTTGACAGTGGAGACTATAAAGTGATGGAAGGGTGAGCTGAGTGTTTGTATTTGACAGGGAGCCGATGTCATAATGTGCCAGAGTTGACATTGAGGGGTACTTTGCTGTTTAAAATGTCATCCAAAATTGCTTTCTATAATGTAGATCTCTCTATCATAGGAGTCTGAAAAACTGGAGAGCAGTTATAAGTTGTTTTAAGCATCCCACCATGTAGGAGAAAGTGCTTGAAAATGATGTATTGTCAGCGCCTTTTCCTCCCTCATCCCCCCTCTGTAGTATCATCTTATCCTTGTGTCATAGTACAAGAATGATGTGTTTTGCTTTCACTCCTCCAAGACAATGGGATGGAATCTAAACCAGTGTCAACGACTCTCTTGACATTTCTGAACATTCTTGCCATATTTCTGTACTTTACCTAAGGGACTTTGCTTGAGAGATCATTGCTGAAGAGAAGGATGGTGGAGCAACAGAGGGAGAAAATGTCTAAGTGGGAGCATGTAGGTTAATGATGGACTAACTGAGCAAATGCATAAGTGAGTGACAAGATGAGAGAATTGGAAAATACTACTGAAAGTGAATTATTAAAGTGAGTAGTGAATGAGGTGAGAATAATAAATGAACAGTTGAATGGCTGATTAGGAGAATTAATCAAATTATGCTGCTAAGTGAGACAATGCATATATTTAGAAGTAACTTAAAGCTACAGAAGGTGAATGAGTGTGATAAAGGGAGTGAGCCATTGTACATGTTAGTGAATAAAAGGGAAGAAACTGTGAATGGACAAGTACATGCACAGCTGCAAAGCAAAAGGTGTGATTGCTGAGGGTAAATATCCGAATAAGCATATATTGTCAATTAACTGAATAAGCGTAAAAATGATTGAGCAAGAAAGTGAGAGCTGGATTTCTGCTTGGTGCTGCCAGGGGCCACTGTAGAGGGGAATATGCAAAATTGTCTAGCGTTGAAAAGTAACATTTACTCAAGTAATGTATTTAAACACAGATACTTTACACGTCTACCCCCCTATTTCATCCTAGTACATTTATGTAGTTGCTAGCTACCTTATAGATTCAGATTTTACATTAAATATGATTAGCAACACAACAGTTCAATATGTAAAGTATTTTACTTTGCAGAATGGCTACTTGCCAACACTCCTGTTTTCATCATTTTCCTGCTTCTCAAAGCACACAACACCATGCAATACTGTACACTTACATATACTTTTATTTCCAGTACATAAGTACATTTTACTGCAGATAATACACGTTTGCTTTAGTTAACTTTCATATTTACATTAACTTTGAAAGGAATGTTATTCTGTTGCAGTATTAGTTTTTTTGACTTGACTAAAGAATTTGAGTACTTTTAGTGAACAATAGTTGAGACATGCTAGTATACACAGTCAAAGAGCAATCCTTGCCAGTAACTGTTGAAGAAACAAGAAAATGCATGAGTAAGTGAAATTTAAACCCATACCTTTGGGTTACTTTCATACTACTGATTCACTGACTGGTACAAATGAGATTTGTCTGCCACGCAAGGTCATTTCATTTGGTTTACATCCCAGAATACATAAAAAATGTCACTGAAAATATTTGGGCAGCAATGCAGTATTGAATATGAAAATGAGATTTCCCGTGATGATCCTCTGTTTTTTGTTGAATGCATGTTTTTTTGCGTGGGTGGTTGACTGCGGAGAAGCCAAAGGTTGACTGAGGAACAGGAATCTATTTGTGACTCCTGAACCAGACACAGAGAGAGGATGAAAGTGAGTTTATGTTTATGACCTCCCTGGTCGCGCTTGATGTATGTTGATGGCAAATACCTGTGCTCACTGAGCCGCTGTACATGCCTCTGTATGCTCAGGCACCTCTTTGTTATGTATGTGCCAGCTAAAGTGTGTGTTTGTTTTATTTTCCATGTTGTCTGACATGCGGTTGACTGATAGCATTCAGAGCGCTGACAGGGCCAGGTGCATGGCTATCCAGTGAGCCTCCCTGGGGGATGTGTTTGGATTAGATGTTTGACCCCTCTTATCTCCAACCCCCTCCCCCCTGGTGTGTTTGTTTTTTTACAGCTACAGCACAACCTCAGTGCTGACGTCATGTGACCCATGGGTAGTATCTTTTGTATAAACCACACACACACAAACCATTGCAGGCCACCAACCATCCACCCATTGCCTGGAACAGATAATAAACACATGACATTAATGATTCCATAACTCAGATATATCTGTTATTCTTGCTGAGAGAACTGCTATTAGACCTGTTTTTTTTTTCCATCCAAACCACAGAACATTGACGAACATCACAAAAGTGGCATCAAACTCAACCAGAAGGAATACATTTTGAGGGAACACATGCTACTGTTAGAAAATGTAAGCTGTACGTTATAGCACAGATAAGACTATTATCTTGAAGGAGGATTCCCTGATTTTTCCCAATACAATTAATGCGTCAGAATCTGCTTGTGGAGAGCAGCACTTCCCACCTCCCTTCTTGACTGCCACCTCCACCTTCTGTCTCCCCTCAGCTGGAATGTGTTCCCTCTCCACCAGATATTTAGTGGTGGCTTTGCCGGAAACCTAGAATAGGCAAGCTTTGCTGAGCAGCCTACACAGGAATAGTCACCGGAGCTTAAATTTACTTGTGGTGAAGTCTTTTTCATGTCTGTGCCGAAATGAAACCAAGGCATTTTAACAACAGGTTATCAGTTCAGTTCTTGGGAATTTGCCTTTGTTTTTCACACACACATATGAATACGGCTGAAGCACTTTAGTTTTGTCTTAGGATTTCTACTCATCAGTGTTATGAGCTGCTTTACATCCCCAACTGACGCCAGGCAGTAGGAAAGCAGCAAGAAATTTCAAAGGTAAAACAACAAACCTAGCAAAGACCATATGCAAATAATTTGATTCAATACAAAGAGAAGGCACAGTCAGTCACCTTCTTTTGAAGAAGACGATGGGTAAGAACCTGTTTGAGAAGGGTTTGGGTTCCTGAAACTTTTTATGCTTTTCATCACTTTTGGGTTGCATCACAGACGTCTCAATGGTTCACAATCAAAAGTGTCAAATCGGATTGGGGTGCAATGACCAAGACAGAACTGCTGCACGTTCCAGGATCTTTGGTCTCCACAGGAAGACAATGGCTCACGTAAAGCAATTTAGCTGCTGCTCATACAGATCCTTAGTCTTAAGAAGATTGTTTTGGACAACTTTAAATCTTAAGTCTTTAAGTCAATTTTAATATTGGTCCACTGTTGGATATTACTTATTTTTTCTTGTGTACCCTAGTATTCATCTCTTAGAATTACACATCTATGCTTTGATCAATCAGTTGGATGTTGAGGGGATTGGTTGTGTTCCTGAAAATATGTTGGGCTCTTTGTTCATAGTAATCAATTTAACACTTACATTGACATTCTCTTGTTTTGCCCTGATTTAGACTTAAATTTGACAGGGCCTAACCTTGGAATGGACTTGGACTCAAACGAGGTGGTCTTGACTGCAGCTCTTCCGATTGCTTTGCAGTCTGGTTGCCACATATTTTGAATATTAATCAAAGATGATAACAAAAGTTGAACAATTCAGCATACAGAATGAGCATGACATCTCCTTTAGTCAACATCTTCCTCCCACTGATGTCCATTCCATTCTTCACCTCGCCCTGTACTCTTCACATTTTAAGCATGACACAGTTGACTGCTACACTATTTTTAGAGAAGCGGTTAGCCCTGGTAGCCAAACATAAGGGTGCTGACCTGACCAACTTGATTTGTGCGGATGAAAGTGAACCTGAGAGCCGTTTTGCCGATGTTGATTTTGGAGCGTTTCACTGTTGTTAAACTAAGAACACTCAGTGCTGTATTACAGCGGTGGGCTTTTTACCTGCACACTTATTTTGCAGCGTAAGGTGATTATCTCCAGAAACCGCCAGAAACAAGGGGGGAAGTCAGAGGTTTTCTTATGATTTCTCTGAGGTTTGGTGTAAGCTTTGACTCAGCACCCCCGGGATAGGAACTCGTCAGAGACAGTTTCCTGACAGTTCCAGACGGTCCTGGGAAGTTGGCTGTCGGCCAGATATGCTCCAATTCGTGCAGCTCATCAGGCAGCAGCAGTCAAAGTTGGACTTGCGCCATTCATTCACGTGGTATCCTGTTGTTTTAGGCTTGTCATGATAGCCCCTGGTGCATGATTGAAAACATTTTGGAGTAGCTGGTGCTATTCTAGGCTGGGGGAATCAACGTCCCTATTAAGGCAATTTACTGTCAAAGCCATTGAGGCGGTGTGAAAGTGAGTAGAAGAGGAAGCAACGTTGTGTAAAATAATCATGGGTTGCTTAACTGATTTCTACAGTCCCTTGACATTTGATCTTCTTTTATAAGTCAGTATGAGTTCAGGCTCAGCTACAAACCAAAAAGGGGTACATGTAGACTCTAGGCCTGATAGAAGAAGATACATTTTAGTTGTTGTGATGTTTGTGTCTGGTTGTCCTCCCTTCCCCTGCTTTTTTATTGGACAATGGCATGTTAAATAGTTCCGGTTTGCTGTGACACTGCAATGTGCCCCTCTGATTCCAGCACATCTCCTCGCCTCTCTAAACTGAACCAGATGGAGCCTTTCCATATAAAACTTTCACCCCCCTTAGAATATGGGGGGAAAGTAGCTACATGTCATATTGTGTCAGTTTAATGCAGCCCCAATGCAGTATGGCTCCTCTGTAACTCACCAACAGTTCCCAATGCTGCATCTTTTATAGCCTTTGAAGAAATTCTCTCTTACAGATTTATTTCTGCCCTGCATTAATTCTGCTGCCCTTTCTGTAATATTTCAATTACAATGAACACACTGTAACACAAAACTCTTGCTGAAACCATCTGTGACCAATGCTTTCAAAACTTTAATCCTTCACTGATCAAAAGAAATGCTTGGAGAGACTTATTCAGGATGCAGAAATGTCATTTGTTTGAAGAAGAACAAGACCTTTTACACACTTTTGCCAGCCATTAATATTAAACCATAATGACAGCATTGGTCAGTTTTGTTTAATTTAGATGAAGATACAACCGTGCATAACAATAAGCATATTCTATGCTACTTTTAATGAATATAGCTAGCTTAATAGCCACTAATCAATAATACTCTAAGTATGAAACGTTACATAAATTATAGCATACACCAATTATATTTATTAAATGCCCGACAAAGGAATAAGCCTTCTTACCGGACAAAAAAATCTAAGACAAAAGTGTTTATGCCTTTTCCAAATGGCCACACTCAAAGGCAGGGTGAAAAGCCAGCCGTCACAGAGAGGGACAAGATGCAATGAATCATATAAGATTATAATGGGATACACAGGAAAGTGGCGCAAATAGCTGAGGAAAGAATGAAAAAGACAGCTTAACAGAGAAGTTCAAACCCTGCACACCTGGACAGCCGCTGTGAAAAGTGGGCGTTATTTTGGGATTGTCCTATTCAGAAAGTTCCAAAAACTGCCAGACGAAGCCGCACCGATTCCAACATTGGAAAGGTACAGAGGCAGACAAGCACTTCTCTTGGTCTGAAGCACACTGAGACCTATACGTTACAGAAAGTTTCCAGGATTCTTTAGTGAACATTGAATCAAGCCTTCTGGTACCTGCTGAGGCAGTAGCATGCATACTGTAATGATTCATTACTAACATTTAATAAAAAAATGCATGATTAAAATTATATTTAAAGTGATTATATATGTTATTTATATATATACACTGCTCAAAAAAATAAAGCGAACACTAAAATATGAGGTGGCGGATGGTCTCCTCCAACTCCTGGACAGTCTGTGGTGCAACGTGGCGTTGGTGGATGGAGCAAGACATGATGTCCCAGATGTGCACAATTGGATTCAGGTCTGGGGAACGGGCGGGCCAGTCCATAGCATCAATGCCTTCCTCTTGCAGGAACTGCTGACACACTCCAGCCACATGAGGTCTAGCATTGTCTTGCATTAGGAGGAACCCAGGGCCAACCGCACCAGCATATGGTCTCACAAGGGGTCTGAGGATCTCATCTCGGTACCTAATGGCAGTCAGGCTACCTCTGGCGAGCACATGGAGGGCTGTGCGGCCCCCCAAAGAAACGCCACCCCACACCATTACTGACCCACTGCCAAACCGGTCATGCTGGAGGATGTTGCAGGCAGCAGAACGTTCTCCACGGCGTCTCCAGACTCTGTCACGTCTGTCACATGTGCTCAGTGTGAACCTGCTTTCATCTGTGAAGAGCACAGGGCGCCAGTGGAGAATTTGCCAATCTTGGTGTTCACTGGCAAATGCCAAACGTCCTGCACTGTGTTGGGCTGTAAGCACAACCCCCACCTGTGGACGTCGGGCCCTCATACCACCCTCATGGAGTCTGTTTCTGACCGTTTGAGCAGACACATGCACATTTGTGGGCTGCTGGAGGTCATTTTGCAGGGCTCTGGCAGTGCTCCTCCAGCTCCTCCTTGCACAAAGGCGGAGGTAGCGGTCCTGCTGCTGGGTTGTTGCCCTCCTACGGCTTCCTCCACATCTCCTGATGTACTGGCCTGTCTCCTGGTAGCGCCTCCATGCTCTGGACACTACGCTGACAGACACAGCAAGTGAACAAAATGCCAAATATATTTCCGCAATAGATTTGCACTGATAAGGCTGTACATGCTTCTTTGTTTCTGTTCAGGTAGAATAAAGACAGAGGGAAAGACAGTACGCGAGACAGAATACACTACAGTCTAAGGCAAAGACTAAGACAAACCACTAGAACATCAAGCTCAGCTGTAGAAACCAGTTGAGCAACAACAAAACTTGCCCTCACCATAAAAACTACATTTAAAAAGTTTCTTACAAAGACAGCTCCATCCACTTCCTGCAGCTCTTCACACCAGAATTCTCCTTTTCTTATTTCAACCCTCAAATAGTCTTTTTTTAATTTCCTTCTTATGTAGAAGAGCTTTTCCCATCTCACAGTTTCACTAATTCTCTCATCAAAGCGAGGGTCAGCTCCAGATGTAGACGGAGGGAGTGAGTCTATTTCTAGTGTTCAGTGTTTGCGTGAGGAGAGAGAGAGAGAGGGACGGAGAAAGAGAGCTGTTGTGACAGTTGTGCTGGGGAGCACTGAACACACACAGGCACATACACACCGAGCCAGGTCTCAGTAATCACGGTTTTGCCGAGTGGTGGTTATACCTTCCAGTGGAGTTCACGCCCTCTTGAACTGTTTTGGCTGACTTTGTGGTACACTTCTAACAGTGAGAGAGAGGGGGGGGGGGAGTGAGGGAAGGGGAGGGAGCAGTGTGCTTGTGGGAGGAGAAGGAGGAGGGAGTGACCGGGAGGAAGGAGAAGCTTTCTCAGTTTCTGTGAGTCCTGCTTGCTGTAGGCTGCAGAATGAACGCAGTTGCTTTCCTCTCGGTCTGAGAGGCAGCTGCTTTTTTTTCTTTTTCTTTAATTTATTTATTTTTTTAGTTTGTTCTTCCTTTCCTGTGCCAGACATCAGTAGGAATCACTGCAGTTTTTTTTTTACCCTTTTACTCACGGTTCTTTTTGGACCTCCCTCCCACTCTTGTGTTATTATTTTTGTGCCTGGAAGTACCATGCCGGTGGTTGGCGTAGCCTCCAAGCTCAGGCAACCCTCCGCGGTGGGCACCAAGCCAGTGCATACTGCTCTCCCCATCCCCAGTGCGGTCAGGGCAGCCACTTCACAGGGCTACATGGCCAGGCAGCAGGAGTTCAGGACAGGTGAGGGCGCCCCGAGGCTCTCCTGCCAGCTGTCAATCAAGTCTGAGTACCAACAGGAGAGTACGGCTGAAGGCAAGTCCAGAGCTGCGACGGAGGAGAGCAAGATCTGCAAGGTTGGTGGAGGTGGACAGACTCCTGCCATGTGTCTGTTTAGTTCATCTGTGTGTGCAGGCAGCATAGTGACACTCCACAGGTGTCAGGGATGAAAGAGCCAACCGCATCAGGCCTGTCAGGCTTGCTCTCTTTTTCAGTGTCTGTCATGCTCTTTCCCCATCTTGGTTTGAGCAGGTGTCTGTCTAGCTCTGAAACAGAGTTCAAGCACACGGCGGTGAGTCATGTGTGCTATGGTGGGATGATGTCGCTGCTTTTGGTCATCAACTAAGAGGGGAAACTAGATGAGTAATACACTGTCAGTGTATTACCTCATCCTGCTGCCCATTCAGTCTGCACATAATTTAGTAATCAGTGTGTGTGTATGTGTGTTACAGGGGGAGAGAGGAGAGTTTAGGGTTTTGATTGTGTGTTTTGAAGTATTAAGATCCCTACCTGGGAAGTGAACCGTGGCGGCTTCTCTATGGAGAGGAAAACTAATACAAGGGTAATAGGTGCTACCTGAGAAGCCCCAAAGATTATGGGAACATGGTCTGAATACACTCTTTTTCCGTGGTTTTCTCCCCATTCTGTCTCCCATGCAGGGTAATATTTCAGATTATCTCAGAAGAGCATATTCTTAATACCCCCAACAGTGTCAAAATGTTGCAGATGGTTTAATGGACGCTCAGAGATCATTGTTAAGTGGTTCACCATACTAAACTCAGGCTGTGCCAAGTTCTTTCCTCTTTGCAGAAATGTTTGGCTCGGTTTCTCAGGCTGCAACAGAGAAGGCGGGGTCGGTCCGTCCTAAGGAGGAAGGAGTTTTCAAAAGTCCCCGCCAAATAGTTTCAGCAGCGCCTCAGCCCGTCCCACATCCAGAACTGTCAGAGCACAACTGAACTTTTCCTGTTTGGCCAGTTGATCCCTCCTTCTCCCCACACTGTCTCTTTCTACTGTTGCAAGGCTTCTTAACAGAGACAAAAAAAAAGTGGAAAGGCTCTGGTTTTCAGACTTTTGAAACTGAACAAAGCTGCAGATTTTCCTCGTGACCTAGAGGAAACGTGGGCAGGAGACATCAAAGCGCAGGTCAGCGTTCCCCTGCTTCTAAATCCGCCCAGTGCGTCCATGAGTCCAGACTACTGCCTGCAGGTTGAATGTGTGTGTGTGTGTGTGTGTGTGGGGGGGGGTCAGTTGTCAGTTGTTAATACAACTGGGTTCCTAAAATCTCCTGCTTGGCCCATTAAAAGTAGCTCTTAGATTCTTTTTGATTTTCCTTTATCTGAGTTTGAAGAAGAGGAAGTTGAAAGCTGATTTGATTTGTGTCAGCATCTATCTCCCATCATATTCACAGGTCCCCCCCCCACACCTTCCTTACTTTATTTATTTAGCATTATCTTCAAGCTCTTTTCGAGCAGAAATGCTGCAAGTGTGCTATGGCTCTGACCCTTGCCTTCCCTTTCGTTGGTGGTTTATAAGATTTGAGCCCTGTTCTAGTGTTCCTATGGATACAGCATCAGTTACTTGAAATGTACAATCAGTGCACCATACTATATTCCCTGTCCTCGGGAAGCTCATAGGCAGGCAGAACTTTCTTGCCTGCCCCAGCCTGTCGGTGTGGGTGAGGAATTGGTGGTATGGAGGGGGTAATTAGTCTGTCTAATTGTGTTGTGTAGTCCCTTGAGAGCTTTACTCTGCAGGCTTTTTCAGAGGAAAAAAGGGAGAGAAGGTGGAGTAAATGCTGTCGTTACTCCTTCATATTAACCAACACTCATTGTTAGGTTTGGAGTCCTATTATCAAGCAGGATCAAGCGTAGGACTGTGTGGATGTGTGCACTGCATGCTTGTTTGCAAACCCCCCCCCCCCCCCCCCCCCCCCCGTATATACAATAGTGGCAGCATGTGTTGGCTTGTTTGCTCGCAGTTAAACATATCCTAACCTGGGTGGTGTTTGCCAAAGTTGGAAAGATTTTTTTAAAGTTTTTATTCATAGGATTTTAATTACTTGGTGGTGGTGAAAAGTTCCACCTGTCTGCTCAAAAAAGAAGTTAATCAAAAGAGTATTCGACCCGTGACGCATTTATTATTACCTCTGTGTTTTTCTGTTGTGGCTGTCGTGCAGAACAACATGCAGTCAGCGTAACTGTGAAATAAGATTGGAACTCCTAGATTACCTACGTTATAAGCATCCAGAGGTGCAAGAGTCAGCATCATGTTACCCTGACAATATTTCTGCTCCTGCAGAATTGAACATGACACATTTGCAAGAAAAAATAAATAAGAGGTTTAAGCGCTGAGCACAGAAGTAGATGGAACGTTTTTCTTTGGTGTTGTGTTTGCAGAAGACAGCAGCTCTGGTGGTGTTTTGAGCAAAGCCAAGGAGGAAGCCCACGTCTTCCATGGTGGAAGATGTGTCACTTCTTATTGTGCTATTGGGGAGTCTAATGGTGTGTAAAGGGCACAGTTAAGCTCCCACTAATCTCATCTGTATGAATACAGTCTGTATGCATTGTGTTATAGATAATCACTCACTCATCTAATACACAATACATTGCACCTAGTTTCATAGGAGTGTCCACACTTTGTGTCTGCATTTGTGTTTATGTCTGTGCACAGACATTTGTTACCTTAAACATTTGTTATGAGAGAAAATACACTGACAGAGAGTAAGAGTAAAGACATGCAGAGCACTGTTGAACATGACGCACAGCTATCAGGTTTTTGAACATTGTGTGATTTGGCCACCAACAGCGAAGAATGATTACCATGACTTTTTACTGCATTTACTTTTTATACTAATTAAATTTGATTCTAGCCACTAGTATGAGGGCGTTAACTTCTTCTTCATTTTCTACATATCTAAAACATATCTATAGTTATAAGTACTGCAAATGGGAACCTTGGTGTTTTTGCCATAAGGACATTTGGTTAACATGAAATCACAAGTACAGCCTATAGATACAGATAGGTAGCTAGCTTACCACAAACTAACATGTACAAGGTGCTTTACTCCATAATGAGGGACACCTCAAACAATTCTTCTACAGTACTGTGTGATAGTAGCTGATAGTAGCTTGAATGTGACGCTAACAAACTTTGCTTTGTTTAAGTTTGGTCTGTGTATTTGCTGCCTGTGTGTCTACAAGTTCCCCGGCTAACGCTAACGTTGCGCAGCTCTCACAAACACTAGCAGGTGGCAGCGTAAGCCTCAAGTTTCCTTTGCGTTGGTGTGCAACACCTGTGCTCTTCCGAGGCCTCCCGTCTTAATCCATCTATAAGATTTTGAGCTGTCAAGGACTCCCGTTTCCCCTCCATGATGGAGACAACAAGGCAAAGCGTTTGCTCTTCCTGTTGTACTCACTGCTGACAGTTCACATCAGTCACTGCCTCTGGCACTGTGGGATGACGAGCTGGAATGAAGAGCTTATCTGAGTCGACTGGGCTTTAATGAAGTGTCAGCGCCACCACCACTGATAGGGAATTATCTTGTGCATCAAGAGTTTTGGCAGCTGTCCAAATCACATTGCTCGGGGACTTATTTAGGGGTAATTTGGAGTTCTTTTTTTAAGGTGGAACTGAAGATTTCACCCCAACTTTTTACTAAATCTGTAGTGTAGAAGAAGAACAGATGATTGGATTCACTGTTATTCATTCTTGAAGAACTGTGTGGGTGTTTATGGGATTTACCTAAAGTTATGTTTGTTCACATTCAAAGTAATGACGTTCCAGCGACAAGCTCAGTTTTTTTCAAACAGAGTTTTTTTACAAATACAATAGCTTTACACCTGTAAAGTACTATAACCAGTACATACAATACAAGTGCCTACTGTAAACCGGTTCTAAAGTTTTCTTTCTCTGCTGTCAGTCTACACTGACATGCCCTCTCTTGTGTCAACAGTAATAGAGCCATACCTTATGTGATGAATGTGTCTTTATCTTAGAAATGCACCTTATTGTATACACACATTGTGAACGTTGCAGGCTGCTGTTTTAGTGGCCTCTGATGTGAGTGAAATGTTATTCCGGAATGTTGCTCCTCGAGAAAATGTACACAAGTGTTTGCCCGGAAGTGTGGATGAGTGCCAGACACACTCAGCCACTTAGAGAACAAAATACATCCTGTTGATTCTCTTTGTGTGTGTGTGTGTGTGTGTGCTTGTGTGTGAGGAGAATAATCAGGGTCTGTTGTTGCATATTTTTCTTGTTCGGTGCATCTCCTGCCCTGACCTGATAATACTCTAGGCAACAACATGGGTGGGTTCAAAGTAGGAAAGTAAGGCGGAATGCCTCAGGGAATAATGTCGGGGTCCGGTGAGTTTGAGTGAGCAAGTAGAATGTAAACAAACCTCTGCTTCCCTCTTTCTCTGGGTGGGCCTGACGCTGTCTGTTTCCCTTGTCCTCTTTCTCTCTCCTTTTAAATTTTTTATCACCTTTTCTTCTCTTTTTCTGCCGGGTTTGCATGCAGGGTTTTCACACTGCCGTGGTTGCATTTGCATGCACGCAATATTTCAATTATTGCTAACACTCCGTTAAGCAATCAAGCCATTTACAGGCTTTTTTGATCAATATCTCCCCATTTTTTCAGGTTATGTTGTATGTATAATTATATACATATATATTAACCATTTATGACACAAATAAACATACATAGACTTGCACGACTTCCACGTAGGCAACCATTAGAGTTGAATGTAGCCTCTATTATTTGTGTGAAAACACATTTTGTACATAACACTAAACATGCTGCTTATATATATTTACATGCATAAAAAAAAGTTGCACATAGTACTACCAACACTGTCACTTATAATCATCAACATTTACATTTATTAGCTCTATGACTGTGACATTTGCATCTGTTATTAACATTTGGAGGGATATAAAGGAAGAGCAAGAACATGAAAAGGAAACTTTTGGAATATTTGATCATTTGTCAGTCATCACAATCTTAGATAACCACAGTTTTATCGGTGATGATGCATTTATGGTTTTGTCCGGCACGTCAGTGGTCAAAGCGTGCTCTGGTTGTCTTCCTGGCTCTCACTCAGCTCTCGCTCGTCCCCCTCGAGTGACTCTGACACTGCTGAAACAACAGAGAGAATAGAGGGAGCGGGAGGGGGCCAGCTTGTTCCAGCAGAGGGAGGGGTTTGGGGGAAGGTTCAATAGGATGGCTTGTGGAGGGTGTCTGAATTTGTCCTAGTCATGGGTGGTCTGGCTCGCCGTGTGCCGGACTCCATATCTGGAAGAGAAGTTGTCGTTGTGAGGGAGGTGTGAATGCTAACGAGCAGAAAAAGCAGTCTACTTTTTTTCCCCAGCCAACAAGGTCAGGCAGTGGTCTTTAAAATACACTGTGATGGTACTAGAGTGGTTGGTAGGCTCTCATTGATTGTAAATTGCATTCTTGGAAAGGGAACCACAACTTCTTCAACTTCAGTATAGAATGACATGAGAATTGACTTAAAAATTGCCTTGGTTGAAACCGCTGACACGCATAACAAAAGGATGCAGGCCAAGTTTGTTGCTGCAGTTTTTGCCATGATCTCCATGTTCTTGCCGCTGCTCTGCAGGAGCTTGTCCTTGCAATTTTATTGGCATTTTCAGTATGAAGGTCAACAGTCTGTGGTCTGTTCAACAAATTAGAAATAATGTGCTAACAGAGGAGTCCAACCCAGCACACTTGGCCTGATCCAAGTTGGAAACATGACAATGACTTTTGGTCCAACACGTGATTTTGAACCATAAGATTATCAAATTAAACCAAGAAATGTATAAAATCAGATTAGGTTAACATGTGTTGCAGCTGAACAACTACCTCTAATGTGATTCACTCACATTTTCTGCAGTTGTCTGTCCACTTCTGCATCATTCCCCAACACTGCGGAGATTCCTTAATGACCCCTGGGTCAAAATTGGGAAAATATTTCAGACATTATTATTCTTTCCAGTGGTCTCTCTACCTCCTTCTCCGTTTGCTTTTTGTCTTGCACACAGTATTGCCTTTCGTGCCGCGGGGAGTCTGCTGTCGGCCGCGGTGTTTAAATCTTGGAGTGAGAACACACAGTGTTCTGGTGTTTACAGTGCAGCCACACCGGTTAAAAATACCCTCCCCTGGAAGTACAGTCACAGTGTTCACTCCAAAACACCAAGAAAAATAAGACGCTGTGCAAAACAAGTACATGTACATGGGTACAGCAGTGAAATTCCATGTTGGCTGAGGCGTGATTCTTGTATGGATTAGTCAATACTGCCACTTTTTTAACAACAGTGAAGATTACCCAGAGTTAGTGCTTTTAGAAATTCACTGCCTTGCTCAAGCACAGTTAGCCAGGATGGACTTTTGCCTTAAAAGTGGCTTGCACCTGGGTCTCCGCACAATCTCTCTGACCACAAGGGTTCCATAATTCAACAAATAACAGAGATTAAAGAGAACAAAGCCTCCCCCTGCCCTGTTATTGTCTCATCATATTTTGAGGTTTTTCTCTGTGATTCTCATAAGTCTGTTTTGTGTGTGAGGCATCGTGAGGCTGACTGGATGCAGGAAAATGTGCGTGTGGAAGAAAGTTACCCTGCTCTCATGCAGAGGCTGGTATTGCACTAGAACATGCATACATACACACACAAACACACACGTGTGCACAGACTTGCTCCAGGCCTTCTGCTAGTTCAAAGGTAGGCTGGCTAAATGATCCAAGAGAGGGATGGTTCACTCGTTTGTTGTTTAATGATGAAAAAGAAGAAACGCACACATGCAGAAGAAGCATGCATTTGAGACGGAAACCTTTTTACGTATTCCCTGTCATCTATCTGATCCTGTTATTTATGTTTACTTTAGCAGGACATGTGACTGTAGATGGAGATTGGTGTTGCAGGATACAAGCCTGCAAAAGCTTTAATCTAGGTTTAGGTCTAGGTTTTGCTGTCCCTTCTTGTTGAAAGTGACAAGAAATGATCGGGCAACTAGGTGGACATAGAGAACAAAAAATCTAATTGTATCACAAACAAGCAAACACACAATTAAGCTAAGGGCAAGTAATATTCCAGAATAGGAGTTCTGGTTTGTTTCAGGGTTCCCTTGGCTGCATTGTGTAGTCTGCCATTTGCACTGTACCTCAATCTGACCATGTTCACATCATTATACTTTGCTTTTTCTCTGTAGAGTTACAGTATGACGTGTCCAGCGGTAAAAGGTCCTAAATTGAAAGTCAGTTCATCAATCATGTTTAATGGCGAGAGTCTTACCTGAAACTATACTCTTTCTGAATTGTCCTCATGCATGACGCTTCACCCACCTAATGCTCATATAAGGTCAGCAGAGAGAGACACTCAAACACACATGGGATGTTTGAGTGTGTAGCGGTGGCAGATCATCTTTTACCTCCACCTCAGATTTCCTCCATTTGTCTCTCTCCAGCTGTCTGTCAGCAGTCTCTCTGTCTGCTGTGTTTTCTCAGCCGTATTCTCCCCGAATCCCTTCTTTTCACATCTTCCCACCACTTCTTTTTTCCACTCCGTCTCCTGTCACTGTCTTTCTGCTCTTTCCCATTCCCAGCATTCCTCTCTGAGTCCTTCCCTGGCCTCCTTTTCTCATTCTCTCCTGACTGGAGCCTTTCTCGTATTCCACTCCCGCCAACTCACTTACTGGTATTTTCCTTTGACCTCTACCCCCCCCCCCCCCCCCCCCCCCTCTTTGTCATATTCTATTTTTTCTCTCCTTTCCCCCCATCATCTTTTCCTCCCCCTGTCCTTCTCTCTCTCTCTCTCTGTATATCTTTTTCTCTGTGATATTTATAATGAGAAAAGCAGCAGGAGAGAGTTAACACACACCTGGCCCAGTTCTGTCTCTCCAGCTGTCACAGATAACCTTTCCTCTGCTGAACGAATAGGTCTCTCCTCTCTTCTCCTCTCTTCTCTTCTCTTCTCTTCTCTTCTCTTCTCCTCCATAGTTCGTCAATCACTGTTTTATCGTTATCTCTGCAGCGTGTTTAACCATGATCCAGGCAGCTGAAAGGAAACATCTGGGAAAGCCACAACAACCGGTGTCAAAAGTGTCCGACCAAGCATGGACAGGGAGCAAACTTCCTAACGTATCCCATAACACATGCTAACAAGAGCCATCGCTCTGGATGTGTGATGTTTGTAGGCATACATGGAGAATGATTGCTGATGTTATGAGTCAAGCGAGCGGGCTTTGTGGTAGGCTATTGACTCATGGCTCACACAGCAGTGGTGATAGATCACTAACTATCAACATGATTACTGTGTTTCTTGGCACTTGGGAAGAAGGGGTGCTCCTTGTGTAACTGTGACTATACAGATTAAATACAGTTAAATGTACATAGACGTGTGGGCAAAGAGGGTATTTAGTTTTTTAAAAAGGAGTATAACCGATTTTCACCCAGATTTTATGTCCCCAAGCTTTTAAATAGTTGTTTCCTGTTTTAAGAAAACATTGTCCATCAAAATGTAGAGTAAACAAAGTCCCAACAGGCAAAGCACAGAATATGCTTCTGGTCATAGAAAGAGAAAGAGAAAGCAGAAACACAAAAAGCTGCTGCTTTTGCAACATAGCCCTTTAAAGTCATAATTACAATAAAAAATAGAAAAACACAAATGGTCATTGAAATATTGATTTTATAGAAATTGTCAGTATGTTGTAAATAAAAAAAAAATAATGACAGTAATCTTAAAAAGCACTATGTCTTAATTAGTAAAGACACTCAAAAATGCTAATCTCCTTCATCAGGAGTATGCGGGTATAATAATAACCGGCACAGTCTCACTCCTGACTCGTCACATATGGTCAAGGCCCTTTGGCGTCGGGTTTTAATACCCTGGGTACACCTTTAGCGTCATTTTTTGAAGTTTAAGGCTCTGCGGTCAAGTTAGCAACACTTAGCAACAGCAAATATGCAACGTCCGGTTAGACTTTCAAAATAAAAGCGTTTCGAAACATCACCATTTTTAAGCGGCACGTTATTATTTGTTATTTACCATCAAAAACTGACGTTACAGGGCTTCCCCCACTACGTTTAACTATGGCGCTATAGGGATCCCCAGTGCGTTATAAACTAACACCGATGGGTCTTGACCATGAGTCCATATGTGACAAGTTGGGGAGTGAGAACGGGTTGAATTGAAAGTGGACTGGCAAAATAAGAAACAACCCCACAACTGTCATTTCATTCAAATATTGCTAAATCCTGATTCGTGCACCGGTATGTGACTTCACTCATTTCCAAATAAGCTGAACATATTTTATTTAAAACCAATGAGAGCTCAGAGGAAAACCATACAGACATTGTTTGTGTGAAATAACCAAACTGGACAATCATTGGCAGAAAATTGTCTGTTCATGTAGGAGCCCGTCACTCAAAGCAAGAGAATATTTTTAAAGGCATGTAAAATGGGTAATAATAATTATTTCTGATTACACCAAACACCATAATGATATTGCCAGGTTCTCCTACCAGGAGAAATATGGATATAGAATATGAAGGATAGTTGTGTTTTTTAGGGATGGCATCAGCTTGGACATGTTCAAATGTTTGCTAGGCCATGTAGGGAAAAACCTGAGAGATGACTCAGGTTTGCTTCGGTAAAAAAAAGAAAAAAGACTGCCCTTGAAGTTGGTAGTACCCAGGTGTGAATGTTTGTAACAGTTTCAATGTGAAACAGAGTGCTGCTCTACAGCTACATCAATTCATGGGTTACATTTAAGGGTTGACTGTTGGTTGTTTTTGATAAATAAAGAGAAAACACAAACCAAACCTCAGACGCAGATGGCTGGATGAAAAGCTCGTTCTGGTGGGATACTGGGTGGTGGTTCGTTGCTGTACCCTCCCTTGGCACAAGCTTTTACAGGGCGCTTTACAGAGCGAGCACACATGTTTTTTTGGAGCGGTTAGCCCTCACATTTAGACTCATCATTACCCACAACCAGCATCTATGTTCTCATTATTTTTCCACTTTTTTTTTCAATCCAGACATGTCGGTTTTTCTTATTTTCTGCATTTTGTCTGTGCAAGGCTTATGCAAGGGCCAATAAAATGCCAAATGGAAATCATTACTCTTTCTGATATATTTCTGTATGTTTACTCAGAGCAACAGCACAATGTGAGGGATTTTCTTGGGTGCATTTGGTGGATATTTCATTCAAATTGCTTTTAAGTACTGAATGTGCATGCTTGTTTAATGTTAGTGATCAAACCCCTTAACCTTGCAGTGGATTTACGTTGTCTTAGAAAAGGTCATCAGGTCATCCGTTACAGGTGGTAAATTTAGTCAGAAGCAACAAAGAAGGCATGACACAATGAGAAACATCCCTCGGCACATTTATCATGTGAATGAATGTTTTTAGGTTCTTCCATTTGTAGCAAGAACTACTTCCTTGTCTGAAATTCTTAAAAGGGTTATGGTAGAAGGTTTTAAAACCTAAGAGAGTTTAATTATGCATGCAATGCAATGTAAGGTGAATGGAGAAGGAAAATTCTGAAATGTAAGACAGCTGTCAGTTGGCCTTTCTGATGTTATCCTGGCAGTGTTGGTGCGATGCTGCACACACTGAGAGACAGCTCTCGGAGATTTACAGTTACGGAAAGATCATGCAGGTCGAGGCAGACTCAGTGATCCAAATGTAGTCATGAGGTCATATGCTGACTCAGTGGTGCGTGACCCCCTCCAGCCTCTGGCCTGTCTGTAGAGCATTGTGGCAGCATTTGATGTGTCCATGGCCTTTTGGTAACAGTAAATTGAGTGTGAAACTGCATGTTGCAAAGCTGCAACTGGAGCCTTGTGGGTGCGTGTCTATGTCTGTGTGTCTGTGTCAATAAAAATGAAGTGAAATGAGGTCTTTTACAGTAATATAAATTACAAAGCAGTTTTTCAGTAGTAGGCGGCTTGGTGGTTGAGTTTTTAATGGTGCTGTCTCACAGTAAGAGGAATTTGGACTTGATTTTTGGCCTTAGCTCTTTCTGTATGTGGTTTACGTGTTCACACCTTGTTCAAGTATGTTGCCTCCCACCGTTTATAGACATGTAAATTAAGTGTATTGGAGAGACGGTTTCACCCATACGTATGATTATACATCATACTTAATGACAATCTACTTTATGCTGGGTTTCACACAGACCCACTGCAACCTGGATTAGGAAAAGGCTTACTGAAAAACTGAATGAGTGATGATTTTTAGTACCCCATTCTCTTCTTTGACCATATATGAGGTCTTCACTCCATGTTTTGGAAAGCTGAGTCTAAATGATCTGCATCTATCCCACTGTGGCTCACCATTTTCTATTGATAAAGCTGTTCTATTGCCATTCTGCTGTATCTTTATTTTGCTCTTCCTATGGGCTGCAGGTGGGCCTCTTTTCCATCAAAGTGCAAAGCACCTCTCCATTATAAAAATTCATCACAACCTTAGTACTGCTGCCATTCTACTGTATTAAGTTTGCCTATAAAGTGTGTTAACTCTGCCATTAATGAATGCTGAACATAAACTACTGGCCCTTGACAACGTCTCCAGAGATGGGGGGGTTGAAGTCTAACTCCCCTTTCGCTTTCACTTTTCCCTCTCCCTCCATTGGCCTCCTCACAGGGCCAACAAAGCTCTGCTGTTTTGGCCGGAGCAAGTTTTCTCACAGGATAAGTCTCCTGACACACACTGGCGTTTGGTTTTATTTACTGGCTGCTGTTGTTGTTGCTCCCACGTGAAATCTCGTACTCTCTTTTAACAACCCTGCATGGGTTTTTTTGTTGATACATCCTCTGAGGCTTTTTTGGAGCTCAGCTCATTTCCTCTCCCAACCTAAGCGGCCTTGATTGTTGTCACTTAAACAAGCAATGGTTTTGTTGAATTGAATCTGCACGAGACATTGCCAAAGCTTACACCCGATGGGAGCATGTTAATCTGTGCCAAACAAGGGACAGTTTCTTCTGAATTGCTGTTGTTGAATAGCACTCAAGGCTCAAATTTTTCTGCATAATCGTCTTTAACGTAAAGGAGAGGTGTATTACACACAAAGAGAATCTTTATTTCTGTCAACATTTGAAAGTGTTTGGCACAATGCATACATACTTTAGGTTTGAGGGTTCTGCTCATACATTACCCTGTAAGGGAGATTTGTCCAGAAGCCTTGGGCAGATGAGGAAACATCTTCTCTCATAATCCCTTAATGATATGGAAGGACTGTCAGCCATCTTGGACTGAAGAGACTCGTTACTGGAGTCATAATGAGAGGACAAGAGGTTCCTTGTAGCAGCAACCAGGGTTCACATGCTGACGGGCCGCTTGCCAACAGCTTGTCCGACCAAAGTCAGCTGCCCCTTCAGAGATATAAGACAAGAGGCTTTTATATTGCCCTACACTACTCTTCACTGCAGATGTCTTATAGGGATGCGCAAAGTTAAGCATGAAGCCTTTCCTCAATAAAGGTCCCTGGTTGGATTTAGACATTATGGGCTATCCAACCAGGGACCTTAAACCTCAGGACACACAGTAGCACAGAGAGATGTAAGATAATAGTAATGGCAATGGTAATAATGCAAATATCAATAAAGTAAGAATGACAGATTGTTGCAGCGGATGTCGAGCAGGTACATAGGGGCATTAGATGGCTTGCAATCATAGATCCAAACCGTACCACTCAGGAGGCAGAAACACCTGCTGAAAGCAACAGAAGGGGCGTGGAAAAGGACAAGAAAGCACAAAAATTTGGGAGTGGGAAGATGTCATGTTAGTAATGTGGATAATTGGAAAATAATGCATACAGATGGAGAGGGAAGAAGGAAAGGGATAGAAGGAATGAGTCGAGAGGATATGATTCATGTGGAGAGGCTGATGCAAGGTAATTCATGAAAAGATGAGTTGCCAATGTCCCAAGCTGGCGTGTGACTCTTCGAACCCTTGAGGAACCTGGAAGTACAATGGTTGAAAACATTCAGGCAAAGCGATGGCCACTCAGAAAAGGGTGAGTGAGTGACACTACTGTTTCTTTTACTATTCAGTGTTTATTCAAAAAAGATGTGGATGGTAGGAGTTAACTTGCCTCTGGATTGGAAGCAGATGCAGCCACATCATTCAGGTTTAAAAACTTAATCACTCTCTGCATCTGGCTCCCTATTCTTGGCCT
The DNA here is from genome assembly GCF_014851395.1 of Micropterus salmoides. Taxonomy (NCBI): domain Eukaryota; kingdom Metazoa; phylum Chordata; class Actinopteri; order Centrarchiformes; family Centrarchidae; genus Micropterus; species Micropterus salmoides. The sequence continues at coordinate 5,838,142 of NW_024041484.1, forward strand.
TGTGGAGAGAACAGCTGAAGGTAGGATACCTAGAGAGTGGGGGTTTGAGGATGTTGAGGAAGGAAATCGGAGGGTGGGAAGGAAAAGTGTGAGCCTAAAGGGAGATAAGAAATAGTGGTAGTTGTGTCAGGGACACTGCCATGCACCATGATTTAAGCAGCTAAATATTACTCTGTAGGTTACAGTTGGAGTCAAGCCATTTGAATTAAGTTGTGAAAGGGCGTGAGAGGAGAAGAAGGAGGAAAGGAAGTGGGAGAAGGGTGGCGTTCTAAGAGTATATGCCAGGCTGATCTTATGGGATGGGGAGGTGGATGCAATGTGGACCAGGGGCAGATTTTGGACCACAACATCCAAGCTTATATTTTGTCAGTGAGGATTCAAAGTCACCTCCACATGATCTGCCTAAAGCGAAAGCAAATTTATGGTGACCCTTCTTGGGAAATGACAATTGGGAACAACTGACTTGGAGCATATTCCTTTTTGTCCAACATTTTATGGTCCACTGCCTGCCAATGAATCCATCTATCTATCCATAGAGTGAATCACACAGGAGCATCTGAATGACTGAATGTGAGTAGGTTTATGGAAGTGAGGAGACCAGCATCGCCCCCTCCTTGCTGTCATCAGATCGGCACTGGCTGATATTAATTTCCGTGAGCTTGACAGGGGCCATTAGTCTTGGGGAGGAGGCTTGAGTTACGGCGTTTAGGGGGTAAGGATCCTCTGGTGCGAGCAGCAGTATATACACTATGTGTTATACAATAGCCCAGACAACAGAGAGGAGGAGCGGGATAGAGAGAGAAGCTGTTGGACAGACATTATTAGAAGTGCAGGAAAGATAAAATGTTTTTCTTAGCCAGTCCTCCTCGCATACTGGCTGAAACTAAAAGATAGCGACCTGCTCACAACCATCTGTCTTTAGAACAGAAGCTGTTCAATGGCTTTAAATGTAAATATACGCCATTCGCTGTTTGCTAAGCATGCTATCAAGTTGAATGTACACGGAACTGATGCCTACTGCAGAGGGCACCGTGTGTCGGTTGTGGCAATTTGTATGAAGCACCAGGGGAAAGCCTCAATGCTGCGTACCAGCAGATCTGAGGCAGGCTGATTAAATTTGCCTAGACCACGAGGTCCGATCTTTGTGCTGACCGTGTTGTTCACCAGGATGTTTGAGTTCTCCTTGTGATGAGTGTGATTCTCCCCAGATGTGTGGAATGAGCAGGGGGAGGAAGGGCTGGTCTCAGTGGGGCTTCTGGCTGTCTGCTGGTCAATCTCGTACATTGTTTTCCCGGTACACAGAGTGAGAGATAGGCCTTTGGGTTGAAAGGTAATGTCCTCTCCCACAACCACCAAACCTCCACGCAATGACTGATATCTGGGTCAGTCCAGCCGTGGTAACACTCCCACCCAGCAATCTCTCCCTCTCAGAGATGTATTCCATCTGTTGATGGAATACATCGAGTACAGTGGGTGTTCAACAGAATTGACTTGGCTAATTGGTACTGACAAACTGGAAGGAAGGCTTGACATAAAGGTCCAGGTCTAAACTGAACAAAATGTCCGTTGCTCTGACCTGACACAGACAGAGTTTGGGTGAGAAGGAATGGAAAACCTAAGGTGTGTGGTGGTAAAACTTTTTTCTGTTAAATGACTATTCAGCTTCCTACAACACCTTGCTAATAGCTGAGGTGAAGGTAAAGTGTGATACCAGATGCAAGATGATTGGCACAAGAAACAAGTTGTCCAGTTACTTTTTCATAGATTTCAGGTGAGGGCTCAATATACGTGATGCTATTATTTTAAAATGTAAATTTGTTTCAAACAGACAGGAAAGTTAAGCTTTATGGTTGCTGCAGGTTTTCTGGTTGGAAAATGTTTGCAGCTTTTACCTTTTATATACTCCATGCTACCAATTATCATGCATACATACATATTTGTGCATTTGCATGTGTGTGAAATAAAATGTTTGTGTGCATTTGTATGTTGTTTGTGAGTGCACTGAGTAGATTGTGAGTGTGTGTAAAAGAGAGAGGAATGTTTGCCTTTATGTGTGGCTATGTGTGAGCCTTGTTTTCCCAGGTCTCCACTCCAGAGTAGCACTTGGAGCTGAAAGTCCCGGCTGTAACACTTTAATAGCAGAGTTGTTTACTCTTTATATCAACCCACTTCAGCCCCATTTTTGGAAAGTTCCTCTGTGTTTGGAAGCAGCATGTAGACATTTTTACAGCTTACTATGCTCAACACCATCTTGCTAACGGATTTTATGGCCCAATGGTTCTAGAGTATGTGTTTTTATAATAACTTGCAGGTGCAATCAAACTTTGGAAAGTCAGGACAGCCAAATCCTTGATCATAGCGCTTGCTTCTTCAACAGGTTGCTGAATGTGTATGTCTATACTGTGTATGTATGCTGATGTTGCAATAGTTCCATTTCTTGTACAGTGTAGCCTTTGAGTGCTAGCTCCAGATGTTGCAATCCTGCTCAGCTATTTTTTGCAGGAGATTGTAAGTTACTTTGTCATGTAAAAAATAATTAAGAAAGAAGTAAGAAAGAAGAAGAAGTTTTATATTAGACAGAACAGTGTCTTTAGTCAGAATGTGTGTATCTGCAGGCTAATATCCAGTCATTATTGCAAAATAAGCTTCGACTGGTTATGTCAAAAAGTGTTTATGACATAATGACCAGCTTGCTATGTATTAGTTTACTTACATATATATACAGTAGCTGCTGCAGATAAATCTTAACTTGAACCACAACTACTGATCAAAAGGCTAGGTGCAAACATTCGAAAGGATTTGCAGCTTATCTCATTTAACATCTGACATTTTCACAGACATCCTAGTAAAAATGTCAAAGCAGCACCTTGCAGGACACTTGGATCATACTGTTGTGTTAGCACGGTAGCCCCGCTGGGAACAAGATCGCAAACCCTGGCAGTGACTTCCACAGGGAATTTGTTTGCTTATCTTCAGAGCAAAATATGACAGTTTGCCCAGAAGGTATTACTGTATGCATTGTATTAATATCGCAGCTGCACACAGCCATGAAGGCTTCACCAACACTACAATTATTCTGCTCAAGCCTGAAGGGGAAAGTGCCATTACAATATGATGATTAAAGGTGATCCGTGCTTGCCAGGAAGTTGACATTTTCAATATTTGGCTGCAGCAACAGCCTTGCATTGCACGCACTCTGAAACTTTTCATCTTGTGTCGGGGTAACGGTTCCAAATGGAGCAGTGTGGGAACTTGACTCTGAAGTCTGTGATGGGAGGAAAAACTGATCAGTTTGATAGGGTTTGTGTGTGTGTGTGTGTGTGTGTGTGTGTGTGTGTGTTGCCTCATGGTGTTTACAACTGTTATATTCCAGAAGTAAAACCAACCGACTAACTGGGAGGAATCTTGAACAATAAAAGATGCATTATGAAGATCTCTTTTTGCATGAAAGTGAAATTTTGTTTTCCTTGTAGTATTTCAGAGTACTGTAGTTTGACAAATATATCGGATTAGTGTTAAAAGCTGGTATGTAAAATAGTGTTGCAGGGGTTGTCTCAAAGGAACGAACCTGTGCGTCAAACCTGGGTTTAATTCATCAGAATAAATACATCTGAATGAATGATAACTATATAAGCAATGTTTAACATTATTAAGTGTTAGCATTAGTTGTAGATGTCACCATCATGGAGAGACAAGGTGGTAAGAGGAAAGAGGGACACTTTAACCTAAATGAGTAATTTTGTCAGCAGACAGTCAGTGTATCAAGAGGTGGGGGAAACATTAGGAGGGAATTATGGGTACATTTTCCACCGCTGTCCTCAAATCTGCCAAGCCCAAACACCGACCTGAGACAGCAGCCAGCTTACTTAGTGGCTGCACTCTGTCTGTCCTCAGCATAAGACACTTCAGCTAATGTTTTGGGCTGGAGCATTAGCCGCACTGGGTGAAAATATGTTTGCCTTGGAGGTGGCAGTAGAGCCGGTGAGCACTGCCATCCATGTCAAGTGGTACACCGTATAATCCCGTCCAGAGCGAACTTGGACGCCTAACGTGAGGAATTACATCTGCGGTTGTTTCAACACGAGCCTGAAGTGGTCGGCCCAGAGGCAATATCCCATCCAGAGGTCAGAAGGGGTGTAATTAGGGGAAATCTGTTTAAATATTTTAACATATTTATTGATGCTCTGTGACATGTGGAATTATGCCCCTATTGCGTCAGGACTGCACAGGCTTCCCAGTAAGTTCTCTTTAGCGGCGAGCCTCCATCTGTCCTCACTGGAAAAATCGCATGGTCTCCATCAGTAAAGCCGACTGTCCGCACGTTTTTCTGTATCAATACTCTTTGCAGGCTTTGATAAGTCACGCTCACCCTGAGGCAGTTGGGAGTCGGCGTTGCTTCCATTTTTTGCCCACTGGCATCCCGTCAACACTCTCCTCTTTAGCTTTTAACGTTCTCCTCTCTTTCTTTCTCTGTTTGTCCTCCACTCCACCTTCACTTTCCACCACACAACCGTCATCACACACGCACGCACACACTTTCCACAGCTAGTCTCTTCACTGAATCGCTGAAGCTTTGAGAAAAAGGCGGTCCAGAGGTCACAGAAGCACTGTGGTTTCAATCTGGGATGGAGAATTTGAATAAAAAAAACTATTTAGTCTGTATTAGTGCTCTTAAGCAAGGCATCGGGCCTGTAAGTCCTCTGCTGGAGCTGCTCAGCAGCCAACAGATGAAGACTTCCAGACATGAAAGAGTGGAACATTGTGAGTATGAAGTCAGGCACTGCTGCAAATGCATGCTAAGTCAACCTTCCATGGATAAATAAAAACTTTTAAAAAATCCAGATTTAGGTCCAATCTTCCTCACGACCCACTACAAAAACATTAAAGCCCAAGAGGCACTTTTTATGTTGCAACATATTTTTCTCGTAAATTACAAAAATTCAATGGACCTCCTTTTTCAGCGGTGTTTTTTAAATTTATCTCTCACGCCACAGACACAAAAACACATAACGCTGGGCCTTTCCAAATGTCTTAGAATGCTCAGTGGATCATAAAAACTCAAGGGTGGTCGCCTGCGCTGTGCACTGTGCACACAGGCCAGGATCAGCTGATAGGGACTGTTTACACCGGTCAGCTGCTGGGAGCCTCAGACCCCTGTGTAGAGCATTGTAAACACTGCGCAAGTTATCTGGAAGTTGTCTCCCCCGCTGTCTGTCCACAACATTGACCATAAAGCGCTGCTCTCTCATCCTGAATGGGCCTCAGTTGTTAGGGAAGCCTCTGTTTGTGTCTTGTTACCTTCCATTTTGAGACAGAAGCTGGAAATTAGTTAGTAGCTCGTAATTGCAACCTCTGTATGTTCTATCGGACCAGTTCAGAAATATGAGCTGGGAAACATAGATGCCTATAGGAATTTCTTTAACCACTGCCACTAATATATAATGCCAACAATATTTGGGAACATTGGCTAGCTTGACTGAACTGCACAGTGTGGAATACAGTTACTTTTAGCAATATAAACATGTAATAAATAATGCTGTTTTCTCTTTACAGGTGTTGACGTGAGATTTGAGGAATGCTGGGGTGGAGAAAGTTTCCTATTTATGAAGTGAATCATCACTTTAAGGGCTGTTCAATAGTATTATTCATTTTCAGAAGTCAGACTTTCCAACATTCTGACCAAACGGTTAGAGGAAATACACTCACTCACACAGACAAGACACTGTTACTTTGGGAAGGCAGATACATGGAACATTAGCAGCCTTAAGGCCACGCTCAATTCAGTGTGCTAAACATGGAACTGAGGCTGTCAGCATGGACCAGAACCACCGAAGTGCTGAAGGAGTGGGTGAGAGTATATGAGAGACAATATGAGAGACAAAGGAAGAAAGAGAGAGGCAGATGTAGGGGTGGTCTTCACACCCTCACACTCCACACATCCTGTAAACACACAAGCTCAAGATGGAGATGTTGGCTTCACTGCTTTTCTATAGTGAAACACATGTTGCTCTTTTGTTTTGTTCACAAGAAGTTTTTTGACATGGGGAGGGGGGCTGTCTTTGTAGAGGTCATAAGGAATGATTGATTAAGGGTTATTAGAAATTGGTGATGGCGCAATGGATAAGATGCCTGCCTTTGGTGTGAGAGACCCTGGTTCAATCCCCCACTGTAACCCCCCACCATTGTGTCCCTGAGCAAGACCTCTGACATATATTGCAAAAGTCGCTTTGGATAAAAGCGTCAGCTAAATGAATCAATGTAATGCAATATAGACGTATTTTGTACGTATGGTAAAGACCAAGGACTTTTTATTTAGCGTGAACTAGCATGAAGAAGTTAGTCTATCTATTTCCTTTACACAACGCTGTCAATGTCGGAGACCCACCTTCAAATAACTTATAAGCAAGCAAGTGTGGAGCCTAACTAATTAGGATAGTCATGTTAACGTTAGAATACAGCCGGGCTGTCGAGGTTAGCAAGCTGTAGCTGCTATCGATTGCACCCCCAGTAATTCTGTGGGAAACACTGTACTGTGCATTTACAGATGAGGAGAAGAGGATTATCTTAAAGCTAATAAGCCTGTTTCTTCCATGCTGGCATTTCACTGACATGCTGCAACGTAACACTGCCCCCTGACGATCAAATCACCCATCGGTGATCTCAAGTAGCCATGATCAGACGATATGAAAATAGATCGAAAAAAAAAGAAAAGATCGCCCAAGCCTTTGCCTGATTATAGTCTGCTAGCTTGGCTGCTGTGAGTCTTGTTTTTTCATGCCCCTAAGTTTTTTTAGATTGTTGGACACCTTCCGGTAAGTTTGTATTTTCAACACTCTTCCAATTTCTATGTATCCCCTGAACCGGATTAGGATTGGCTGTCTTTTTAAAGGACACCTCAGCGAGGATGATGCTTGCTGACTCTGGTTCCATCCAAGTTTTCAGGTTAGCTAAGAAAGTCTGGCACCATAAATGACTTTGTCCTCACAGCCAGAGGCACATTTCACACAGCGCAGTTTCATAGCAGCATAATAAACAGCAACAGTGATGACTAACTTTTGAGCCCATATCATAAAGCACATGGCACATATTCAGATGTTCTGTGACTTTGCAGACCATTCAAAAAAGTGGCAGCTTTTTTTTCTCTCGCAGGCCTGTTGCAAGGTTCAGGGTTGCAACCCAGTGTCAAAGGGCATTGATTTGTGCAATTTTAATTGGAATATTTGGCAAAGACATCTTGGCATCTGATGTGGGGAGATTGTGCAAAACAAAGTGACCTCTGTTTGATAGCCTTTTCTAGTTTTTCTCTGAGAAGCTGGAGTTGTTTCAGACTGTATCCAGGCATTTCATTAAGCAGTGAGGAAATACAGACCACAGCTCTCCCTCACATGTCTTGATGGATTGTGTTTTTAGGGAGGGTGCTGTGGGGCCAATTTAGATGCGGTCATAATTGTTTCAGTGGTCAGTTTTTATAGTGGGAATGTGAGAGGGCTTTGATTGCCAGTTAGCAGTTATTTTGCATGGAGAGAAATCAACTTTTAACTCTGCTCTCTGACCAGGTCTGATCCGCTTCCCAGTTCAGTTCAGTTCTCACTGAGGAACATTAGTTAGCAGATATGATTTAATAAAAAGAACATTGAAAACATATACCAAATCACAAAATGCCTTACGAACATGAGCTGATGAGACCAGACGGAGAATTAATAGCTGGTTACAGTGCAATAAAACATTACTCATCCATGCATAATATTAAGTTACATACACAAGACTGTGTGAGTTCATATACAAATTAAACAATCATACTTATAGGGAAAATACAGACTGGGAGACTGGGTGTATGTATGGCTTTAACTAGAGAGGGGGAGAGCATGTGGGGGTTCAACTTTTACCTTTTTTTTAAAACAAGAAATGCCCTCATCACATTAAGGGCGGAATCTAGTTTATTACAACTTAGGTCTTGTTTTATAGATTTGACTATAATTCTTATCAATAATACTGACATTTTTTGCCAAGTAAATTGCTGAGATCTAAGAACATGGGAACATTTGCTGAAAAGATGTGTGATGGGGCAAGAAACACGGTAAGATGAAGAAATAAGTTGTCCTGTCACTGTTGCAATTAGCTTTGTTGTATGCAGCACATTTTATCCAATTTATAATTGGTGGATAACAGGTGTAAACAGATGAATGGTGAGAGACAGTTTCTAAGACCCGGGCTCCTCTCTGGTCATTGTTGCACTGGCAACAAAACACTCCCTAAATCTGTCTCAGTGAGGAATGAAAATGTATAATTAAGCTAGTTTCCCCTCCGTCTCAATATCTGTGCTGTGTGGTGGATGATATTTGCACATGCTTATGTGATTCACAAGCTCAGCATTTCATCCTGATAATAGCAGCCTATTTTGTTCTAAGTTACTGCGTGGCTGGAGAAGTCTCCTGTTTAATGTAGTGTTTTCATGTTTCTCAATTGCGCTCTCGTCTCTTAAATCTCCTTTCCACTGGTTGCTCTGATGAAAAAAATCACTTCTGCTTCTCTCTCTCTGTTTTTAATACTTTAGTTTTTTCTTGCTGTTATATATCTTTTGCTCAAGTCCGTTTTATATTGCCTCTCTGTGATTACAGAAGTCTTTCTCACTCTTGAATATACTTGCTTGTAAAGCCACCCTAACCATTTTTTTTAGGTTGTCTCACCATAAGAGACAGACATTTTTGTTAAGCATTAGTTTCTGAGCCAAATTAGTACTTTGTAACACTATTTAAGTAATTGCTTAAGACTATTCCATGTCCAGTTTGAGGGCAAAAAGTGGCCAGTTAAGCACAATGACTTCTTTGTTGAAACCAAGCTGTAGTTCTTTTCTCATAACTGTACGGTAGAGCTTTTTGGGTGTTTGCTGCTGATAACACTGCTCAGCCATCTTGAGAATAGGAGCGTGACTCCAACTACCTTCATCGGCTACCAACACCACTGAACAAAATATAGCTGGTTCAGTGTGTGTTTCAGTATCAGTCTGTATCTAGACATTACCATGGGTGCGTGTCTGGTGGATTCGCTTCAGCGGCTTTGCTCCAGCAATACAGGAGCTCAGCTCTGCTTTGATGTTGCGAGGTCGAGACCCATCCCAGCAGGAAGCGACAGGAGTAACTCGCCTGTCAGGAGGACCTCGTCCGGCCAGCCAACATCTGTCTGGACTAACAGAGAACACAGACACAAGTGTGTCTGAAGAATAGAGCAATGTTCATCAAGTTAGACCTGGCTGAAAGATAACCTTCTGCCTCACTTTGTTATCAGAGGAGGAAGAAAAGTAAACTGCTGTTGCTCTCTTGCAGACGCATTCAAATACACAACATTTGGAAGGCAAAGTCAAGCATGAATGAAAATCCAAATATTTCGATTTTTATACCATCCTTTTTGCACACTTCAGAAAGAGAAAAGAAGTCAGAGTGTGTGTTGAAGCTGAAACAACTGTATCATTTGTAGTCATCGACTGTGTGTGCATGCCAATGTGATGTCATTGAGTATTTTTCCTCTGGAGCTTCAGTCTGAACACTGCAAGCTCTGACAGACAGAGAGCTGTCTGATGTCTCTGTTTGAAGTGACACTGTGATGCTACCTGGGTTTGCAGGCCGTCATTCTCAGCCCAGAGCTCTCAGAAAAGACAGAATGTCTGTTCTGAGAAGAGTCTGGAGGTGTATCTCAAAGACTGCCGTAGCCTCTGGAGTTTGTGTGTGCGCGTGCTTGCATGCTTGCAGATGAAATACAATCATATACCTCTAAGACATCTGGTGTGTGTGTGTGTATGTGTGTGTGAGAGAGAGCGCTAGCAGACAAAATACGATATGCCACAAAGGCAAACATAGCAGTTGAAGCTGTGTGTGCGCTAACAGGTGAAATGAGATATTCCACAAAGACAACCGTGTCACTTGGATTTATGGTATGAGTGTGCTTACATGTGTGCGCTAGCAGACAAAATAAGACACACCTCAAAGACAATCCCGGCGCTTGTTCTTGTTGTTGTGTGAGCGCGCTGGCAGCAAAAGAACCCTGTAAAACCTCAAAGGCAAGCGTAACATTTGTGTGTATCACTTGTGTGTATGTGTGTGTGTGTGTGTCCGGGGAAGCTGTCGAAGTGTTGACATTCTCCTCTGAAGTCTCCTCCAGTGGTCGGCTTGGGTTCCTAAGAATCAACATGAAGCCCTCTGATAATAACTGACCCATCCATACCTGTCAGTCCACTTCTGACGCCTCAAACCACCTCACTGCATGGCCTGCCTCCTAGCTTTGAAGTGTCTGTTTCTCTGCGTGTGTGTTTGTTGACCAGATTCCCATCTTGTAACACATAGACACATACTGTCTTTTGCACACTTGACATGCTCTTTCTCTGTGTCTCTAAACAAGTTTGTATCCACCTCTTTTAAACTTGAGTGGAACCCCCAGGAATTTGAAAAAAAGTTAAATAATATGAAAAGATTGTGTAATGCAACAATTAGGTTGACATTTTTGGTTTTAAGTGAAATATCTTGATAACTATTGATGTTTTGCCATGACATTTGGTACTGACATAAATGCCCCCGCCCCCCCTTAGGGGGAATTGTGATGAACCTTGGTGACTTTGGTATAACTTTTCATCCAGCGCCATCACTGAGTCAAAATTATATTTTTTTCCAAATTGTTTTATGACCTAATATCTGCAAAAGTAATGAGAATTGGTTATACTTTGTGCTGAGTGGGCTAAACAAAAATAGTGAGCATGTAAAACGTTATACCTGCTTAACATCAGCATGTTAAACATTGTAATTGTGAGCATGTTAGCATGCAGAGAATAACATTTAGCTAAAAAAAAATGCTATGCCAAAGTACGGTCTGACAGAGCAGCTAGCATGGCTGTCGGTTCTTGAACATGTTAATTGTCTACATATAAAGCATGTAATATTTTCACTCCCCAATACATACTTTCCCTGCAACAAGAGCAGCGGTATCAGGTGTGTACATTGCTGCAACCCCCTATTTGATTCCGGATACCATTACTTGTTGTATGTCATTGTCTTTTCTATCACCAGAGCAGCAGATACAATTAACAAATTTAATAAGTAAAGATAAAACCCAAATGCCATCTAATGGTTGGTGCACACTAGAGGGTTTTCACATCTTTTAACCATAAAAGTAGTTGAGGGAAAGATTTGTGAAGACACATTTTAACATGTGATTTTTGCCAAAATTTATATTATGAGACAAAACTCCTGTCCTTTCTCCCTATGTGTCTCTCTAATCTAAATACAGACGCACGCACACATACACATACGCATGCGCACACACAATCATTTGACTACGCTACATTTATCTCTACAACTTTGTCCCTTCTCGTCCCCCTAAGCAGGAAACAGCAGATCAGGACAGGTTCCCATGAGGATAAGATAATACAATAACCACACACACACACACACACACACACACACACACACACACACACACACACACAGTCTGCCTCGCCTACAGCCTCCTGTTGGGATGGCGGCGTAGCAGCACCTGTTTGGAAGCGCTCCAGCTCCGCCCGGCTCATTTCAAATCACCTCCCCACTATAGCCTTTTCATGTATTTTACAGCCTTGTATCCAGTTCAGCGCTGAGCAAACCAGGCTTGTTGTTGTGTGCTTATCCCAGTTAAGACAGGTTTTGCACCTGCCGGCTCAACATACAGCTGAGGGTAGATAGTATTTAAAGATTAATCACTGAAGGCACTTGCTGCACTCTTATTTTGGCTGAATATGCAATACAAAAGTTAGCTTGTTTTTAAATTCAGCTCGCTTTAGCGTGTTTAAAAAAAGGAAATAAGCGCTAAATTGGGTTTCTGTGAAACATGCTTTCAATGTGTTACATTAAAACCTCTTTATAGCCTTAAGACTGCAAATCAGCCTTTAACTTATCCTCCTTATCTTGCACGCCCCCTCTGGGCCTCCACATGCGGCCGTTAAGCACATGGACAAGATTCACTTCCAGCGTCAAGCTCTCACTAGCACTGAGATGAAATCCAGGAGGGATTGGCTCGGCCAGCAGGAGTTCCTGTGTTGCAACTGTTCTCTCTTCTCTGAGCATGCAAAAAGCCCATTTCTCACAAAAGAAAGAGGAGGAGGAAGAAGAGGACGCTGCCCCGGGGAGAAGCATGAGTTGACACTGTCGGAGTTCATGAGAAAGGAAACGTTGGGAAGAGAGAGGACTGGCAAGATTATGGCGTTAATGATTTGCAGGGTTATTGTTTGTGATTTGTGGCTTTGCATGAACAGTCAGAACTCTGGTATTAACCAATCATGAATAGTGAAAGTAATTTCTTCAAAATATATCTTTCCAGCCAATTAATCTGTGACTATCTTATGCGTGCATCTTATTTGGCTCATTTGTGTATTGTAGCAGGTTGGTTGAACATAGAAAAGATGTGCTTAGTTCATGAAAGCCCTCTAAATCCCAAGTGGCTGGTGTCTTTTCCCATGAAAAATCATGTGACGCACAAGAAATTCGGCTTTTTACATTTCCGATATCTGTCTAATATCTTTCAAATACAGGAAGGGGTTTTGGGATAATTACTAAATGAATTGGAAACACCAACAGAAACTCAAAAAAAACCCAAAGAAAAAGTGTCCTTCACAAACTGTCACCAAAGAAGGACAGAGGTGAAGCAATTTTATGTTGACAATCTCTCTGACCGTATATTGGTGTTGTGGTCAGTTAAGGCTAGACCCTAGACAAGGCTGCCGGGATCAGAAACGTTCGAGAGCGGTCATGTTGCGTCTCACCGCAACCGCATGATTTTTCAAGGTCCTGATCTCGGCATGCCACACGACTTTGTGTCAAAGTTACTCTCCCCACATTTCAAGGTCGCTGGCAAATCAAGTCTGCCAACGAACGCCGCAGAGAGGCAGATGCTTTGCTTTCACATCATCTGATCCAGAACGGAGGAAATAAAAGGAAAACAAGAATATAAGACGTGCAAACAAAAGGAGAGGGAGCTGAGATCAATGGAGGAAACACAACTAAATAAAAAAAGGATTTAAAAGCTTCACAGAGAAACAGAACCCCAAGAGTTTTTTTTTTTAAATGAAACTTTTCTTGTTTTCATCAGATACAAGATACAGCAATACAAGCTGACAATGGCCTGGCAACAAGGAGGTCTCAAGTCAGTGAACTGCCGTGTTTTACATCTGGTCTCATTTCCTGCTTGACGCAGATTGAGAGAGATGAGATTGCGGTGCGGAGTCGCTCGCTTCAGGAAGGAAGCGTTATCAGGCGGATATTGAGCGAGGATGTGCTGCGGAGTCATTTGGAAGCAACAAACCCAAGGAAGCAACTTCGGCACTCCTCCTCCTCATGGGTTACCGTGGCGACAGGCCCTACTAATCCACTGACACACTTACTAGATCTCTATCTAGCTCTGGATTCAATTAGCTGGGTTTGTTTGGGAAGAGATAAACGGCCTTTATTAAGCCTTTGATATCGTAATGAGAGGGGATAGGAGGCATATGTTTGATTCTGTTTAGGAGTCAAGATAAGAGATAAGAGAGAGAGGGAGCTTATCAGTGACATTGGAGGAAAGGAGATTAGTCTCAAAGCATTAGTGGCAATGTAACATGATACAGTGGTTAATGATGTGTAACAAACATGCTTACCCTTGCCTCTGCTTTGTTCAATATGCAAGGAAGGGAAAAGAAAACGGGATGAATATTGTTAAACCATAATTTGTTCGACAGGGTTGCCCCTGCAAAGATGAAATTTTTCCAGCTTGTTCTCAGTGCATAATTCCTTTTGACAATTACACAGACACGGCATTCATCTTTTATGGCATGCTAATTGTGTTTACCAGCGGTCACGGCGGCTTGTTTGCTGGCTCCCGTCAGTCATGCGTAGATACGAGCGCTGCTTTTCCAGGGAAGCCTCTGTCCTCATGTCACAGAGCTACCCGTGGGTTCGGGAGTGTGCTCTTGCACCCAGAAACAACTGTTATCAAACTACATTATCAAATGCAAGTACCGGGTAAGTACCCACAAAGATTTGTGAGTGCTATTTGGTGCCAGAAATGTCAATGGAAGGTCCATTACAGGTACTTCAGGAATGGGTATCACACAGATCCAACAGTTTTCAGGTGATGTTATAGAAGCAAGGGTAAAAAGGCTTTGTTTTACCCAGGATATGTCAAAACATTATTTTCTGCTACAAAATCACCTTTCAAAAGTACCAATATCAATGCCACCAAGACAGATTCACCTGCATTCATTATTCCCACTGAGTCTGATTGTGGCCAAATCTTTTGTACCGCTCGTATGGACTTTAATACTCTACAGAGCCAACCGGGCCCTGCTGTGTATCTCCACAAAGGCAAGATAAATCAAATCCTCATTTGAATTCTCTATAGCATGCCCTTTACTTTCTTCCTCCTGCTTGTTACCTTAAACCCCTTGGAACAAATGAAAAGTAGGGAGTGAGCGGGGGGAAAGTATGAACCCTCTGGTTTTGGATTGAACAGTGAGGTGAATCTGACTGGCAGTAAGAAAGAAGTGTTGTTCAGAGGCACAACACTCTTTCTGCCTCTTTCTTAGCTTCTAAATCAGTGAGTCATTGGTATCGATCAACAGTCCCTTTAGCTCCCTGCAGATATATTACAGTCATTTTGTGCCACTGGAAGTAAATCGCCCTTCAAACAAGGGTGAAACATTATAGGTGAGAAAAAAATAATCCAAAGCAATAGACTTGAAGAAATTTATAGAAAAATAACCTCTATTCTCTCCTCATTCCTCATTATTTGTGATTGATGCAATGGTCACCAAGTCAGCCTTTGATGCAAAATTCTGTTTTTGTGACTGATAGTAGCACTGACACATCGACTGTCTGCAAGTCACTTCTCACATTAGCCTCTACAATGCCATCAAGCCTCTGTTGCAACGCCCAGCACTCTTATTCTCCCTCAGTCTTTACAGAAGTAATTGACCATATCAGCTTCTGATGTGCTTCACTGTTGCACAACCTTCCAAGATGCTGGCAGCCACATTCCTCCAGAGCTCGGGGCAAGGGGATGTACCTTTCCAGTCCCAGAAATGCAATACTACTAGTTTGTTTGACAAATGGTTGAGGGCGAAGGTTGACCCCTGAGGACTGCAAGCTGGCACAGCTCAAGGAAGCTTTCAGATACCTTTAGTGAAACCTCCGACTGACTGTCCGCGTAACTGTGTCAGAGCGATGGGCGGTGAGTTTGAGCCATACGGAACTGACAGCTGATTTTCTTGCAGAGATGTGTGAGATTGTGCAGCAAAGAATGGTGTCATTTGCGTTGGATTTATGAAAATGTATCAACCACACAGTGTCTCAGTTTCTAATATGCAGCACATCCTCTCATGGTAAAAGAATATGGTATATATCATCCTTTCAGGTGGCCGAATAAATAAAACATTCCAATCTAGTGTTTATATTAGAAGGCAAGATGGGCTGAAATGACGATGTCTAAAATTAAAAGTTAGGTTATTTGCTTTAGCATATCAATCATTTTAGTCAATAAAACAAAGACCAAAACCCAGTTTCAGGAGATTATTGAGCTATTGTGTCCTTTGATGGTGTAATTGCAGTTTCAGATGCACACATTTCTCAGGAAGACCCCTGTTGATTGAACAATACTGCTAAATTTGAGGAGTGTGCTCATGCATCTGTGCTATTAGAGTAGCGTGTTCATGTTTTCTCAAAGGGACATGTTATTGAGATAAGGACGGTTCTGACAAACCTTGTGTTTACCAGATAGCTGGCTTTGTTTACTGAAGGTCAGTCTGTGTTTACCTGACCCGTCTGGGGTCACTCTGTCTGTGGGAAGTACTTCCACCACTAGTTAGGTATTGTAGCACCTGGAGGTGACACACATTCCTGGCAGCGGCAGCGTTCTGAGGCACGCTGAGAAATGTAGCACAATGTGGGAGGATATGTTTACCAGCACTTTGGATTAACGTACAATGAGACGTGCTGAACCGTTTTCTCATATGGGTGCGATGTACCTGATGCACTGCCGGCTGATGTTGACACAAATGTATGCTGGCGCTCCGTGCACTGATGCTGTGAAACATATGTGAGGAATTACAGTGTACAGAAAATGTGTGAACAGGTGTTAGTCACATTTTCATTAGATTTTTCACCCACTTAACACTGAAGGATTTACAGATATGCGATGCTCACTGCTGGCACTTATTTGTACAGCTGAGTGTAAAGTACCTTGTTCGAAGGTACCTTTTGTTTTTAACCTTTGACCTACTGCCACCAAAAAACCTGTATTCAACAACAAATGTGTAAATACTTGCCATTTAAAAACAATGGCCTTGCACTGTGAAAATGCTTTTGGAAGTTTTGCGTGAAAGCAGAGTAGCACCAGGAGTGCTAGTAGTTTGAGCATAGCAGTGGGTCTAGCAGTTGTAGTAGTAGCCGAAGCAGCTGTAATAAAAGTTATATCAGAAGGAGTTAGCATTGTAATGGCAGTAACAAAGGTGTGATAGGAGTAGTAATGGCAGAAGCAGAAGAAGTATTAATATTTGTAGCAGTAGTGATTCCAGAAGTATTGTTTCTCACTGTAGCAAGACAGGAAGGTAAGGGGCATTCAAGGTTAAAACCAATCCTGCCAGATGTTGCTTCCAGCGGGGGCACCAGTCACTGGATAGAGCAGCGTGGATCCAATTCCACTTCAATCAGAGCCATTGACCCTGCTGAAAAATAAAGAGGGGAGGGCGATATTTCAAAATTAGAGCGCACATGTGTGTGAGTGCACGTGCACCCGCTGCCTGTGTTCCCTGCCTGTCCTTACAAACTGTTCTATGAGACGCCTGGTTGCTTCATTTGATATATGTCACTTCATTTCTCTTTTCATCGTTTTCTTTCTGCCCCCCTCAACTTTCCCCTTCCCTTCTTAGTAGATCCTCTGTATATTAGGGCAGTAAAATGAGGTTCGTGGTGATCGGGGCAATTTCCCCCATGGCTGCAAAATATCACTTTCTCCCTGTTGGGGGGATGGATTACTGACACGCACCACAAAAACCAAGTGGCCCGCGGTTTAAGGTTTCAGGGGCCCACACATTCAAAACCCTCCACTTCAGATGAGCGTATCGTCTACAAAGCCTGTCCTGGGATAGCGGTTTTTATTGGTGAAAATGACTCACTGTTTTTTAATGATTTAGTCTCATTTTGAAGAGACAGACGTCTTGATGTCACGTGGCCTCAAAGCCATGTGGAACATTCTGGGTTTTAGTGATAATTAGGGGGTTGCCCACTTTCTTTAAAAAAAAAAAAAAAAAAAAAATCTGATGGAGGATTTTTTTTTTTTTTTAATTTTCCAATGCCAAGAATATTTCAGTCGAAAAGGTTGCAGTGACCTCAATGGATGATGGATGGCATGGAAAAGGCACAGAGAGGAACAGAAGGACAAGGACGAAAAAAGAGCCCATAAAAGAAAAAGCCAGTCCTTAAAAAAATAAAGTAATTTATTTTAGAGGGCCCAAAGAAGTGGAAATTAAACTTAAGCACATGTGTCTCTAGTATCCGCATGTGTGAGTTCTATTAAAAAATGTCATAAATGACGTAAATGTTCTGATTGTTCTTGTTTTGCAGCGATTTAATTTGTGATCAGTCAAGTAAAAAAATAATCACTGCAGGTTATGAATTTGTATCAATATAATAGTCTGATATGATGCCTGCTTCCCCAGTGCATGACGCCACTCACTTTAAAGCGCATGTGATCGGCACACACACACCGTGGCTGTTAGGATTAATTGCCGCGGAGCCAGAGACTGCAGGAACTTGGTCTTGCACTCACGCTCACACACACAGTGCCATTTCCACCCACATTTGCGAAGCCACAGACACGTTGTGCTGCTGTTCACACCGCAGTGACTGAAGGCAGTGAGGTGCCTCAGCAGACAAAAAGACACTCCAGGTCGAGAAGGTGCAGGCGTCTAGTGCAGCTCCGTGTTTCGAGCATGTTACTGCTAGAATACTTTAAAAGTCTAGTTTTCCAAGCTATTTATTTTTTCTTACTGGAAAAAAAAAACTTGTCTACGGGAGATTTTCCCTCAAGATACATAAAGTTGCTTAGAAAATATAAGTTCAAAAAGAAAAGAAAGACGTACATAGAGTACTGCAGGGTGTTCAAAGAGCATGTCGCCACCAGCAGTTGGTAGTGCAAGCACGATTATTAGCCTGGGTGCAGTTACTCTTTGAAGAAATAGTTTAACAGTTTGAGAAATGCACTTGCTTTCTTATGGAGAGTTAGAGGAGAAGATTGACACCACTTTCATGTCTATTTGGTGAATACCTAAATATATGGTAAGAGGGAGCATCCAGTTAGTTGGTACAAAGATTTGGGGGGAGGTGTGGAAACAGCTAGACAGGCTCTGTCCATAGGTAACAAGACCTGCCTACCAGCATCTCTAAAACATTATTTTTTTTCTGTTTAATCAGTACAACAACCAAAGTGTATACAATGACAAATTGTCGTTTTATAGAGGGTTGTATGGCAGACTATTTTTGCCTGGGTACGTAGTGGGCACATAATCCTCCCAATAGACACAACGTGCTGTTTTTACACTTTGGTTTTTGCTTGGATGAAACAAATGAGATACAGCGTGTTAATTAATGATTTTTAAACCTGCTGGTAGAGTTTTAACTTTTGCAAAATGAGCGTTTTCAGTCTACATACTAAGCTAAGCTAAGTGTAGCTACAGATATGATAATTTCACCTATCTCATCTAAATCTCGACAAGAAAGCAAATTAGTGTATTCCCCAAAATGTCAAACTGTTCCTTTTAAAGGGGCATTATGCAGTTTCCAGCGGCCACTAGCGGTGCGGTTCTAAGATTGCAACCAGGCGTGTGCTCGTACGCGTGTTCGCTTGAAGTCATGAGTGAGCATAATCCAAAACACAACCACTGTCATACAGAAATCCTGCAATAAACGCAGAAACATTAGCATGCAGGCTGTGGCTTTTCACTACTACTTACTTCAACGTTCCCGACTCAGAGGCAGATCAACACCGGCTCCGTAACGTTACTTCATTCAGCGCAGCGAGCTACATATCGGCACAATCCTCCTGAAAAAAGGCAGAGTGACAGCGGCTATAGACAGGCAGGGAGAACAGACAGAGCTGGAAACTCAGGTAAACTCCCACTGCAACGTTACAGTAATAGTTTTATCAGCTGCAGGTTGAACTAATCCATGCTCTTTACATGATCACAATACATTTACTGCATTTAGCCGACTTGCTACATCGTTAGCTCGCCTGCTGCTTTCACTAACTATCTTTACTATCTGTGTATCTTTCACCGGAGGCTCAGCGATGTCAGCACAGCTACATGTACTGGCTGATAATGAAACGGTTCGTAAGCTGGACTGAATATTAAAATGAGATTGTGTCACACTATACAGTTGGACTGCAGTAAATAACTTTACTGTAACTAGTATTAGTGCATGGCTCTTCCTTCCTCTGGGTTGTTGTGACCAGTTTGTTGCAGTGTTTTATGTTATGTGGGTCACGTTAGTTACTGAGAGGTGGAGAAGCTGCGTACCTGAGTATTGGTAACCAAAACAAACAAACTGAATGTTACGAAGAACGAGATTTCTGGCAATGACTTACATATATCCCCTTTAAATCTAAATCACAGCATGAAACACAGCAGTAACATGTACCTTAAATGATCAAATAATATGATTCACACATGAATTTAGCTGAACTACTACCAAGCTACTGTTATGGTTAAAGCTGCTACTTGATTACTTGCATAAATGAATAAATTGTCAGTTTTAGAAATGAAAATGACATGGAACATTATCCGCCAGTGCTTTATCATCCTCCTCCAGCACTGTGCTTTACTGCCACACAGAACTGTTGCGACTACAGCCTCGTGTTAGCTGACATGATCAGAATGTTTTTTGTTGTTGTTGTTGTCGTCGTTATCACGGGTTCTCATCAGCTTCTGTATTTCTTCTTATTCTTTAAAACAAACTCAGCATGGGGCTAGGTTTATGGGAAAGCTGGTTTTCATTTTGAGAAATCCAAACTTGCTTGCTGATTTACAGGGCTGGGGGTTTGATTCCCACTGGATCCCCACCTTCCATACTGAAAAGCACTTTGGATTATAGCCTCCAAGAAATGGCATAAGTTATACTTTATATTTATATGTCAAATCTACAGCTGCACCTCGGGAAGCTCAGGGTCTGGATTGAGAATCTATCTGTGAATTAAATGGATCGCTGTCTGTTCCCAGAAGCGGTGGTTGCCTGGCCTCGGGGGCGACCACATTATATTGGGGAGGTAAATCAGAATCACACCCTGGGATCTCCCCTGTTGCTTCTTATTGAGTTCTTATTGTTTGAGCAATCGAAACATCCTTATCATAATTCTTAATTCACATTAGCCTGAATGGAAACACGAACGTAGAGGTAAAGAGCAAGAGAAGGTGATGAAAGGAAGAAGAGAGGGTGATTATTAAGTCGAGGGTAGAGGTCGGACAATGATGATGAAAAGAAACAGTGACCTAGAGAAATAGCTGCAGAGAGAAGCAGAGAATTGTATATTGCTGAGTTTTGAGGCCAGAACCCGGCTGTGAACCTTTTGCTTATTTAGTCACATAATGTCATCCAGACAAAACACCTGATTCTCTCATCATCTCCCTCCGTCTCATAGGCGAGACTGGACCTCTCTCTCCCCCTCCCTCTATAATCCCGCCAGGGTACACGCATGGCTTTGTGATCACTTCCCTGGTGGGGAAGATGAGGGGGAGAAGGAAAAGGAGTGGATAAAGAGAAGCCAGTGGAAGATGTAATGGTAAACAAAGATGTGAATGTTCAAGAACATATGAGGAAGAATGTGAAAAATGGGAGAGAATTGGTAGAAGAAGGGGAGGCAAAAGACTAAGTATGAGACGGGTGAGATAAGGGTTGAGAGAGGGTGAATATTAACAGCCAGCAGTGGATGTTGAGAGCAGAGAGGGAGGGAGATGGAGAAGCTCTTGTAATGGTACAAGATCAAAGAGGGTTTTGCAGCATTTTGCAACAGCATGGAAAGAAAGCTACAGTATATTTTAGGAACATTTTGTACATCATTCTGCCTGGTTCCCACTGTGTGCCACCAAAGTTCAACAATTATATTTTTTAGGTTGTATTTGATGGTGTTTTTTTGTAGTTTTTTTTGAGGTGGTCATCCTCAAAATGTTTTTTCAATTTTTCCCTTTGTTTGTGCTCAGTGCTTGTTTTTGTGGTTGTCTGCACTGCATATTGTAGAGATTGTCTGTCTATCAAACAGTGTGGCTGATGAATTTTCTTGGATTTAATGTTGACTTGAATTTAGATTTTCTGTGGGCAGTGCTGTTCTCTTTGTCTGGTGGCTTTGCAACCCATCCACTGCATAAAGTACATAGGTGGATTGAGTCCTACCAGGGCCGGATTAATGCCTTAGCATAACCCATCAACCTCCCATTCCTCCTGCTCTATGTGCATTGTTTGTACCAAGTTGTCTTTAACTGCCTATTATGTACAGTGCAGACAGTAGACTCCTAGCTTCACATGCTGACCAGTACTACCATGCTTAATTACTGCCTGGCCCCAGGTGTGTCAAATTGGTGTATAGTATTTTGATTTTTTTAAAGAAATCATTATTTTTAAGCACCAAATCAACTAAATAATAAAGGTTCCAAAGTTATATATTTAGATTTTTGGCTTGTCTTCGAGATGGCCTCAGGATTTATCAAGAATCACTTCTAAGGAATCGATGGTGGTTGTTGCATTTTCGAACAGCGTCTGAAACCATCCCCTTCCGCACCTGCCCGACATCAGAAGAGACCTTTTTCACAGCAGACGTTTTGGCATGCCATAGCAGGAGGAGCACAGGTGTGATCAATAACATTAGTAACAACTGCATTCCATTTAGGTGAACCAGTTCCAGGGTCCTGGTATTGTGCATTCTGGGTCACTGTCATGGCTTACTGGAACACTGATGGAACTGAGCAATGGTTAACAAAATTTGTTTCACCTCTTCTTTGTGTGTACAACTGAGTGTATCACTATGAATGGTTTGTGGCAAGACTGTCCGAAAGTGTGCAGTGTTGTGCCTATTTATACCATTCATTGTGTCACGGCAGGCTTTTCACCCCACCTTTGATTGTGGCCTTTCAGGCCCATATTATTCCTGCTGATACTATGATTTAGTTGTGCTTATTGCAAGACATTTTTTTCCTTAGTCAAATGACTATAAATCCACTGACACCCAGTGAAATTGGTGCTTTCATGGCCCCTCAAGATCTGGGACCCCTGGGCGGTTGCCCATTTGCTGGTTGCTCATGCACCCTTGAGCCTGACAGCTGGAAGATGGACCAGTCGGTCAACTTGTGTATGTATGTACCTATGTAGTTGTACATACAAAATGAAATCTAAAGACTAGTCCTGACAACAATCTGAATAAACATAACCTATCCAGAAACCAAGTTTGGAAATCACAGACCAGTGGCAGTCAACTACATTACAGCCCACTTGAAAATATGCCTGAGAGGCACTGAAAGGCTGATCCAGGCTCCTGCAGGTAGAGACCCCTGAGCCAAGCTGACAGGACGTCGTGATTGGCTTTGCTGTTGAGACTGCTGTGAAAAGGTCAGTCCTGAAATCAAAGCAGCCACGCAGGGCAGGTTCAGAAGAGATTATGTTACAGCATGGCAGGTTTAGTTGAGAAACTAAATGTACTCTTGATTTTGCTGTAGTGCAAAGTTATTTAAAAGCTTCTGCAGGAGTAAAACACTAGTGAGCAACTGTGAAGTAGACAAAATCATATCACCAGATGGATATTTATCAGTTCACTGAATAATGAACTTGAGATAATGATTTTTTTATTCTTGAATAGCACACTTTATGTGCTAAACCGCAGGCTACCTTGAGAGACAGGCTGTTACTTCAGAACAGGTTGACTCTTCAGTATTCTTCTTCCGACAGGCTGCAGATGTGGCTCGATCACCTGCTTGTTATTCAGCGCAGGTAGCAGCACTTGACTAGATACTTAACACTCGCTATCACCATCTCTCCACTGCTATGGCCAGGAAGACGAGAGTGTTGATAAAGGATTCATTGTTTCCTCTCCTTATATTTACTTCTCTCTGTTTGCCCTCCCATCCCTCCATTCTTTTTCCATATTCAGTTTGTTCTGTTACTCGCTTTGCTTGTGTGGGCTGTTGTGATATTTTGTCATTTCTAGCTGAGGTTTTCTAACCACAGACCAGATCAAGTTAGGGGGTTGTTTTTATTTTGCAAAAAATGATATACTCTTGCGTCTTGCTTTAAATCTGACCCAAGTCTCAAGTTTATATAGCTTTGAGGGATTGTAGCAAATTTGAGTTATCTTGTCTTGCCTTGGAGAGAAGTACGCAGCCAGTATTATTTCCTCCACATGCGGCCACTGTCTGCATCCATCAACTGAAGATTCTCAAGCATCAATGCTTTGTAAAAATCAATGGCTTGTTCACATATTTTCTTTGCTGCCCTTTTGACTCTTCATCTCTCATCGCTATCTGCCTCCCACATTTGAAAACTGAACAGTTTCATGGCTTTCTCTAATGTCTAATAAAGCAACAAAAAAAAAGCTGTTTTTTGAGTGGAAACCTGTTGGACACAATGCTTTTCTAATGGCTTTGCTTGTAGCACAGAAAAGTTCACTTTATCCGCACGCATTTCAAGGTCTCATCTTTTCTGGGATGGATTTTGTTTCTCCCCCAAGGTCTTATGTGTTTTAATGCTTTGCACTGCATATTGATATTGAAAAACCTCTCTACATTGGCTCTGCCAGATGTGTGTCTGTGTGCAAATACACAAAGCTATTATAGATGTCCTGTGTTTTACTGTCTACAGTGCAAGATGCTGCTGCACAGCTCTCTTTTAAATTGTTTTTAAATTTAAAAAAGGATTGCCATTAACAGGAAAACCAAACTTTTATAAAGCTGTGAAAATGCAGTACACACACATTACATGCATCAGCACTTCCACAGCCATTTTGACATTCACACCAACACACACAGTCATTTTTTAGAATTTGCTCTCTCTGCAAGGCAAACAATCGATCTACAACAATGCCAAACCCCTGGGCTCTCCAGACAGTGTGTGCTGGCGTGTGCTGCAGTGCACTCTGGGAGCGTGAAGTGAGATTTCTTAGTCGGTGTTTGGTCAGAGCCGTGCAGCTCTTAGGGTTTTTCCAGCTAAATAAGGGAAAACAAATCAATCAGTGTTGAGCACAACTGTGCTGACTCTTGAGTCGGAGTGGACTGGTGACCTGGCTTGTACTTTCTCTCTTCATTGCACTGTTCACCTTTCAGAGCCTTGATGACCCTGCGTTTTTTGAGTTTAACCAATCTTTTCAAGCTCAAGTGGGTGGAGTAATTTCTCAACCCAGAAGAAGTCATGATCACTTTGACGTGACATGAAAATGTTTGTTCTTGTGAGGTTATTTTTCTAATGGCATACATTTCTAACATGCCCCGGTGGGGATTGAACCCCTAACCCTTGTAGTTGTGGTGGCTTGCTCAGCTCTCTGATCTCCAGGTAAAAGAAGGAGTTGAAGTCAGAAAACAGGAGGCCCGTCAAGCTCTTAGACGGTCCAGAATGCTACGGTCCAACAATCCTTTTGATCATCGGACACTGATTATCAAACGCTGGGCCAAAACGTGATGTACATTAATCAGCGTCGGAATACACAGACTGCACTTCCTTTTAAATATGCACATTTCAATCCGTGCCTACATCAAACACTCTTATAGTATACTTTGATCCTTAGCACCCATATTTGATGTTTATGTATTTATCCCTTGGAAAGGATTCAGGAAACACTGTAGTTTTTTTCTCTGCGCTGCTTAAGACTCTAATTGCCCTATTTAATGGTGGCTAATGGAAGAGAGGGAGATTGTTTACTGTACTGTAGCCAGCCTTAGCCGTTGCAGTTTTGCTTTGCTAGTGGAGAGGTCATGGAAAGATAGATCGCGGTCGGGACTTTTCTCGATGGCTATCACTGGAGTTCAGTGTCCCCAGCTACTCCACAGTGCACCCTTCCATCAGTATTTTTGGACTCTTGTCTAACCCAGTCTCCGCTCTGCAATATCCAGCCTTTTTATTGGGCCTGTCCCGTTGACACTGGGTCTAGACGCGGGGCAAATAGACTGGAAAAACGCTCGCTGTCTCGTCCCAGACACATCTCTCTCCATCACTCTCAGTCCTCGGAGAGAAGAAAAGTTTTCCTGCACCGCTTCCCCTGTCTTTTATTCCTTCTTGTTGAGTTCTTTTCCAATTTTTAGAGCACTGCCACCCACCCCCAACCCGAGAGGGGTCAGTTTCAAAGCTGTCCGTCACTCTCATGGGCATTAGTGTTCTGTTGTATCTGCCTTTGACCCTGCCAGTGGACTGAAACTGCTGTCACTCTAAATCCATTACGAATGGGTCATAAATAATGTCGTCAGCCAATAGGTTTTTGTAACCTGCCCCCCCCCTTCCTTTTCTCCCTTGGAAGATATCCGGTAATTAGGGAAGCTAATAGGTGCCTAGCTTAAACAGGGCAGCAGCAGAGGGGAGGGCTGCTGTTAATGCTCAGTTTAAAAAGTGCTTTTAAAAGTGCTGTGATGAAGGCCCCTGAGATTTTCTAGCGTGATGTGAGCTTTAAAAAGGTTCCCCCAGCCTCCCCTTCAACACCCTGTCTCAAATTCCCCTCTCAACAAGACAGGGCTGAAGGGGAAAAAGAGGAAAAAAGGTTCCGTCCCTTCACTGATCTTGACAAGTCTTTTCAGACTGTGTGTGTTTTTTTTTTCCAGGGTACAAAGCCGTTCCTCGCTCACTGAGCCTCCTTTGAATGCACTTGAAGTTGCATGTGAGCAAATTGGCAGGGCTCGCCTCAGCCTTGCAGCTACTGGTGAGCCCAAGTGCCCCAAAGCAAAGGCTGTGTGGGGTTTTTCTCCCCCATGTCAGTGCCAAACAATAGCACCCAGGAGCGTAAGGAACAAAGTCACAGGGAATTGGAAAGTCTGGGTCATTTGTCAACTTGACTTTGGTCAAAAATAGCTGTTCGTGTTTTCTTTTTGCCCTGGCTGGAAGTCCTGCAGGTTCACTCATAAAAAACACGCTTCCCTCTGTTTCCTTTTGTTTTCCTTCACTTGGTTCTCTTCCCAGCATGTCACCACAGTCTGCCTGACAGCAGGTTTGTCCCCAATCCTTTTCCAATGTATTCAAAATACCATCTTTAACTTGTGTTTGACCAAATTTTGCTTCACTTTAGGATCTCATACAGTTTGCACCTTTCTTATTTTATCTATTTGTTATTTTACTCTATAACACACAATATAACTTTGACTCCAGGGCTAATTAAGCACGAAGAATATCACAAAGAGACATCTTTAATGATTGCTATGAATGTATTTAAATGTCACAAAAACACACACATTCAAGCCCACGGACTTTACACTACACTAGCTGTTCTTCAGTTACCTTTTACCTAATTCACTCCTTTTGTCTGGACTTTGTTTTTGTAGCTGTGTGTGTTGACTGAAAGTGTGGAAGATTAAGGCTGTGTGAGTGTGTAAGAGAGAGGCACATGCAGAACGGGAACCCTCCTGTTGCTTCACGTCACTAGCCATCAGCGTGAAACACAGTGTTGGTAGAAGTGTGTGCCCAGTCTCCATGCATCTGTCAAGAGAGGGCCATTTCCCGCTTGGCAGAGGCGACTTCTCAGGTAATTTCTTTTAGAAAAGCAAAAGAAGGAAATCCTGGCAGTGTGCAGACTGGCTGAACTCTGACCTCTGTTGTAACAGCTGCACATCACAGCCTGTTCAGATAGTCAGAAGCAAAAGGATAAACAATGAAATCAAAAGAATTTCTTACATAATGAAGCAGCCAAAATTATGTACTAGTTTCTGACATTTTAGACCAAAAGCTGGATTGATCAATCAAAAGAAATTGATGAATCACTAATTTAAATAGTTGTTAGTTAAAGCAGTAGAAGCAATAGCAACCGTCAAATTAGCAGAAAGAGAAGTAGTCTAGTCTTGATTGATAGCCTCAATTGGAAATCTTTGTCATCAAAACACGAAAACATTCAACACATTTGAAGGCAAAATCACTCAACAGAAAGTGAGGAAAGAAATGGCAGGAGAAAAAAAACAGAAGACTAATGGCAGCAGTGACACACAAGGCAAGAACTCGCAACTCAGTCTGTCAGCGGGTGAAAAGAGGAGACACATGAGGCAAGGGTGAGTAAAACCACGCTCTCTGGACTCTGTGACTCAGCAGCAGTCACCTGTGATTCAGAGCCGATTCACAGACCCCCAGCCCCAGATGTTAAGCACATCCACACTACATTTACAGTAAATGTCAGGGCTGATGGGTACAAGCAGCCACGCTAACCACGCCATTATTTAACCCATGTTTTTACACTGTGTTGGTGTAATTCCTTGATGGCTGGTTGCATAAGCTGGACTGTTCCTGGAACTCCCTGTCTGGAGGTGAAGTTGAGTCTGGGGTCAGTAGTAGTCATTGTGTTTTGAGGTTATTTTCTTATTCTAGGTGATGATGACTTTCTGTGATGAGTGTTGTCACAATGTCTGTTGCATAGTTTGGAAGAATCAAGTTAGGAACTTGTTTTACACATTTATTTTTATGCTGTTTAAATGTTTCATTATGTTGCTGCTTTTTAAAAAAAATCGCCTTTTGTTAAATATAGCTTTTAATTACATTTTTCCTGCACTTCAATGAAAGATTAATCAAATAAAATGAGAGATTAGATGAAACTTGAATGATTCCCATCACAGAAACTGAGCAAAATTTATCCTGCTTATACCCCTTGTACTGGCTCATTATAGGCCTGCAATTAGCATCTAATGCTGCTGCTGTCGTGCACAGTGACATGAGATTCATGAATAAGGATGACTCTGTTCATACACATAGAGGGCTCAGGTTTGACTGAGCTGGTGGATCCGCACTAAACACCATGGGGGATTAATGGCACTATCACTGGAATGAGTCAATTAATGTTCATGACCATTTTGTCTGGTCTGCAGGTCCCTCTACTGGTGCCAGCAAAGAACTGGCCACCCAGCACTGACTGGTAACCATGATTCACTGGCAGTGAAGTGCGTTTATTTACTGATGCATGATGGTTTGAGTTGTGAAATGGGTTTTTGTGGGAGTCTGGCAACATGCCTGTCTACTTGGCAACTCATGTGTCAGTTTGGTTTCTGTTTGGTTTCTGCTGAACTCTTACTCTCTGCTGGATACCTTCTGGGGCGTTATTGCGTCCTGGCTTCATTCTGAAGTTAAATTCATTAAAACTTTTATTATTTTATTTGTGTCCACTGAAGCCTCGTGTGAACCTCATGGGTTTTAGCGTTAATAACTGAGCTCTGTCCACATACTGACACTGAAGGAAGAGCTTCAGTGAAGTCATGAAGCCTTTGTGGTTCATTCAGTCCCCAACTCCTGAAGGTCATGACCCCAATCTCCCCATTTCTTTCATACTCAGCAACACACACACCTCTTGTTGCCTCCATTGAGTTCACCTATACAGTGTGCTAGCACATTTAGTAAGTAATGACTGTAAATGGGTGTGAGGAGGGCATACAGGTCATGGAAGTCTACAGAGTGCAGACAGTCTCAGATGACTCTGGGAAATGAACAGTATGGAAAATAGGGGTGAGAGAAATAAATTGGAAAAATAAGTTGAATAATTATATTTTGAATGTAACAGGTGTGGTCATAAAATCAGAGTAACTGTGGTTTTTCCTTAAATAATGGTAGTTACAATATGCCGTAAGGCTTTTTAAGCAAGCTAATAATACAATTTAATTTCCTTGGATTATCAAAATCATTAAAAATGCACAAAAATTGTTGCTTAAAATGAATGCCACATGTTTTGCTGTAATAGAGCAAAACTGTCTAACCCCTTCCTGTCCTATGCTGTCACTGCTTGCCTACACTTGAAATTCTATTTGGTTGCATGTTGTGAGAAAACTGCTTTTGTGCATAGATTGATTAAGTTATAAGTAAAAACCTAAATAAACCTCAATCTTAGATCATGATAAGGCAAACTGCCATTCATGATTACATAACTAGCAAACCCGTACATTTATGGTTTTATTAAATTAAATTAAATCCTTATCTAATTGTATACTGCTTGTTGTTGTATATTCATCAAAGTGAGTTTTGGAAGCCTGTTGAGGGACATTTCATTCTGATTATCAGTAATCTGTTCCTTTAAGGTCTGGGCAGGGGGAATCTGGTTTATAAGTTGTGGCTGCAGAGAACACAGGGAAATATGCCTCATTACTAACCAAAGATCCAAAGCCACTCTGTGTTTGAAGTGGCCACCAGTTTTGGCTTTCACTCTCAAACAGTGATTCACAGATGATGTCTTGAAGTTCATTCGTACCGACCCCCGACTGCTTTTTAGCAGCCAGCAGCTGCTCAAAAGGCAAATTCAGTTGATTTGGGTGCTGGATAAAGAGGCTGAGTTTTAGTGTAGTGGAGTCCTCTGCTGGTTGCTGTGTGGAAAACACAAGGCTGAAAAATCCCTGTAAAGCCTACCTCAGCCTTCCCTTAAAACTGGAGTAGATTTAACAGGAATTTCCACCTCACACCTTTCAACTGACTTGTGAAAGCTGTATTTCAGGGAAGACAGAGTTCTGCATTTTTGTAGAACATAGCGTAGTATCATTTTTAATCCTGTGTCATCCAAATCACATGAGATGATTAAGCTGCACGGCTCATTTTTTAGGGTGCTATTTTAACATGTGTCCAGGGGTTAGCCATCTTAGCCTCTCTAATAGTCTCAGCTATTCGTTAGTGCACAGTTATTGTACTCCCTGACATTATAGTACCTCATTTACACCTAGCACTAAAATACAATCTGGATAAGATAAACACATGTTGATGCCAAGTGTAAGTGCATGCAGAACGTATTGGGATTGGAATATAATTGGATCAGCCAGACCACATTTGGATGTCACCCAGGTGTAAATGCAATCTGTACAATGTGACCACATTCTTAAGAAGCGGACAGCAAATTGGAAAAGTCACCTCACTCTGCCTCTTTCTGCAATCTTAAGCAAGCCTGGCAAAAGCTACAAGTAGCTATAGCTAGCATGTCTTCCCTCCTACAAATTGATCTAGAAATGAATGCTGTCTGTTCGTGGCATTGCTTTCCTTGACCTGGTGCCCATCACGTCTGTAAGCCCTTTGGATTGAACACCATGGATTTTTAAAAGTGCTCTATAAATAAAGATTATTATTGTTATTATTATTATTATTATTATTATTGTTATTATTGAAAAGCCCACCAGCCCTGCCTCACTAATCTGCATATTGAGATCCGATCACAATACGGGCAGAATGGAGATTCTGAACACTAATAACATTTGGAGTGTGCTCAACTTCAGCTCCAAATAAAGTGGAGTTATTCTTTAACAATAATTAAGATGGTTTCATGAAGCCATCTTTATACCTTCTCTATACCATATCAGGTAGAAATGTAATCACTTAACGCCAGAAACTTTTCTCTAGAAATGTCTAAATTGACAAATAAAGGAGACTGAATAATTTCGCTCTTTACAGCCAACCCCTTGAAATAAATGACAATTCAAGCATCATCATGTGTTATCATTGGAGCTAAAGGAT
This sequence comes from Micropterus salmoides, assembly GCF_014851395.1. Lineage (NCBI taxonomy): Eukaryota > Metazoa > Chordata > Actinopteri > Centrarchiformes > Centrarchidae > Micropterus > Micropterus salmoides. The sequence continues at coordinate 5,868,819 of NW_024041484.1, forward strand.
TTGCTTATATTCTAAATGCGTAATGTAAAAAACAATCAACAGCTTAGCTGTCTGACCGCTTTGCTAAGTGGCCGGGCGTGGTGTCACTGTCCTGTCCTTGTCCTCAGAGAGGCTTGTTAATAAAAACCGGCCCAGGCTCCTGGCAGTCTGGCTGGAACCCAATCAAAAACCCATTAATCTAGCGATCTACATTAATTTGTTTCTCAACAAGCAGATGGCAGTCCCGTTGAAACCAAACAGACATGTGGTGTGTGCTGCATATAAATGGGCTTTTTACAAACAACAAAGGCCAGATAGGTCCAACGAGGCTGAGAACTGATCAAGATCGTAGCAGTTGGTGGGCCTCTGATAGCCTTGTGGGCTTACCATAAGCTTAAGAATGAGCATTTGTCTACAAAACTTCGCAAGACCTGATTACAATCCCCTTGTGTTCTCATGTATGTGTTCCATGTTTTTGTCATAAAAAGGACTACAAATAAAATCCATTTTCTCACCATTATTGTCGAGAGAGGGGCTCTGCCTCCAAAGAGCAAAAGCAACACTTGCTGTGAGTGAAAGTGCTTCCAAATCAGGCTCAATTGGTGCCCAGTCTGTACTGTCAACCAACCACAACTAGTCAAACTCAGCAGCTGACTCATCTTGATTTAATGAACAGTAGGCCAGTCAAATGCTGTGAGGAAGTGTGACTAATCTGAACAGGCCAGCGGTGAGTCACACCAACAGAGATCATGTCCTCATGATTTGGTTTTTGTTGGAAGCAGTTGGGAGAATAATTCGAACCCTCTGGGGAAATGATAAGGATCTGTTTGTCTGTATCTGTAACCATATATTTCTGGCAGAGCTCCCCGCTGCAGCAGGGATAGCTAATGACACGGTAGCCTGTTTGCCTCTCCTGATTTATTTGTGACTTTTGGAGTAGGCGGAGCCTACAGAGGTCTGAAGGAATGATTACAGAGCTCCACAGCATCCCAGAATAGCCGGATGTCAGCCGGAAGCCCCAGGATGCTTGTTAAGGCCGGCATCCACCAGCCTCCAAGCAGGAAAAGTTTGTCCGCTATTCAACATAGGCCCTCAATTAGGGCTGTTACCACTATAGTGAGGTGATGCTGTGTGTTGCACAGTGATCTAAGCCTGTGGAAGTAGCTCATCTTGTGAGCTAGCAGATAAACAGCTAAATAACACAGGGCTCTCCACAGGCTCCTCTAAGAGTCTGAAGGTCACACTAATATCTGTTGGCTATTTATAATGGCTGCCAGCGCTACACGTTGTTTATTTCTTATGCATTATCTCAACTGGCGAGAGTCGACCTGAGTCTGAGATGATAACTGTTTATTTTTAAAAATTTTTTGGCATTGTTTTTGGATACATTCTTTTGTGAAGCACAGAATGGGTGTGAGAGGGAGGTGAGAGGCGTGGGGAGCTCAAAATGTTTGTGAGGTTGTGCGTGGCTGCCGGTGTGTATGTATGAATGTGTGTGTCCTTCACCAACACCGTGGTGGTATTGTCTGGCTCACAGGCCACAGAGCCAGCGAGCCAGACGCTGCCTAACATGCTGCGGTTACCATGGTAAGGTGAGATACTGCTTCTGTCTGTGTGCAAAAAGTCTCATAAACCTTGCTGTGTGGATGCAAAGTGTCTGCACGTGTGTGACTACTTGAGCATCTGCTACATGTCCATATTTTAAAGGCAGAGATGATGGCTTGAACACACTGCTTTGGTTTAGTTTATTTATGGGATTTCAAGTATTTTTATCTCAGTAGTAAAACATACTGTAGAGGGAGCGACGTTAAATAACAGTGCTTAAATGAAATGATGAAAAAACTTAAGATACATGACTAGAGTTTATACATATGATCAAATATATCAAGTGTGACTATCAAGTGTCTTTATTTAGAGAACATAGTAGTTGCATGTAGATTTGTTGTTGTCACACCTTTATATTAGCAAAAGCTGAACTTAGACAAGGACAATGGCTGTATTGTATCCCCCCTCTTTTTTTTATAGGTATTGTCGCAAACCTTTTAAATGTTATCATGTTGGCAAAACGGTAAGATCATGAAAACAAATATTTGTCGTATTCGCTCCTCTCCTCCCTCCACTTCTATTTCATTTTCACCAATTCACCTTTGTGTTTAACAGCTGTGCAAAACTGTCTTCTGGTTTGGGGTCAAGGCAGCTGGCAGAGGGAGGGAAGGGTGTTTGTTGTTTTACAATGCGTGTTTGGAGGTTGCATAAAATTACTCCTTCTCCCTCACAACATCTGATGGATTTTCATCATATAAACATGAACCAAGTGCTGCACTAATCTCTGTTTGTTGCTATAATACAGGGAATCTCTCCTCCAGCGATGCTGCTTCATAATTTTTCATTGTGCAGGTTAGATGTCAGCAGGAAATTGATGCGGATAGTCCCAGCCATTGGGTTACATTGTACTGTATGTTTTAGTGGATAGCCATAATTTAGATGTGTCCTTCATGTGCCAGACTGGCTCTATGATAGAGAATGATAGGAGATATTTTAGCATTTTTCCTGGCAAAAAAAAAGAACGGAAAGCTTCTACATGTAGTTGTTCCTGTGTGCTACCTTAAAATTGTGCTGCTTTGGCAAATAATTGTTTGTAAGTGGCACTTGTAACCACTGACAGTTATTCAAATTGGTCAACAAACACATCGGCCTGTCTTTTATTCCTCTCTGCCTGCTGCTGTCTATCTCGAAACTGCGTTGTGCTCATCTGTCTTCAAGCTGTTTTGGAGCTGTCAGTTCTTTCCCTGACCGTCCTCTCTCTCTCTTTTTTCCTCTCTTCACTCTTTGGCCTTCAATTCCCGCTGCGCTACGAGAGATCAGCACTAACTGACGTGTGCGAGCGCATCCAACATGGATTTTTGTGTCCAAACTCTCCAAGCCATGCAATTATGTCATTTTCTGCTCAGGATTTCCCCTGAAACAACAAAGTGGCTTGGCAGATTTGTGGCATGAAAAAACGATGACTGAATGTTTCAGTTTTTTTAGCAGCATGCGCTTCTCTCCTGTTATCTGCTGATCGGCATGAAGTCATGTGGTCAGTGCCAGCCTGGAAGTTAAAAGGTGCTGGTTTGAATCTTCCAGAATAGCTTGGAAAAACATTTTTTAAAAAACAACTCACTTTGGTGCTGCAGCCACTCAAGTGCCCATGTGCAAGTCACCTGTGCGTCCAACCTCTTAGATGGAGCTGCTCAGTGACGTCATCAGTAGTATAAATGTATGCAGCTGGCTAAATACGCAACAGGACCTTGAAAGCAACATGCATGATTAATCAGTTTTCCTTGGAAAAAATAAGCCAAACAAACAGTGATGCCCACTTAGTAGGCTTTCAGGAAATGTTGAGTAAGACTTGGCTGCATAGTCAAAGGAGCTTTCTTTTGAAAGAAAAGAAAATGTGAACTGACGTGTTTTCATGAGCCCCCTTTTTAGTTTGCATAAATTGATAATTCACTCTTATTCATTCTTATGTTTTATATCTGTTGCTGCATTCGATTTGTGTTTTTTATAAAGCTCCTTCATCATTCTTGTGAGTACAACTGGACAGATCTCCTCTCACCTCCAAATCCTCTAACCACACACCCAGACTTGGCTTTGATTGGCAGCTGGCATGGCAACAAAGGTGCTCCGCGCTCATCCAATTCGCATCCTCCAGACTGCAGGCCACTTCTACCTCTTAAAATGATTGTGGAGAACACTGTCACGTAAATAAAGTTATTATTTTTGATCCCTCCTCACTTGTGCCAGGCCACAAGGAAACTTTGAATCCACGATTCGTATATTGCCAGAATAAACTCCCGACTTGGGTGTTTGTGAGATTGGAAGAAAAGCCATGTTGGAAAGCTGCCTGCTGCTATTACCACTGGATTAGGTGGGTTTGAAGGATTCCTGTTTATTCCACTCCCAGGACAAGATAATGATGGTTACAGGGGGAATAGAGATGCGTCAGACTTAACCCAGCAAACACCAAAAAGAGTTAGAAAGTGGAAATGGCTTCCAGGTGTTTCAATAATGGAGCTGGACACTGACAGTTGTACCTGTCCCTACAGGATTTTTACCAGAAATCTCGTGGTTATCTTTCATTAGGACCTCCTCCTCAGTGAACATACTGAAAGAGCAGATGCTCACAGTTGGAAATCTCCAGGATTAGGCAATCCATCTCTTCTGCTGACCCTAGAAATATGAGTTCAAGCTATATTTCTATTGAATGCACGGCTGTCCAGTTGCACTAGCTTTACTTTCAGAAAAGACAAACTTACAGCATGACCTTATTGCCACAATCCTCATTCACTGGCTCCCTGTTGCAAATTTACAAGGTACCACAAGGCTTTGAGCTGCAATATCACTTACCTATCTATCTGTCTGTCTGCTAGGGCTGACCCCGAATAGTCGAAGATTCAATGCTTCGATGGGCAGAGCCTGATTCAACTGTCAATCTCACAGTCGAAGGTTCACAGCAGCCTTACGAAACAAGGATCATACGATTTTGGCAATATGGGGGTGCTCAACGTCTGATTTTACATAGAACTACTAGTTTTCTCCCAATAAGGTAAAATACAATCTGTTGAAATATAAATATCAACACAAATAAAAATGTGAAAAGAAAGAAGCTTTTAAATAGGCTGAAGTGCATGAATAAATCCAAAATTGTAACCCTAACCCTTAAGGAAGGGGGTCAGTGCTCATGTGTAGGCATAGCGTATATACGTTTGTATGTGTGTGGTGGCAGGAGAGAACACTTGCTGAAGAAACGGAGCCCCAGCTTCACCGGTGTTGTGCCGACTGGTCCGCACCTCACGGGACGTTCGGATCATTTATCAACATTGCTGAACCACACACAGAATATCATATAGTTTATAAACAGTAGTTGAAATAGACCCGCGAGGAACCGCGACATGCATGCAGTTGTCGGCCACACAGCACGCACGCAAAACTCTGCACAAGAGCGGTGAATGGCAAGCGACCAGAGCAGAGAGAAAATGGTCAACAATAAGCCTCAGTTTAGCTGGAAATGCACAATGTAAGTTACATTGACTAATGAATATAGAGTCTACAGCTTCTCAAGATTAAAGCGGAGGAGGCTAAGCCTGTTTGGGATGTGGAAACATCACATCCACTGAGAATGGGCTTCTCTGTAAAGTACTATAAAATAAGACATCTTATGCCCAGCAGTTCAACTTTAGAAATAAATTGCCACTTTCATAGATTCTGGGGTTAAAGGTAATAATGACAAGTTTTTTTATATGTCCTAAAACCTCAGTGGGTGGGACCTTTAACTTTTTTACAAAGGACATTTGCAAGAAATTTCTGAAGGTTGTGCAGCTTAGATACAAACCTGTACGCAGGAATAATTGCTCTTTGAACTTGTTTTACTTCTTTCCCTGACATCACCTGTCAGTTGAGCAGCACAGCCATTACACATTTTCTGTTGAGCTTGACTTTTAAGCGGGTGTCTTTTTTTTCCATACCACCCTCCATAAACTGTCTTGACAGCATGCCCCCATCCGATACTGGCTCTTCCCATCAGTCCCGATTCGTCATGACCCAGAGACAGAGGCAGAGGCAGAGAACCATGGAGGATGCTCCATCACATCACGGCTCCATCGATTCCACTGGCTCATCGCTCGTTTAGTTAATGCAGCTTTATGTTGTGTTTAATTACATTTAAGACCCGTGTGGGAGCGGCACCGGTGCCAAGTTGAGGTTTTCGAGTGAGTGTAGCCACAGAGGAGACGTCTTTCCTGGCTTGCCTGTTTCAAATAGTATTACACAGCTAAATGTCCTCCAAGTGATTGTGTATATACTGAAACCCCTTGAATGCAATTAAGTTCTTAATTTATTAGACAGCGTTGGAATGATGCCCTGATTAAAGAGCCCATACATTAACAGTCATTCAGTGGGAGTACATTAATAAATACAGGGGAACTACATTGACTCCTGCATGGTTGGACTTCGTCTCTGCTCCATCTCCTCTCACTCCAGCATCTCCTTTTGCCCAGCTCCCTCCAGAGGCTGAAGAGCACCACTGCAGTGCTCTGCCAATAATACCTGCGTAGCTGTAGTCACTGCATTGTGATCAGGACTGTTGAAGGCAGTTTATCTGCTCCGGGTTAAGAGCTGGCTGTTTGTTAGCGGCGTTTGGGATCCCTGGCGCTGAGTGGAGAGATCTGCAGAGGTAGCGAGGAAGAGAAGGGAGGGAAAGAGAAGACAGATACTTCATGTGCCATCAATAGAGGATAACATCACCACAGAGACTGGACTTCTGCTGATTGATACTGGCTGCCGAAAGAAAGAAAGAGGAAGGAGGGTGGGCAAGGGAAGGGGGATTCAATGTGTATGTTTGCTTGTGTATGAGTGGCTGGGGAATTTCTAGATTGTTTGTGTGTGTGTGTGTGCGTGCGCGAATGTGTGTGCGTGCGTGCGTGAGTGTTGTATCATCCAGCATGTGTGTCTCTATGATGTCAGCAGTCTCAGTCAGCACCAATGAAGGTGGCGTTACTGCTGATGTTTTGCCTCTGTCGTAGCGCCGGCTCTGCTTCCCAAAGCGATTGGGATTCAGAGAGGAGAGGCTAACGAGTGCAGGAGGCTGACAGACTGAACTCTGAGCGCCGCCGAGGAGTCATGAAGTGAGTGGATCAGTGAGTAGGCACTCATGCAGAGGCAGGAAGCAGGCGTCTTAAACCGCGTTTCTTTGATGTTTGTGCTTTGTCAGAAAGCTCAAAGAGCAGAGCAGAGAGGACCAGAGGGCAAGAGGGGATGACAGGTGACAGATGTCCCGAGTCAGGCTCGAACCTAGGACATTGCGGATAGATCTTCAAGCTTCAGCATGTTTCAAAGCTGTTCTTACTTTTTTCTATCTGAACTTACAGCTGGGATGAGAAACAAGGAGACTTGTACATGCCCTGCGTCTTGCTTTCTTCCATTGTCTCCCCTCATCTTTTTGTCTGAGCTCTGTTGAAGTTGATTCTATCCAGGTTTCCACACCTGCAGCAGAACATCTTTGATTGAGCAATGCATTATCACTTGGTAGGTTGCTGCAGATTAATTAAGATGACTTGCAATCTTTCAGTCCGGTTTAATTCCTGTGTTAAACAAAGAAATGTGAATCAATAGTGCAGACAGTTTATACAGCAATAAAATAAGGGGGTTTTGGCAAGAAACATTATTATGTCTCTGTGGAAGTGCTAAAAAGAGGTGTTTGCCAACATGATGAACGTTGCTTCCACAAGTTGACATATTTCAGTTTAAAACCGAATTTTGGAGCACACGCTGTTCCAAAGTGGGTGGGTTGGACCAAAACAAACAAAGAATGTGACTCAGCGTTATTGTGAGCGGTCATAAAGTCATTCTTCTCCAAAGTGAATACATTCCAGAAACTGCGGCTTTTCAGTAAAAAAGGGAACAGGGATTGAATAACTTTCTCCACCTTCTGCTACACAACAGTGTGAAAATAGGCGGTTTCCCAAGCAGTTGGAAGTAACTTTTTAGTTAAGTTTTTAGTTTGTTTGTATATTATCAACACTCTTGTTTTTGCAGGCTTTCGTGAAGCTGTCATATCAGCAGAATCCGTAAGCACTCTAGCAATTTTTGTAGTGAAAAAGTAAACCTGCTCAACCTTTGCTGGTGCAGCGGGTTTTTTGGTCCCAGAATCTCAATTTGAGCCTGGCAGGAAGAAAGATGTTCTGCCATGGCTGTCTGCGGAAATTTGTATCAAACGCACCCTCCGCAGTGGGATCTCTCTCCTAGTTCATTCCACAGGTGCTGTCTGGGTCTTACTGAGAGGGGCCTGGAAGGAAATCTTACATAGTACATAGAACTGATTGGGGTGCTTGAACTTCATGTGTAAGAAATGGAACCATTTGTACCCAAATAACCTGATTCTTTTAGAACATGGCTGCGTCTGAAGAACCAAGCACTTGGGGGCCAATCTTATAGGGTATCCTACTCAGATTTATCAGATGTCCAGCATGCTTAGCAGTCCCTTTCATTGCAGCTCATTCAACTCTTTATTTCATCATGGGGCTTCTGTTAAAAAATACCTAAATACCTTGAGACACTCATTTGATCAATTGTAGATAGGGATTTGGAGGCTTTGTCCCAGTCAGCAAGACAGGTGTTTGCACAGAGCATGATTTTGTGTGATTGTCAGCCTGTGTAGCTGAATTGTCTTGCTGCGGTAAACGCTGCTGATTTACCACTTCATGGAGCATAAAACAAACTCTCCAAATCAAATGCAAATACTGTCTGACCTCCAGGCTTGATAGGTAGTGTCATGCCCTGGAAATGTGTGTTTATTGGAATCATATCCCTCCAGGAGCTGCAGCAGATGCCGAGGCAGCTGGCTATTTTAGCCACGAATTCACCCAAATTGAATTCATCCGCTGGGTATCTGGATCGCTCCCTCCCTCCTCTTCTCACTTGTTCCGTCCACAAGTGTTGAGGAAGTGATTGAAAGGCGTTTCTGTTTTCCCAGAAACATTAAGTGCCCACCTGTTTTATGCGCATTTTCAATTTGCGCCTTAAAAACCTGAGTGGAAATGCAATTTTTCCTCTTCCCCGTGGAGAAGGAGTTGTAGATAAAAGCAAAATGCAAAAAAAGTGTAATGGAAACTGACTTTGTGACTGTATATGTGTGTATAAGCGTGTGATTTATTTGTCACTTGTCACTGAAGACATGAAACAAATTTCCATTATGTTTCCCACATCATTTTTGTTCACGTTTTGATGGACGCTCTTTTAATTGCATCATCTTGTCGCACCCTCTTCCTCTGCAAAGGTTAAACAATGTTACAGATCAAACTCTTCTTCTCGTCTTCCTCCCAGGGAGGAAGTTTGTAGATGTCAGCTGGAGCAGCACATGCACTTCTTAATTTCTCTCTTTTTCACACACACTTTCTCCATCCTCCTGCTTTCCTGTTTGTTTACTTGCCCCCTGATGGGATGTGGTCAGCTTTTGCGGTGTGTGTTTTTCTGTGTGTCAGTGAGCCCTGTGTGGGTTCATTTATGTGCCTTTTGTTGCAACGCCGGTTTTAGTGGCTGTGTGTGTGTATTTAAATGTGTGAGTTTCCCTGTGACGGCTCTCATTTTTTCGGGTTTGCGCTTTACGACTTCTCATCATGGAGAAAGTCGCTGACGGAAACCGCACATCGATGCGAACTTCTGAGAGGCGGCCTCTTTAAAGGAGCCAAATATCTCTCTTCCAAGAAAAAGAAAAGAGCGGGAGAGAAATGTTTTTAATTGAATGCGGTGTGTGAGGTAAACGAGCGGAAAAAGGGGTTATTTCATCATGAGAAATGGTAAAGTTTTATGAGGGAATTCCTTGGGACATTCGAGATTCTGAGAAGCCTGTTCTAGTCACAAAAACTTAAGAAATTTGAAAACACATTTCTGAGGGATTTTAACCGTTCACAGTCCTTTAAGCTGTTTTTTAGCTGTGTCTTTATATGGGCTGGTACAGATAAAAAAAAAAATGTTTTGGTACCAGAATCACAATTTGAACCTAGCAGGAAGAAAGACACTCCTCCGTGGCTGTCTGCGGAAATTTGTATCAAATGCACCCTTCCTTGGGAACTATTTTCTAGTTGATGTAAGTCCTCAGGTGCTGTCTGGGTCTTAGTGAGTGGGGTCTGGAAGGAAATCTTAGAAAGTTTGGTGATTAGAGGAAAAAAAAAATACATGGGTGAAGTTTTACGGGACATAAAACTGCTGGGGGCGCTTGAACCAGTATTTCTGGCATAGAGGAAAGCCCTAAAACACTCACAACTTCTTTGATCCTCACGTTCATGTGTGGAAAAAAAAATCTAACTATTTGTACACAAAATAAGCTGATTCTTTTAGTACATGTCTATGTTCGTGGGACCAAGCACTTGGAGGCCAAATGCAACTCGCGTCTTTGGTCTTCGGGCCCTGGTGAAACCGCAGCAGCTGTTGAGAGCAGTCCGTCTCTTGACAGACAAAGCGTTGCTTATCGTTCGGCTTATGAGCTGTAATGAAAGACGAAGCGGCCGTTAAGAGGTTTAGGTGACAATACAAAAGATTATCAGACATGCTGCTCTTCCGGGTTTAGAAAGTAATTCCACCTGTTAAAGCAAACCTCTTAATTAAGACCCGTGGTAAAAGTAATTCATTTAAAATCATAGAAAGATTCCATTTCTTGTGCAAGGTTTGCTTTCTGGTCAAATATTTGCTCTTCTATTTAATTTTTATCTGTATTTGCTTTCTCCAATGTGCTCTGTAAAGGAATTTGTGGTCCAGCAGATGTGTGAAAGATTGTGCGTTGTCTTTCACTTGAGGACTGTCGGTGCAGGCTGTGTTTGCCGGGATCATTTACAAATCCCCTGGAGAAAGATCATAAAGTGTAGTTCTCCGTGCCAAAGCTTGATGAAATATTTGTGTTTGAGTAGTGGAGATGTGCAGGGAACCCGGGTGTTTGGACAGCACTGCCTGGCAGGACATTTAGCGCTGCGCTGAAGAGAAGACTGAGAGGCAGAGCAGCGTGCTGTTAGGATAGGCAGCATGAAGAAGAAGTCAACACTTGTTTCGTGTGGTCAGAGGTTAGAGATGACTATAAGGCTAAAGTAGCCTTCAGGGGCAAAGTCAAGAACTCCCCTTTCCTCCCTTTACGCTGTAAATGTACAGTTTGTTTTGGGGTTTATCTTAGCTTCTCCAACACCAACACATCAGCCCTTTTTCTTTTCTTACTCTGTCTCAATATTTTCTCTGAAGTGCCTTTTGACAGTAAATGCATAGTTTTTGTAGTTTTGGGGAGTTTTGGAACTCAGACTCTCAGTCATCCATGTTTGTGGTTTCATTACCCAACTTATGTAATGAATAAAATGCTCTTTGGCAGCCACAATGCTTGGTTCATGTCAGCTACTTATTATATAAGAGGAAACATAGACATCAAAAAGTCACATAAAGTCACGTACATTGACTCTTTGCTGCTTACAATTACAGATCTGTATCCATGGCCCCTTTAGTGCATAAACTGATGGGGAAAATTACTCCAATTTAACCAATTTTGCCTTTATTGAACAGCTTTTGAATGTGTGTACTTAATGCACATAAAGGTACTTGGGTGTAAAAATAGCTGTTCGTTATAATGAAATCAGAATTTGAATGCTCAAATGGACTCTTGGTCCAAAACATTCATGTTCAAAGGATGTAATTTAATTTTTTTAAATATTTTTTATTGAAGATTAATGCGAAATGGAATATCTCTACAGAGCAACAGAAGGTATTTCCGCATCTACGGCATTCTTAGATTTAGCTGTCATCAGATAGCAGGCTTTCGCAGGTAGATGGGGTTGCCAGTGATAGAACATAGCCGAGGATCCTCTCAGATCATAATATTATTAACAACATTGAACTTTTAGTAATGCTCATTCCATGCTGCCACTGATATATTGTGTGCTGATAATGTTGCTGTCATGTAAATGTTTTAACGAATAGGTCTAACTTAATGGCCAATCTGCTGGATCCAAATCTGTAAAACCTGTAAAACCTGTTAGGCACACACACACACACACACACACCTCCTCTCGGTCTCTGTTTCTCACACACACGGACTGAGTGTTTTCTTCTGTCTTTGCAGATTTACACAGACTGGGCCAATCATTACCTGGCCAAGTCCGGCTGTCAGCGCCTCATCAAGGACCTGAGCCAGGACGTCACCGATGGAGTCCTGCTGGCACAGATCATCCAGATCATAGGTAGGCATCTACAGACACACACACACACTATCACACATCTACTGTAGCTACTCTCTATTATCTACTGCTGTGTCTAGTATGTTATCTGCATGATAATCATGACGGAACAGAAATGTCGACCTCGGTTACAAAGCAGTTAGAATGTCTTACTTTGGGTATAACTTTCAGTGTGTGAGAAAAATATGTATAAAGCAAAGATGAACAGATCTACGTCTTATCAGCAGAAACAAAACACTGCGTGTGTTTATAATTCATTCTGTCTGGTAGATGAAGCGACCACCCACCCACACACACACACACACACACACACACACACACTCTCTATGTTTGGTCTTTGTTGTGGTGAGTTAAAGGCAAGCTGTTCCTCAGTCTGAAATTTGGGCCAAATCGCAGCAGCCCTCCCTTGTATTGGGTGTTTGGGTGAGCTACAGCAGCAGAGATCTATGGCTCTGACACCCAGGGGTGCAGGGGCATGGGTCTCCCATTGGATAGAATGTACTTCTATTTCTCTCTCTCTCTCTCTCCCCTTCGCTTTTTATGTCTCAATGTCTTTCTTCCTTTCTGGCGCTCTCGTTCTCTTCGTCCCGCTCTGTCTGTCACACTCTCACAGTTGAACGTTTTTTAGGTTTCTCTCCCTTGTGTCTTTCATTTTGGTCTCTAATCTAACGTTCTCTTCTTCTCCTGTTTTCACCAGCCCTTGCTCTAATCAGTGTTGGGCAGTGACACATTACTGACTAATTACTATTACGATAGTAATGTGATTATCCTTTTCAACAAAGGGTAGTGTAAGGGAGTACAGTGAAAAGGCAGTAATAGCATTACAGTTACTAATCTCAGAAACACTCCACTTTGTTATTTGGAGAGGTTTTTGGAGAGATGGTCTTGTGGACAGACTGGTCAGGTCAGGGATGTGTTAGCTTGGTGCAGCAGCTAGAGGTGGGGGGAGGCGACTATCCTACGTCAAAAGAGTAACTTATTTACACGTTGCTTCCTCTTAGCTGGCTGCCAAGTCGATTGTAAGCCTAAGATTGGCCTCACCAGAAAGTCTACAGCACACGCATGCTGATCTGTTATAACTACGTTGGCTGTCAAACAGGCACAGGATCACACATTTTTTGGTAAGTTCGGTGCACGTGTACAGCCTGTGTGGTCATGAATTTTAGGCTGCACGACGATGGGCTGGGCGCTGACCTTGCAGGCATGGGCAGCTGATGAATTACAGGACATGTAGACTCTCCATGCCACACAGATTTGGAAAGTATAATCTGGGTTTTAGGCTTCACCCTACTTCCTCCTTTGCTGCCGTCGACAGTCACTAGAGGTCACTACCACAATAAACGTCAATATGGATTGTAAAAATGAGCAGCACAAACAAACTATTTGGTCGTTTTTCTGGGGAGGACAGGCTGTTACTTTCACCTGACAAGGACCTCTTCTGCCCGGGCAAATTACTGATAGTTGTCTCAGAAGCAAAGGCGAAAACGCAAAATCTGTTAGGAAAGATGTCAGGGAGAATGGATGGATCAAAATAGTGAATTTGTGATTTTTGATATTGAGCTATATAAATAACATTGACTTGGTATGACCTTTTCACTCTTCCCATCCGGCGAATGTTGATGTCATTAAACTATAATGACAGTCTTTCCCTTACCATAAACAAGTATGTTTTAATCAAACCCTAACCAGAGAGGTGGGATACAAGAAAACAGTCATATCAATAATTTTTGCATCAGTCATATGCATTGTTGTAAGCACTGCCGATAGAGACATCAGATCGGAAAATGTAATTTGCATTGTTTATGGAAGAAGGACAATGACAGACTAGTTTTAAGGAGTTGTTTCACCTGGTTTTGTTGAAAGTTACACGCCGTGTGAACCCTGTATCTTCACTGTGAGGATGGGACCTCTGGAGGGCTGCGTGGAGTCACGGAGGCGAAGCTAGTCAATGGTCTGTAAATGCCTCCAAACTGAGTGCTTACTGAACTGAGTTACTGAAGTAATAATCACACAGTAGTGAACAGTGAGTAATTCATTACTTTTTTACACAATTGTATCTGTGTCTTGTCAGACACATTTCTCTCACACATTGTGTTCTTCTTACATCTACTGTTGTTGTTCTCTCTCTCGCTTTATTTTTCTTTGTGTCTCCATCACTGTTCTGAACTTTTTCTGTTTCTGGGTCTCCCTCTGTTTATCACACACACACAAACACATTTTCCTCTCTTACATATGCCGTTTTTTTCACAGATGCTGTCTGTGTCCCTAAATCTCTCATTATTTTCAACCCCTGTCTGACTTCCTCTCTCTCTCTCTCTCTCTCTCTCTCTCTCTCTCTCTCTGTCTCTGTTGGATTGAAACTTTACCCTCCCTGCTCGCCCCAACAGACAATGAGGCCAAGCTGGCCTGTCAGTAATTCTCTGGCGGCAGCTGACGAATTAGGCAGCTTTGCTTCCCAGACCTTTCCTGCGTCGCTCTGCGTCTCAACAAACACACACTCATGCATGCACATACACACCCCCTCTCCAATGCAAACCTCAGCAACGGTTTCCTGCTGGATATGTACACCTGAACTCAAAAGTCATTGGACGTCAGGATGGGAAAGTTCAGTATGGGACGACAGTAAAAATCTTTCTTCATTTGCTTTCTCACGCAGCGAATGAGAAGGTGGAGGACATCAATGGCAGCCCCAGAAGCCAGTCGCAAATGGTGAGTGTTTCAGCCTAACTTTTATATCCTTAACTTCACCCATCCTTTAATGCAATGTCACATGACTGGGGATTATTTTTATGAGGAATATTTATCTGAAGCACTGACTTGTAACTGTTCTGCTGTTATGTTGTAATAAAGTTTTACATTTGTAGTTTTATACTGAAACGGACAGAGAGCAACAGTAAAATAAATTACAATTCCTAGATTACAGGGACAGCCAGTGTGGTAATGCAGAGATCACACAACATTTTACAGCATTCAGGTGATGCTGTCATCCACTGACAACAGCAGAACATCCCTTTACCGTCTATATTACAAACCTGTGACTGAAAATGCATACCTCAATCTCTTGTTAAAAGCTGTGAAGTAAAAAAAAAAGATCCAATTTCAGTAGCCAAAACTCTGATATCAGTCTTTCAAACTTGTTCTCAGTGTTCTGTTTTGAATTTGCTGATCAAGAGATGAGAAAATGAGATGTTTCATACAGTTTCATACATTACTCTAGTGGTGGAAAGTAACTTTGTATATTTATTTATGTCTGGACACTTGTTGCTACTTTATACTGCTCGAGGGAAATATTGTATTCTTTACTCCACTACAGGTGACAGATGTTGTGACATGTTACTTTTCAGATTTAGATAATAAAACACAATGCAGTGTAAGGCCAGTGGCTCCCAACCTGTCTGGCTTGTGAGTGTGTTTACTTAAGGCACCGTGTCACATACCAGGGGTCTACGAGTGGTTAGCAGTTCCAAGAAAGAGAGAATTTGCCCTCTAAACTTGTCAGTTTCTTTTAAATTAAATATTTGAGGCACTAATTTGTCAAATTATTCAATATTTCACAAAGATTAAATCACTCACCTGGGCCACAATAAGTGTACTTATACTAATACTTATATTAATACTTTCAAGTATATTATAATACCTATGTATTTTTTCTTAATTATGAGTTTGAATATATGTAGTTCTTGTAATGGAGTATTTTTACATTGTTTTATTGGTACTTTTACTTAAGTAATGGATCCAAATACTTCTTCCTCCACCTACCATGCTCCCTAAATTGGGAACACCTTAACAAACCTTTTACAGTGTACTGTGGTCAGTAGGGACAATATTTAAGAACAAGCAAAGACTGATCCCCGTAGTGTATATACAAAGCCAAAGCACCCAAAGACAAAGTTTCACTGTCACTTGTTAATTTAGATCATGATTTCAAGCAGCCAATAATAGCGGCTCCAATCACAAACCATAACAATCTTTACTATCCAGAATGATGATGATGACCGTAGTAACCACATTGCCACTTGGCCAAAAACACAGTAGAGCCCTCAAAAGTTCAAACCCTTACATATTTGACTTACTATGCCATTTTGAATAATCTGTCTTTCTGGCTGCCACGCGGCTGAGCATTGCTGGCAATGTCGTTTTTCCCTCTGTTAATGAGATGACGGGCTGTATAACCGCTGATTGTCGTCACTGTGAGATAATTACCCTTCACTTTAACTAGAGTTGACTAAGTGTTTATGCAGTGTTGGTTTGCCCTGGCATCTACCCTCCTGCCATTAAAAGTGACTAAAGCTATTTAGCTGCTTTGGCGCGTTTTCTCAGTGAAACACTGTGGGCGAGGAGTGTGTTTGGTCCTGACAGTGTGCATCTTTTGACTGTCAGTCTTTGTGCCCTTTGGTTAGAGCTGTGTTTTGTATATGTTTGGCTTACTGTGTAACATTTTTTGCATTTATTGGATCTTTTTTTTTCTCTGTACCACATGCATTGTCCTGATATGAGTCAGTAATTCAGTGTTTCATCACATTAGAAGAGAGGTTGGTGGATTTGATAAACTCACTGGGGATGTCTCTGAGGAAAATCAGGGAATCTTTCCAAAAGGGTCCCATCGCATGTAGCACACTGTATTTTACAACAGTTTTCAGCTGTTTTATTTTTTACGCCTTGGTGAGTCCAGCTGTAATGGAAGCAAACTGTGCAGTCTGTTAGAAAAAACACATCAAAGAACCAGGAAGGAAGAAAACGTTAAGGTCATGTGAATCCTGGTAACCCAGAATGTCATTGTGTGAGTTCAAAAACCAGTTCTGGAAAGATAAACCTGTGAATTTTCATCTTCTTTTGGTCATATGAAGTGATTTTGCCCCTGGCTAGAAACAGCTGAGTCCAAACTGACACATTGGTCACTTAAGGCGAGCTGCAAGCATGTGGCTCAATAGCAACCAGCGACCTGTGTGTTTGTGTGTGCGTGTGCAACTAGGTCTTTGTCTCAGTCACTTAGTCAGCCCATTGATCTGCTCTGACCCCACAGAGAGTCTTGGTCAGCTTGGGAATCTGAAGTTTGAGGAAGCATGGTTGCTTATAGCGTGGGCGCAAAAGGAAGGAAACATCTGACACACACACACACACACAAACATCCACAAAGATGTAGCCAGCTAGCACAACCACTGTTTGGAAATGGTTTATACTGTGGAAGGTGAAAGGAACAGTGTGTGAAGTAGTTGCTTTGAAGACATGCAAGCTCTGAGTTTGCATCAGGACATTTGAGACAAAAGTAGTCTGCACAAAGTTGGCTGCAGGACTCTATTGAACTCTAAATACGTTTGATAAAACATTTTAATGCACTTTTAATATCTGAGTTAGTCCTCCTGCATCCATATTTCTCTTATATGTTCCATTTTCCCCCCTGTTTATCCACGTTTTGGGGGACAGGAGGGGTTTCTTCTCCACATCGAAGGTCTAAGGATAGCACAGGCAGCCCAATATACTGGGACATGCAGAGACAGTTCCAGTCACTGAAGTACCTATCAGTCTGTGTGACATAATGCTTACAGCTCTTGGTTTGTTGGTAAAAAGTCAGTGTGAACACGAACCAGACCAGAAGTAAAAGACAATTATGTAGCTTTTTTTTTTCTTGGCTGGAGCAAATGAACCAATACCCTAAGAGATGAAGGTGATGACACATGAACATATGGCTCTCCGAGTGCAAAAGTATTTTGTTTGACTTGTTTATCCCATGGGGTTGAACGTGGATATCAATCTGAAACTTTAGTTATTTACTGACAACCCATCCTGAGAAAAACTAGAGCTATTTCTTTTTTTTACTTTTGACTGTATTCTTTATTGAAAACAAGAGCTGTGAATTTTGGAAACCCTGCTGACCACCTAGCACCTGGAGCTTAAACGCCTTGGCCAGAGATATCCCAGTGGCAGCAGCTGTCAGTGGAGGGGCAGATGAGTCTGATTTACTTCCGCTGCACAGATTTTTCCCCATTTGGGACTTGAAAAGGTAATCCCACAGTCACAAGCCTGTTTCTCTAAGTGGAGGGTCGCTGCCCGTCTGGCGAGTGGACAGAGGCCAACTTAGCAGCTGCTGGAAGCTGAGGAGCAGAACCCAGCACGGCACCAGCATCTGCAAGCTTTTCACCTAATCTAGATACATAATACACTCTCTTTGTCTAAACCGGTGTTGACAATGCGAGAGATCTGCAAGTGAGCTGAAGTCTTATCATTTCCTGCAGAGCTAATCCAACAGAACAACTTGGCCGATGTGTGCACGGTCACATCTGCCACCAGCCGCCAATTCCTTTTGTTTCTTTTTTTTCCCATCTAAAGTTATTTTGTTTATTAATAAAAATCTCCAGTTGCATCCATCATCTGATCAAATCAAACTATGTAGTCGCTACATTTCGTTTTCAACTGAACTCTGCCAGCCAGCCCCACTATGTTGCCAATTGGCAGCTGAATACTTAGTCCTTATAATTGGAAGGCCAAAGTGTATCACCTCTGACAGCTCAGAGAGCTCATGGGATAGCACGGCAAAGAAGAGTAGAATTATGAATTAATACCCCCCTCTTTTCCTACCTTTACCTCCTCAACTTGCTCCAATTTGCTCTCATCAAGAACAATATGTAAACGAGTCTGACCTTTGATCTCCCTTCTGTTACAGAATATAATAAAAGATGCATATATAGCGTGCAGGGATCCTCTCTTAATACTGAAAGGTCACACTTTGGTCACTTGATTGCTAATGTGAAACCAAAGATTGAAATGTCACAGCCGTTAAAATGCTTTCCCAAAACGTTCTTTAGATTTAGAATGAAAATAATGCAGTAAAAAGAGAGTAATAGTTACTCTTCCAGCCATGAACTATCAGCTTGTTGATCTTCTCTTAGATCCCCCAAATCCCTGGTTTTACTACTTGTAATACTGCAGACACATTTCCTTTCTTACTGTTTCTCTTGAGGATAGAGCAAACGTGCAGCAATCTGCAATAAAACCTCCACTCTGTCATGGAATGGAATAACAAGTATGTTTCTTTTGCATTTGCTGTAGGCCTGTGAATATCTTTGCATTGTTAATGCAAATGGGATTCTTCAACTCTTGAGGCCTGGCGTTCCCAGTGGGCAGACTGGTCAAAATTGCGAACATGTCCGTTTTTCCCAATAGAGTTTGCGGCTGCTGAGTTTTGGGGAATAGGTTTGGTTGGTGTAGGAACTAATGATTGCTGGGAATTTGTTTCTGAAATTGGTAGCGGGGTGTGTCTACAGAACCATACCCTCAGCCACATATTTGGTCCCGGAAGGAATAATTTGCAACCACTGAGTAAGCCAGTGAAGATGATGAGAATGGGGAATGACATGAGTGTGGTACGTGGGGTTTTCAACTCAGTGGAGATTTGAGTCTGGTTCTGTTTCTCTCCACTGGGTTGAAGATGTCTCCTTTCACTGTTTTTTTGTGATAATAGATAATGGCAGAGAGGACATGGATGTGATTCAGTGGCAAGAGAGTGATGTGAGACAGGAGTTTAGGCTACTCAGAGGAAGAAGATTCTCTTCTATCAGTTCATCTCTCGCTACATTTACAGTTATTCTCCAAAGCGACTTACAATTGCTTAATGTCAGAGGTTGCGTGCCACTTAACTAGGGGTTAAGTGTCTTGCTCAGGGACACAATGGTGGATGGGTCACAGTGGGAACTGAACCCGGCTCTCTCACACAAAAGGCATGTGTCTTAGCCATTGCCCCATCACCACCCATTACATGTACTATGGTCCTCACCATTTCTAGAATACTTGTATACTTGCAGTGGATGGCTTTGACCCTTTTCTCATTTTTGGATTTTGGATAAAACTGTCAGCTAAATGAACGTGATGTTAAACTATAAATGCATTCTGTGGATTAAGGATCTCACACAGTGTTTGCATGAAGCCTTCAAACCTCTCACTCACCTCACAGCACACTCTGAAATCCCTCTGCCATGTAAAACCCTGCGCCCTCTGACAGTGCAGTTTCCTGTAATTGTAAAGACATCCAAAGGAATTAGATGTGCACCCGGGTTTTTGAATGGAGTGAAGATTTCTATTTTTTTTTCATGTCTCAGAAGAATCATGCTCAAACACAGGAACGGCAGGCGGGGATGGCAGAAGAGGCCCATTCAGCAGAAAATATTAAAGCCTCGCAACACTAATCCTCCTCATTATAGACAGACATCATTAGCAAACCACAGAGCGCTTCCCTGCAATACGGATGACTGTGCAGTTTCACTTTCTGGGTATGTGTGTGTGTGTGTGTATTTGTGTGTGTGTTTAGCGACCTCAGCAAAGGATTTGAGGGAAAAACAAACACTTGTCAAAATCTTACATGAATGCAAAGATGCAGAGATGCAACATCTGTCAGGGGAAGGCTGTGCGGGTCAGGTTAGGAGAGATTACATAAAACAACTCACCATTTTTAAACTCACCTCTTTCTTCTTGCTTTTCATTTGTGGAACTGGATTTTGAAGTGTGTCATCAGTGTGTGGATCATATTTAGATTTAGCTATCCGCAGCCGTGGCTCACGCCCCATCCAGTTTGATTTCATCCATCCATCTCCATCCGCCTATCCGGGATCGGGTCGCGGGATCCAGTTTGATTTGACATCGACGTTGAGGCAGCGTTTGTGTGAAACTGTGATACAGTTTCTCAGATTGTTGGAGGAACACACCAAGTCATTGCCATGACGGGGTAATGTACATTTTTAATTCATTGTTGAAGTAAGAACGGTTCAAGATGAAGAAACTCTCGACAGCTTTGCTAGTAGCTGAAGAGAAAATGCTGTGATTCCTCACAGCATGAAAAGAGACGCTTGTTATTGTAAAACACATTCTTCAGATCATTAAATATTTAAAGGTCCAGTGTGTAATATTTCTGAGGATCTATTGACAGAAATGCAATATAAGATCCATAACTATGTTTTCAGGGGTGTATAAAGACCTTACATAATGAACTGTTATGTTTTTATTACCTTAGAATGAGTCATTTCTATCTACATAACCGCGGGTCCCCCCTTACATGGATGTCGCCATGTTGCGCCACCATGTTTCTACAGTAGCCCCAAACCACAAACTGCTCTACAGAGTGCGTTTCGTCACTACATTCTTCTTCTATGTTAAATACGTTTGAATAAGAGGAAGAAGTAATAACATACAGCATGTGTCGGCCAATAAGTTTTGCATCGGAGCAATTTGTTTTATCCATTAGACGGTGGGTGAGAACATAAGACATAATATTTACACTGTATGTTATGTTGTTTGGTTAGCTCAGTTGGTAAAGACACTCACTTAGAGGGTTGTGTGTTCAGTCCCACATTGGGAGAATTTTTTTTCCCCCTCATCAACAAATTTACATGCTCACAATAAAGCAGTGTGTGTGTTCCAGAGTTTGATCCGCATCCATCATACGGACGCTTCTTTTCATTACCCCAGTATCTCCAGGCAGAGGAAATTTAGGGGAATCACGTTTTCTGACGGCTCTTTCAGAGGTGTGTCAAGCAGGCTACAGACTACAAACAAACTTCATTGTCATTGGCCATAAACTTTACTTAAGTTAACAAACTCATTTGAATCAGCAAAGTGATAAGTAATTTCCACATATAGCCTACCAGAAAAGTCAGTATTTTGTCCATAGAAGCAGGTTTGGACTTGATGTGCTGCCTTTGAGGGCCTAGTTGAGTCTAGGGTTTCTTGGAGACTATAAAAGCCCACCAGTCTCATCTGGGCCCCATCTGTTGGCAGTCTGCACACCAACCAGACAAGAGGACTAACGGCACGAGCCACTCAGTGGTATCATCTTCACCAGCCTGGCGCTTCATCATCAACACAGCTCGCTATTAATCTCTGCTTCTAATTGATTGTGTTCCTAATTTATGTTCCTGGCCCAAGTTCCCGCAAGGCCAAAGCGGCATCTGTGTTACACTACTCTTCGGGTTGTTAATTTGAGTATAACCTGGCTGTCAGGCGACTCACCTATTATGCGTGTCATTTGGTCTGGAAATACACAGACAAATGGATGATGGGAACCGCGGGCTTCTGACACATCCCTGAGGTCATTGTGGATGCCCAACAATTGGCAGCTAGTGGCCTAAAGAGGGCAGAGGCAGATGGCTATAGCTATACGGGGGTATAATTTATCGTCTCTTCTTGTTCACAGTGTGGATGCCTAGATGATGAGCTTCTTATCAGAAGCTTTTAAGTTCAAATCTCTTGTCAGATGGGAAATCTGGCAAAGAGAACATTTGGTGTTTATCCGTCTTAATATTTCATCTGCACATTGAAAAGATCATTTTCAATGCATCAGTGTATGTTGTTTGGACCAACACACATTTGTCTTGCTTTCAACACAGTAGCCTGTGTCAAAGAAACAAAATATCTTGTGTCAGTGTGTTTCATTATAATAGGTGTTGAAAGGGGACCATGATGAATATGTGATGCCCAAAATTGGGATGTCTAGAAGTCAGTACCAAGGAATTGGAGTGTGATCCATGCAAATCAGATGAGCTGTAGTTGTGTTAAAACACCACTGCCCTCACACTGTGTGAACATCAATCTCTTTGTTCATGTGAAGGTTCTTTTGGGTCCATCGCCTTTTGCTTTGTTCCTCTTTGCTTTCTCTGCAAGTGCCGGTTTATTTATTGCAAGAGAGTGTGTGTTCTGGCGCACGGGTTGACCCTCTCGTATGTTGGCCAGTTTAGCTGCATGAACAGAGCACCCAGGGGCTCGTTACAGGCTCACTTGTAGCTCAATTGGAAGCTTTTAATCACTCATTATAACTGAACGACATCGACAGATGTTCTGTTAAGGGAGCAAAGAGCTTGCTTGTTAAAAACGGGCGCTGTGAAGGACTCGTAACCTTTGATCCTGCTCAGTTTGCTTGACTGTGAGGTACCAGCTGCAGTCTCTCTTAACGATACCGAACCTTCTCTTGCTGCTTTGGAGTACGTAATAAAGTATAAATCAGTCTGTCTTTTCACAAATTCCCTCTGTCCTTTGCTCCTTAGAATTATGCATGTGTGAGGAGGGCTGCAGTATCTTTCTTGTTCATCCTCTGTCACTCTTCCTCCTATGATATTGTTCAGAATTTTCCTAAGGACCCATTAGGAGGATTCACAAGTGGCCACTGTGGCTTGTGCTTCTCCCGCCTCCCTGACCTTAGTGAACCCGACCCGCCTGGCACCCTCTTCAGCCACCCGCCGCGTGACATGGCAAGGCTGCAAGTGATCGCTGCGTCACCCTCATTCATCAGTGCATGAACAAAAAGGGGCCTGTAGTTTGCACTGCCCTATGAAGTGAAAACAACAGCAAATGTGTGTTTTAAAAAGTCAAAGTTCATGTCTGGTTCAGATTTCTACTACTCACTAATTTTACTGTTGAATTAAAGGGGATATTTACCTAGGATTTGCTACACTTTCAGGTGCTAAACAGCCAAATTGTGTTTGTCCTTACTTACTGAAGGACGACAGGAGGGAATGTAGATAGCTGCTGCACCCACTGCTGACTGACCAATGCAGCAGAGAAAAACTGCAACTGACATTTAACACCTGGGAAAAGCTGCTGTAAAATCTGCAGCACTGTTTTATCGGACACACACAGAGGGTGAGAGACTATAGCCAGACTAGAGCAGTCAGCAAGAAAGACAGAGAGAAACAGTGAGACAACCTCAGACAATGGAAATGCTCAGTGAAAGCAGTTGCCTTAAGACTACTGCAGCAAATTGTAAAGGTTATAATGTCAATTTACAGAAGCTCTCCATTCACGACCTTAACAGAAGACAAAAAATAAGAGTAAGAGTAATAAGACAATCTGTTATTTTTCTCATGATTTTACCTGCACATCACCCCCTTCTTAATTTCCCTGACTTTAATGCCTCATAGCAGGTTTGTGTACTTCGTGATCTGGTCATTTAACTAATATTTCCCCACATATACCTTCAGTCTTACGAGATGACCAAAAGTATATCTTCTCTCAAACCAATATTCAGAGTTAACAAACACTGTTAACACTGTTAAAAGGAGGGAGCAGGGCGGTGGAGGTATTTTTCACCTTGCATTATGGCTGGGCAGCAGGTTAAGCAAACATGCGTTCACTCAGCAGTTTAACCTCATTGACCCTTTCGGGAGAAACAGCCTCAGACAGGACTGTGAGCCTAATTTGTTGGCTGTCAACAGTAATGCTGTCCATCATGTTGGTGATGAACAGTAATGCTGTCCATCATGTTGGTGATGTTTACCTATGCAGAACAGGACTGTAACAGTGTGTACGTGACAAACAGACAGAAGACAGTCGAATCATTCCCAGCCGGCTAGTGTCAGCTTTAAAGTCATCAAGAAATAATTACCATGGACCCAGAAAAACATCCTCCACTCATTTATCCTGCTCTGCTGCGTACTTGCACCCTGGTATGAAGATTAATTAAAACGCCTCTACACTTTCATTCAGCTGTTTGTTATATATTTACTTACAAATGCATCAACTGAGATGAGGTAACCCAAGATTAGGTTTCCAGCTGCATCTCATTGTTCTAGACTAGAGACCTAGAGTCCTAAAGCCTTTCTTACAGCTCTGTATGTGGACACTCACCTGGCAGGGACTCAGGGACTGTCTGACAGACTGCCGCTTCGACTTCCTCAATCTCACACAAGTGCATCACTAAATCGGCCATTTCTGAAGTCAAACTCCATGATGGCACACATTTTTTACAATGACACTGATGACGCTGCTATTGTTCTTTCACCATTTTGCTGTTGTGGAATTAGGCATAATTCCCAGGCTAAAATTTGTCCAAAATGACAGAAAGTAAAATGGAGAACAGAGAGAGAAAAGGGCGGCTCGCGTGTGCTTTGCATCCTTATGCTATTTTTTTGTGATGGCATCATCAACAGATGTGATAATGAGACTTGAGCAGTGAAATAGGATTTAAAGAGATTAACCTGGATACTGATAAGCTCACTCGTTGGTCTTTGTCATGCATGAAACATCTTTGTTTGACACTCTCTCTCTCTCTCTCTCTCTCTCTCTTTCTCAGCCACTCGTTCACACATAGCCTACAGACACATGTGGACACACAGCCTGTCTGTGCAGCAGATGCGCAAAGCCACATGGAGGCCCTCCAAGTTATTTGATGCTGTAAACATTTGAAATTGAACCACCATATATAATTGAGACATCCATGGATATAGGCTTGTGTTGCCATGCAGATCCTGTTGATTATACATCATGTGTGTTTATATGCTGACTGGGCTAGTACAGTAGTTTCTTAAAGAACTAGGAACGTCACAGCCAGTAACATCCTTAAAGAAAATCATAGTTTTATTTACACGAATATGAGGTATGATGTGATAAAAATCAGCTTGGAGCCTGTTTTGTCTCCGAAGCCTCGGCTACTTGAATTGAATCATTTTAGTTTGGTTTTCTTGCGCTAGAAAAAGTTTTATGGGGTACAGTTTCATATCGTTTAGGCTGCTATGAATGCAAACATTGACTTTGTGAGCCTGAGCAAGCGAGATAAATCTGGATGTGTGAAGTTTACACTCACAGTGTTTCTAAAAAATAAAAAAAATAAAAAAGATTTTAGGAAGGACAGGTCCTCGGCTGTCATCCGTGAAAGATTTCAGTCAGGGCAAGGGATCATGGGGACTGCCCCCGTGATCAATATTACATATAACATTTCTTTAGCCCATGCCAGATGAGAAAAAGTTTCTTTACTTTGGATTTTGACATGAGAAGCGATGAACCCTGGATTATGAGACAGGTTCCTTAACCCGGTTTCCCCTCTGTCCGTCACCTGCTCTGATACTCTGTCCCATTTGATCCGTTCTGATTCATCGTCTGTCAGCAGCTGTCTGCTTTGGACGCATTGTGAATGATAGGGCAGGGTGAAAGAGGAATCAGTGGAGTGTTTGGGACGAGACCAGTGGAAGAACAAGTGTCAGACCCCAACTCTGAAGAAAAGAGTTGACAGCAAGGCGACAGACAATGAGAGAAGTGAGTTGTTTGGTAAAACGAAGGCTGAGTGGCTTCAGATTCTGCCGGTGTAGTAAAGTATTCTAAGCTGCCATGTCCTTCAGGTCTTGGCTATTCATGGGAAAAAAAGACACAGCTAATTCTCGCCTTCTGTTATCAAAACCTTTGGGCTACAACTCAGCTGCAATGAGCAGAGGGATTTGGCTTTGTCTGCATGTAAATGTTTGGATTTCAAAGCAGCTCAGCTCAACAACAATGATTAATAAAGTATATTCTGGCGGTGAAAAGCATCCCAGTTATGTGTCGCTTCAGCATGAGTGATGGGCTCTGCTCTCATTAAGTTTCAAGTGGAATTTATAGGTACAAAACAAGTGTGTTTTCATCTTCTCAACATTCTAACTCTAACTATGATACACGGGTGTCTGAAGCAAAGCAAATTTTTAATAGGTTTAGCTGGTATTTATTTTGATCTGCCGGCAGAAAAAACAACTTAAAATGATGAGACAGTGGTTTGTACGTGAAGGATTTCTATTTGATTTATTTGGGTTCCCTTGACTCATTGCTAGACTTTGATTTCTGCCTACAGCAAAAGAAAAATCTAAAGAGATGCTTCAAAAGCTAATCAGCTCTTTTGCTGTTTCAGTTTCCTTGAGGAACACAAATAACCCAGAGCCTCTAACGTCTGTCCCTGACCTCACTGGCGATTCAGGTTCCAACCACCAGAACACGATTTGAGCACAACTTTCATAAGGGGGTAAAATAAATTAATAAACATTGACAGCATTCTGAAAATAACCACTGTGTTGAAAGTAAAACGGATAGGAAAGTAAAACTAGAAGTGAACTGAGTCATCCCAAAATGTACTCACAAAATAGCTCTGTTTGTGAAGATCGAGTCATCTGAGTTTTTGAAATGCTGACTTAGGGATTTAAGGTGGCACGGATTTTCCAGTGAATATGTAGTATTTTGGGTTAAAACCCTTCAATTATTGAGCTGTGCTTACATGCTGTAAAGCGCAAACGCCTGGTTTTCCAGTCCTGTCTTGAAGGTTTTCTTTCCCGTAGGAAGTGGTAATTAAGGTGTTGGGCCATTTACATTTGACAGTTGCATCTAAGGGATAACGCTTTCCAATTCTAGCCATCATTCATCAGTCACTTGATACCTTTAAAGAGGCCCAACGTGCCCCTGCACACTTTTTAGAAGTGAGAAGGGACGTGAACAAATTAAGCTGCAAGCATGCAGATGTAGCCAGTGTCTCATTTTGTGTCTCACCAAGTCTCACTTTTTATCAGGAGTGGAAAGTGTGTAAAAAATACTCTGAAGTACTGTAGAAATGCCACAACTTTGCTGTAGAGATTTAATGCTTTGGATGTGTCATGTTTTTACAAGGAACTCTTTTACATGTGATCGTTTCCATGCTGTATTAAAAGTACAGAAGGACAGAGTTCACTTGTCTTTTAATGTAAGAAAGAAAACGTGCCATAATGTGGCAAAACAAATTAAAGCCAATATACACTACCCTTGTCTTGTTGACTGCTAGTAGAACCATAACCGGACAATGTACAGCAGTTCAGCTACTTTTACTCAAAAAAGTGCAAGGCAAATTGCTCCCTCTGAGTTGAAAGTGAGTTGCTACCCTAAGAAAAAGAGAGAAAATATCTTGGGATCTTGTTCGCAAGTAACAGTAAAATGGAGCTTGAGATGGACAGGCGGATTTGTGCGGTTGTACCAGACCACTGTGGGGAAAAGAGAACTGAGCCGGAAGGCAAAGCTTTTCATTTACCAGTCGATCTACATTCCAACCCTCACCTATGTTCATGAGCTGTAGGGTAGTGACGGAAAGAATGACACTGTAGACACAAGCAACTAAAATGAATTTCTTCTGTAGGCGGTGCTCAGCCTAAGAGACTGGGTGAGAAGCTCAGACATCCAGAGGGAGCTCGGAGTAGAACCACTGCTCCTTTGCGTCAAAAGGAGTCAGCTGAGGTGGTTCGGGCATCTGATTAGGATGCTTCATTGGGCGCCTTCCTTCAGGGGTTTTCTGGGCACGTCCAATTGGGAGGAGACCCAGGGTAGACCCAGAACTCGCCTGAGAACCCCTCAGGATCCCCCAGGAGGTGCTGGAATACTATATCATTAAACAGTAATGTAGTTAAAGTTCAGATAGATTTTTGTTTGCCAATTGTTAAAGTCTTGGAACAGATGAAATACACATTCAAATAAGTGAACTCTATAGGACATTTGATAATTGCTGGCGGAAATCTAAATAAAGCAGCTACCATTTCCAAAAACACTGGGATGATCTTTTAACCAATTGCAGTTAAAAGAGGTTCCTTCTTGACCTTGGATTTAGCAATTTGAACAAAAACATCTCATCTCAAGCTTGAAAACACATCTTGTAGCCTTCCTCAGTGGATGGAGTTGCTCAATTGTCATGGAGAAGGTTTGTTTTGCGCATTCTTGACAAACCATCGCTGTCAGTGCCAACCTCTGTGACAAAAACTTTGCGTTTCC
Source organism: Micropterus salmoides (assembly GCF_014851395.1). NCBI lineage: Eukaryota > Metazoa > Chordata > Actinopteri > Centrarchiformes > Centrarchidae > Micropterus > Micropterus salmoides. The sequence goes on from NW_024041484.1 coordinate 5,897,048, forward strand.
TGCGAGTGCTTCACAATAAATTTTTTACCTATTGAATGCTTTTAATGTGATGCAGCAGCAGTGGAAACTGTTGAGTTAGCATTATGACAGTGAACAATAAACGCGGATTCTGACATCAATGAGAAACATTAACAGTAACACTGGATTCTATGCATGCATTGTTCTGTGAATCCTTCATGTGTAGCAGACAATTTGAATCCAGTATGGCGGACTCAGCCACTAACCGTGAAAGCTACTATAAAGACAGATAATTACAGAATGCAAATACATTGAATAGCCATTGAAGAATAAATAGTCTCTGATTTCTTGAAAATCTGAAGGGCTCATCATTTCAAACACCAGAGGTTACAAGGACATCACTGCTTTACGTTCTATACCAATATAGAGCACTTTCAATCTGTCTTTTAAGACTTGTGTGCTGTACAGGATAGTAATGGATATAAGGTATAATCTTTTCCCTCAGTCTCCACCTGGAGCATAAATGCTAACTTATCAGTGATTTAAGACGAGACAGCGAGGGGCAGGTTGAAGCAGGAAATGCGGTTTTGTACTCTGTACAGCTATGGTACGAGCTTTTCTCCACTCTGCTGACTGTGTCATTTGGAACAAGATATTTTGATTTGTAGTGTGGTTCTGTAAATGAAACATTGCTTAATTGAAGCCGATTATTACTGAAACTTAACAGCTCCCCCTCATTATTCTTCCAGGCGTAGTGGCAGGTTTTCATTCCCACAGTACATGTTGCACATGTGCCGTCCTGTCACTCCTAAAATTGTGCTCCTTTTTCCCTGCTCTAAGTACTTCATGATTGGGTGAATTGTGCCTCATCAAAATGCCCTTTTCCAAATTGCTTTTAATGGCTTATGTGGATCTGTCTGATGCCAGCCTGCATTGGAAAATTAAATGATGTTGGTTTCTCAAGAAGCTGTTACAGGATGCCGCAAAGCCAAACCGCCCACCAAACTAGCAGTTAAACATCGCCAGAACCCTGTGGAACATTAATGCCCCAGCCGTCATCAACGCCTTCAATCATTATTCTGCTTGTTTACGTCATTTTAGAGTTAATGCCGACTAAAAACAAACAGCGGTTTCATCTGAAAGCCTCAGAATTTCTGTTTGGAGTATCACTTGAAGGCTTGGAGGAAGAAGGCACGGGTTGCATTGGTGATGCCTGTAAAAGACAGAGATCTGTCTCCAACTAGAGGGATTTACTGTGTGTTTATGAGTTCACTCCTTTTTGTCTTTGTCAGCTATTAAACCAGCCATCAAACACACAGATGAACCCACACGCTGCCTGTGCAACAGATGCAAAATGCTACAGCAAGGCCTTCCAAGCCTTATTTAGTTGTCCCTCAACAAAAAATAACTGTTATCATGCAAATATTGCTTATTACAGATCATCCGTGCCTATCGGCTGTTCATTTTGGCAAAGTTTGAGAACCGCTACATCCCACATCGTCCCTACGATCATTCTAAGACTGCGCTAATGAGCATTTGCAAACACTGCACATGTCTGTCCACATACAAACTTCTGAGAGCGTGTGTGGGGTAACAAGCTGGCACGCCGGCCGCACATGTGTCAGTCTGTGTGTGCAGCATGTTTGAAGAGGGTATGGAAGCCCACATGTGAGGGAGTTTGGTGCCTGCTGTGGGAATGTGTGTGGCATTGGGAAGTGGGAGGTTGTGAGTTGTGTCAGGCAGATGGAGAAGCCCTGTATGTGACTTCTTGTCCCACAGGGCTCCGTGTTGATACAACCAGTGTAAACACATCAGTCTGTGGAGAGAAAGTGACAGCGGGGGAGGTGCTCTCAAAGGTGCAGCTCAAATCTGCCATCATGCTCACATTGCATGCTCCTCTCGCTGCAATATGAATCCGACAAGCCCTTTTAAGCATGATGGTATACTTAGTTTCCTACTCATTCTTTTGCTGCCGTGTCCATGCCCTGCAGAATGATCTGACACCTCTATCACCAGGGCGAAGTCATTATAAATCCCAAAAAAATTAACTTGTGTTATATGTGACAATGTTATAGTTAAGGTTTGATTAGGTTTAGGGAAATATCATGGTTTTGGTTGCGTTAGGGTTGGGTGGGCCTTTGTTGCCATAGTGACATTAAATAGCAAGTTGTTAAGATTAGGGGACAATAGTGATAATCCTTTAAAAAACTACCAAAAGATTTTTTTTAATGATTTTGGAAGTAAATGAGAAATGAACAGCAATGTCCAATGTTCAAGTCTATTGTTTTGTTGACCAGTCCTTCCACCCAACCTCCTCCCTACAGAGACTTTGTTGCTGTATGGCAACGCTAGAGGACTCTGTAATTTGAACGTAAACAGATGTAGTTTCGGGGCACTTTCTGAAGGAACTGATGCCGTTGCTTTTCATGGTGAGGACAGTCTCCACATTTCTGCTGCCGTTGTTCAAATAGCATCTCAAAAGCCCCACCTCCACCTCATGCGGGACTGTTAGTATTAGCACTCCCCACTCCCTTTTGTGCTGAGCTTGGTGCTTCCTTGTGGGGAGTGGAAAGGTCAGAGTCTCTGTACACTGTACAACATTGACATATAATCTATTCCATGTGAGTGAGGCTGACTGAGCTCTGGTTAATTCACTGAACAATTTCATTATTATTTCTTCTAAAACCAAAACAGTGTTTCTGAAAAGCTGTTGATACTTTTTTAATGTTGTGAACTACACCAACATGTATTTGTGATGATATTATATTATAGAGGTGATATTTTGGCTTTTTCCCTTTCCTATATTATGTTATATATCTTTTCTGTGCATGTAATAGGTTTGCAAAATGAAAAAGCCACCCCAAAGGGAGTTACCATTTCACACAGAAAACACTCCTCTTAAAAAAGATCAATTTGTTACAGATTAAAAACTTACCACTCTGAAACTCTAGCTCCCATCCAAAGCAGTGGTTGCCGGCTTGTTAGGACCCGCCCTACTCTGCTAGTAGTCCCTAACTATTTAAAGTGCATGTGCATCTCCCAACAAAGATCTTGTAGAAGTGATATGCTTCACTCCATAGCTAAAACAGAGCACAGAGCTGCAGCAATGTGCAGTATGAAAATTAAACCATGTAAACCTGTTCTGGTACAATCCCTAAATATAAATATTAACTGAAAATAAGCATAATACAACCACTTTAACTACTCATTTATGTTTGAACTGACCTTTTTGTACTTCAAATACCAGTCAAGGGCGGCACGGTGGTCCGGTGAATAGCGCTGTGACCTCACAGCAAGAAGGTCGTGGGTTCAAACCCCGGTTGCCCCGGCCTTTCTGTGTGGAGTTTGCATGTTCTCCCCGTGAGTGTGACTGGTTGTTTGTCTATGTGTGGCCCTGTGATGGATTGGCAACCAGTCCAGTGTGTAGCCCGCCTGATGTCAGCTGTCAGCGACCCTGTATGCAGGATAAGCGGTTGACGATGGATGGATGGAACTACCAGTCAGTGACTTAAGTTTTACTAGGGATCAGGCCGGAATTGCTTGATTGTATGTTGTGTATTTTATGAATAAAGGTATTGGATGTAAAGATACACTATAATTATCTCTATACAGTTGCCGTAATGTGCATGTCATTCTTCAGACATTTATCATGTCGAATGGGCTGAGTTAGCTTCTTCTCAGTTCAAATACAGCAAACTTCAGAGTGCATAAACGACTGGATTTATATTCTTAAACCAAAAAGATCTCAACATAAAAGTTTGTTGAAACTACAAAATATGCATGTTCATGAGCTAACAAACGTTACTAAATGAACCATGTTCTGCTTTCTGCACCATTAAGAGAGGGCTGTTTCTCTCAGTTGAATAAATGTCACAGAAATACATTATTAAACCACTGAGGACAATCAAGCTCAGTGGGAGCAAGAGAAGAATCAGCAAGTATCCAAATGGCCTGTGTGCAGATATGACTCATTATATGGTTCTACAAAATATCCCTCTTGCTAATAAAGATATACTGGGACACTGCATGAGAGAGCATTATGACGAGAGCGAGGGAACGCTTTAGTTACAGCGCTAGTTAAGCAGTTACAGCTCATGAATCATCACTGCCTGCTGGACGTCTGGCTGATTTGCCCGGTCTGCCCTTTGTGTGGCCCTGGCACACTGCGCTGAAGCAGAGCGCTGCAACCTCTGACCTCATCACAACAGACCTCCTGAGGGGCGTTGGCGGCTGGCCACCATGCTAATGAAGCCACTCTTTAGCCACTGTCAAGGAATGCAAAAATCCCCCCAATAACTGCAACTTTAGTGGGCCTTTGTGAAACTGATACCAGTTGGCAGAGATGGCAGCTCTTGACATGTTGTGAAAGGCCTCAAGTGGGCCACACTGAGCTACACACCCTGTGTTTGTGTGTGTGTGTTTGATTCTATCTACAGTGTCCCCTGATGTGTGTGTATAGATGGGAATTTACTGTTAATTTGCCTCTAGTGTCTGTGTGATCGCATTACTGCCGACGTGCATGCATATGAGCTTGTGTGTGACGTGCTTAAGTGGGCTGCACCCCGGGCTGTGTAGGTGGCGACATACTGCGGTCACTATGTCATGCAGCCGGGTCCCAGGGTTGAGCGGGGGTCGGGTAATAACCACACAATGACGTGCTTTATGGGTAATAACGCTGATCGTCCCCGTCCTCTGAGCCCTCTGCCCCGAGACATTTAGGCTCATTGAATGTTAAGTATTGTCACATTCTTGCTGTGTCTGTCCTTTGTGCTGATTGTCTGCCGTCTTCTCGACAGATCGAGAATGTGGACGCCTGCCTCAGTTTCCTGGACGCCAGAGGAGTGAATGTACAAGGGCTCTCAGCAGAAGGTAAGAAGAATAAACAATATGCAATTCAAGGCCTGATTAAACTCTTAATTGAATCAGTGGAGCAGCAGAAGAGGGATCTCCCTGTTGTATTGCTAATCTCTAGACCTGGAAAATTCATTTGGCTCCAGCACAACCCAGGCCTGTGTGGGTAGCTTTTCGTGTCTTCACAGTACCAAATATCTTTAAGAAAAAAATATATTTCCAAGACATACTATTATATTTCACAGCAATGGAATTTACCATGTTGGTATCATGACGGGGTGTACAGTTTCTCAATCTCAAGCTTTCACTATGGCAGTGAAGGCAGTCATTAGGGCATCAAAGGGGATTGTGGGAGAATAAAAACTCCAGAGAGGGATTTGCCTCCCGACCATCAGGGTATACAGAACATGGCTTATATGACAGCCTTGACTACAGCAGTGCTCTGTACTGAATAACTTCTTGCCAAATTGAATAATCAGCTAAAATTGTCTCACAAGGCCGGGGTTAAAATTGCAGTTAAGTTCCAAACTATGCGTGATGCTTTTATTTTACACTTGATTTTGACTCTGCAGGAGGAACCCAAGATTCCCTCAAAGTTTGTAAATGAATGCCAGTTTTTTTCATGCATGCAAAGAACATCTGTAAAGTCTTAAGGGAGAAACACATCAGCTGCAGTGCGAAGCATTGCATCAGGTGATGTGTCCCATTTGACACCGTTAGCGCACACACCAGACACTTTTGTAAGTAGTCAAGGTTACTACTTTAGCATGTCACGATCTGGAGGGCAAAATGTTGCTGTCCTGTGAAAAGCTCGTACCTCCAAAATGTTAGCAGCTGTGTCTTTACCGGACAGGTGTCAACTCTGAGAAACAGGGTACTTTGTGGTGTATCTTTATGCTCCCAGTGTGCATGCTTACATAGAACACAACAGGACAGATATTGACATCACTGGGGTGTCGTTGCCCTTCACTCACTTAGTTCACCATTAAGTTCATCTTCGTCTTGATTTAATAATCAACATGTCAACATACATGTTTTATTAAACTCATTTTATCTGATTGCGTTTTTCTGGAGTCCCATACCAATTCGTTCAAGCAAAGCCTCCATTATTCTAGCAGAACATTTCTGCTGCTGGTTATTAGGACCTGTGCTTGCCCAGGCCCCATTTAGCATCTGCTCCGCTTTTAAGGAGGTGATTGTGCCCTTGACCTCTCAGCAGAAATAGTCTGAAAGCCTGACACACTGACCAACAGCTCTAAATTCAGTGCCCCCCACTACAGCACTAAAAACAGCAAAGTGACTCACAAGGCCTGGAACTTTAAAGTGGGTCTGTAAATATATGGGCTATTGGGTTACTCTGTCTATCACTGTTGCTGCTACATTTCATCACTCCCTTCGCTCAGTGATCATTACCTGTCAACTCATCTACCCCTCGCTGCCTTTGTCTGCCTTATTCTCAAAGATTACTCTGCATGTCCTGTGTATGAATTAGATGGCCATGCCTGTCCTCTCATGTCTAATTGAATCAGCTCAGAGATTTCCAGATTCTGTTGGTTGGCATGTGAAGTCTTTATTATCTTTTTACAATGGGTGGGAATAAAACATTTTTTTTCCTAACAGAGGCTACTTATTGTAATAACCTCTCTAGAAGTCCCCTTGCATCTTTCTGGTGGGAGGCTGTAAACCAAAGTTCCAGAGAAACTCATTTTGTTGAAGAGAGTTGTGGTTCTCCCTAAGGAAGGTTATACGGCATAATGAAACAAGCCATTTCTTCAACACAAGAAAAGAAAATAATGTTTCACCGGTGGAAAAACAGTGAGCTGCAGCACACCTCCCCTCTCCCTCCCAAACACTAGCTTCCCTCCAGGCAGTCAATGGATATAAAGTTGTTACTGTGATGTAGAGACAGAGCTCAGTTAAAACTTTATGAATGAAAGATACTTTTGTTACAGATTAATAACTCACCACTCTGAAACTCTTGCTCCAGTCTATGTTGCTAAGCTGGTCGGCAACATGTAGCCTACAGCTGAACCAAAGCCGTGTTTACCGGCTTCTCACTGACCCGCCCTTTTCTGCTCTTGATTGGCTAGTAGTCCTTAACTAGGAACTGCGCATGTGCAACTCCCAACAAAGATCATTTAGAGACAAGATGCAATGTGCAGTATGACATGTTTGTTTAAAAAAAAAATTAACAATGTAAACCTGTTCTGGTACAACCCCTAAATAGATTTGAAAATGAGCACAATACAACCTCTGCATTTAATCCAACAACTATAGAATGGATTGCCATGAAATTTCGTACATACTTTAGGGTCCCAGAGAATTAATTCTAATGACTTTGGTAATCCCCCTGACTCTTCATCTACCACCACCAGCAGGTCAAAGTTTTCAATTATCTATCTCAACATTAACAAGATGGATTGGCACAAAGATTGAACAGACATTCATGGTTTCCAGATGATGAACCCTTATGTTTTTGGTGATGTTTTAACAACTATTGGATGGATTACCACAAAATTTGGCACAGATGTCATGTTCCCATAAACTTAAGTGCCAATGGCAATGTCAGCCTGTCAATATACAACTTTGGTCAAGACTAATTATAAAATTTTGCACAGACATTCATGTATTCCTGAGGATAAATCCAAATAACTGGTGATACTTTAACCTATAATTTAGTGCCACCATCAGGCCAGATTATTAAATTGTCAATTAATTTGGTTTATTGACCAAATACCTGCTAAAAACTAATGACATTACTGTCAGCCTCAGCTGTACTTTGTGTTAAGTGCTAATTAGTGTATGTTTGCATGCTAACACTCTAAACTAAAATTGTGCAACAATGCTTTTTTCCCCAAGCACCGCTTTGCGCATATTCAGCAGAGCCACAAGTGTGGCTGTAGACTCTTAGTCCTGTTAATGCTCCACCTACTCAGACTCTATTAACCCCTTAGCACAAAAAATAATCAAAACCAACTAACCAAAAAAAGTTTTACTACGAAATGTGATAATTATCTACAGGAAGTTCAGTCTACCGGTACCAGCCTTTAAAAAAAGGTGTAAAGCTCTGAAATATGCATTTCCTGCAGTTGATAATGGGTTACAGTGGGGTCTTCACTACAGGTCGTTAAAGCCTCTTTCCACTGCCGCTGAGACCTTAGCAGAACAGGTCTGCTTGGTTGTAGTGCTAGCAGGAAACCTACAGTATAACCTCTACACCACAATAAAGTCCTTCTGCTTGATCTCAGTGGGTGCAATTTTCTTAAAAACAGGGTTGATTTCATTAGTCCACTTATACACTCATTTGTGCTGGGTCAGCGAGGGGTACACACTTGTTCTCTGACCATAAGGCGAGGCCTAGGGTGAGGGAAAGGCTTTAAGTTTAGTGTGTTGCCTATCCTTTCTGGCTGCAAAAAAATGGCAGACTGTGTAATAAATACTGGGCTATAAAATAAAACATAAAAGTGGGACAGTTGTTTGAAAACTTAATTGAGATCTCAGAACTAAATGGATGTCAAGCAAAGGAATTAAAACCAAGCTTACACAATGAAGTCAAGGGCAGCAGTGGAAGCAAAGACACAACCACCTGTGGAGTTGTAAAAAGAGACCCTGGCTTGACATGTTTTTTCAAGGGTTTGTCTGAGGTAAATACAGAATATATAGTCCTTAAATGATCACACAGAATTCTGCTTTGCATTACCCAGCCATGCTAGAATCTCTCCTTCATCTCTTCCAAAGTCCCCTGTGACTCAGGAAATAACTAACCTCTCCAAATAAGAAGAAAAAGATGGAATGAAACCACATCAACCACTTAAAAGGCCTCCAGAAGCAAAGGCATATTCTCATTGAGCATGGGCCAAACAGAAACACTTATCCTCTACACGGCTCTAGAGCAGCAAGAGCCCTCCTGCTTTCAGCGGATGAAAAGGCTGTGTATTGCTTACAAAAATGTCTAGTGGGAGCTTTCCCAGTGTCCTATTAGCTATCATTTACTCCATCACAATGTCTCCCAAAACTCACACTTACTTGAAAAGGGTGCAACAATAAAGAGAGCACAAGGTGGCACCTTGTAAGAGTTTTAAAATACAGTTTCAGCAGACGCACTTTGGCCTGATGACACGCTGAGCTGCAGACAATTGATGGTCAAGCTGAAAATATTTAAGGGCTGATATCTCTCTTCATCATTTTGAAAGAAAAAGCCAGTAAGGTGCTCTTTTGTCTGTGTTGCCAGTAAGAGTGCTTGAAGTTCAAGCTGAAGGTCACTTTATGTAGCACAGTCCCAGAAAGTCCCTTTCATGCATGAATCCTGCAGATGATTATTTTTCAAATATTGTGCAGCAACACCAATATAATTACTTATATATTGGTGTTAAGTATAAGTACTTTGCATTGGCCAACACGTTATGTAGGATGTTTATACATCAACATACTGATTAAGTATTGATACTACATATCTGCAAAGTATTGCAATTTTGCCTTATCACCGAGTCATCTTTTTCAATATTTAACCAAGACCACACTCTTTACCTAATGTAAAACCAGGTGTTTTAGTACCTAACCTCAACCCTCAAAAGACAAAGTCATGCATGGCTAACCATCCACTCTGATTTTGTTACACCAAGGAGCCGAAGTCCAACATCACTTTAACAAACAATATAAATGGTCTACTTCTGAAAGATGGCAACAGAGAACTAGCTAATGGGTCGAGTGATGTTAGAGGAGGTTGCATCATGGTTCAATCCGATTTAAGGCTGGTCTGAACCAATTATCCGCGCAAATATTTCTGAGGTCTGAGGGGTTTGTAGACATAATCTTAATGTTACCTATTGAATCGGAGTCTCCCCGATTTTGAATCGTAAATATCAAATGTGTTTTTATATTTACGATTTGAAATCCTGTTGTGTGAAATTAACTGCGATGGAGAATAGCCAGTGAGAGTGAAGACGAAGAAGACTTAATGAGCTGTCTAGGACATACATAGCACTTCACTTTGAAAGGTCATCCACAACAAACACCTTCAGTATTAGATATTGGACAGAATTGCATATGGTCATATGTTTCATATTTGATCCCTTAGTAAAAATATGAATCATACTATATTTTTCTACTGCTGCTGGAAGCAGATTCTCTGCATTTTAATGCAGTTTCTCAGACTAGATCACATAACAAGACAACAGAAGATAATAAATTATATCACAGCAAAGAAAATGCCAATAATAATGTTTGGACCATCCTCCATCACTGAACCATTGTTAAAGATCTTTCACATACAGGTCATGGCTAGAAATGACATGCTTAGGGGTCCTGGGCAAATCTGAGGTACAAGACCCCTCTTAGCACCCTGTTCCTTTCAGTCTTTCAGTATGTACAGTTTTTCCATGCTAAAATATTACATAGCCCAAGATTTGTTCTGTAGTAATATGATCAAACACGTGAAAGTAGGCAGAAAGCTGAAATCATGAAGGTTTTATGAGTACATTTTTAACAAGACCAAACCTTGCTGCAAACCTACACCATCAAGACATTTCCTTGAGTAAGACATACTGAAATTATCTGTTCTATAGCCAACCCTGACCTGCAGGGCAACTTCCCTGTTGAGATGGGGGCAGATTTATTCTTTCTCATGTCATCATCATCATTTCTATTACCTTTACAGTTGCCAAAAGTTTCAGTCTGCAGCGCTCTTTGGTCGGCTGAATCTGCAACATTGTCTCTCCCTAAAGCACAGAAAAGGCTGCTGTTCAGACTCTCTCTAAGGCCCAGTATAAATTAGCGCCTCTGGGTGTTTGAAAATGGAAAACAACCCCAAGAGATTAATCTTCTCCAACGTTCACTGTCTACAAACAGCATAGCCATGGATGGCTGGGGAGAATGTTTGAGCCTCGCCAGATTGATAAATCGAGTGAAAGGCCCTGCGTCAGCTGTTACTATCCTCCCCATGCCTCTGTGTGCCAGCTCTCACTGAGGGTATGATATGAAAAGTCCATTTCACAAATGGGTGCGTTAGCCACAGTGATCAATTCTTCCTCCTCCTGTGACTGCTGAATCCCATCTCGACTGTATGTGTAGGAGTCTGTGAGAGATGCATTTGTATGAGTTTTGTCCAAGATGAACTCAGGAACTGTTGAGGATAAGATTTACACTCCAGACAAAGTTGCTCATTGATTAGGAGCTTCCTTGCTGTTGCCAGCTCAGCATACCAAATAAGCAACTTCATCTGCAGGGCTGCAGTCTCTTATAGACTGCACCCCTGAGATCTTATACCTAAAACAGGAATATAATCTCTTTGATGGGTCACTTCTGCCATCAGCCCACCGCTGTACACTGCACCTGTAAATACAGTGTTTAATCAGTTCCTCACTTCATGGCAAAAGAAGAACTGTAATTAAAGTAGTCTATTTTTGGCTGTTTGGCCTCAGACTTGCCCTCACACCAGACTTCTGCCAGTTAAACACCAGTCCAGAAGGTCCCATGCTGAGCTATGCTCCTAAATGAACCAGCTGTGTGTTAGCTCATGTATGTGAGCAGATAGTTTAGTCTGGATCTATGACAACTGGTTTGTCTTGGGAGCAATGGCCTAAATTATCTGTATATGCTATATCTGTGCATATTATACACAGTATAAATATCTACTCCCTTAAAGCCAAAACAGCTGCACCTGAGCTCTATCCCCAAGTGGCTTTTTTTTAAAGTCAACTACAGTATGTTCACTTTACAGTGTTTGAAAGATACAATAAGTGGTCTGGAAACACATGAAAAACAAAAGTCCTTTGACAAAAAGGACTTTATTCCAAGAAAATGTTTGTATGCATGCAGGGTAAAGCTGGATATCACTCTGTACAGTATTAAAACATGGATGCTGGATGATTTCACATCATGTTGGAGTAGCACTCTTAAGTACCACAGCACAAAGTAGATGCTCAAATTGTCCTTATTTTTTGTCACTTTCAGAGATCAGGAATGGCAACCTAAAGAGCATCCTGGGTCTCTTCTTCATCCTGTCACGTTACAAGCAGCAGCAGCAGCAACAGCAGCAGTACTACCAATCCCTGGTGGAGCTCAGCCAGCAGACCAGCAGCCCCGTACCGTCCTCCAGCAGCCTCAAGACACAAGAGATGCAGTCCAGGTATGTTACACTCCAGATAGTTGTATTCCAGTAGTTTGGTGTTGGTTCATGTCTCATTTGGGGCAGAGGTAGCCTAGAGGTCACAGAGGCAAGCTAATGTCACTGTTTTGAATTAGTGGGCCAATTATTTTTTAGGATCCATGTTGGAATAGAGGCCTAGTGATTTATTGTTTTTGGATGCTTAATTAGGTCCAGTTAGAGCTTTTGTAAACAGGAATTCGATGGATATGACCGCCTCTCAGTGGTGTTGAAAATGAATAACAGCCTCCATGGAAAATGTTTCTCATTAGAGATTTTGCTGCATCAGCTCCATTAAGGACGTTTTGACAGGGAAGAGTCAAGCTGGCTGACAGCAGAGGAGAGCAGTTACATTAGATTTGTGTTTTTAATGCGGTCCTAGCCTCAGGCTGTATGGAAATTATGCTTAGCTTAGCTTAGCTTAATGTAAACACTGCAAGCAGGGGGAAACAACTAGCCTGGCTCTGTCTGAAGGTGACAAAATCCACACACCAGCACCTTTGAAGCTTTAAGTGATGAAGATAAACAACGTTGCACAACCCCCCCACTCCCCTGTACAATGGCTAATTATCGTTTTTTATGCTTTTATTTCAGATTAAACAAGCATGATATAACATATCCATTTAAGAGCATTGAAGTCACTGGTTGGTGGATTTTGTTACCTTTGGACAGAGCAGGGCTAGCTGACTCCCCCTTTACCAGTCTTTGATGCTCACTGGATGCATACTGCGAAAAGGCCTCTGCACTTACGTGTTTTTGGGCACATACAACACGCTCATGAGTCCTTCTCCAACTGAGACGGTTGAGCACATGCATTTCCAAAACTTCAGCTGGTCGAGCTAGCTGACTTCCGGTTGGCTCCCTGCACACATGAACGGGATAAACTAATTTAATCATGGGACATTCCAAATGTTATTGGACCAAATGGATCTGATAATGAAAAGAGGTGTGTCCTTTTCCAATAATTTTTTATAGCAAAAATGCTTTTGTGGGCCAGTATGCATGCATCAATGCGGAAGTTGCATACACTGTCCGCTAGGCCAAAATGTCATCACAGCCTCGCTCTGTTCCTTGGGGCTTGGTGTGAAGTCTGATAAATTGACTCAAGTGATGTCACTTGAGTCAACGTCTCTTGGTTCTGTAGACTACAAGTTTGAAAATGATAAAAATCTGGGGCCCTGGAGTTAAAAAGAAGAGAGCTTATCAGGCCTCTGTAGTCTGCTCCTCATCTCTGCTTGAGGCTAGCAGCTCACGGCTACACTAGCCACTACTAGCATAGCACACACAAATCTCCAACCTTGGTCAAGTTGCACTGTGGGTAGGTGCCAGGTTTTGACAAAGAAGAAGAATGTATCGATAATAAAAGATGATATCTTATCCTGCTGCATACATTTTTATCCTTTTTTTTCTACTGTCTAAAAGTACTACAGTGTTATCAGAGCGCAATGCTAATCAGTGTAGAACTTGTTTAAGAACTAAGGTAAGGTTGTCCTTAGTTTAGTAGCTGTAGGTGGATCAATATGAAAATATTGATATCAAATATGAAGATGTTATTTATGAGGTACTTATATGAAGAAATACATTGTACAGTAGATGTGTTGGCAGCTAAGCAGTAAAAGCAAAGGAGGTCCCTGTGCGATGTAAATAGACAGAGCAGGCCTTAGAAGAGCATCTAAAGGAAGGCCTGACATGCCACACATGAGCAGCATTCCCCTTGACCAGATCAAGTTACAGCATGGCCGCTCTGTTTGGCAGCACTATGTCTGCGTGTGTGTGTGTGTGTGTGTGTGTGTGTGTGTGAGTGTAAGTAGTGGCAGTGTATGTGCATAAAATCAGTGCAATAAGAGCAGTCAGTCTCAGCACTTGAGGAGAGGGCATGTGAGTAAGATGATATTGTCGAGCGCTTTAGCCTCACTCTGTATGGATAAGTTAGGAGTTGGTAGCAATGGGGTCACAGTATCGTGTGTGCGTGTGTGTGTGTGTGTGTGTGTGTGTGTGTGTGTGTGTGTGCATGTGGGGTTATTAGGGGCACAGCTGCCTCCCATTCCCACACTGCTGCCTCCCCCCAACAACAGGTGGAGAACGCTCTCATACACATACACACAGAACAGTGAAGTTAACACGGCTGCATCAGTGCAGCCTGGCAGGCATGCCAAACCAAATACACACACACACGTACTGATAAAGTCATTACAGAAGTTTCACTTTTCACCATCATACAATACAAAGAAGTGTCAACAAGTTGGTTGGAGAGATAATTGAGGTATTATTTGATGAGATGTTTGAGGTTTCTCCACCAATAAGGAGAACATATAAACGTATGAAGGAAGGTCTTTTTTAAAGATTGTCTCTGTGAAGTAGCTCACTTAATTTCCAAATAGACCCTCTTCCCTTGCTGTCCACAGCCCCAGTAATGGCTCACTCCCCTGGGCTAATAAGTTAATCATGTCTGAATGCTGGGGCCACAGTGGAGGTCAGAGGACCAGTCCATGTCCGTCAGTGATAAAGTAAGCCATTAATCTGAGAGTTTTTGGGGTTGTCTGGGCTATTCAACCTCTCTCTGTGGCTCAAGGAAGTCTGGAACGGTTTGGAGAGTTCATTTGATCTTGTCCAATGAAAGAGAAATCAGGGAAAGGATTAAAAAATGTTGCTTGTATATTATCACACATATTGTATGAAGAGCGATCCGGAGGTATAAAGTTATTTGGCCCAGTTGACAATGACAAGCCACTGTCAACATAAATCACTTAAGTTGGGGGTTTATACTGCAGAATAGAGCCAGACGATCATGATTATCTGCCACTACATGTACCAAATTCCACAGAGTTCCAAACAACATCCACTTGTTTTTTAATGTTTTAATGGGAAGCTCTTATAATGCAGCCCTACGGCAGTGCTTTTGAAATATGTAAAGGAAGAATCCTCCCTGAAATTTTCTGATTCTGAATTGCTTTAACCTCTTAAGTGCAACTGACTCACTGGTAGGTCACTCATTACAAACTTGTGCTGTACCGTCAAACATTATTTAAACCCACAGAACTGTGTTTTGAAATCTTGCGGAGGTCTTCCAAAGAAGATCAAATGTCAGGTTGATTATAGGCAAGTGTGCGTAAAATGATGCACAATAGCTTACATCTATAATATTTCAATTTTTGTCTTTGTAAAGATTATATAGCTTTTACAAGAGCTGAAGTCAGCTGAGTCACCTGGACTTGGCAGATTTGAGTTTATTTGAGGGCTTCTCTGTTTGTAGCTTGGAACCACTGCAAAACCGCCGACGCTCTGATGTTTAAGTTTGCTTTCTCTGCACTTTTCATATTGTACCATCTAAACTTTAAATTATATTAAAGATTTGTGTAATTTTTGTCTGAGGCTTCATGCCTGGCTGGCGTGCAGCCTCCCTTTCCTTTTCACCCATCTTTGGAAACACTGAAATGTAATTAAATGTACTCATAAAAACTCTCTTCTAATTCTAATTTAACACAGTGATGAATTTCTGTAAGCTCTAGCCGACCCTGAAGATTTAGCATGTCTGAGTAACTTCATAAAATATAAGATAAGAAGAATGGATGTTTTAAATTAAAAATGTTAAGCCTTCTAAATTATCAAATTATCTGTCTCACAGATTTACACGGACAGAGACACACGCGCGCTGACACATTTGGCCTACTGCACATCTACAGTTGTAGTATGGTGAGCTTTCTATAGACAGCACCTGCTGGCCTGACTGGTGTCTCTGGGGCAGGGGATGGGATGTGTGTGACTGTGTGCGACTGTGTTCGACTGTGTTTGTGTGTGTCCGAGGGGAAGTCCCCATTGGACAGATAGCGACAGCCCGGAGCCACGAGAGGTTTTCAGTGCTCTAGAAGGCAGGGGGGCCCGGGCCTGGCAGGGCACAGCAAACCCTCCCTCTTGAACTCACCATGTCCCGGGGCGAACAGGTTGACCCCCTGGTTTGGCGCTCTTCACGCCTGCCTACCGCCGTGTCTCGCGACAGAAAGAGCCGTTTGCCATATGGTAGAGCCAACATTCTGGCCAAGCCCGACTCGTCTCCTAGGTACAGTTTTAGTGTGCGGTGTGTGTGTGTGTGGAAACATCAAGGCAACAGAGTTTGGATCTTTCTGAAAAACACATGGTGGTATGAGGAGGATGGATTAGTGTCGGTGGCATCATGAACTGGTAAATGGTTTGGTTCCTCTTGTCCTGCTTGTTACTCTGAAGTGTCATACATCATGGATTTGTGTTTAGCTTTTTATTATAGGTTTTTAATACATACTGTAGATTAGGATACGAATCATTTCTTGATGTTCATCATGGGATGCTGTCGGTGAGAAGTTTCAGTTGAAGTCATTAATTAGACTCGCAAACAGCTTGTTTGATAAGTGGAGTCCTACAATAAAAGCCCAGTTTATACCGCATGTATACCGCATGTATGCTCCATCACTAAGGGGAAGTGGAACACATTTAACCTATTTTTATTTCTAGTTTGGTAACTATCTTAATTTTAGAATGGGTATGTATAGCAGTATTTCATTTTTACTGTGTACAGAATCCAGAAAATACTACCATGAATAACTAACTTTTGAAGCCACTGATGAATTATCCAATAGGTGTGCCAGATCCCAAAACTCTCATATGGGTTGTGTTAAAAGGCAAGGACAAGTTACCTATTTTGGTGCATTTTATGCCTTTATCAGATAGTCATAGCTTGGGAATGAAAGGAACGACATGAAAGTTCCCAAGCTGGACTTAAGGCACCAGTATGCTTCATTGAAAGTGCTTGTTTGATAGTCAACAGCTTCAGAAACTTCCTCCATGGGGAACTTTTTGATGTCATTCTTTTCTAGCATAACCTGGACCTTAAACTAGGGATGTTTTGGTCCATTGTTACCACGCAACAGGTAGCCTACAGTAGTTATTGAGCTGACTGTGTCACGCTCAAATGGCCATGTGACATCATGTGTGTGTGTGTGCGTCCAAGCACCAATGCTAGAAGTAGCGTCCCAACACGGAGTGCTGATTGGGCTCTGAAAGGGCAATGTTGGACAGATCCCCCCCTAGACACAAAGGTTGAGTGAAACCACATTACCTGCTGTCATCACGCTGACCTCGGTGCCTGAGCGCCCGCCATTTTTATTCTATAACCCATCAGTTTGCGACTGCCCACAGCGCTGGTGCTACAATCAAGCTGAAACTGATATTACTCGCATTTAAGGACAGAGATGTCATCCAATCTTGTTGATCCATGTTGTTTGCGATCAGAAGTGACAGACTGTAACACCCCTCTCCTTCTCATTTTCACCACCACCACCTCATCTCCTTTCCACAGGCGTAGATCCTACCCTCCTGTGTTCTGTTGTCTCTTTTTCCACATTGGAAAGATATTAAATGTTGTGGGTTGGATAAGCACTCCAGGCTGGGGACTCTACCGTTGCCTTCAAGTTTGATTACATTTTGTAAAATTGGAGATGAGGGGGAGGGGGTCATGATTGGTCTTGTGGTGGAAAAATGTGCACCACAGAACCCCATGATTTTTGTTTTACTGTCATATACAACTGTGGGCTGCTCCTACATGAGCTGCACTTAACATTACCTTCTCTCAGGCTTCTGTGGCCTTTAAAGATAACCCTTGTTCCTCCTTGCTAACAGCCTTGCACTGCACTCCCACTCTGAAAATGGACAAAAATAGAGAAAAGACAGATAGAAAGCAAAAGGACAAAAGCTATACTTTAATGTGATGCACAAATTTAAGCTTGACCCTTTTTTCCATTGAAAAGCTGAAAAAGCATTTAGAATGTGACAGGCTCCATTAATTTCTCTCTATGCTTGTCTTTCCTGTGTTGTAAGTGCCATTTAGGGTATTTAACAGAGCACAAAACATACTACAGGGAGATGAAATGTGGTGTTGGGTGTGTGTGTGTGTGTGTGTGTGTGTGAGGGGGGGATTCAGTTGCCAGGCATCATTAACCAACATGTCATGTATCATATAGTTCAGTAATAACATGATACGAAGGTGCTCACCACTGTAATGGGAAACTGCCCTGAACTTGTTTCCCCTGTGTTCTGCTGTCTGCTCCGAAGCTCGTTAGCATAACGCCTCATCATGAAAACCTGCAAGGTCAATTAGAAAGGTACAGTGACTCTGCATTTCATCGCAGGTGGTTTAAAAGTGAATCAAATTGTCCAGAGGGAGAGATGTGAATAGAGAAAGGGTGTGTGTGTGTGTGTACAGGTGCATCTTCAGTATGTGAGAGAGGCATGGCGGGAAATGTCATTGTGTGCGTTTAGAAAGAATGGGAGCCACACTTTCTTAGCGAGTTAGACAGCTAATTAAAATTTTACTCACCACCTTAAAAGATCCTTGTCGTTCACAGTTCGACCTCTCTGAACAAAGCATTAAATACCACCCTGCACTCAAGAGATTCATTGAAAATCACCTCAGCAAGGTCTGAAGCTTCTGTACCAGTTCTCCTTTTATTGTACTTATCCATAATCCATGATGCATGAGTGAGAGGCTGCCAAAATATTCATCAGCAGTCATGGCCAGAACTTGCACTGAAGCCTATACCACATAATTAAACTGTTCTATGGTATATCTGACGTGTAATTTCTTAAATACAATAATTTATTTTATCTAATTTCTCCCTGAGATAATTTTCTACTCAAGGCAATATTATGGGTTACTTTTATTGTTGCTCTAGTAATCTTTTTATTAACTTGCGGTCACAGTGTCAGCTAAATGCGTGAAATGCTGAGAAGTAAAAGTCTCATTTCAAAACTGTTGGCATTTGTTTATATTCATGCACGGTTGAGAACTGCACACTAAAAGCAGGCAGAACAGAAAATGAGATGTGTTGACGGCTGTGCGTCATTCAGCCACCCAGTATAGGTAGTTTATTGTCTCTGTCCACTTTCACTCACCAATGCCAAACCAGCAGCCCACAATCACCAACAGAGAACAAGTTGTTCCTCGTTGTCAAAAAAGAAGGACGTCTAAACAGACTGCTCATGCTTGTTGCTTCCTCTGTCCTCCAGCTGAAGCACAGCTCACTTGCTCTGGTCATTGTAGAGGACCGTTTTCAGACTGTTTTACAGTTGAACTACTGCGGCTCTGTGGCTCCCTCCTCAAAAGGAACTGATTGGAAAACCCAAGTTTCTATCGCTGCTCAGCCTGTGGAAGGTATGAATGAAAATCTGCAATTAACTGGAATGCAATTAGCTTTTTCCTATAAACTGATTTATTCGTATAACCACTTAAACTACGTGAAGGGTAAAGTCACAGTAGCTGCCAGGATGTCTAATGTATGTAATTTAATGCTCTATTACGCTATGTGGGAAGTAGAGGCAGCATTTTGTTTTGGATTGGTTCTTTAGATAATAACGTGACTTATGTCAGGCTACTGTGAACAGTGTATTTCATCCTCCTGGTGAGTTCACAGCATCCACTTTACGGTGTTTATTACAACCAAATCCCTGTGGTCATTTTCTTAATATTTTTCAAAAATAAGTTGCTTTATGTTTTTTTTTCTATTCAACTTTTAAATTCTCTAAAGCTAATAATGTTAGCGCCCATTAGCTCAGCCTGCCACAGCACTGCCTGCGATATACTTGAATTATATTTTCAACACCTGTCTTTTTTTGTGTTAGTTTTCTTTGCTGAAAGACTGGGAAAGTGTCAGGAAAGGAACATTATGCTATCTGAGAGTTATCTTGAATGTCCATTAAGAACATTTCTTTCCCCTGTGGCAGAAGTTAAAATGACACTGTTGCTCTGAGTGGGTTTTCACTTGCTTAAATAGCAATAAGGCCAGCCACAAACAATATATCTCCAGGCATTTAGAGCTACTAGTTAAAAGAGAAGATATGTCTGGTTGATAACTTTCAATAGATGCTCTGTTCATTCCGTTTATGACAACAAGTGAGAAATGCTCACATGGTTTGCGAGTCATAGAGTTCACACAGGAAGTGACACTCACAAGATTTACATGCAGGAATAAACAGCCCAGCCACCTGGCCTTCGCCATTTCATTGTTTACAGGGTGTACGTATGATGATTAAAGGCAGCTCTTTGTTCATAAAGCGCTCTACAAGTAGCTTAACTACTTCCTGCCAAACATGAATGGAGAAGCCTGCCCGCGTTAATTCCGTCTCTGTGAATGACTAACAGTGAGTGTTGGGTTATAAACTGTGACTGGTGCTGTGGGCATTTCCTTCGCCTCTGCCTCATGTGTTGTTGGGTTTTGGAGGTTTTCTTCAAACGATGCCACCACGAAAGTGATTGTGAAAGTTTTTGCGGGCCCTTTTATGTCAGCGGCCCTATAAATGGATTGAGAGATGTTATTGGCTGAGTCATACGCGTGTGGTAATAAACATGTGCGAGCCATCATGTAAGAAATCAAAAAAATGTGCACTGGCATGCGACAGTAAGTACTATGCGCTTCTTCTCTTCTCTCCCTGGTTATCTCTTCTTCTTTCTCTGTGCTTCTATCTGAATGACTCCTCTCACTCACATTATTACATTAAGCTGTGGATTAAGAAAAGTCCAGCAAGACACTGATTTCATTCCTCTTCTGTGTAACTGTGTAACAGTCTGTCCGTCATCTTTTCTGCTCTCTCATCAGTCTCACAGCACGATATGCAAGTCCTCCAGGCCACAGTGGAATAGGGTCACCACAGAAGAAAAACACAAGGTAAATATGGCAAATACTTCATGTACCTCCTCTATTTGATTGGTTGATGTTGTTATATATTCTGAGCATTCACTTTTTAAGTGTATTTCTGGACCCTGTGCCTTCATATGTCCATTTAGCTTCATGTTTTCATGTTTTTGTGATACTCTGTTACCACCACAGTGAGGTCAAAGGTCTGGGTGAACCAGGGAGCAGCTGGTAGGGATTCTTGTTTTGGTCAAAGATACTTCAGCAGGGTGTAGATGTGTGCCTCACAGTGAAAAGACTCTCTTCTGCTAAATATTCATTATCATGTTCCCCATTACCTTTGCACAGGCATTTCAGCCTAATTAAACATGCCCTTTCAGTTCTGAACACCTACAGTGTGATGGAATTTTTTTTTATTTTTATTTTCACTTTTTTACTTCACGGAGTGGTTCTTCTCATTAACGTCAAGGCTAGTGCAATCAAATAGGCACACACATAATTTTAAAGGTGCTTGTACATAATTTGCCTCAAAGCCAGTCCACCTGAGTATTGCAAAGTAAGCAAATGAGTGTTCGGTTAATATTTAGAATAAATATGTCGAAATGTCTAATTTGAAGTGAATCACACCAAAACTAGGACTAACTTTGATCAACATTTTGCAAATGTTAAAAAAAAAAAATCCTGCAGAGACTCAAGAGAATAATATTTCGCAGTCATGCCAACATGATTTGACTGACCAGTGACCATTGGAGAGTTCAGTGCATAAACACATCAGTGAGTTCTTTCCCCCGAAAAGATTGCTAGAATCACAAAAAAAAGGAAATTGAGGATCACTGTAAAGTTTTCACACACAACTTGTTTACTTGCACTTAAAGTCTGTTAATCTCTGTCCTCAATCTAACTCTTTTACTTGAAAGGTGCTGTTATGTGTGATGTGTTCTTTGGGAATAGCCCTTTTACAAATCTTGGCAAAGAAGCTGCTACTAAATAAGCTACCAGACTGTTTAATGCCAAGTTCTAGACTGTATCTAGCAGTCAGGGCACCACAGGCTTCACCTGTGCCTGAACACACACATGCACGTAGGGCCACTCACTTTCCTACCATCCCATAAACATAAGCATTTAGTCACTCCTACGTGGTACCGTATGGGGTTGTGCACTAGCACAGTTACACACACCTACCATACTCATTTCATGTGCTCGTATAACAAGAGATCCAGTTATGTACATTTGAGACATTCACCCACAAATCTACCCACACATACTGTACATAGACACCCCAGAGTCCAGTTGTCTGATGCCTGAAGCATTTGTTCCAGCTCAGAGGCAGTGGGAACTGGCGTGTTGGCAAATAATTCCTCTTCAGCCGCCACTGAGCAATGGCAAAAATGCTGCAGGCAGCAGCTTCAGCTCTATGGGTGGTAATCTGCCCTCTCACATCCCTGACAACAAACCTCACTGCTGCTGCTTTGCAGAAATAGTCCTTTAATTCCTACATACATATGATGATCCACACACAGTACAAACAAGAAACTTGTTTTGGAGGTCAGTGAGCAGTGACAGTGTAACCACTCCTCTGTTGCCATCTGATTTGCATTCATAAGAGGCTGGTTATTGTTTTATTTATTATTGTATTTAATTGCTTTCTTGCCATCTGAGAAGTTATTTTAATCATCCATGAATTGTCTCCTCTCCTACCCCGAAGCGAGCATGTTTTAGCAGCTCTAAAATGGGAAAACAATTGATGTCTCACAGACTGCACTTTCATGTGATGACAAGAGTTTTGGTGTTTTTTATGCTCTTTATGAGACATTCTGCCGTTAGCCAAAGCTAAAGAACTATCCTCTAACAGGAACATCTTCACTTTTCACTTGCAGTCACTGATAAAGATTGTTCTTCCATTGTTGAAACATGTCCAATGTGTCTGGTTAGACTCATACTGCCTAGTTGGGGGGTGCATTCTTTGATGTTATGAATGTTCTTTGGTGTTCATACCAGTTAAGTGTGCATTAAAACGCTACAATGAGCTTAGGTCCAAGACAAGAGGCTGCCCTTGTTTTATTTGTTATGCTTAGCTTTCCAAGGATGAGTAATTGATGATTATTGGTAGGGCTGACCCCAAATAGTCGAAGATTTGATGCTTCGCTGGGCGGAGCCTGATTCGACTGTCAATGTCACAGTCGAAGCTTCGTAGCGAAACAAGGATCATGCCATTTTGGCGATATGGAGATGCTCAACGTCTGATTTTACATAGAATCAGAATCAGAAGGAGAAGGATCTTTATTGCCAAGTAGTGTTTTACACATACGAGGAATTTGCTGTGGTGATAAGGTGCTACACGGAGACAAACATTCAGTCAATATAAATAAATGTAGAAATATATAAATATGGAGCTACCAGTTTTCTCCCAATAAGTTAATATACAGCCAATTATAATATACATGTCAATGTTTAATGCTGTAAATTAACATGTAAAAAGAATAAAGCTTTCAATAAATATTTTTAAAGTGCGTGAATAAATCCTAAATTGTAACCCTAACCCTGGGTCGTCAGTGCATGTGTAGCCGTAGCGTGTATGTAGTGGCAGTGGAGCAACGGAGCCCCAGCTTCACTGGTGTTGTGCCAAGTTGTCCACACCTCGCGGGACTTTGGATAATTGATCACCGTTGATGAGCCAACAAAGAATATTACATCGTTTTTAAACAGCCGGCTACTTGAAATAGACCCACAAGGAACCGCGACGTTGCATGCAGTTGTCGGCAGCATGGAATGCACGCTAAACTCTGCACAAGACCGGTGTATGGCAGGCGAGAGAGAGAGAGAGAAAAGGGTCTTCAAAAAGCCTCAGTTTAGCTGAAAATTTACCGTGTTGAAAGTTGAATAAGTAGAGACTGCAGCAAGATTAAAGCAAAGCAACCGTGGGTAACCCCCTCCCAGCACAAAAACACACATGATTTGACTATCAGTCGACTATACTACTACTGATTCGACCATGTAAATCCTTAGTCGGGGACAGCCCTAACTGAGTGCCATAATAGAGCTTCTCGTGCATTTCCACACTTCTCACAATAGGTTTCTTCCTCGTGTTGGTACTCATTTATTTCTTATTCCTGATGAAATGCTCTTTGATGAAGACACCTGCACAAAACTAAACTATCATGGCTTTACAGTCTGAATATTCCCCTGGGGTCTCCTCTGCTTATTGTCTGTGCTCTACTGGTGCTACAGGGCACTTGTGTGTACTATTGTGTTACATTAGGCTTTAAAGAACCATACCCATGTGTCTGCAAGTTTTAGTTCCTTCACTACAAGTTAGCTATACTCTAATACTATACATTTTTGCTGACCAGATTTTAATGCAGGCTTTGCAGATTTAGATTATTAAACCTAATATACCGTTCAGTTCCCGGCAGCCATTGTTGTACAAATTCAACTAGCAGACTCTCAACACTAACACAAGTTTACAAATCAATGGCTGCTGGGAACAGTAGAAGATATAATTTAAATTTCTAAAACTGGTGTTCACATGGTTTGGAAAACATGTTTGTTTATTATTCTAAATGGTATGAAGTACTGGTATGGCCCTTAAAGTTCATCATCTTTGCAGCAGGTGGTGATGTTTGACAGCCTGTTGGCCACCTGTTAGCTTGTGGTATCTTTCTACCATTTAATGAGCCTGATGTGGCTTTGGCTTTGCCCTGGAGGTAGTGTGAATTCCAGACTGGCTGGACCAGATTTTCTGTAGAAGTTGGCATAATATCGGAAAGGAGCTGGTTGGAATCCCCAGACTCACTGGGAAGAACTTGGCAGGGAAATGAACAGGATAGCCGGTGTTTGTCCCTCTCTTCTTCACCTCACCATCAGGCTTGAGATCCTTTCTGTGTCAGATACGCTTCGCCAAGTCTGGCCTAAAACTAATCATTGTCCAGATTTACATCACATTTCCCTCTTGCAGTTCCATTTTGCTGATGTATTATCAAACATGTATTTTGGAAGATGAAAGAATCTGATGATAAAAGGGACTACCTCTGATTTCCATCTGAATTGCCTCAATCTCACCCTCATTTTCCCACTGTTTATCTCTCATTTTCTCTTGTCTGTATTTTCAGCTACAGTATTTTTTTCTCTGTTTCTCTTCTTATCTGCATCTATTTCCTCATTCACTCCCATTCTCTCAAGTCTTTTCCTTTTTATTTCTTTTTCTTTTAATTGTTTGGTCTCTTATTCTCCTCTGTTCTTTCCCTTGTTGATTGTACCAGTGGGAGTGTCCCTACGGCTACTGTAGCTGTGCACGTGCATGCATGTGTGTTTAAGGGTCATTGAGGTGCTTTTAGTTCTGTTTTGTTGTGAGGTATTTCATTTGAACACCAAAATTTTAAGTGAATCACACCAAAACTAGGACTAGCTCTTTTTTCCACCCTTTCATTTCCATGCTCTCTTTCTCTTTCTCTTTCTCTCTCTCTTGCTCTCGCTCTCTGTCTTGTGTGGTTGCTACTGTACTAGTCCTCGTTTCAGCCCAGTGAGGAGCAGCCTCCTCTCTAGGCTCAGGACCACCTCTGGCAGCAGCTCAGTGCGATCACTCAGGCAGAGCACCAAGTCTCTGCTCTCAGACCTGGATCTGCATCTCTAAACAGTCCGAAGTGTGCTGGTGACGTCACTGTAGATGTACAGTTGTTTTAGGATCT
Organism: Micropterus salmoides; assembly: GCF_014851395.1. Taxonomy (NCBI): domain Eukaryota; kingdom Metazoa; phylum Chordata; class Actinopteri; order Centrarchiformes; family Centrarchidae; genus Micropterus; species Micropterus salmoides. The sequence continues at coordinate 5,922,343 of NW_024041484.1, forward strand.
AAGAAATGGAAAGGAGGGTGTAGACACTGGCACATTTACTGCTACTTCTAGATGTCAGTTTTTTTGCACTTGAGCACATTTTGTTGTTGCACAATTGTCTGTATAAAACATAGTTTGCATGGTTCAGCACATGGACTGACTCATTAGGCAGTTTTGCTTTGAATACATGCCGTGCAGGTTGCTTAATCGCTGAGCCGTGCTCTATTTTTCAAGGGAGACACACAAAGTAAACTTCAACTTTTTTTGCAATAATCTACAGTATCTTTCAAGTCCCTCTTCTGTAATAGTAGAAGCTACTAGATGCTTTCTGTGTTTCTTGTTGCATCAGAAAATGCAGCGGATGGTTAGTCTGATAAGCCCTGCAGCTTGAAGCATAATTGTCTTCACTAATATCAGTTGGTGGAGCTGCCTTCCTCTGCAAATGCTGTCCTACAGCAGCTATGTTAAAATGAACTGGGAGCATTACCATGGCCAAGTGATAATTGTGTTTTATCCAGTTTTGTGTGGTATGTGAAAACAGTGCTATTTCCTGTATCAATCTGAACCAAGTCATTATCAGAAACACTTTCTGGAAAGGATACTGTAAGCTGAGATGTGGATTGTGCAAAACAGTATCTCTCTGGACTCTCAGTTCTTGTTTTTTATTTGGACTCGTTTTGCTATAAAATAGATTCCAGATCCAGTGATGAGTGCAAAGCCAAAAGGCAGGCATTCCTGACCTACATCTTAAAGTGTAAAAAAGACAATCCAGGGAGATAAAAGACCCAAGTGTTGCTCCCTTCCCATATATTATCACTATTGATTTGGTCATTTAGTGCGACAGTATAAAGTTGACCTGATTTGTTCTCATGGTAAGTGCTATAGTGTAGAAGTAAAAGCAGGACACACGTACGTAAGTTCATCCTAGCTATTTCTGTTTACCCAAGGAATAATACAGCACTGCAGGCAGTGTAGGGAGATCTCTATCTTAATAATATAAGGCTTTTTGTCCATGCTATGTGTCAATTGGTCCTTCTATTTGTTTAGATGTATTAAATAAAGGCCTTAAAAAAAAAAAAAAAGGAATATGTTTTTTTCCACTGGGGTTTTTGACCACGTCAGGATTCCACCCTTTAAAAAAAACCACTCCTCTCCGACATCTCGGCTCCATCTGCGATACAGACGCCGAGTGACATATTCAGCGTAGAGAATCGATTATCTTTGTTAAAGGACATCGCGACAGTTTTCAGGCACGGAGACAGAAAGACACCAAGTTGTTAGAATTCAGGGTTTTTTCTTTCCCACTTATTTTTGACAAATGCCAGGCTATGAATGGAGACTGGATACAGGATAGTCACAGCGTGTAAACTAGCAGTCTAAAGAGTTTGTTAGGGAGAAAAAGAGACGAGATCGTAATGTAAAATGTGATCTTTGGAATCAGATCATAAAAATCAAGTTGTCGTAAATCTCATCATGATCCTTGAAGCAGTTGCAGAGTCTGTTTTTGAAATAACTTACCAATAAACAGATGGGTGAAAGCATCTGGCAAAGTGCATAAAAAATGCAATGTAAAGTTATTGTACAATAACAACAGGTTTTTGATGAGATGATTCTTTTAGCGCCCTCATGGGAGCCGTGAAAATCCTCCAGCTGCAGCATGGCAAATCAACATTTGACACCGGCAGCTTTGACTCTGTCGAGAGAAAAAGATTATGCAAAAGTGTGTTTGTGGATGTCAGACAGTAGAGAGATTGACTGAAAACACAAACCTCCCTGGTAGGTATATGTAAGCTTTATACAGTGTCAGTAGATGTAAAGAAATGCCTTCTGACTGTATGTAGGAGCATGAGAGGGAGGGAGGACACAAATAAAGAGCCATTATTTGTACCCCACTGTATATTTTCACATACTTGTAGTTCATTTTTCCTCCGAAAATGGGTGCTGACTGATCTCACCTGACCTATCATGAAGGAAACATTTGTGTCTTTCTATATTCTGTCACGTAGTTTTGCAATAACTCAAAGTTCACCTCCTCCTTTCATCCTTCTTCTTTCAACCCACAGGGAAACACACACTCTGTCTTACAGCACTCTCTTGATCTCTCTCCATCTCACTCACTGACACATACTGAGTGCAGGGTCAATATTTATGACCACAATGGAAGCACTCTTTCAAATCCAAGTGAGACAAACTTTCTTTGCTTTGCTGTTTGTACTGTATAGAGTTTATACAGCCTACCTTTGTCTGTAGTCGGTCTTCTTGAGTCCACAGTAGACTTCTTTAGACTTGTTCACTCCCAGCAGGGTTTTTATTTCTTCAGGTCTGCCTTAAAAATTTCAGGTGCCTGGATGTACATTGGTCACCTTGTGTTTGGTACATTGGTTTCCTATTGTCCATATTGGCCACAAAGAGATTTTCAAGTAATTTCAATGTAAGTGATGGGGGACAACATCCACATTCAGCTGAAGCTAACAGAGACTTAGGCAGTCCAAATTAGACAATTATCTCCCAAAGTCATAATCTTTTTAGTACTGAATTCCATCTTTCTTCATGCTACTGTCTGCAGCTCTGCAAGACAATGCTCGCAGCTTCAGTTAAATTTTCTTTACTGAACGCAGCGTTTTGGTTTTGTCGCCCATTAAATCATTTTACAAAGGGATCTTCATAGGTAGTATAGAAACAATTACATCAACCAATTGAAGCAGCAAGCAGCAACGAGAAGGCCCGCACACCTTCCTGCATGCCGAGGTGTGTCGCAGTCGGTCGATGCAGCTCTGAATTTTCATGTTTTGGACACTGCACAAAGGAGGTCAGTGTCGCTTCCTGTGTCTACTGCGGGGCGCTAGACAACACCCACTAATTGTACATTATGTTCCAGTAAATCAGATGTAAACTCTAACCTGAAAATTTGATGTAATTCAAATTGAAAGATTGTCACACAAGGCTTACTTCCTGTTGCCAGTAGGTGGGGCAATAACTACAACTCTCAGATGTCCTGAGGCCGTGACTCTTATGAATCACTGGGGCAGATTGGACAATGTAAACTCGAGTTGAAACAACTTCCTGTTTCGGGATGAACAATGCGTTGCTACCACAACATTTAATAAAAACTCAAAAGCTACACTATTCATCAAGGAATGAATTTGAGATGTGATTAATCTGCTCTGAGTCGTTTGTAAGAATAAACAAAGTACAGAGCCTGTAAATCACAAAAAAAAAAGAAGATTCAAAATGGCAGACTTCCTGTTGGGTTTAAGGTATGGCTCCAAGAGGCTTTTTTTGAAGTCTTGGGATGATACATCTGCCGCAAATATTTTGTACATCTCGGTGAAATGTCAGTCACTGCTCTGGCCCTAATAATGTACATATAGGCATGAGAAAAAACTCCAGAGTTGCTATGGTAATCATTTACCATAGCAACCAGAAATTGACCGGCTGTTTCTGAGTGTTCGCTAAGGATAGTATGCTGTGTTAACATCACTACACTGTAAAGTTTGCTATTAAGTATCAGGCTACGACAAAACAATTTATTTCTGATTTATTTCTGTTCGTGGAGGATATTACAAGAAACAGAATCACCACTACTAATGTCACACTGACAATGATGATGATTTCACCAGCTTTAGCTGTACATGTTTTGTCCCTATCCCGAGGCATAACATAAAGCTTACAGGCAGGTTGTCTGCTGGGCCTAAGGCAGGCACATTATGAAGTTCTTACATTTATGTGTTGTGTCCTGAAGAATGGGGTATTTAGAGATACACCTAAACACTACGTAAAATATATGATAAATTGGTTGGCTAGCTCACAACAACGTTTATGGCTTTGATGCTCTGATTTAACAAGGCGCAACAGTTTTGTTTTTAACAAGACATGACTGTGCAACTGCGCAAGCTTGGAGGATGACGTATGACTTGTGGAATTACTATAGTCACCCCTCACCACCCCGTTTTAGCAACTAAGCAACTTTGAGCACAAAATAAAGCTATTTGTCAAAATATATTTGGCGAACTATGTGGGTAATCAACATTGTAAGGAAATGACTCATAAAAACATGAAATAGAATATCACAGAAATGTCAAAATACACTGGAGGGGGGCTTTACAAAAATATTTGTGTATTGTGTGTATTTAAAACACTGTCTGAGACAATGAAGACCATCAATCTGAAATGGGTGGAGATGATTTTTCTGGCTAAGTAAAACTGCCCCCCCCCCCCTCCCCGCTGACATTTAACTGCCCCCAGAGCAGCTCTGCTTCTATAGAGTTCCAACATGTTATTTTAACATCTCTCTCTTTCACACTGGCCCCTGCAGGTTACCAGGCCCCTCCAGAGTACCTGCTGCAGGCAGCGGGGCATCCAGGAGCCCGGGCTCATCCAACCTCAACCGGCGCAGCCAGAGCTTCAACAGCATCGACAAGAGCAAGCCTCTTCAGTATGCCAGTGGCAACGACAGAGGTAAGGATGGAATATTACTGTGTTTAGTAACACAACACACACTGTAACACTTTAGAAGCAAAGATGGAGTTGGTAGAAGTTGATAGTAGGAAGGGGCGACCATTTTACATTCTCCATCCCAACCACTTGGTGGCACCACTGACTCAGACAGACAATCCGAGGGCTGCAGAGAAGCCCAGTCCCTCACTGTGCCAGTCTTAACCAGTCTGCTGAATCACCCTCGGTTCTTTATTGCAAGTGACTTACAATGGATGCCATTAAGTGGACAAAGTTTCACTGCGTGGCAAGAGCCAGTTGAGAGAAGACCGAAGGGGCAAATTCAGGGAGCCGCTCTGCCAAACATGATGAAGCTAATGAGAGTGATTATGCTTTTGAGAGAAGGGTCTCACAGTAGCTGCAAGTTAGTGTTTTTCTGTTTTTTTAATACATTATTGATTATTCACAAAGGAATAGTTGTTTTAACCGCCTAGTTCTGTTGTGAAGAGTAAAAATACCAGAGGACAATGTTTTAATCAGGTAACACCTCTTCTATTGGCTCAGTCACTGTATTTAAAATAGCTAAAATATTCATTCAGAAAATTTATTATGACTTACTGCCTCAAACAGTTATAATAATTAAAACCTATCCCATGGCTCACCGTCATTTTAATAATTTAAACCATCCCTGAGGTGTTTATGACATTATAATGACAAACCATTGGCTTTGGCTAGCAATGTGTCATAAAATGTTTTCTAATGATATCTTGCTTTTAATCTTAAAGCATTGCTCAGTCACTGATGAAAAACAGGATTTAGTCTGCAGAGTTGTGAGGTGAGTGACAGCCAGCTCTAAAAAGAAAAAGAAAACTCCAGCAAACTCTCTTTCTCTCTTGCTGTCAATCCAAAAAGTTTGCGCAAGATATACACCCAGCCTTCTGATTTCTCTCTGAAACTTCAGACTCCTCAATGAGATGAAGAATGAAGGCATGTCGAAAGATGATGGAAGGGTGAGGGTGGACAGGGAGTGTGTGATCGAGTGTTTGTAGCGGAAAAGAGAGCCGAGAGGAAGCGGAAATTATTGAGAAACTGATATATGTCTTATACAAGTCTTGTTCTTTTTTCCTTCAGCAAACCCCATTATAAAGGATTCGATCAATCAGTGTATTTTTATTGTTTTGTGAAAATGGTTGGCCCCTTTTCCAATGATACGTCCTTTTTCCGGACCGTTCACACTTTGCAGTTGAGTCCTGCCAGTAGACAAACCTTCAGTTTGCAGAGATAAGTTACCAGGCGTTGGAGCTTCACTGCAGGGGAGATGAAACAGTGTTTTGGTCTAAAGTAAAAGGTGGGGAAAAAAAGAAAAATCAATTGTGGGGAAATGTCAGCGATGCAGACAAAACCTTCTGGGCAAAAGCAGGTAGCAGAGAGAGCAGAAGACAGAAACGGATACAGGAAGTGTCTGCCACAAGCCATTTTATACATTCTCCTGCATTTATTTTCTCTCACAGAGAGTTTAATTTGGCCGTCATGTTCCATATTCTCTTGTTAAATCTTACATCCTTTTATCTTTATTTTTGCTTGTGGCTTTACAGGCCTTTTTTTCTTATTTCATATACATATGTATTTGTTATATTCCAGGTTGTGTCCTGGAATAGACGGGAATGTAAACGAATACAAATACATTATTCTGCTGTGAACAGACAACGTGTCCTAAACAGATCAGAATTTTTGCATTAAGGCTATGTTGGTGTCAGAATTGTAAAAAAAATAGCCTAAAAGTTCAGTTCTTAGCGAGGTTTTTCCTCAGTACTTCACCATGAAGGGTCCTCAGTACCTTTTCGTCAGTCACCAGATTTGTTTGCAGTGCATCGTAGAGCTTAAAAGATGTCACAGAAGGTAGGATTCAGATATAAATCATGTTTTAATGCTGAATTGGGTGGTGATGGTGTAATGGATAAGACACATGCCTTTGATGTGAGAGACACAATCCCCCACTGTGACCCATCCACCAGTGTGTCCCTGAGCAAGACAGTTAACCCCTAGTTGCTCCAGAGGCGTGCGACCTCTGACATATATAGCAATTGTAAGTCGCTTTGGATAAAAGCATCAGCTAAATGTAAATGTAATGTAATTTACTGACATACATATTTAGAACATTATGTTTTGTGTATTTTGGCAGCTAAACATATATACACATATGAGGAGTATCAATGGCTGTAAAAATTGACTTTCTGGATGAATCCGATCACAGATCAATTTATGAGATGAATAAATATAGATAGACGCTTTGTGTTCCACCCCTAACGGTGATTTGTGCCGTGTCTGATCTGTAACTTTAAAAAATATATATGCTTATGCTGCTGTGGATAAAGTGAACCTTTGTTTTCTTTCTATACTCACACAGTGAAACTCTGACCAAAGTGAAAGGGAGCTCAAAGGGCACAAAGAGCATTACATCATTCTTGTTGCCATGCAACTATCTAATTAGCTTCAGCCAACTAAACTGAAGCATCAAACGGCATGCTTGTTTTGTTTTGTTTTTTTGTTGTTGTGAAGTTGGACTGGAAAGTTGGTGATTGCTCTGCTTGTTGTTAGGATTGAGGACGAGGAGGCAATTGTGAAAGCTGAGCTGCCTTCTTCCTCTAGCATGGGGATAATTTATTATCTGTCTGGCAGAGACATAATAGGGGAGAGCATGCAAAGGTTATAAATTCAACTTGGAGTGTGACAGAATGCATCCAAAACATGAGCTGCAGAGTTTGGAAAAGAAGAAAAGGTCAGCACCGCAAGTTTTTACCTGACCAAGAGATGTTAAGTGTCCGCTTCAGGATTTCAGTTTCCGTGTATTGTCGGTCATGTGGTTGCAAACGTCACATATGTATTGTACATTTGTCAGCAGAAGGTCCACCGCCGCCCAGAAGAAGGGACATTTCATTCCTCGGCCGCTGAGGCAAAAATAAAGAAAAGAAGAGTCTGTTGCCATGGCGACAAGTCACTGCATGGTAAAAAAAAAATATAAGTGTGGCGGCGCTGCGATACAGCCTCCGGGGTGGGGAAGGAGGAGCGGGGAGGAGGGAGATCTCTAAAGACGGGGTTAATTGACTGGACACAAGCGGACAAACACACACACAGAATCACACAAATGGTTGGAACCTCTTTCATTTACATTCATAAAGTGCCTTGAGGGCCACTGCGCTATCTCTAAAGATGAGGGGTAATACAAAGGGCACACACACACACACACACATAAACACAAGAAGAGTTCTCCATTCATGTTTATGTCAATATCACGTGGCTGTCTAGACACACACACACACACACACACAAAAAGATGCAAAATGAAGGTGTCGTTTCTTTTCACAAGCTGATGTGTTTGTTTATCTGGTGAGTATCTATTAGTTAAAACTAACCCAAGTGTAGCCGGGGTTACTGGGCTGAGATCAGAACCTTCTGCATTCCGAATATATCTTTCTAACCTGCTAGCTCATTACAGTAGAACAGGAGAGTGGCTGTCAGTTCATTGCCCTTTTCAAACATGCAGAAACAATGTTCATATAAAGGCAAGGGGAGGTTTCGCTCTGGCACAAATGCACTGTCCCCATGTACACTTTCGAAGCACACACTCTTAGAAATATGATGCACACACCTAATCAGTTTTCAGGAGGGGAAGATGAAAAGTGTCATTGGCCACACTTTCTATGGCATATAAATAATTAAATACAGCTTATGATATGTTTTACCTAAACGTTGCCTAAATTCATTTATGGATTTATATTTATTGATGCTTTGGATGCAAAATTGATGACCAATATGTTTTGGTAGCCAGCTGTCTTTGTTGGATTTTTTCCTTTAAAGAGGTGGTATTATGCTTTTTGGCTTTTCACCTCTCCTTTATTGAGTTATATATCTTTTTGGGCATGTAATAGGTTTGCAGTGCTTGCAAGTGAAAAAGTCCGACCTAAAGGGAGTTCCCATCTCCCACAGAAAACACTGCTCTGAACTGCCTGAAAATAGCTCGTTTGTAGTCCTGCCTTTTCTTATGCTTTATTGTGACATCACAAGAAAACACGCGTCATAATGCCCACCAAGCGGCTAGTCCGACACGCCCTCGAAAACACCGGTGGAAAAACACTGTGAGCTGCAGCACACAGTGACAAGATGTCCACCTGCTGCTTCTCCTCTCCCTTCCAAACATTAGCCACCCTCCAGGCAGTCAATGGACATCAAGTTGTTACTCACCACTCTGAAACTCTTGCTCCAGTCCATGTTGCTAAGCTGGTAAGGGGAACAAAAGCCGTGTTTACCGGCTCCTCAGGACCCACCCTACTCTGCTTCTGATTGGCTAGTAGTCCCTAACTAGGAACTGTGCATGTGCAACTCCCAACAAAGATCTTGTAGAGGTGAGATGTATCACTCCATAGCTAAACGAAGCGTTCAACACACAGGGTGAAAAGAGGAGTCTCAGCAATGTGCAAAATGACAAAAAATATGGTGTTTTTTGAAAATGAAACCATGTAAACCTGCTCTGGTAGAACCCCTAAATAAAATGATGAACGTGAAAATGAGCATAACATGACCACGTTAATGTTTTCAGCAAGATGACTGCCATCAGCCCTAGCCATTATTATACATTTTACGGTTGGGTGGTATAGTTAATGTTATACAGCACAGTGTAAAGACAAGTCTCTGTTAGAGCCTGACAAATTGCACTTTTCACTCTGTATCTGACGCAGTGTACTGAGGCGTTATGTTTTAAGGTTTTAGAGCATGTTGTCAGAATTGTAAGCCGGTTAAAGTCTCTTGGCCACAGCTGAAGCTGAACACCCCCCCCCGTCTGCTTTAAGGGGCTTTAAACTGCAGACGGGAGGTGACTCACAGCCCTGCTCACTGTGCTGACTGACAGCCAGACAGACATTCAGTCTAATGGTGCATAACCCTTCATGCTGTCACTCCGTCACCTTCCTCTCTTTATATCCTGCCCTATGTCTAATTCTTTGTTTCCTTTTGCTTTCTATTTATCTGCCTCTCTTTCCCTCTGAACTGACCTCAAACTCCAGAAGAAGATGCATTTCTGTCTGTGCCTGCCTGCCCACTTTCGGTTCTGTCCATCATCCTTAAATACTATATTTATCTGTCAGACAGTAGATCTTGCATGAGGTAGGGAGGTCAGGGAGGGAAAGAGAAGCACTAATGGTCGGAGTATCAACCAGCCAGGAAAGGGGGGCTGTGTGTAAAGGTCGATGCTCGGCGGCGGACGCTGTAACATTTGTTTTACACGTATGATGGATGGTTTATGTGCTCTGTGTGTATGTGTGTGTGGTTTTTGCTGAGCACGTTATATTTTCCCAGCACCATTAGACTGAAAATCTGGTGGAAGTAAACACCATTTGTAATGCAGCAATCAATGCCAGTGAATGTGATAAGTGGTGAAAACAGAAAATAATGTCTTTAAAATGGTTTGAAAAAATTCATTTAAGAGCCTTCTTTGATGTTTTTTTATCATATTGATTACATGATGATTTGTAAGTGGTTTTCATAATCTTTAATCTTTAAATATAATAAAGCCTTTCACATTGTCTTTATAGTGTATGTCAGTGAGTTTTACTAGTGACTTATTTTAATTCATTTATATGTACTAAATAGTTTCCCTGTGGAGTTTTCTTGTAAACAAACCACTCTAAAAATCATTGTTCCAATGTGCTACTAGAGATCAAAAATCTCCACACGCTACATTTAACCAGATGTTTCCAGCAGCTCTGAGTTTGTTAGCTTCAGTTCAAAAGCTTCAGCGATTTTGGTTTTGATGTGAGTCCCTCAAAGAGCAAGGGTCTAGGGCTGCCAATTTTTCTACCAATGTTGAACAATCACACCTGCCAAAATCCCTGGATGCGAGGCAGACACCAATTTCCACACCCACTGCACCCTCAATATGGGGGACATATTCTGAGTTGAGCTTGCAGCACTGACTTTTTCCCATGTGGAAAAGCTCACATTCTGCATGTATAACGCAAGTGAATACAGTACAATCTCAGAATAATTCTAGGAAAAGGCAGAAAATGACCGACTTAAAAATGTTCAGGGAAAGCTGCTTCACCAAAACAGTAAATTATAAATAACTGCTCAAACCCCTGCAACCTATTGTTCATCAGAGACTGATGTTTAACAGTGAATCTGGGGGTGGACGGTTTCCTTTCAGAAGGAAATTCTCCATCCATGTGAACATAGCTGGTGTGATCTCTTTTGTTGTCACGGCTACAACGCGGTGACTTGTCCGTTATAACCACTGTTATCCACCTGCAAACGTGCTGTGACAGGCCTCTACAGAAGTGTAAATCAGGGGGTGGGAGACTGAACAGGAAGGTACAGCACACTTGAGTGCAAACTCCTTCAAGACACCAGTGTAATAATAACAGTAGATTTTTTTTCTTTTCCTGCTGTTGATATACTACCACCTGGGAATAAGCTCTCAATGTTTTTTTTACTTTTACTCAACACTGAAATCCTCTAAAAGTTTCCTGTTTTTGCTTGACTTTTGAGCTGAACGTGTTTGAAACCATAGAGGAAGGCAGCACAGACATAATTCACTATTCAGCTGTGACTTTGGAATATGCTGTTTCTGATGTCAAATAAATCCAGGAGGACTGTGAAAGTGTCATAATCCGAACTTGAATGTTTGCTCCAACTGTTTTGGTTTGCTTTGGAAATCACTCACATGTGTCAGCCACTTCAGTCAACTTCAGGAAATACTACTGCTATGTAAACATGTTCCAAAATTAGATATCTTATATACTTTTACATACATTTACACCGTACATGCTTGATCCCCTATATTTTAAGGAACTCCATGTAATCAATGTTTCCAAAGTGGATTTAATTTATGGTTATGTAATAGTCTATAATGGCCAAAATATGCACATTGGTATCTTTATAAAATTGAACCTTTTGATCAAATCAAAATGGTTGAATATGATTATAAATTTAACAGCTGGATCCTGGTAGATGTTTTAATTTACCAAATACACACTTTGAAATAATCATCCTTTCTGTTTCTCTGTTTCTCTGGTTCAGAAGCGGTGAGGGGTATCCCGGCACCCGGCGGGATGAATGGGAGCAGTATTGGTGGGACGGTTCCCACCAGCCTCAGCGGGCAGCAGCTGGCCTCTGCCATCCCCTCACCCACCGCAGGCAAGTCCTGGCGCAGCAAGTCCATGAACCTCAAGCACAGTGCCACTTCGTCCATGCTGGCAAGCCCCACGAACTCACCGTCCCCCACCCATTCACCCCAGGCCTCTGAAGGCCTTCTGCCGCATGGAAGCGATGGGTCTAAAGTCGGGTCCACTGGCGGTGGTGGATCCCAGAGGTCCATGCTGGAGAAGTTCCGCCTCATTAACCCTAGATCTGCTTCACGAGCGTCACCGTCTGTGGCCGAGATGGCTCTGCAGGAGGAGGATGACCTGTCGGAGTACGGTGAGGATGGATTGACGCCGATGGGGCCGATGTGCAGCAGTGGCAGTAGCAGTGCTTCGGCCAAGCAAATGCCCACCAAGGCACCTGCATCGTCCCTCACTGCACCAAGCAAGACATCCTCCTCTTCCTCCCCCTCCTCTTCATTTTCAAAAGCGTCTGCCAATGGCAGCAGGTCCATGGCCCAGTCCAAAGACAAGGAGGACAAAAGCAAGTTTGGGAAATCTTCTAAGGACAGCTCTCCAGCCAAAGAGGAGCGCGAGTCATATACTGACTCCACCAAGAAGACCTCCAAAATTGCCAGCCTCATCCCCAAGGGAGGGAAGCCATCATCTGGAAAGAAAGATGGCGGCGCCTCCTCAGCTTCCACTGGCATCCCAAAGCCAGGACTTAAAGCTCCCTCTACCACGACGTCCAAGCCTCAGACTCAGTCGCAGAGCCAAAGCCAGGCGGCCTTAAACAGCAGCGGCAACATGCGGGGTGGAGAGGGCGAGAGGGCCAAGCTGACGAAAGGAGGGCAGGGTGGGAGTTTCTACATACAGCGCTCCATTGGGGGCCCAGAGGGCAAAAGGACCAGCATGACCTCCTCCACCAGCACCTCAGCCCTGTCTGGGTCCAGTGGGATGCTGGGAGGAGGAGGGGTTGGAGGAGTAGGGGGAGGAGGAGGAGCGCTTGGAGGGAACGGAGTCGTTCAGCTTCCTCAGCAGCAGCAGCACAACCACCCAAATACTGCCACTGTGGCCCCCTTCATGTACAGGTGAGTGTGTGTGTGTGTGTGTGTGTGTGCGCACTATAATACTTAGGAAGCTAAACTAAGCAAAGCTGTGTCTCCCACACATTTTTCCCAGAGAGAGGTGAATATATTGACCCTGTCACACCTGCACACACACACTCAGACACAGTGTATGCACTCACATACACTCAGTGATCAGCTGGCGCTCCCCAGTGTGCATCCTGCTCTCACCTCCACATGTCTTCACAGCCATTACAGAACAAGTTGCCAAAGCCTGTGTTTAACATTCTGGGTTTCATCTTGATGTGAGAATCCGGGCACTGGCAGGGCTCAGGAACCCTCTCCCTCCTCTTCATTCAACCAGTGTTGTTGTGATGCATGCAGCTGATGCTTGGTTCCCTGACGTTACAGCCATCAGAGGTGCAGGAAGTGGGTAAATCTGCCCAGCAGCCCACCCGATTTTCTCTTACAACAGCAGAGGTAATCCAGGGAGAAAAATGGAGGAGCTGCCAAAGTCTCTGAGATGCCTTTGTGCTTGGAGAGAAAGAGAATTAGGAATCCCATTAAACAAGACTTAATCCTTCACCCCTTCTCCCCCCCATCTTCCTCCACCGTTGTGCACAGTCAGCCCAGCCACATTCAGGGATGCCTCTTTCGAGCATTAGCGTTACTTTAATCCCACACATTTAGCAAGCTAAAACTGCTGCGGCTATCAGTCCTGGGCAGATAGCAAGTGATAGTCAGTTATAAAGAAGGGAGCCAGAACTGAAACTGTAGAAGCACAGACGGCCCACTCAGTGAGCAAAAAGTAGAGATAAAGTGTAGAAAGTGTACCATCTGTGATGTCACCCACAGGTTTCTGAAGGAACATTTTGAAGCCTGGTCTAGAGTTTACCACTTGCTGCCATTTGTGTCAGTAACTGGCGCAAAAAAATTCCAAATTTGGCCATAGCACTTGGAGTTGAGATGGAAAAAGCAAGCTGCAACCACTACAGCTCCTCCCAACATACCATACATTTTTTTTTCTAAATCACCAGCAAAAACACATTAATAGACCATTACTTCATCACACAAGTTTTCTTACTCACTTCAGTACAGTTTAAGTTTCTAGTGGCCATTAGAAACCAAATATCAACAATAATGTCTGATTATTGATATTTGAAACTGTAAAGTATCTGACGTGAGTTGGTCAGCTGGGCCAATGGATAGTTTGGCTGTTGACGGCTCCACTTTTTCACATTGGTCACATCAGGAAGTGGCACAGTTTTTTTCTGTACTGGGTCGTTTACTCCCCCCTGGTGTGGAAAAACTCTCTGAGAAAGCAAGCTTGCTAACAGACATCATATCAATCATCAATGTTGTGCCGATAAAAAGTATTTTGTGCAGATTTACTTCACCTCAATGAGGGATTCCACAGATCACTGGACTGCATTGAAATAAATGGATTTGGTGCCTTGCGCTACACATTGAACCAAAGAGGGTATGAAAGCCCTGGTTGTGTTAGCACCTTGTTCTTGCCTTTGAAGTACCATGCAGATTCGTGTCAACCCTCTTCCTTTTTCCTCTGTGCCAAGATATTTCCTTGCAGGATGTTTCTGAAGCCTCCGTCTTCGTCCTCCTTTTCTCTAGCTACAAATGTTCTTCCTCACCAGCATGCAGACAGTAAGCGCAAAGGCCCCCCGCTGTGCTGCAATTTACCATTATTTTCAGCCCAATTAGGCATCTTTGTCTTGTGAGGTTTCTCTTTCTACGCCCACTTCAAGTCGTTGCCTCTGCCAAGTCTTAATAGACCAGTGTGTTTGTAGGACTTTGCTGCAGTTAGTGTGCAGGATTGATTTGTGTCTCCCCCCCCCAAACACAAAGTGTTTGCAATGCCATTAACCGTATCCTCCTGTGTCCTCCTCTGCTTCCATAACCTCAGCTGACCCGAGTTCAGAAACAGAATCAGCAACGATGGAAAATCTACAGTGATATTTACAAGTTAATGAAACAACAAACGGACATGCTTTCACAAAATTGCTACAGTTTGAATCATCAGTGTGAGTAACCAGGAATAAAGAATAGCAAAACATTGAAAACAGGCTTTACCTAAATCTTATTAATAAAGTTACCCTTCCCATTAAAAGTGGCAGGCTTAATTTTCTCCACATATCTGCTTTCTTATTTTGGGCCCACATTGTTGTGTGCAGCGGCGGCGGAGAGTATCGGGGAATGTGTCTGTGAATCCAATGAGGTGAGGGAAGCTTGCAGGAAAAGGGGGGGGAAAGCTTTTTCACATGATCTGAAGTCACAGGCTGATGCTGCTGTCGCAACTGGAAGCCAGGTTTTATCTGCAGCTCTGCAGGTGGTGGTGGTGGTCCCCGGAGTGTGTTGTCTAGATGGGAGGGATTGAATACTATACAGGAGCTAGTTCTCAGAGCTGCCTGCGTGTTTCTGTATGCAAGCGTTATGTGCTTGAAAGTGCTATGCAGGCTTTCCATTGTGTGCGTGTGTTCCTGTCAGTGTGCATTTTCTTGTGTTTGTCTGTTCATGACTGTTAGCACATATGCAGTTTTGTGTTTTCTTGCCGTTTGCTGTGCGCTCGTGTGTAGGACTGTTATCTCACGAAGTGTGTTGGACGCTCTCCTTGTTTCTTCAGATCGGCAAACAAAACAGTGGAGCATGATGCTCAGGGTTGAGGAGGAGAGGCATATGCACACAAACACATACTTCATGCATGCACACACACACACACAATCAGAGGCATTCCCAGAAAACACCTCATCAGAGGCCATCTCCTCCTCCCGTTAGAGGTGTCCATCTTAAGACCAAAACTGACCAAAAGTCTTTTCTTGTTTAACATCGCAGAAACACAGATGACAGACTGGATGCGAAGGAGGGAAGACTCTGGCTGCTGATCTAAATCACAGTTACTGGTCTTTTCAACCCATACATTCCAGCAATCAGAATGTTAAGATTATGTTAAAATGTTTTGTTTTGAAGGAGGGAAATAGGGACTGGTTAAATCTGTTAACATGTTATGTAATGTATTACCATGGCAAATGTTAACTCTCCCCCCACGGTTGCTATGAAATGACTATAGTGGTTGTAGTCGAACTTGAGTTGACCAGATATTTCAGCCTGTCTTTATATAACTGCCGTGTGTAATTTGTTTCTTTGTGCCCTTAGGACATTCTCAGAAAATGACTGCACCATGGTGGCCCCAGCCGACCCCTGCCTCAGCCCCACCAAGGGAGAGCTGGTCTACAGCAAGACAGCCAAACAGTGCCTGGAGGAGATATCAGGTACAGAAGGTCAACACACATGCTGTGGGCTCTGCATATGTGATATTTCTCTGTGTGGGCGTGTGAACGTGCACATGCCTCTGTGCATTAATATTTGTCTATTGGCCGTATAGGTTGTCTGTGCAAGCAGCTTATTCACATTCACACATTCACATTCATGTTTGTTGTTAAACAGCGACCCCTAGTGGCTGTAGTAATAATGAGGAGGAAGGCAGGTGAAGTAGTGGAAAGAGCGACAAAGTCCACGTAGGAGGAGGCTGTGGTGGATGGATGGGTAAAGAACTGGACTTTCCGCGGTTTGTATCCTGTGTGAAACCAAAAACCAATGGTGACTTATTTTAACTAACGTGCGTAAGTTATTTCACCAAAAGTCAAGCACAGCAGTTTTACCCCAGCTTAGTTACGTTACATGACTTATTTATTTCAACCCAATCCCTTAACCTAACCAAGTAGTTTTTCTGCCTAAGCCTAACCAAACTACGACCGTTTCAAAACTTTAACCACGTGTCTAATCACTGGCGAATTACCTTTTCTGTCGTTTAGGTATGAGGAGGTGTTGCAGAGGGCATGTTGATATTTACCCAGTGTTGACCTGACTGTTGCTGTAATGCTGTTCTGCATTGTGAGAGGAATTGTTCAGACGATGCGTTTACCCTCTTTGGGAAATAGAAAATCGGTTTAGCTTACATTAAGACTGTTGTATTACATTATGGATTAGCTGCTGCAGGGGGTGTTAATGGAGGATAGTTAAAGGGTAGGTGCAGGATGTGGGAGTTTTAGAAGGCTACTGCTGTGTAGCGTGCTGTACTGGTGTCATGCAGTTGTTGTGTGAGTGTGTTCTCGGTGAGTGTGCTTACTGGGGGGATTCCTGCTCCGTGCTTGTTTCATGTAGCAAATGGGAAAGGTCAGCGCTGACAGCCGGACACAGGGAGCATCTGCAGCCCGTTGCTTGCATCCCTGCAGGCTAACATCATCTGTTACAATCCCTGTGTTGCATCACAACCAGTCATGTGACACATTGGCATCAGAACATACTCACCACTTATTGTTTTCAGCCTCAGAGGGATGACTTTATGCTGTTAGTTATTTGGAGACATGGATGGACTTCACACATAAACCACATGGAAAACTGGGTATAGTAGGAGTTTTAAGCCTTTAAGATACAGAGTAATTGATTTGGTAAAGGTAAGAGGTTGAAATCACTCAGAAACAGGAACACATTCCCTTCAATTGGGTTCATTCTGTATATATTTGAAGTGTATGATCCTCTTCAACTACACCGAAAACTGCTGGTTAAAATTAAATCGTACTGTTGGTTTGCAAAGAGGGAAGACTGCCAGCGTCTTTATTGTCCTTTAATTACAGCCAGTGGACATCTGTGCAATTGAGCTTCTGCAGCTGAGAGGTCAGGTTCGAGGGACATTTGACCAGTTTAAAAGGAGTTTCTAACCACAAACTTAAATTCCTGACAAGGAGCAGGATGAGACGTTAAAAGCAGGCAACACATCATCAAAACACAAGCTGTTTCCACAGAGAAAATTCCATTGTTTCAATTGGATTTTGCCAGTTGCAAAAGAAGACTTCAGTGTCACAACTCTGTGCATTCCATTTTACATTACTGATTTGTGTCTATAATTCATCAGTCAAAATTTGGTGCTGTGTCTGACTGTGTGTTTAGGGTGCTAAATCTTTGATGAATTCCACTTGATTCAAATGGTGTAGATCTTAATTTGGAATGAAACTCTATCCGAGGTCTGGATGATAAATCAAACGGCTAACTTGATGAAAAATAAGATGTCAAGTTCAAACCGCCTATAAAGCCCAGCGTGCACAAACAACAGCGCGTGATTACGGGTTTGGGGATGTCAAGTTGGCAGGGACATTCCAAACATTTTGCTTTGGTCGCGGCTTTTCCGAAGCCCCTCATTTGAAGGATAAAGTTAGCCTGCGCAGCTGACCATTCCCTTTGTTTGGGGTCCATTTAAAACACTTGCTTTTTGTTGTCACACATTTCATGGTCGTTTCACATCCTTCGTTTTTTTTCCGACTCTTTCTCCAAAGAGGGGCAGAAATGAGTCTCTGAGAACAAAGTTCAAGCGTACGCACACCGCAAACACCACATGACAAGCCTACTCATTTTACATATACAGACTGTCAGATGTGACAATATCCACACATCAAACAAGCACTATATAACTATATAGAACTACATAAAATACTTTTACTATTAATTTACTTTACTTTTTTTTTTTACTATTAATTTTATCTGTCTGTTTTGCTGCAGATGGGTCACTCACAGTGTAAATACACAATTCCATAAACCTTAATTATGTTTTTCTGAGGCAACAGCTTCCAGTCCCTATTATGGTGGTGTGAAAAAGTGTTTGCCCCCTTCCTGATTTTTTTTTTTTTTTTTTTTTGCATGTTTATCACACTGAAATGTTTCAGATCAGCAAACAAATTGAATCAAACAGCATGATGTCTAGCTTTTGAGGATCTTTTGGTCTACTTCACTTTGTCAGGCAGGTCCTATTTAAGTGATTTCTTGATTGAGAACAGGTGTGGCAGTAATCAGGCCTGGGTGTGGCTAGAGAAATTGAACTCAGCTTTCCAAAGATGTGATAAACCACAGTTGATTTATGTTTTAACAGGGGGGCAATCACTTTCACACAGGGCCAGGTAGGTTTAGATTTCCCCCCATGATAATAAAAACCTTCACTTAAAAACTGCATTTTGTTTACTTGTGTTATCTTTGTCTAATATTTCAATTTGTTTGATGATCTGGAACATTTCAGTGTGACAAACATGCAACAAAAAAAAAGGAAATCAGGAAGGGGGCAAATACTTTTTCACACCACTGTAACTATTGGTAACTAGGATTAAAATGTGTGGAAGACAGCTGTGACTAATATGGACAGAGCTAATAAAGCTACCATTGATTGATGGGGATGTGTTGGTTCTGTGGTCTCATTGTTGAGCCACGATAAGCTGCGGGCTCACTGTTTTAGCTCCTCAAGATAGCATTTAATTAAGTCAGGCGGTCAGCGTGGTGCAGCAGAGGCTGCAAGCTTACAGGTGCACTGTCCAAACAACTCACTGTCACACTGTGAGGGAAAGATGGAGAGACAGAAAGAGAGAGTGAAAGATAATGTGAAGGAGAAAAGATACGGCTGGGAGGAGGAGGAGGAGGAGGGGTTAGGGGTTTAGTTAACAGAAAGTGAGAGAACTAGAGGATTAGGAGAAAATGAGGGTGGTAAACACAGAGAAGGAGGGCTAAGGGAGAGAGAGAGAGAGAGAGCGTACTGCAGGCTGCATGCTGGAATGAACAAGCAGACCGAGAGCTATGTGAGCCTGTTCGCCGGCTTCACCGCCCGTTCATTCTCTGCTGTGAGGAGAGAAGGACCGTCAGAGAGTCAGAGGGGAGGCAGAAGAAGTGTGGCAGTGAGGTGGTAATTAATGGAGATACAGAAGGTGGAGGGAGAGAGATAAGAGTGAAGGGGAAAGAGACTGTCATTTAATAGGGGGATAGATAAAGGGAGTGTGAGCGCAGAAGGCAGGGAGGATGTGCTAGTGAGGGAGATGTAGCAACTCGTTCATCCACGCCCCTGACTGTGGTGGAGGAGGAGAAAGGAGCCAAGAAGACAGAGAGAAAGCATGAGGACAGGAGACGGAGTGGTGGAAATAAGTGCTTGAGTCTGGCTCAGCGTCTGACCATGAGTATGGGCTGGCTCAAGGATGGATCTGGATTCTACCTACATGCCTGAGAGGGAGCTTTTCTCTCCGCTCTTCGCCCAGTGCTTGCTTTCTCTCCAGACCTCTGAATCCTGGACCTCAGTCGGGAGGCGTGGGACGCGGGGACACATCTCTCTGCCTTCTCCGTCCACCGGTTCCTCCCTCTCTCCATCTGCTCTCTCAGTCACAGCGCAGCCAAAATGGGAAACAGAGAGCCATGCACAGGTAGATCCACTTGCATGTATAGTTTCACCCACTGAGCCACCAGAGGCTGGAAAGGTAAGCCGAGAAAAGGGAGGGGGGCTGTGAGCAGAGATGAAGAGAGGAGCAGAGTTCTCGGTGTATCAGGGGGGCAGCCCAGCTCGACGCCCCCCCCAGCCTCTCCCCGACAACCTCAACCTGCGGATCAAGCAGCGTTCGCTCACAAACCTGACCCTGCTCAGTGATGGCGAGCAGCGGGTTTACTCCTTTGAGCTTGGAGAGCCATCGCCTCATTTTTCACAACCTCAGAACTCTTCACTGTACTCATCCCCCACACAGCGGGCAGGAGGCAGCCTGCAGGGAAGCCCTAGAAAGGAGGCGGTCACAAGGGGCGGAGGTGTGCGGGGCACAAGAGCTCGATCCCTGTCCCTCTCCCTCACCAAGGTGCTCTCGCAGTCAGAACACTCCCTCATCCCGGTCCCTTGGCGATGCACGGGCGCAGGCGGGCGGCCACAGCGGGCGTCATACAGCGGCCACCCACGGACTGAGCCAGCTCGGACGTCCAGGGAGGAAGGGGGAACAGATGAAGACGGCAGCAGCGGGCGTTCAGACGAGGAGCCGGCAGCGGGCAGGGGTGGTGGGAAACGGGGTGGCAAGGAGAAAGACGGCGGGTATTGGGCAGAGGAAGAGGTTTCAGGGGGAGGTCCTCGTGAGGGAACGGCTCAGCTGGATAAGGAGGTGATCCTCACCATGCTGGGCGACCTGGAGCAGGTGCTGCACACACAACCCCGCCCACGTAAGTCAACACAGCCAGCCAAGTCCGGGAAATGAGCATGAATGTAGAAGGCATTGCATACTATAGACTCAAATAACTTGGGGATTACATTCCTCCAACATGAAAGGATTATGTGACAACGCCACAAATTGGAAACTTTGTAGATGAAGTAAAAGAACTTATGTTTAAAAATCCAAACGTGAGCAGAACATGGGAATGTCAGAGCAGGAAAAAAAGCCTTCAATAAGCTGGGTATTTTTTTTAATCCTCATGATGGGGAAACTTATTTCTAAGAGCACGCTATTAGCATTTTAAGAAATGATGTAAAAGAAATTTGTGAGACAAGGCCGTGAAAGTGCACACACCCTCCCCTCATGCAATTCATACACACACACACACACACACTCACTCACAGATGTTGGTAATGCCTCCTCACCCACAAGATTTACACAAGCCGCGGTAGTTTGAATGCATGCACACAGAAAAAGATCCCTTTTATACGAAGACATTTTGTCACTTGCATCCGCGCGTGTGTGTGTGTGCAGCATTAAGTGCTGTACTGTGAATTTAGCAGCTAGTGTCTAACCAATGCCCACAGGTACCTTGTCATACCTCGAAAGCAGCTCCATTAATGTCTAGCTTATGAGAGCTTGCCATGGAATATGTTTTGTACAAACCAGGTTTTCGTGCGAGAGGAAAGGGACATGGGAGTGTGGGAGTGTGGGTGTGGAGGGGGGGGGGGGGGGGTTCAGTTGATAAGACGGACCATTTTTATCCCGTAGTTGTGACAGCAGAGACGATTATTTTGACTCTGCAGATAAAGCACAGTAAAATGCACAGCACAGCAGGGCCAGCTTTGGCAATGAGCAGATTATTACAGATTTCCTTTAAGCAGGTTGAGGCATGATGCAGCATAAAGAAGAAATACCTTGAGATGTAGATGATGGAAAAGCAACACCTCACCCACTGAAAAAAAAAGAAGCACAGCACCTCCCTCACTGCCTGTGACTCACACAGCCAACGTGATCAATAGCTTATTATTACACCTTTCATTGTGGTGTGGGCGCGTGCGTGTGCTTATCTGCTTTGTGTGAGAGATCTACCTGAATTGTTGAGAAGCCATTTGCATCTTTGAAGAACTCTTTCACCCCATCAAAGTTGGCTTTCAAAGTATCCAGCCGCAGTGCCGTGGCGGTTTGCGCTTCTGGCCTCGGAGAGCAGTTGTCGTTGAGATGTATTAACAAGCTCTCAATGTGCTGCAACGCCTGTTAGGAAACACATTCAGCAACATGGCCATATAGTTGCATGTGTATATGTCTATCAGGGTGTGCGCGTGTGTGAGAGAGAGAGCTGGCATAGCAACACACCAATGACTGACAGCCAAAGCTTTATTAGGGCTGATATGTGACAAAATGCCGCAACAAGGGTATACCTAGCTAACAGTTATGTCTTGTTGTGTATTGGTGTGCGTGTCTGTCTGTCTGTCTGTCTGTGTGTGCGTGCATTTGTGTATATTGTAATTAGATACTGAGATGGTACCTTAATAGTATTCAGCTGGAGCGAGGAGGAATCAGTACCAGCTAACATGTATTATTGAAAGAGAGAGAGAGTGAACTGGCACTAGTACCCACTGGTACAGTGTGTGTGTGTGTGTGTGTGTGTGTGTGTGTGTGTGTGTGTTGGAGTGTGTATATGAATGTGTTTTAGTTCCACATGGCAGTCATTTGCATTATGTTGTATCATCTCTATCTGGAGCAGTGTTTATTCTGCATCCAATACGTGTGTGTGGGGGGGGGGTGTGGGAGTGTGTGTGCACCTTTCTTCTTTCGTGCCCTCTTCGACCTGGTCTTACCGGGCCACGAATCCAAATGAAAGCTTTGTGGCTTCTCCCCTCTGTGTTAGTGTTGGGTACTGACTTGGAAATGCTGGCTATACATGTGTACAAGCAGCTGCTACATTAGAATATTACGTACCAGGGATTTGGCTACACACGTCTGCCACTCTTTTTGATCTACAAAAAGGTGCTGAGCTGGTAAATTGCTCATGGGTATTGTGTTATTGGATGAATATTAGTTTCCTAATGTGAAGAGGCTCCAACGTGCATGTGCATGTGTGCTTTTAACTGCGGGGTGTAGTTGTGTTGCAGAACATTCCAGCTCGCCTCTGCTCTACCTGGCCTCCACTATACCGTAGTAAATTGCCCCCACAAAAAAAACCTTACATGCACACACACGCCTTGGGCTGCTCCTCAATGTTGCATGAAGTGTCCGTTCATGATGGAGACACTAGGGCCAGATCGCCTCATGTCACATTATAATGGGATTGTAATTGGATCTTTCTTGAAGGGGCCCTGGTGGGAGGAGGAGAGGAGAGGAGCAGGGAACATGAGAAAGGGAAGAAGAAGAATAACAGAGAAAGAGAAATTCAGATGACTCAGTGATGCTTTGAGTTTGTAGTACCCGAGATCCATCTCATGTTTAATTCTTGGACTGGATCTGGTTTCCTTAACTGAACCATCTAGTCCTCTCAGGTCGTCTGGGGCAGGTCTGTTTTCTGTCCCTACAGTCAAAACTAAACATGGAGAAGCAGCGTTCAGTTGTTATGCTCCATGCAGTATCTCACAAAAGTGAGTAAATGTTTGTTTATACCTTTTCATGTGACAACACTGAAGAAAGGACACTTTGCTACAACGTAAAGTAGTGAGTGTACAGCTTATATAACAGTGTAAATTTGCTGTCCCCTCAAAATAACACATCACACAGCCATTAACACAGGACGTCTGTGACTGTTCTGTCATCCAGGTCATAGTTATCCAAAGAAGGTCAAGGACAACTTGACTTGGTTGAAGATACTAGAAGACGTTTCATCCTTCATCCGAGAAACTATTTACTACTATTTAACCTCTGTGGGGTCGTTGGCCAAGATCATCGATATCGCTGATTCGTTAGTTCTCCTGGCTGTGGTTATTAGAACCACCCGTGGCCAAGTCTGAATGACCATCGTTGGCATCTTTACCTGAGGCCAATAGGTAACGCTTGTTGAGTTTCCTGGGAAGTGATGAAAGGACAGCATTGTAAGTGCTTATCCCTACCAAGTCCAGTTTCCCTGGACTTTAACTTTTTTGGATTATCACAGAACATTTTTCACTTGGGGGGTACTCACTTTTGTTGCCAGCGGTTTAGACATTAATGGATGTGTGATGTGTTATTTTGAGGGGACAGCAAATTTACACTGTTATACAAGCTGTACACTCACTACTTTACATTGTAGCAAAGTGTCATTTGTTCAGTGTTGTCACATGAAAAGATATAATCAAATATTTACAAAATTTGTGAGGGGTGCACTCGCTTTTGAAAAGGTACAAGGTAGTTTATTAGTCATTATACAGCACAAGGCTGCATAACAAAACAAATTTTGTTGTTTCTTCATGCTACACACACAACATATTAAGTGTAGGCCTATATTAAAATATGGTAACATATATGGACCGACTGCCGAGTGCTTGCTTGTTGATGGGGCAGGTCTCTGTAACGATGTGGGCACAACAGTCTCTGAATTCTGTTATCTGGTCAGTATGAGTCCCGTTTTGTCCAGACCGGATCTCTAGGAGCAGAATTAAATCCAAGCTCGGCCAGCATGGCTCCTCTCCTGGCTCTCTTTCCTTTCCTCTGAGCAATCACCGCGCCCGCCGTGGCGCCTCTTCAGGTTATTTGGGCCAGGTGGATCCTAGGCTGCTGCTCTTTAATCCAAAAATCCCGTCTTCATTTTCATGACTGTACTTATGTCAGAGGTAAAAGGGGCGGCTGTGGCTCAGGAGGTAGAACGGGTTGCCCGTTAATCAGAAGGCTCCTCCAGGCTGCATGTTGAAGTGTCCTTGGGCAAGATACTGAACCGAATGATGTATGATGAATGTGTGTGAATGGTGAATGCAGATGTAGTGTAAAAGCGCTTTGGGTAGTCGAAAAGACCAGAAAGGCGCTATACAAATATGGAGCATTTATGTGTTTCGGCTTGCACGCTGCTTCTACAAGCTCTGCCGGTTGCCATAGCTGGAACAAACTCCCAGAAAACCTATATGTAAATGCACCATGAACTGTCTTTTTTGTTGAAATGTGCTATACAAATAAACTTGCCTTTGCCTTGAGAAATGACGGGCTGCGAGGGAGAGTTTTTTGTCTCTGGTGATTGTTTTAGATGTGTTCCATCCTGACACAAATACATTCAGGGCACAGGCGCTTCTGTGCATTGGCCGTGAACGCAGTTTTAGTCACTGTGATTTTGTGGATTCTTTTTTTAGTGTGATTTAGAACAAGATCATATGTTCCTCATCGATTTCTAATTACTGGTCATGGAGTAGACATCTGATAAGGAGTAAGAGGTTAACAACATGTGGCTCCACCTCGGCATCACGTAGTCTTCAGTCTGTTTGCTCTGCAAAGACTAAACATGACCTCAATTAACAGATTGATCTTTCCGCTGTGAGGCTATTACATAGTGCGATACAGTATAATTGAGGTCGAGTCTTGATTAAATTTTGAAAAAGATTGTTCAAATGCCAATAGTATGGTGTTTGGATTTGATATCTGGGGTCGTTTAATCAATGTGACTTAGACAATGTTAACCGGTACTAAATCCTGTAATTGGCGGCTGGTGAAAACCTATGAATCTCACCCTATCTACTACTGTTTTTTCAGGTTATTCATTAGAGTTTTAAATCCTTTCAAAAGAAAGACAATTGTGGCAAATGAGGTTCAGTTTTCCCTTTGCTATGTGCTTTTGTGAGTCATTTATTTAACCTTTATTTTAAAAGGGCATCCTGCAGACATAGACATTGCCAAGATAACAGTCACGGCATGCAAAATCGGGTTCCCATTCAAAATGGAGACTTGAATAAATTCAGTGTAAGCGCCACCAAGCCAATTTTCTGCACACTTATTGTTCCTGGTGTGCAAAGTGATTTTAACAATGTGCGTTGTCACACAGCATGCACTGAAACAGGAGATTGGTGTCTGTGTGCAAAATCAGTGGGTTGTGTTATTTATTTATTTTTTTCAGTGTTGCCAAAGATATATAATGCAGAGCACACCGTAGATTTTTCTATGAATTAAAGGGATACAGTCTGTTTTTGCTAGAAAGTTTATCCAAATGCCTTCAGGTCAACTCTGAAATAATTCTATAGAAAAACAGGGAAAAGTGGCTCACCTTTTCTGCTTATTTTCAATATCAACCCTGCTTTATATTGCTGCAGATAAACACATTTTTCTCCTCCCGGCACTGAAATGCGCCACAGGAGTCGCTGCAGGCCTTTTTCAAACCTCCAACCTACCACTGCTCCCATCTGCCCCCATTTGCCCCCATTTGCCCCAGTCACCGTAATCACAGCAGCTTGCTGTCAGTATGTCTGCTCAGAGCACATAGTGACAGAGCACAGCTCATCTTACCATCACACTACATTGTTGCCTTGTTGTACAAGACTCATTCATGGCTCATTCATCTCCACCGTGCAGACAGTTTTCTTCCTTAATCACCTTAAAACTGGAAAGCAGTGTGACCGGCATCCATGCCACAGAATTACCCATTCTGTGATACCCGCCTGCAGATATGGGCTAGCTTGACGAGCTAACAGAAAGGCTTAATTGGAGCAGACAAGCACATACTTTGGTGTGCGCCCAGAGCTCACAGTAGTGAAATGTTGCCCAACCTGAGCTTATTAGCAGCACTCCTTCAGAATAGCTCTAATGCCTGAGTGAAACAAGTGCTTCGTTTGTAAACAAGGCACTGAGAAGAACACAAAACATAGGAAGAGCTTCCATAGATGTATGCTGCTGTAGGGCGGGGTAGGAGGACGGGGGACTGAAGTGGCAGCGTTTTCCGACATGTCTGACAGAAAAGCACACGAGCTCTGACAGAGTTTGCTTTCTCAGGCACGACTGTGTCCCGAACTAACTGACAGAGCGCGTGGTGTCATGGCACGACATTTCTGCGTTGGCCTGAAGGAAAAATGTCAGTCCTGCGTAAAATAATATATCTACTTTTTAGACTTTAGAACAGAAGTGCATGTGGTGCAGCCTGACAGGCTGATTCATTTTATGGCTTCCCAATTGTCAACATGGGGTTTAGGAACATGCACCCATGCCGGCTGTCATCGTGATCGGCCATCATTCAGTTTGCCTGCTGAGACGTTCGGTGACATCCAATAAAATACTGTATGTCAGATGTCCTCATCACTTTTTATATCGTGTGTTTGTTTATGTATGGCTTTTGTGGATATGAGTGACTGCTGTGAGAATGTGTGTGTGTGCGCGTCAGGTGCAAACATCTCAGTAAATCATAAACTGTGTGTCTCCAGGAGAGGATCCCGAGACGAGACGCATGAGGACGGTGAAGAACATCGCTGACTTGCGGCAAAACCTGGAAGAAACCATGTCCAGTCTACGGGGTACCCAGATCAGCCACAGGTAGGCACACGGATGGTACTGCCCACTACTTAATGGTAATGGTAAATGACTGGTCTGTTATATTGTTGAGAAAAGTGACAGAAATGTAAACACAATGTAAACATGTAAACACAAATTTGTTGGGATATTGGTTTTCCTATGTACATATGGCAAAAAGGGACAACAACAAGACTGTGATTATTGCCCATTCTGAGCCCTTGTCCGCATTTTTCCCATGCAGTCCTGGATTCTTCGGTCATAAGCTCACTAAACTGTCGAGGCTGTAGCTACAGCACATGCAAAATTCAGCTGCCCCTATAAATCACTCCTAAAACATAGACTAGTGCCACTACTTCTGTGTTCTTCCTGTCAGTCTGTTGGAAGCTGCTTCTACACTGGCATTTTATTTAGGGATTCAGGACTTTTCAATGAGCTCTACTGAACAGTACACAATTTAAACAAGGTTTAAAAATTCAACCCAAATGATTTAAACTGAATTATTCTGCACAGCCTGGCTTAAGACAACAGTGTAAAGTAAACAGTATAACTTATATCTCACAACTCAAAAGTAAAAATACTCCCATCTGCTGCTTAGGTGCTTTAATTACTTATTTAAACTTTTCCTGGCATAAGATTAGTGTTGCTGTGTGTTGTGTCTGACCGCTACTGGAACATTTGCCTGTCGGCTTCAAAGACTCGACCCCCCACCTGGCTCACTGCAGGCACCATGCAACTTCACTCAAACGTTGTTTTTGAACTAAATCAAAGTGCAACAAAAGCCGATTTGGGTGCCAGTGCTTTTAAAATTTTAAAATATCTGCACCTGTTTTAAGAGACATGTGATGCAGTATATGTCTACAGTTAGCTGTCTGTCTGAACAATTTAAGAAAAGTTGGATTGCTGTATTCAGCTTGTTTGTGTCACTCTGCTCTATTAAAAAAAAACGAAGTGGGATTTAAATTAAAGTCACTGAATGTCACATATAAGTCAAACTCTCACCGGCTATGTAAATAGTGTTTGATCTATTGTTAGCTAGCTAATGTTGCAAGCTGGTATAGATTCCAGTGTCACTGTGACCCTTAACAGGAACAAGCAAATATGGAAAATGCTAAGCATGTAGGAGCCTCTTTTGAAATAGAAGGGAGAACTATTTTCTTGCACGAACAACAGATCAACCAGAATCGTATCATCTTATCCATAAGCTGCAGCCTATAGGTTTGCTTTCCTAGGCTATTTTCACACAGACGTCATGCATGGCAAGTCAGTAGCTGAGGGGTGTTTAACTTCCTTAGAATGCGTCATAGCCAAAACAAAAGATACACACTTTGATTGAGCCCCACACATGTCACGACAAAAAATCACTTAAAATAACCAAGAGAAGAAAAACTTCCCTTTGTGATCATTGTTTTTATGTCTCAGCACCAATTATCCAAGTCAGATTCATGTGCATCCGTTGTCCTTGGAAAATAAAAGCGCTTCTGGTTTTGTTATCTCCGACTCCCGCTAAGCAGTTTATCACACACTGATGCAACAGGGAGATATTATTAATGATGTTCCCTCTATTACCATGCCATCTTCTCCTCATGTTTCCTGGATTTTAATTAAATAAAACAGGCGTCACCTTCCTCACCAGCTGGCACACATGTAATGACATTCAGGAGTTGATGGACAACCAGCACCTTAAAAGACCGTCCCATCTGTGAGCCATGGGCAGCATGGAGAATCTAACAGGGTAGAGACTGCGGTTCAGGCGAAGACAAAATGATAACCATTGGTTTGTGTCAGCTCCCCAGGCAATGATTCCCTGCTCGTCTCTCTCCTTCTCCCTCGGTCTATTATTTTGTGTGTTTTGCCCCATTTGCAGAGGAAGATGGTGACCAGGCTGCAGACAGCCATGACAGATGGCTGTCTGTGTGAGTGCATGTGTGTGTTTTCTACTCCTTTTTTTTCCTCAGAGGAGTCTCAGCCAGGCACGATCAATACAGCGCCATTGTCTTACCACCGCATTTAATCCAATGGGGGGGGGGACCCACAGGGTTGGGGTGTGAGGTGTTTGATTGGTCTGAGTCTGCAAGTCTCATTCAAATGCATCAGACGCACAATGACAGTCAGCATGAAACACAAGCAAAATGAATCATCCTACCACCACATTACCCTCGTATACAGCGCGTCTGCATCTTTGTATGTGTGATTTGGAGCAACAAACAGCAAAGCAGTGAGCACGGGCCTCAGATGGCAGCAGCCCCATTGAAATATTGTATGGGCTACTGCACAGTTTTCAACCATTGCATTTAAGGGATAAGTGTGTGCCTGTGTCGGACATGTTTATATTCTGAATGTAAGGATAGCCTCAGAGTATGCATGCCAAATCTGTCCATGACAAAAGCCTGGCCAGACCATCCTAATCTCTCTCCATGATAAGAAACGGCTGTAATCACCATGAAGCTTTGAAGCACCTTCAGTAATTAATCACCGTTACGCTCGAGCAGACATGACTGTCATATTCATCACTCTGTCTTCCTCCGCGCTCTCTCTCTTTGGGATTCTCCCTCTATACCAGTTTATACCCCATTCATGCAGGCCGGGTGTTCAGACCCATCAAAACAGAAAAACCTTGCCCACCACAGTTATAGTCATTATGATAACAATATCAGTTGAGCCCATATGTTCTCTGAGTGTTCACCTCAAAAAAATCTACCTCTATGCGACACTAAAAGAGCAGCAACTTTACGCTTTGTATTAAAGCAGATTTGTGAAGGCGTGTCCAATGACTGTGCGTAATCGTGGTCTTTCTTTTATTTTCCATTTTTACTTGGAGCAGGATCAGAAGGTTTTCCATTCATTATTTTTTCATTTTGAAAGTATTATATTTTATTTTCATACTTTTTATCAATGGATGACAGTTGAGAGATGACTTGAAATGTCGCCCCCAAGGCCCATCCCCGTGTGCCACCACTCATCACACAGTAATTAGCAATGGGGTCACGCCTCACAAAGACGTTTGCTCCCCACCTACTCCCCGTTCCTCCACTGCATTTTTGATTTATGCGTGTCCACAGCGAAGGGGCAGCTTGCCTGGAAGTTGGTGGCAGCTAATGTTACCTGATATTACTGACCCAGTTGAAAAAGCTCTATGTGGTTAAGCTACAGTTTCAGAGGCCACTGAGACGGTCTCCCTTTCCCATTGAAACGACCTTGCTACTTTGATGCTGCAGCCATCATGGCAGCTCAGTTCACATCCACAGCATTCCTCGGAGATTCAGATTCAGGGCCTTTTCAGATAATCTGTATCGATCAAAAAACACATTTAATTAAGTTTTTTTCTGTCCTAACAATGAAAAATGGTATTGATTGACATTTAAAGGGGTAAGAAACAGCTCCATGTGTGAACAAATGCTGTGATCTTCAAGGACAAACCCGGCACAGCAAACAGAAAAGGGAAATCTCCCCTGCTTTTGTCTCCCTGTCTGCTCGGGCCTGAGGGATCCCTGTCTACTCCCATGGGGATTCAGCTACCGCCAGATGACATTTTGAACGTAATAGCTTCACGCAGTTGGGTTTGTTTATTTTGTGTTTACATTTGGAGTACAGAGAGAATGGAGCAGGCTAAATTATTCATTGCTTTGGAACTGAGGAGATAGCCCTCGGTCCTATTTGTGTGCATGTACGGTATTCTTAAACCAACAAGTTTTTTTTTTTTTAATCTACATTTCGCTGACGCTATGATACTAAGCAATTTGCAATTATTTCAACCGTACAGTAAAAGTTAAGTCCTAAACTACCAAAAGGACACATTCTTAACAGTGATGACAGGTGAAAGCCAGAGACACTTTTCCATCCCTGACAATGTTCTTGTGAGAGCAGTCAGACTTTAGTGGAGAAGTGACATGGTTCAGCTGGAGGAACGTAATACGAGGCACTTCTTGACAAGATGAGTTTTCAGTCCACGATGGAAGATGGAAAGTGACTCGGCTGGTCGGACCAGAGTGTGTGTGCATGTGTGTGAAAGATAGTTGTGAGCAATTGTTCTGAACTGCTCTCAGCCTAGTATGGTTTAACATTTCCCAGTACAAATGCCTTCCTCACTACTATGTAGACACGCACACATTCATACTATACTGCATGTATACATAGATTCACATGGACATAGACGCATGCACACAAAACAATGCATGTTACGTCATGGGAATTTTAGATGACATGTAGTAGTGATCTTTCGTTCCTATGATGCAGTACTTTCTGCCCCGAGAAGCTGGATGGCAGTAACTGTTACACACCGAGCATGAGTTACTGAGTTACGAAGTGTATAAATTTTATATCTAGGGTCTACGATGATGAGCTTGGAATATCAAGTCAATATTTCTTTCAGGTTTAAAGGCAAGTTTCTTATCTTTATGGTCAGAACATGACAAACACTTGATGACAAACTGTGAAGTACTTCACAAATCTGTGGTAGAATTCAAAACAATTATAGTGATAAAATCTTTTTTCAACAAATATGCAAGTAAAATGAGTAAAATGAAGTCCTTTTTCCAAAAACAAAAGAAATATCTTAATATAAAAATTAAGTTCTGATTCATTTGTGATTTAAATGAATAAAATCAAACACTATTATTATTATTGAACATTTGTTATATCTGTATTGAGCCCTACTGTGAAATACCCAGCGATGACACCAAATCTATTTCTAAATAACTTAGCCCTTAACATTAGAATACATGTTATTTGTAGTGTAATGTTCCGTGTACCATTTTAAAATCTTGATAATGTAACCCCAGTTTTTTAAATAAATCCAGGTTATGAAACCAGACCACTAACTACAACTGATAACTCATAGCTGGTTACATTGGTACAGTTTCCCAATAACAAAATGACAAATTACAGATAAATTGTCATCACACCAAATATGGCTGGTCCACTAGTCCACTATGCCAATTAAAGTTAGCATAATTGGTTTCAAAGCTGCTGATGTGAGTTTATGATTTATGTTCATGTTTAGCCCAACAAAAGAAAAACTTTTTCAATAATAAAAAATAGAACAGTCTAAATGTTTCATATATAAACTAATGAAGCTCAGTAGAATATAATCCTGTTAAAGGTCACTCTCTAATGGTGGGCAGTAAATATACTGTATTAAACTACTGCAATCCCACAATGCAATGGTTGAACATTTTAGTTGTGCGACACTACACTCAGTCATGATGGTGATTCTTAAGTGTCTAAAGTGTCGAGTGTACTGTTAAACAGGGTGTAATGTTGTATAGGGAGTTTTAAACAGGGGTCAGATTTTTGGATGCGGCCTTTTAAAATCTTAGTTGTGACTTTACTCTCCCCATTTGTGGTGCGACGTGCACTCAAGTTCATACCCAACTCCCCATAGAGGGATGACGGTGACATGAGCAGCAATAGTTTAGTCTGAAGAAAGCCAAAAAAGTAACCTGCACAAAATGCACAGCATGTGGACCGGACCCTCTGACTAAATCTAGTCCCCAAAAGTCTAATACTATTAAAATTTTGTATTAAACCTGCCAGGAACCTCGCCATGTCTTCTTTGGGAGGCAGCAAAAGCAGTCATGAGAGGTAAAATAATCTCCTATTCATCATACAAAAAAAAGAAAGAGAGATCTTGTGAATTACAGCTAGAACAAAAAATAAAAACATTAGAAACTACCCTTGCTGCCTCCCCACAGGAACACATGCTGAATGATCTGAGAAAATCAAAACTTGAATTAAATGAAATTATTAATAAAAAGACCCAATTTCAGTTGCAAAGACTACGCTTGGAGAACTTTGAACATGGCAATAGATCCGGCAGATTCTTAGCCAGCCAATTGAAATTGAATAAAGAAAAAATAACTATTTCTTCCTTAAAGGACTCAGCTGGGAATCTGACTTATAACCCAGAAGAAATCAACAATGCATTCAGAGATTATTATAAAAACTTATATACATCACAAATTGACCCATCTAGCTCTAACATCGATGCATTTCTGAACAATATAGATTTGCCAAGTTTAGATGATGAACAGATCAGGGCTCTGGATTCACCTGTTTCAATGGCTGAACTCCAGGAAGCTCTCTTACATATGCCGAATAATAAAGCCCCTGGGCCAGATGGTTTTCCCGCTGAACTCTATAAGGAATTCTGGGAAATACTTGCGCCCACATTCTATAGGATGGTTATGCAAATTAGGGGTACTTGCATGTTGCCTCCAACAATGAATTCTGCTAATATCAGCCTGCTCCTTAAACCAGACAAAGACCCCACACTCCCGTCCAGTTATCGCCCAATATCACTTATTAACGCAGATCTTAAAATCATCTGCAAAACCCTAGCAAGAAGGCTAGAGAAGGTCACTCCTGGTATAATACACTCTGACCAAACAGGATTTATTAAGGGTAGGCACTCCACCAACAATACACGCAGGCTACTTAACGTAATAGACTATGCCACTATTCATAACCTGGAAACTATAGTTGTTTCTTTAGATGCAGAGAAAGCATTTGACAGAGTAAATTGGAAATTTCTATTCGCTACTTTATATAAATTTGGATTTGGAAACTCTTTCATAGATTGGATTAAAATCTTATACAGTTCCCCAAGAGCTTCTGTCAAAACAAATGATCATACTTCTCCATGCTTTAGTCTCCAGAGGGTACCAGGCAGGGTTGCCCACTCTCTCCCTCGCTATTTGCTATTTTTATAGAACCACTAGCAGCTGCGATCAGACAAAATAATAATATTAAAGGAATTCAAACAGAAAATATACACCATAAGATAAGCCTTTATGCAGATGATGTATTACTTTTCCTCCTAAACTCACAAACTTCTCTTTCTGAGACAATCACACTTATAGATAAATTCTCATCCATCTCAGACTACTCCATTAACTGGAGTAAATCCATAGTTTTACCTGTAAAGTGTGATTTCCAGAGTATATCTACCACACCGCTAAAGTCTGGGAATATTAAATATCTGGGTGTCAATATTTCTTCCAGGCTGTCAGAACTGACATGGCTAAACTACACGCCTTTACTTAAATCTATAGAGGATGACCTTGTACGGTGGACATCATTACCTATATCACTCATGGGAAGAGTCTCCACCATAAAAATGATGGTCCTACCTAAAATCAATTATCTGTTTTCAATGTTACCCACCAAACCCTCTGCTGTCTGGTTTAAATCACTGGACTCAAACATCTCAAAATTTTTTGGAAAAATAAACCCCCACGAATCAGTCTAAAAACTATGCAAAAAGCAAAAGACTGTGGTGGTTTAGAACTGCCAAATTTTTATCATTACTTCCTGTCTAATAGACTACAATATATCTCAAAATGGATCAATCAGAGCCCCCTGGACCACTCATGGATGGACATAGAACAAACCTTCTGTAATGAAATTAAAATTTCCGATATGCCATTCATCAGTTCCAGCATCAAACGTCATACCTGCTTTAAAAGCATTAACATAAGCACTTCCTTGGCAGCTTGGTGGGAACTTCTCAAAATATCTGGGTCTTCACCTATCCCATGCAGATTTACCCCAATCTGGAATAATCCTGACATCCTGCAAAATAAGAAAACACTAAATTCCCCACTGTGGTATGACAAAGGGATAAGACATCTAGAGCATGTAATGCAAGGCAGTAAGGGATTTACATTCCAGGATCTAGTGGCACAATATGGAATTAGCCATAATAGATTTCTGGAATTTCAACAGTTTAAATCCATAATTCAGGCTAGATTTAAGGATAAAATAATGGACTTAGATTTACCTCCAATGATAACAGACTTTCTTAAACTCTCGCCTCCAAAACTGTTATCAAAAGTATACATGTTACTGTTAAAAACAGATAGTTCAATCTCTCTCCCATTCTTAAAATGGGAAACAGATCTATCCATTAGTCCAGACCAAAACTTTTGGATGCAGATATGTTTAAATACCTTTAGAATGACTACAAATCCCAATCTACAACTTATACAGTATAAAACTCTCCATAGAACACACTATACTGGACAAAGGATGTTCAGAATGGGTCTTATGCAGTCAAACATCTGCCGGAACTGCTCAGGTAACATATCTGATAGTTACATGCATGCTATGTGGCAATGTACACCTGTTCAAAAGTTCTGGCAGAAGATATGTGAAGACCTATCGATATGGCTAAGTTACCCCGTCCCAGTTTCCCCATCACTCTGCGTGCTGGGGGACCTAAGTGACATTAGTATAGAGGTTGACACATCATACATGCTTCTCACTGCCTTATGCATCGCCAAGAAAACTATCCTCATGAACTGGAAGGCCAAAAAGAATATAAGTATCACCCAATATCGGAATCACCTTATAGATCACATTAGCATGGAGAAAATGTCTGCTGTAAAAAAAAACAAATTGACACAATTCCAATCTCTCTGGTCCCCCTTGATCAACTTTATCACTTAATGGGGGTGGGTGTGTACTGCCTTGCTGGTCAGGGTCCCGTACGGCTGGTAGGTGTGTCTGGGGGTGGGTTGATTCTTAGATGCATTGCGGTGCGGGCGTGGGGGACTTTTTTCTAATTTTAAATGTTGGTTGATGGCATGGTGTTGGCGGGGGCGGTGATGCGGCGCTCGGGTTGCCTAGGGCGCGGGCTTGATAGGGGGACCGGTGTTTGCCCTGTATTCGGCGTGCCGCTGCTGCGGGGTGGGTAGCCACTCTGCTTAGGTGTCACGAGGTTGTTGGTATCGGTGCGCGGGTGGTGATTTTGACTCGCGCGCTGTGCGGATGTGGCGCTCGGTGCTTGGCTGCCTCCCTGTGTGTCCTGTGTGTGGGTCCGGGTTGGGGGGGGGGGGCGGGCGGCGGGCATGGCGGTGGAGGTTGGTGGGGGGGGATGCTTGTGGTGGGTTTCGGTCTGGTGGTGAACGTGCGGCGTGGGTCACGGTGTAGCCGTGGGTGGGGTCTGTGGTCTCTCTGGCTGCGGGGGGGATGGGGGCGGTTTGCGCCGGCTGGCATCTCTCCTGCGCAGCGCATTACTTGGCTGTTGTGTGCCGCTAGTTAGATTGGTAGCGGGGTAGTGTTGATTGGCTCATCTGTAGGTCATTATTGGCTTGCGTGCTTGTCGGGGGTTGGGGGCATCGGGTGCGGGCCGGGACTGGGCTGGTGTGCGGCTCTGTCCTGTGTGCATGCTGTGCATCCTGATAATTGCATTTCGGTTCTCTGAGGGGTCTGGCGACTGGTTGTTGGAGGGGTGGGGGACCGGGAAGAAGGGGTTGACGGGGTGGGTTGGGGGTGCGGGCTGGTCCTTTTTGAGCTGGTTGGGGGGTGTCCCTCTGGATTTTAGTGCCCGGACTGGATGCTTGGTGGTTGTGCCGGGATCCTGTGTATGGAGGGATTGTGCTTTGGGGTGTGTCGATGGTTGCTTGCAGTCGCGTCGCGGCCCTCTGGAGTGTGGTCGTGTTGAGTCCTAGGGGCTATTTGCATCTGCTGACTCCCTAGGGCTGAGGGGCTGTTGCTGCTGTCGCGGGGTGATTGCTGTCTCTTTTCTTTGGGGACGGTGGGGGTTTGTGTGTGGGATGCTTCGCTGCTAGGGAGGGAAGGGAGCGGGGGTGGGGGTCTTCTGGCCTGACCTGGCCTGAGTGGCATTGCCTCCTGGGTGTGGGCCACCTTCGGATCTGGGCTGTTGGGCCGTTCTGTCCTTGGGTGGGGTCCTTGCTGCCCCGGACCTGCTCCCTTGGGGGCTGGTGGTGCTCGGAGTGCTGCTGATTGTGGGGGAGCGGTGAGGTGAGGGGTTAGCAGTGGGGCTGCCGGAGGGGCCCCGGCGAGGACGGGGGATTGTTGGACTTTGGGTTGGGGCTGCACTGACCTGCCTCTGGAGTGTGTGGGGGTCTGGGGCACGGGGCTTTGGAGCCTCTGGGTCTGGGGCGGGTCTGCGCGCTGGGGGGGCTGGGCCCCCCTGGGCCCGTCCTGGGGATGGGCGGGGTTGTCACTGACTCTGGGGTGCTACCGGTGCTAGAGGGGCTCTTGCTATAAGCCCTGGGCTGGAGGGACCTGGCGTCCTCCTGCTTAGGGGGGTGGGGGACGGGACTGAATAAATGATGGGGCCAGTCAGGAATCTGGTCTTCTAGCCTCCCTATGACCTCCTTCACCTTTCCTCCTTTGGTCATGTCTCACAACATACACCCTTAGGATCCTGGGGGACGGGCAGCCTGCAGGGCGTTTGGGGGGTGGGGCTGCTTTATTGCGGCCTCGCACTTCTTCCTCCCTCACTGCCTGTCCCTCAATTTTAATACACATTAGACACAGAGGGCTTGGGGGGTGGGAGGGGCACGATGGGAGGCTCCACTACCTGACAGTTGTGGGGTGCCTGTGTCACAACTACCCTCCAATTTTAGTTGCACCTTAGTTACCACACACCTTATCTTCACTCCACCATACAACACTTCACAATCCATGACATGCATCCAACACAAAACAATACATTTACAGAGGCAGGCAGAGGGGTTGAAGGAGTGGGAGAGATTCTCATTGGCCTCGTGTCCTACCCCTGGAGCCCCGGGCGTTGGGGGTGCTGTGGGGTTGGTGGCGGCCTTGCCTGATCTGGGGTGGGCTGGGGGGGGTCGGGGCTCCCCTGGCGTGGGGGCCCGCCCTTGGCCTAGGGTTCTGCGGACTCGGGCTTGTGGCCTTTGCTCATTTCTGGGCGGGTGGTGTGTCCCTGGGCCTGGGGGCCCGTTGTCTCCTCTCCTCGCCTGGGCCCTCTTCGGCAGAGGTGAGGCTCCCGCTGCTTCCCCCTGCCAGCTCTCTCACGGTGGGGGCATTCGGGAGTCTCTGGGGCGCATGACCGGTGCTGTCGGGGTAGGTTTTGGTGCTCCTCCTTGGGGGTGCTTGACTGGGGGGGCTGGGCCCCTGTCCGGGGATGAATCGGCCTCGGGGGCTGCTGTCACTGGCTGCACTGTAGGGAGGGATGCCTCTGGCTGGGCTGGGGGACCGTTGGCCTGGTTCTCCCGCGTATCGCTCCCTGGCGGTAGCGAGCTTCCCGGCACGGCTTTCTGCTGTTCTTCCTTGGGGCGGGGTACAGCTTCCCCCTGGACATGCGGTCTGGGGTCCTTTGCGCTTTGGGGGGTCGCAGGGTGTCCTGGCTTCTGGGGGTGGGGGTCTGCGGTGGGATTGTGGGACGATTATCGATGCATCTTGATGTATTATACTTTTTCCCTGGGCAGGGTCTCTGGATGGCTGCTGGGCGTTTAGTTTGTGCGTTGGAGTCCGGGGGAGGCATCTCCTTGTTGGCTTGGAGGGACCTGTTTGCGTTCCTGTTTTGCTTCGTTGGCCTCGGATCCGTGCTTGCCCATTTCTCTGTCGGCCAGTTGTTGGACCCCTCTGGATACTGAGGTATATAGTTAGTTTTTGGGATGTGCAGTGTGGGTGCGGGGCAGGGCTGTGCTCCGGTTTGTTCTGGGTTTGTGCCTGGAGTTCTCGGCCCTTGATGGATGGGTGGGTTGTTGGTGGCATGCAGCTGAGCTAGTTGATTTTGCCTCGTTGCTGGTTTGGCTGGTGTTGCATGGCGGCCGGGGGCGCGCTGGGCATGGGGGATGTCGGCTGGCGCCGGCGGCCTTAGTTTTTTCCGGCAGTTGGGGGGACGGTGGACTTTTATTGGCGGGTGCACGGTGACCTGTGCGGCG
Organism: Micropterus salmoides; assembly: GCF_014851395.1. Classification (NCBI taxonomy): domain Eukaryota; kingdom Metazoa; phylum Chordata; class Actinopteri; order Centrarchiformes; family Centrarchidae; genus Micropterus; species Micropterus salmoides. The sequence goes on from NW_024041484.1 coordinate 5,961,042, forward strand.
CGTTTGCTGCCGGGCTGGGCTTGCTGCTGGTGTCTCTCTCCGCTGGCTTTCGCTGTCGTGTTGTTCCGTTTGCTCTCTCTCATTTGCCCGACCTCGCACGCGGGATTCGCGGGGGGCTGCTGGGCATGGGTGTCGCCGTGCTCGCGCAGTGTGCGCGTTGGGCTCGTCACTTGTGCATTGGTGTTGATGATTGCGTGGCATTTGGGCATTGTGGTTGTTTGCTGCGCGGCGGTGGGGTGCTGGATGGGGGAGGCCACTGGTCTATGTTGTGTCTGCGACGCGGTCGGTCCGGGCGCTGCTCTTCCTCTTTTGCGTTCCGTCGGCATTACGTTGTCAACTGGCATTTGGGTCGGGGTCTTCTGCGTTTGCATCGCGGTGCATCTGGGAGTCTTTGTTTTTTTTTGATTTGATTTATTCTTTTTCTTTCTTCCACCCCTATTGGCTACTGGGGTTCTTGCCTGCCTGTTACAGTCGTGGCGTCCCACTCTCTCTAACAACTACATTCTTTAACAGGCTTATGCGCACACACATGGACATACACACACATACAGACACATTCACCCACACGCACACAGACACACACAGACACAAACAAACTTAGGTTGTCCCTGGTAGAATTATTCCTGATGCCTTTCTTTCAGTTACTTATTTAAATTAATTATTATTCCAGCTCTCGTGGCTGTGTTGTGTTGCTTATTTAGTGTGTGTGACTGTTTCTTGTTTTCATTGTTCTCTTAGTTGTCTTAATATGTCATTAATATGTCAGCTGTTTATTGCTGCTGTTCGGCTGGTTTTCTTTTACTATTATTATTATTTTTATTGTTTTTTTTGTTTGTGTTTGTTTGTTGTTGTTTTTCTCCTCCCCAAGCCCCCCTCTCTGTTCTCTTGCAGGTTTCGTTGCTTTCTGCAATTGGTGTTTCCCACAGCTTTTCCCTGTTGTCCCCACCCTCCATCCCCCTTTCCCCCTTCTCTTGCAGGTGTTGTCCTTTCTCTGTGCTGTCTGTTTGTGCCCCCCCATCCCCGTGTCTGCCCCCCTGTCCGGCCCGGTGACAAATCAATACATAATTAAATAAATAATAAAACAGACAAAGGAGTATTTTAATACTCTCTTGTTAAAGTAAAATCTGTCTGGCACAATATGGTATCCAGGTCATTATACTCTATACCAGGCTGCTGGGCAGGACAGGTTTAAAAAAAAAATAATAATAATAATTTTGTATTAAAAAGGTTGTCTAAAAGGTAGACTGGAGGCTTAAAGGTTGCTCTCACTGTTCACTTCAAAGGGCAGATTAGACCCCCGTCTTACATTTTCACGCAAGCCCACCAATTTGTGCATTTTGACAGTGTTGTGTGTGTGTGCGCGTGTGTTTTAGAACCTTGGCTATGTGGTCAGGCGTAACAAAACAATATGGTTACAAAACTGAAAGGACTGCTCTGATGAAGAAAATGCTGCAGCTAATATAGCCTCTGAAGTGGTTTCACATTTTTACCAGGATTAGTAAATGCACCTCAACAAAAAATACATGTTTAACTGTTAAACTCCCTCATTAGCCGCAGAAAACGCTACAGTGCATTTATATTTAGCATTGCTCAGCAATAACCAATCCCCTGCTGTCAACACGGATTCTTCTCCTGTTGAGCTCTTGGCTAAACACAAGATAGCCTCCCTTTGTTAGGATTTATTCAGGTTTTGGTTCTACTTTGTACCAGATAGTTTATTGAAGCAAAGGTCCTCAAAAAGCAGCAGGGTTTATGGGAAATGTGTTCTTAATTTTGAGAAACAATAACATTCACAATACTGGACACAATGTGTTTTTTTGTACTGAACATGTGTCTTCATATGTGGTAGGTTGGATGTGTGAAATGTCTCACCCCCTTTCCTGTACTTGCTGCTCAGCCATATCCTTCAGATTGCATGCTCATTTATCTACCCACCTACACGCACACATTCTCCCTCAGTTTATCTGTCTTTCTCCATTTTTTCTCTCTCTGCTGCCTGGAGATAAAGAAGAGCTGATTTAGCAAGCTACATTGTGTACAAATGGTTAAATGATTTAGATTTCTATACCGTGGCCAATAGATTTCTGTATTCCCCACATCCTGCTACAATCGCTTGTCAGATCAACAATTGTTGTTTATTTTGTTACGTCACTGCGCGTGTCTTTGGGCTTGTGTGTTGGTCTCAGGAGGGTGTTAATAGAGATGTGTTGGGAAGAAGGCTGGCATCTCTGCCCCCTCTCATGTTGGCACTTGGCGTCACAGGGGTTCGGTGTTCTGCCCTTTATCACCCAACACACACGCACACACACACAGGGCGCAAGGCTGTTCTCACACCTCTCTCCCTGCTATGTGTGAGACACTGCTTTAAGATGTCCTTGCTTTTGTCACCTAATGAAGGCCAGCAAACAGAGGCAGGCATCCAAATGGGTGTCTCATCCCACACAGCTACTGTCGTCCACCTCAGCTGGATCATCAGCTACATATTTCCCCTTAAAATAATTTTTTTTTAAACTGAACAGATGTCTCCATAGGCAATATTGCAGCAGTAGCGCAGCAAACATGCAGTAAATTGTGTTCTTTTTTTCCTTTTTGTATTGGCTGCATTTGCACATCAGTGAGTAATGAGTAATGGCAGACAAGATGAGTGTATTTACATTAGAATGATTATGCTGATAATGCCACAATTTAGTGTATTAGCATAAACACATCATATCTTTATTTTGTGAAAATAGCATTAGCATTCATGCCGAGAGGCAAATGTAAAGCCTTAATCCTGTTTACACTTTTGCTGTATGTGTTTACATGTCTGTATATGTCATTTATGTTTTAATATACAGCACACCATTATTTTGTGTGCACAGGGATGTTTGTGACTGGAATACAAATTAGTAATTTATACTTTTAAGACACAAAACAGTGCAGCTCTCTGGTTTTATTCCAGGTTTGTTCTGTTTTATTATGTGAATGTAGTGCACTCTTTTTCCCAGCAGAGAGAGCTCAAGCTAGGGACCACTGCTGCCATGCCCTGCTCTGTGCTTCCACGTACTGTACATTAAGTTGCAGGGCTTGGTGTGTGCGTGTGCCATGAGTGTATTGTTTTTTCCTTTGGCTCATTTGCTGCAGTTCTATAGTGTTGTTACAAAAATGAAAAATCTATTAGGATTTTGCCTTCTTTTGTTGCAAACAAATGTCTGTCAGGGCCTCATTTAAAGGCTGTGTGTTGTACAGTAGTTGGCGTGTTCAGATCCTTCTGCAATGTTAGAGAAAAACAGGCTGCAGTGGCTGTTGCAGGGCTAATGGAGGATACTCAGAATAGAACCTTTTGCATGATAGAGTGTAAGGTGTCAGTAGTTTTTGCATTGCCATTTATTATTGCAAAATAAATGTAATAGTTTTTTTTATAACAATCTTTTTTGATGCAAAGAACTGCAACACAACATGGTTGGAAGGAAACACACTGTGGCGCTCTCTCTCTCTCTTCCTCTCTCTCTCTTTGTCTCTATGTGATGGACTGTGATGGTCTGACATATGTTCTCATGGGACCCTTCACAAGTCAACTCACTGGAAGGAACACTTTAGGAAGGTCACACACACACATATGCACACACCTTAAGCGATGTTAGAAACCGCATGTGATTTGAAGCGAGTGGCACTCAACTGATGTAGACGACTCTCTGCTTAAAATATGACCGATCTTTTCACCTGAATGATTTGCCCTTCACACTGGAGTGCACTTGATGATGGCTTCAGTGTCTTAGACTTGTGATTTTGGTTCATTAGAGGTACTTTTCCCAAAGCCTTCTATACTGAGCCTTTAAGTGTTGCTGATAATTTCAGTTTTTGCTGCATCATGTCAAGAGTCAAAATGGATCCCACATATTCTCTTTCTACACCTCTGTCTCCACAGTACACTAGAAACAACCTTCGACACCACGGTAACCACTGAGGTCAATGGGCGTAGTCTACCAGCCCTCACCACACGCTCCTCCCCCATGGCCTGGCGTCTGGGCCAATCACAAACCCCACGTCTCCAGGCAGGCGACGCCCCCTCAATGCCTAGCAGCTACGCTGCGCCCAGGGCGAGCACGACGAGCGCTGGCACTACCACAGGCCGCTACAGTGGGCACTCGGACCCCTCCAGGTTTGTGTACAGCGCCCCCCTGAGGAGAGCAGCAGCGGCAGCAGGGGCTAGGGGGGCGGAGCAAGGGGAGAAGGGAGGAGGAGGAGGGCTGGAAGGAGGGAAGCAGATGGAGGTGGCAGGGTACATGAGTGATGGGGACATCCTAGGGAAGAACGGCCGGATGGATGAGATCACTAGCGGGTAGGATGTCTAATGCTAAGTAATGCTAAGCATGTTAGCTTCCTCTGATGCGCTTAAAAGTTCCTACTTTAAAGGCTGAATCAATGATTTGATAATTACAGTTATATATTCATATATAATAAAAAGTTGGACTTGAGATGAGAAATTTGCATTTTGTGTGTTTCTCAGCTAATCAAGCCTTAAAATAGGCCGTCTAACCCTGTGTTAAAGGTTCCCTATGGAGTCGAACAAAAGTTATGTTAACATTCATTTAACTCACCCAAACGCATTGCGTATATTTGTGTATATTTGTCTAACAGATGTGTTAAGTGCATGTCCTTCCTCAAAAGACATTTTCAAAACTAATTTTTCAAATACTTAAAATTGTGCACTGTTTACATGCATACTTGCGTGTCTTCTTCTATGTTGTCATTTCTTGGTGCATTACATCCACCAGCTGTTGATCAGAGGAACAGCAAGCCAATTGTATCGCCCTCACGCTTACACGCATGCACGTAAATCCTTGCGTGTGTGCATGATGCAAACAAAACGCTGCTAGTGGCCAAGAATTCCACAGGGTACCTAAAGTTCAAATAAACACTCAACATAGCAAGCTTTAAATCTTATTGTCTGACGTGGACCATAAATTAAAATAGTTGCCAATCAATGTGTGAGTAATAGGAGGCAACAAACCTTTATTTTTGAATGTTAGTTGATGGACCTTGAGAAAGCTAGTCAGAATTTATTTTAAGAGTTTATTTTTGTGAACTCTGAAATTAAAAATACTTAGATTGTTAGACCATAGGAGAAAATGTACCTACCAATTTCATATGTCATATGGTAACTTTAGCTAATATTTTTTTTGGTGAACGATCTAAAATTATAAGGCGAGAGTTAGCGTTTGCGGAAGACAGCTACAAGCTTGGATTTGGTTTGATTAAGGTTAGGGTAAGTAGTTGTTCATGGATGGGTATTATCTACCACCTGAACTCATCCTTATGCTGTGCTGTGCTCTGCTGTGCTTTATTGTTTGACTTAGAAGACATCAGCTTTAGTATAGACTTGCCTGCTACATCATTTATGCTAACTAATTTGCTACTTAAAAGGACATTTTTTTGAAGGACTATAAATAAATACAAGTGACATATTTCCATTCAGTGTCGCAATGCATACTGTGTTTCAAAACTCAGGGTTAGCTGTGTATTCATACAGCCACCAAGGCCTCACCAATCTTTCTGTATACATTAATACAAATAGCCTGCTGACATCCACCACTATCATAGGTTAGTCATGCCATGAAAAGGAAGGTTCAAATAATACATTTTGCCGAACCTTGAGGGCACTCGAGACACTGACAGATTACATGGAAGAAAAAAATATAAGTCATGACGTCTCCACATGACGACAATGTATGTGCGGGCCTCTTACCTTTAGTCATTGAAAAGCATTAAATGCCTAGAGCAGGTGGGAGCGGCTGTTGGGAAAGCAATTCACATTCCACGCACACACAAACACACAGTCCCACTCCCACTTGGCATCAGTGCATTTACCGAAAAGAGTTGCGGGGGCAGGGCAAACTGTGAGGGGGAGTTGGGCAAGGAGTGATGGGGTAAAGCATCCGTAGGATTAAAGATGTGTCAGAACAGAAAATGTAACAACACGTCGGGAGGGAAAGGTGATTAGCTAAATTATTAGCTTAATTAGCTCAACACTAATGATCCCCATGTCCTATCAGCCGTGTCTGATAGCTTTCTGCCAGTAACCTCAGATGCTACCACTTACTGACTGCCACGTACACATAAAGATACACAAACCCATTCGAACATGCACCTTTTTTGTGAGTTCAAAAAATGCAAATGCAGTCTCAACAGTTCTCATTAATCATTATATCCATCAAGTCACTGGATTTTCTCGACTGGTTTAGTTGATTTAATCTGTTGCTTTTCGTTGATTAACAAAATGAAAATACTGAATTACTCAGACTTTTTATGCCAGGTTGAGGTCAGACATTGACTTCCTCTAATTAATTCTCCTCTCACAGATACCTTACAGACGGCGGCCTCCATCTGTATGCGCGGAACGCAGGCCGAGCCTCAGACGTGGCTTCTTCTCGAGAAATATCCCAGAGAGGGAGCAAAGAGGTGCAGGGCGACATAGACAGGTAAGCACGGAGTCTGACAATCATACGGTGCAGCTTGCTTTCGCTGATGTGTGTTTGATATGCAGAAGGTGTGGACTGCACCCAGATCTGGTTGCAGTTCCACAGTTTTGAGATTCATGCAAGAACACGCTGGATTTATCTAAGTTTGCATACAGTGTCTATACGTTCCACATTTCAGTTTGGATTCTCGGCATTTAGCTGGGGTTCTTCAGCTTGTAATGAGTTCAACAGCTTCAGCGGCTTTGCTTGTTGCCATAAACTTTCAGGTGGATGTTTGCAAGGGCAAATCCACCAGACTGTGCTTTTGCAGCCAGTGATGCGTGTGCCTGAGAAAAGCAGTACGCTGTGGTGAGAAAGGTGGAAAGGTTTAAACCGCATCAGCTTTCCCAAGCAGAAACTGCAGGCACATCCTCTAAGAGCCAATTGAATTGAGTTGATGTAACTTCCCGGTAAAGTATTCACCTTTTGACTGCTACCTAGGTAACAACTAAGCACTCAAACAAGGAGAAGTAACATTAGCATTTCATTTAAACAAAGTGGTACGTTTGGTATGCAAATTTAGAATTATCTACATGTGTATATCTTGTTTTTTGAAATGACAACGTGAAAGCTCGATGGTTTTGTTTACATTGCTAATTTGCACCTGCAAATATTGCCACAATGTGGGACCCTCCCTGCGCTTGCACAGAGGATTTAACGAATGTCCGCTAATCTCTGTAAAGTAGCTCTAGAGTACTAACATTACACAGAACTAATCATAAGGTGAACAGGGGTCAGGACCTGATTTTATTCACATGGAAAAGAACGGAGAAGAAATAGGAGAGAAAAAAATACAGTTGTCATTGTTTTCAGTTGATTGTACAAGGTTACGAGGGTATAAAGATAAGACACAAGACAGGGAAATGACTCAGTACCGAAAAGGTGACGGGTAAAGTGCTTTCAACCTGCAATAGATAACATGGAGCAAATATACAGTCTCGGCTCTGAATCAAATTTGTCTTAGTTGCTCATAAAATTCAAATATTCAAAAAGCATCAAGCTTAAGTTAAAAGTAGGAAGTTCATGTCCTTCAGAGGTGAAAGTCAGGGCACCCCCCGCCACACACACACACACACACACACACACACACTGCTGGAACATCCTAGACTAAATGAGGTGAAAAGGACAGGCGTGTTATCGATTTAAAGCTGTCAAGCTAAGACTGTGATGACAGGCCTTCAGAGAGGCTGCTGGGAATCGACTGATGCGGTGACATTTCCCAGTGTGGCAACTTCTGCCAAGACCTTAATGAGTGGCAGTGTTTAGAGGAGTGGGAGGCTTGAAAAGCAATCAGATATGGCTCTCAAGAATTAGTTGGCTTTTGTTATAATGCTTTAAATCACTTAAGTGCTGCAAAAAGACACTCTTGGCCAACCTGACAGCTCTCAACAAGATTGTAGTAACTCTAAAAGATTTACATAAAGCCACAATATTTTGTTAGATTGTTGTGTGGACTTCAGTTTAAGGATTCTGTTCGAGGAAAAGCGAATGAGTTTAATGCGCATGGGTACAAATGTAAACAGAATGAAGTACGACTTGCAGACATGCTGGTGATGGTATGCTTCCTGCTGTATTTGTGTCTCTGTTTTTGTTACCCGCATATATAATCCTGCTGTTTCTGTGTTAACGTGCTTGTTCTCACAGCCAGTCAAGCCAGTCAGCCGGGGGGGGTGGAGGCCGATCATATCTGTGATCGGCTGAGTGTCAAAACATTGCTCGACCTGACCAGAGGTTCAGAATAGGCGATTAACCTGCCCCCTGTCAGTCTCAAACTGATCTGCCTGTCAGACTTTGACACTCAGGCAAAGGGATGGATAGGATAAGAATAAATATGAATCCCGTGAACTGTCTCTTCCAATCGCCAAGTCTTAGCTTCACCCTGTTTATATATCTGTATTTGAATATTTTGCCTAAAGTGTCTCTCACCTTGCCTTGACATAAATCCTAAAATTGCAGCATTTCCAGGCTAAAGTCTGTGTTAGCGCTTTGGGCCTCAGGGGCGATAAGGAAATATTGATGCCTGCTTCCCCTTAAGGTGCCTGCAGGCAAGAAACTCCCGATTGGATCTGAATTTGAACTCTGGAACCCTGTTTTCCTTCCTTCCACTCTCCATTTTCCTTTTCAAAACTATATGACTGTACACATACACACACACACACACACACACACAAGTACACATAGCTTTAATGCTTTCCCCTGCCTCCCTCTGATGTGTGATTGTCAGAAGCTGAGCTGTCACTTCCCACTGACATGCGACAAAGCTTGGGGAGGGGATTCATTTCCGAAGCTATTGCTCACAAGGCTTTACACCTCAGCCCAGCTTTAGCTACCTCCATAGGCTCTGCCTTCCGTGACTGGTTCCTCCTTTATCCCATAGCATTCGTCTTCTCTTCCACATAACCCCCTGGCTTTACGTGAAATGAGTAGCGGATAAGGCCCAAGTTCAAACCATCTGTTTGCAGACTTTGAGGAACTTTTCATCTCCTCTAATGTAAATGCTGGCATTCTAGGAACAACACATACTAGCAAAGTATTTATTCCTAGACTGTAAGTGAGTCAAATGGAGAATGTGTGCTTTCTCCTGCCCTGGTGTTAACTATGTCTTTTATATTTAGCCATCTTTATGATCACTGTAAACGAACCAGAATTGGAATTGAGCCCTTTCAACAAATTTTCTACTGCTTCTTTTAGGTAGCATCATAGTAAAATTTGTTTTGGCACGTCTGCTCAATAGCTTTATTTTGACTCCCTTATCCACGAGAAAATGTTGGCGGAATACAAGGAATAGTGCAGTAGTTGACTAAAGGGAAAAAGGCTGTTATGATGTACTGTATCTTCAATTGGTGATATTCAGCAGTGATTCAGAAGTTGTAATTAATATTTTTGTTGTACTCATTAACAGACACCTAATTTAAATATTCATTTCCTTTAATGTTTTTCACTAATCCCCGGAGAAGGAATATGAACTTGGTTGTAGATTATCAGAGATTTTGCATCAAGGATCCAGCCTGACTGTCTCATGGCAACATTATGGCGCTGGTTTCTTCTTTTGGTGCTTTGGTGCCACTAGACAGCAGGTGTCACTGATTGTTACCACAGAAACAGAGCTCTCAGTTCAGAGTTAGCCTGGGGGGGTTGGTGGCTAACTTAAAAAAAGTCCACCTTTATTTTATTTCTAATCTAAGAGCAATATTAGGACTGACCTAAAACTACAGACCAAAATAAATATCTTTGTGAACCTGTCCCATGGTTATGCATGAGAAATATTTTTTTTGGTCTCCTTCTGCAATATATGTTGCAATAAAAGCATTACTGCAATATAGAAATACTTTGTTACAAGTAAAAGTGCATTCAAAACAAGAACAAAAGTATTAACATCAAAATATACCTAAAGTACACATTATGTACTGTATACCAATGGCCCATTTAGGAACATTATTCATGTAAACATCACTCCAGTGTTTAAAATTTTCGCTGTGGGTGGAGTGGAAAATTACCAGTGGAGTAGAAGTATTAAGTAGCCAAAAATACTGAAGTAAAGTTCAAGTACTGTATCTCAAAATTGCACTGAAGTACAGCACTTGAGTAAATTCACTTAAAAGTTACTTTCCACCTCTGACAACAAGCTTGTCCCTGCATAGTTGTTTATAAGAAACGTTGATGAAGAATCTCTTCCAAATTCAAAATCCTGATGTCAATTGCAGTATTTTCTGCAGTCATACAAAAATGTAGCTGCTTTGGAAATATTTGGTGTGACCTCAGGATATCTATGGACAATGTGCAGTTACTGTTACTGTGTGATTTCAAGAGTTATTTACAAGTTAGCTGTTCTGCTTCTGCCAACTTGACATAGTTTGGGTGATAGCTGGATTTGACGTGTTGTTTGGGAGAAATCCTTTCTTCACTGAGCAAAACTGTATACTTATTTGAGGTATTTTTATCTGTAAAGGAAATAATTACTGAACATTAACACCATCTCCCTTTGCATTTCCTCACGATTTTGAGCAATAATTGGCAAAGTACACACATGCAGTTTCTACTGCACCACCTCAATCAAGCATAAACAAACACGTGCAAGTACATATCCCTCCACTCTCCGGTTCTCCTGGCTCACTGGCAGTAGTCGAGAGAGATCCTGGGAGGCAGAAAGCGGGAGTCTGTCTGCGTACATAAACTGAGCTCCCATGAGGCTCATTATGCTTCACGCTTTTCTCCGTCCATAACGACTCCCCTGGCTGCCACCCATGGCAGCTTTACCCCAAACCAACAGAGCCCCTGAAGAGATTCATCTAAATGACTCATCAGATCGAGACTCATGACCAGCAGGTGTCTGAGACCATCTGGGGCTGGATCAGTGTGGGCTCATGCTTGCTGCAGTGAACCTTAGTTGAATATGTGCCTGATGCGACTATAGGTGTGTGTGAGATACTGCTAATCTCCATTTCTTGAAGAGATCACCGGCTACGTGGGTGTCCATGTTACTAGGGAAAATGTTCTGCTGTATCAGACATGATGCATCATGTTGCTGGAAGTAGATTGCTTGAAAGGGTGAAGAAAAAGGTGAGTCAAGATAGATTGAGTGTCTTTAGCATCACTATGGGACAGTATTCATGAAATGAAGTGTGATAAGATACAGAAGTAAGTACATGTGTCAAAAATGCAACACTTCTGCTGGTGTTTATTCATTTGTGCTAATAAGTAGAGTTTCATAAAACTTACCATCTGCATCAGAGCAGCTGAACAACAAAAGCTCTGATCAGTCCATGTCAAAACAATGCTGAATCCAGCCTTGGCTAAAAGCCCCTCTCTAAAAATACCCTCCAGTCATGCAACATAAATGAGCGCATGCTCGTGGCTTTACTGTCAAGAAAAGACGCCCAAGGAGAGTGTTTTGACACCGACAGGCTTCCCGTTCTCAGCAGAGACATGAATAACTAACAGGCCCCTGCTTTTAGCATTGTGGGGTCTCGTGTGTGTGTGTGTGGCACTGTCTCTCTCCTTCTCGCTCACCCTCTTGTTTGAGGGCTGGACTATGGCAGCTGGCTCTGCATTTTTTTTTTGTTATTGAAGCTTTGGGGGATTGGAGACAAGTTTGTGTGTGTGGATATGTGTTGTGCTTGAGAAAAAGAGAGCTTGTTTGTGTGCATGTCCTGTACTACATTTTATGCGCGCGTGTGTGTGTGTGCAGATTTCTGCATGTGTGTGTGCTGCTGAGCAGCAGGATCCTGGCTGTCACTCTGCAGAGCAGTGACAGTCGTGGGGAAGCTGCACGACTCGTCAGTGCTGCCGTAAGCAGCGAGGAGATTTGGAGGAGAAGGTTTTTGCCATCAATGGCAAGCCAGTCGTTATATAAGTTTCTGTGTAGTTCATCTCTGCCAAGGGCGCCACTTAGAGAGAAAATATCCTCTCTCACGTTGCACCTGAAGCTGCAGCACCTCAACGTTTCTGCTTTCTAGCTTTCTGAAGTTTTCTGGCACTTATCAGTCTCTCTTTTTTTGTCTCTCAGACATCTGTCATTTTTCAGTCTCTCCACCTTAATTACGAGCACACAGGCACACAGACTAAACTTAGCAAACTGTGATGTAAATTGGAGGAAGTTTTATCGCCGATTTGAGCTGTGTCTGGCTCTTGTGTGGTGTGCTTGTGTGTTCATGGAAATGTGTGTCCTCGACGTGTGCAGGTGCTTGCATGCAGATATCTTTCCTCACAAAATAAATCGCAGCCCACACAAACACTAATTAGCCATCTATTCATTCAGGAGCTCAAGGGAAAGTTTCCATTTTTTGGAAGCTAAGTTTTCCTCTCAATTCCCATTCTGTGGTATTGCTTCAACTTGGTCTTCCACTCTGGATGCTGCTTTCTGTATTTATCATAAATCTGAATATTTCTCTTAATACCTCGGGGGGAAGCTGATATCCTCGTTAATTATTGTAGCCTACTCACTGAATTAATTAAGTGAAGTCAAGTAGTTAAAGAAAGGGCAGTGATGAAATCAAAAGACATGTCGCACTGCTGAAGATGTCTACACTCAAGTGAAAGTTAGATTTTCCCCCCTACAGGTGCTGTTTCACTGACTGATGAGCCTCCCAGTTTAGCAATCATGCATCCATTTTGGTCTGAATTCAGACTTTTTATGGACAATTTTTATCCATATTTGTTCATTTGCATCCTGTTTGGTGGATCAGTGCTGACTTTTTTGTGTTAACTTTACGTTTTCTGAGCATTGTTCATATTCTGTATTCTGCTATGGCACCTTTTCCTTCTCTAAGCCATATTCTCTCAGCGTGATGATCTGTAGGCCATATGCCCCTCTGACTGTGAACCACAGCTCTGTCTGTCAGGGGCAGGTTATTCATCTGCTAAGACTGAGAGGTGAAAGACAGAATGGCCCTCACGGTTTCAGTGGAAGATTATAACCACATTCATTTTGAGCTGTCACAAAAACTGCAAAGATCTGATACCGTATTTTTAGATATATGTAGCTTCTAACAGTGTCTTCATTGTATTTTACAGTGTAAGCCACCAAAATTAACTGTGCAACAGAACTATTTCCAGTTTCAATGCCATAATTAGTTAAATTTTTTAACACAATTTAGAACTTACCCCACACCGAATGCTACACTTAAAATGCCATTTTCAAGAATGTTGTAGACATTCTCTCATGTAGTGAGATTTCATTTTTCTGTTGGTGTGCCGTGTAATAACATTTTCATGGAGTGACATGTCCTGATTTGAAAGTCATGTGGTTAAAAAGTCTATTTGGAACGTTTTGGGAATCACACTGCGCTTTCATTCTAAGAGTTAGATGAAAATATTGATACCACTCATTGTGGTATGCTAAGTATGAAGCTACAGCCAGCGGCCAGCTAGCCTAGATTAGCTTAAAGACAAGAAACAGCTAACATGGTTCTGTCCAAAGGTGCTGGCAGGTGAATTTTGTGGCCTTTTGACAGAGCCAGGTTAGCTATGTCCACCTGTTTCCAGTCTTTACACTAAGTTAAGCTAAGCTAACAGGCTGCTGGCTCCAGCTTCATATTTAATGGACACACATTAAACTGCTATTAATCTTCTCATCTAGCTCTCGGCAAGAAAGTAAGTAAGCGTTTCCCAAACTGTCAAACTAACTAGTTGAAAGAAGTTCAAATTCTTTGTTAGTTTTCACCGTACTAATATTTAAATGTCTATGTCTAGTATAGTAACGTACTGATGACTCATATAAAAGACCACTTTATGAATTCTCCTTGCAGCCACATGAAGAATGTATGACACCCTGTGTGACTTCATGTGCATTGTTCAGGCCTATAGAGGTCATGTTTATACTTTGTGGACGTATTTTCTTTTTCAAGATTAAAGGGATGGCATGTTGGTGATTCACACTAAGTACAGTGTAAGGCTGCTGTATTGTAATTTGGATACAAGGATTATATTTTGGTGCCCCTAACTACTTAAAACCCTACATGTAAAGTGTCGAAACTGTTGTACCACAAAGATACATTAAAAGTAACATGGTGTTATATAAGACGAGAACAAGAAGGTGACCCATGGAGCTTAACCACGCAGTGATATAGTGCTGTATTAGAAAGAGAACGATTCACTCCATTACCCGCAGTGCTTACAATATATATCCAGTTGTAACATTCTGGTGATTTAAAACTTTTAATCGAATAAGTTTGTCTTGTTAAAAGGCTGATTGTTTACAGAGAAGAAGGCTGTAGCGTATTTGACTGTTGATGCAGTGTTTGTGCCCCTGAGAGTTTACTTGGATTGGGAATCCATTTAAAAGATTGAATTGTCTGCAGTCGAAGTGTCCGCTTTGTTATGCAGTTGGCAACAAGTTGTGATAAAAAGCAAAAACAACCATGAAATGAAAGCATCACACGAGCTAATCGTGTCGTTTGATTGCATGTCTTCATGTTAAGGCAACTTTGAAAAACAAATGGAGCGTTTGAAATCATTCTTACTATATTTCTTGAATATTTGCACATGGCAGGGGTGACTTGGACATTCTTAAAAGACTTATAGTCAAGTCTTATACTGCAGTACCCTAACATGGCTGTAGGTAACAGGATTCATGAACGATCTGTCTGCAGTACTGCTGATGGATTGAGTCAGCATGCCTTAAACAGTATATAGTGCTAATGTGAGATGGATTTTAGGGTTAATTGTGCTGCAGCTGCATCAATTCATTTGGTAGAACACATCGGAGGATATGACTCCATTCATCTGACAGGCCTAATGACTTTGTAAAGATAAGAATCGACAAAGCTCCTACCATCGCTAATTCACTTTACTGCCATGGAGCCTGACTCTGTTGTGGATTGTGAAAATGTAATCTTGTTAAATGACGGGTGTTATGGTGTAATTAAGGCAGTCGAACATTTGTGAAGCTGCATGGAATCTATTCATGTTTGTGTTTCTCTTCTTTGATCAGTAAATAAAGAGGTGGAATCCTTAACCAATCAAACCATTTGATTTTCTTTCTTTCTTTATTTTCTTAATTGCTTAAAAAATATTTAAACAATCAATCAAAATTGGTGCAGATGAATTTTCATTTTGGATAATTGTTTCAGCTCTACTTTCCAGTAGTAGTACAGCCCAGTACAGTGTATGTGTTTATCCTTTGGTTTAGAGAATTTATCTCCTTTCAGGCCACAAGAGGAGGAGGTTGGAGGTTGGAAGTTGGGCCAGCGATGGGTTGCGAGCGCTTATGTGGGCTGTTTGTTTGCACATTTGCCAGCAGTTTGCCATAGAATCAAACAAACCCCTGCTGAGTTATAATAGCTTGGAATTCCCTCGCTGCTGAACGGCTGAAGATTTTGTTGTCGTCTTTGACTGCATTGCAGTAGGAAGGCTGGACGTCTTTACCAGCACAGCCAGGCAGCGCTGACGTCCTGCTGTCCGTCACTGCTTGGCAACAGACACATTTGCAGCCCATCCCTCCAAGGTCACTCTGTCCCTCTCCTTAAATGAGTTGTTTCGAGCGGAATTGGATTGTCAATGACAAGTCTAATTACTGTTTTTGTTAAAATGCTTCCCGTGACACCCTGAAGTAACAATCCAAGAGGTATTTTTATTTAAAATGCCTGCTTTGCTTTTCTCTCTGGTGATTCAACCTGTATCCAGTTCATTTCAGCCCTTTCCTGAATAAAAACATTTGATTTCAAGCATCAGGGACAAAAGTTTGATTGTAATAAAAAGAAGAATTGGGTGGTTAGCACAAGCAGTGAACAGATAAAAACATTATGGCTTGTACTGTGATCTCTTGGAAGAGATTTCTGGATAACCGGGTGGGCATTTACTGTCCTCTAACACCAGACCTCAAATGAAGCAAATAAAGATGTGATACTGGGCAGTCCTATGTGATACTCAAGTTAGTCTTCCTGACTCCTTCAGTGCCTGAGAGTCATGAATAATGTCCCAGGCTATATGGACAGACTTCTCACGTATTATGCATGAGATCACCAGTCAGAGGCATCCGGCAAAGTCAAGGCACATTCGGCTTTCATCCAGCAAAGCCCTTCCTCCTTGATTTGGCTCGATTCTGCATTGTCATCCTCCTTTAATTAACCCTTGGTCGCCCGCTGCTGACGGCATGTCTGATTGCCGCTCCACGGGCTGACGGGCCCAGCCTGGTGCGGAGGGGAGGGCAGACAGAGGGAGAGGAGGGGGAGCCAGAAGCAGCGGCAAGAGGGTGAAAGTGGAAGAGTGAGGGAGCCCTTTTCTTCCTTTGTCTCTCGCTCCCATGTCTTCCCCGGACTCCCAGTCGTCGCACAGCTTCTAGCTTCTCTGCCAGGTAGAGTCTGTGGTAGAGGACACCAAACACTTGTGTGACAAGACGACAGGCAGCGTCCATCCCACAAGAGGTGAGTTGACAGCAAAGCTAGAAACTATTTTACCCACTCCACTTCTGTTTGGAACCTGCAAACAGTTGTGTGATGTTTGATGTGCTGTGTGTTTGAGTTTGCCGAGTTTGTTCTGATAGGCTGGCTCTTTGTGCGCTCCATCAGAGTCAAGGAGAAAGTGAGCCCATCGCCGGCTTTAGCAGCCCACAAAGAGGCAGGAGAAGAAGAGTAAAGTCATTTGCGAGGATGCCTTGGTGTTTTCTCAAGTGTAATTGCAAGAGCTCAGTGGCATTAACTCGGATTATAGTGCAGGCAAATGAGGATGAGTGCTTCCCATTTACATTACAGAGCCCGGCTCTATATATGTGTATATATGTGTGGGAGGAAATGCAGATACAGTGCATTTCAAAGTTTTATGTGCGACAGATAGTTGTCACGGGTGTTGGAAAAGGACGCCTTTGTGCCTTTTCTGTTTTCTACTCTGTGCACTTTCGCTTACTATGTGAATCTCTGGGGTTATTTGTTTTAATGTGGGTGTGGTAAAGTCATTGCAGACTGCACAACTGATTAGGATCCGTAGAAAATGAATGAACTTAAGTAGAGTTCAGTTATACACATCACAAGCAGGCAATAAAAGTGCCAATATGCCCATTAAACAGTTAAACAAATACTTTACTTTTAAAGAAATAAAATAATATTTTAGTAGAAATTAAATGGCATTAATTGCTGAAAATTATATATTACAAACACAATGAAGGAACTCGGGTAACTTTCATTAGACCTTGGTATGGACTTAAGTGAGCAATATCTCTTTTGTGAATAAAGCTTATTTGTTCATTTACAAATTCTCAGCCCACACTTTCAGCCTCCCTCTTACTGTCAATCAAACAGCAGCAAACGCTTCTCTCCACTTTAGCTTTTGGCAAGAGATTTTTATGTGTACACAAACACCAAATTGAGCTACAGACGATCAAATGAGTAAGAAATAGGAATTCAATCATGAGGTGTCTTTTACTTTTAATTGCTGTCAGATGAGAGCTAGGACTGTCTTTTTTTTTTAAATCTCGTTGCCAATATCTTTTTTTATTAAATTTTTCCACAGGTTTTGAATGGGTTTCATAGAAGAGTTTCATGAATAGTTCCTTTGGCAAAGGCTAGAACATTAAAACAGCTGATTTAAGATTTTCATAATAATATATATTCTCGCTTAAGTGTGAGACACAAGCCATTCAAGAATCCAAAACTGGTCCCAGTGTCTTAAATTTTTTTTCCTGTGTTTTGTTATGTAACCTGTCCTCTAAATGCAAGTAAGTGTTGCATTCCTACATCTGTAGACAACCCATCTTCACTTACTTCAACACTATTCCCCCCAAATATGTATCAAGCTCCTTATCAGAATCTCATTAATCTCCATGATATAATGAAATCACTTGTGTTATCCTTTGTTCATGCTGCCAATAGCATTTTCTCCTCTGGGCCGTTGAAAGAACAAGACCTTGTGTATTGAATACTGCATGAGACAATGTTTGCATGGTTGAGTGGAGCCATAGCGGTGCACTCAAAGCATGGGAGCAGCTAAAGGCTGCATCACGGCAGGCATTTGCAAAATAATCTGCAAAGAAATTAAGACATTTGGAAAGGTAGAAATACATTTTCATCCTCATGATATTCACTCTTCTATGTGGTGATGTTGCGTCTTCACACCTGGTAGGCAGCATCTGACGAGGAAGAGGAGAGTTATTCTTATAGTCTTTGGTTGCAGAGATTTCCACAATAGGTCCAGGGGTTTGGAAAACAGGTCATACCTTTTTATAGCCCTTGTTATCATACAGTTCTGTACCACCACGCGAAGTGATACAAAGTTACACTATGTAAGATGTTACCATCTAAGGCATCACAGTTGTGTTTATCCAATGAACAGAACTATCCAAGAAGAGCCAGAGGAAACACAGTGTATTTTCAGATGGATTCTGAGGGGAGACGTTGACTTGTTTTGTGCCATCTGCCCATTTCACTGCCTCGCTTATGAAACATGGGAGAGAAGCCAATATCCTCCACAGCAGTCTCCTCTCAAGCATTCTGCTCTGTACGTAGTTGCTCATTGTTAATTTAAGAAGTTATGACACAAAAGTCCGGCTCGCCCACCCTCGCTGCAGGGTTATTGAGTTTGGCTGTGCAATTTCTGAGGACAGCCCCCTCCACCTCCCTGTGTTGATGTGCATGTGACAGCGTGCAGGTCTGAGGGGAGGAGCTTGGTCAGCCACAGTTCTGCTCTTTCTGAGCAATCAGAGCTGATCCAGGGAGTCGGCCCGATGAAATATTCAGCCCGTTACAGTCAGGCTAGCTCTCAGGAGAAGGAGCGCTGTATTTATGTTTTCCCTTTGTTTTTATCAAGCCTTTATACCAGGAAACTCCTCAGAGCACGGATGCTCTCTGTCAGCAGTCCCCAGCGTCCCATTCATACAGACAAAACACAGTCATCTATTACTGTTTGCTGAACAGCTCCTCTGGAGCAGCTGGGGCTATGAAGGTGCGATCATAAAGGTTTATCCAGCCCCATCTGCAGGGTTTATGGAGCTGTTGATCAATATTGATGATTCGACTATTACCTCAATGTGTGCAGAGGTATCTGGCTCTTTGTAGTTTGCGATACGAGTTTCAGTGTGCTCCCTATTCTTTGCAAAAGGGAGCTGGTGCCACTGGATGGAATGAGCTACCTTCTTTATTTTAAGAAGTAGTCTTTTCTGGGTGTCTATGACACTTTTGACCTTGTCTGCTCTCAGTTTTCTAGTTCTTTAGTTCATATTTTGCGATATATTTTACAATCATGTAAGTTCAAGTTCAGTCCTGGTTGATACGCCGATACTTGTGGTCACTGGTGGTAACAGCAAGTGCGGTTTACTAAAACAGGTCACCAGGGGGGAGCAAACGCTCGTTGAGCAGCTACTTGTCACGAAACACGACAGAATAGCAACAGGGTGCGGCCAAACAAACATTTTTACAAAGAAGTCAGTCAACAATCAGCCGTTTTCAGTCATATTACAAGCAACAGCGATATGATTTCATCCCGCAGGGCACAGTAAACTTGGCTACCTTGCTGAGGAGTTGGAGCTTTCATGTGCTCTTCATCTAACAGCTCACTGTGGCTGCTCCCGACTTTTCCACTGCTCCCTGCAACATTTAAAACTGATCCACTGTCAAAACATGCCTAAAATATCTGTATTCTTATTTTCTAGAAACATTTTTAATGAACTGTCAGGGTCAAGGGGACAAAGGCTTTGCATTTCATGTGAATGCATCACAGTAGTTGAGCAGCAGCTGATTGATACAGCTGTAGGAGAGTGACAAGTAAACAGTAAGGCTGATTACGTGCTGCATCATTGCTGACCATAAATAGTGTCAAAAATGAAGCTTGAATTTATGGAAATCTTTAATATGAAACCCTGAATGCCTGTCTCCGTCTTAATCATTTTTTTTTTACACATATATTCTAAATAAAAAAACAAAGATGAATTACTTAAAGCTCCTTTCATTGTCTTTATCAATTGCACTTTTTTTTTATTGGTTGTTGTGCGAAGACAGCATCAGGATACACAGCACATTTTGTATGTGTATTTTGCCGTCTAGCTCTGTAGTATCATCTGTCGAGGGGAACATGTTCACAACCTCTTCGCGTGTATTTCTTGTAGATTGCCTTTCCATCCAGCAAGTTATTTTTGCTTTTTAGTCTGTTCCATTGTACTAACTCAGTTTGTTTAATAATGTGAATTCGCTTGTAGAATTACATTTACAGAAGTGAATGCAGAATCTAAAGAGCATCTTTACTTTGTGACTCTAACAGCTATTCACTGTCATTATAACAATTAAGTAAGAGTTACCCAAGAAATATTTTGAATCATATTACCCACAGTTCAGACTAACTCTCCAGAAGGGAGATTTTCAATATTGTATTAGAGAGGCCACCCTGGGAGAGAAGAGCGATATGTTGCAGTCAGGGGAAGCGGCACAGGATTATTCTCATGCTTTCATAAGAATTGGAAGTCAGTGAGCTTCTTCACAGCCATCTGCTTCTGCTTTCTCATATTGTGATGATAGACTCCATGGCTAACCATCCTCTCACTGCTGTTTCGTCATTCTTCTTTTTGTATCCCCCGTGTAAATGTGCAGCACTTCATGTTATCAAGCTCAATTTGTCTCAGTTTGGGGGAAATTAATAGTGATGTGGGAAAAGTGAACCATTTCTCACTTTAAAAGAAGCTTGACTGATATTGAGATGTGCAATTAGGCATAAGGAGCAATTAGCACTCGAGAAAGACCACCTGTGTCTTTGATCTCTCCTAAAATTCTCTTCGCCTCTCTGTCTTACATCTCTTTCATGCTCTCAGAACCAGTACACAAAAAAAATGAGTTGTACTTATACAAATTACAGAGGAAGGACAAAACCTGTGTTTTGGAGTGCAGCCAAGTCACTTTAGACTGATTCATTTTGTTGCGAGCATTAAATTTGGCTCTGTCTGCCCTTGTTGTCTGTCACACACTGAAAGCTGGTCTCACAGGAAGCTGCAGAGTGCACTGCAACTCCCCTGTCACCTTTGAGGAAAGTAAAGCTGAGCTGAGGGATAACTTTAAATCAGATTGTCAAGGTGACCCGGCAGCTCCTGTCACCGCCGAAATTTAAAGAGCCAACACCAACTGCACATTTAACCCTGACACTCGGAGATATTCCTCAACTTGCTGTTGTCTTCTTTGAACAAGTCAGAAGCAGTCAGCTGCTGTCATATGGCGGCGCCCTCCATTCAAAACAAAGCCACGCAGCAAAGACGGGCTTAAGTGCAGATGTGAGGAAATGATTAGAGGGAAACAAACCAGTCATGTTTCAAAGGCATCGATTTCCACAGGCTCTGTTTGCAAGAAATGCCTCAAACACTCGGTTTGACTTCTGTTTGATATCAGAGCTCCACTCACAGCAGCCTCTTTTCTATAAAAGAACTGCAGTAAAGCTGTAGATACACAACAGCAAAGCTCAGAATGACAGAATGACAGCAAGGATGCCATTTATGTTTTTGTATGACAAGCTGCTTCATGCTTTAAACATCCATTTCTGAGACGCTTTCCCGATAATGGCTTTGAATTGCAGGAAATGAAATCTCAAAATGAGTGAATAAGGATGGCAAAATAAAAAAATTCAATAACACAAAGGCCTGTTTTCTTTTACCTTTTATTTTTTCATGGTTTGTTCTTTTCCAAATATGTTTTTTTTTTTGCCACTTGGCGACACAGAGACTTCCAGAAATGGGATGTTTTATTTTCTCAGCCTAAAATTCTGCATAATTTGTATTAAAATAAAATATTACATACAGTGTTAATATCCCATCCTAAAGCAAAATCTGCATTTTTTATTTTTATGCAGTTATGGGTCATAGACCCGGTCAGATTTTGACCGTGAAGATAAATGCTGCTCATTCTACATCTGTCATAAGAGCAAATCAATTTCGCACTGCACCAGTGGACAACTGGGTTGTCTGCTCTGCACTACATAAATTACAGACTTTTTACAGGTGTCAGGTGAATATAGATAGACCGTCTATTCTAGCAACAGCCCTTTACATCTCCACAGAAAGAGGTTCCTTAACATTTATCATAGCAAGATTCTGTGAAGAAGTTTGCTTTTTTCATTGTCATAACTATTAACACTCTATTTAATAAAAGGATGCAATAAACTAACTTTTTGTTGTCATTATCTTCCGGACAGCTACTGTACACGTCCGCACATCTCCAGCTCGCCCACATTTCCCTCCCTTCCTCCTTTGTGAGCCTTTTAAAAAATGAGTCATTATTCTCTCATTTTCAGCCTGCCTTCAGGTTTCATGCCGTCTGCCATGAATTATAGATAGCAAGCCTGAATTGACTTGCTGGAAAAAGTGTTATTAGCTTCTGGAAGTTGTTTCAGATTTTTACTTTTAAAATAAAATTCAAATGCAGGGTGTGTTTGGGCTCTGTCAGACTGAAAACAAAAGTCATTGTGGCTGTTGACAAAGACAATTGTTGGCTATTTTGTATAAATTGTTGGCCGTTTGTTCATATTCATTGTCACCTCTGTGTGTGTGTGTGTGTGTGTGTGTGTGTGTGTGTGTGTGTGTGTCTAATAGTAAGATTTTTTAAACTACACAGACACACACACAGGAGACATAGACACACATAAACGCCAATGCAGATGAGACTTGACATGTTGGCATGGAAACCAATTAGTATTTGTGGGTGTGTCCATACTGTACAAGCATATATGTGAGCTTGCTGACATTTCATTGTGTGTGTGTGTGTGTGTGTGTGTGTGTGTGTGTGTGTGAGAGAGATAGTTAGAGAGAGGACAATGAAAGAGAAGAAGAGCTAATAAATTATTATTGAAGGTGATTTATTGTGTCTGATAGCTGAAAATGGGTTTGCAGATTAGAGAAACATATTGCAGGAGTTTTCAGGGCTGTAATTCGGTTGTAATTAAACAGAGTGTGTGTGGAAATGATCGCTGTTCGATCCATACGCTCCTCACTGAGGGGGCTCTTGGTGTCTGTCAGCCTTCAACAACAGCTAAGTAATCACAGCCCTAATGAAGATCCTTTTATTCCTCCACATACTCAGAGTTAATGAGAAGCTTAACGATTAATGAGGCGATGCCTTCTTTTTTTTTCCTCTCAAAAAATAACTCAAATACCCACGAATCAGTGGGGCCCAAAAAAAGGAGCACAGCTGTTTGAAGAGACAAATTTGGCAATTACTAATGATCTACAAGCCTGTTAGCCTAGCTGGTGATTGGAAACTGAGAAAATTGAACGTGTTCTTCATTCCATGTCTTTTTTTCTGCAATCCTTCAGTGATATTTAGGACAAAGTTTTAATTGGAGTAAGATGATGATGATGACAGATGGATTGCAGGCTGTGTGCTTGTTAGTGGAGCTCTGCTGTGTAAGGTCAGAAGAAAAACGCTCCACAGCTATTACACCTGCTACTTAACTAACTACTTAAACTAGAAGGCTCCAAATCAAAACTCAACTCTGACCTTACCGACTTCCTTCTCCTCCCTTCCTCTCCTCCTGTAGTTGGGACGACAGCAGCTCGGTAAGCAGCGGCTTGAGCGACACGTTGGACAACATCAGTACGGATGATCTGAACACCCCCGCCTACTCAGCTGTCAGCTCATCACGCAAAAGCAAGGGAGTGCAGGTAAGGACACAAGCATTATCAATTTATACTATACAATTTATATCTGGTATCTGTGGTAAACATGGTAAATATTTTACATGCTAAACATCAGCATGTAAGCATGTTACAATGCTAGTGTTAGCATTTAGCTCAAAGCACCAGCAAGTACAGCCTCACAGAGGATGTATTTGCCTTTCAGTAGCTTGTAGGTGGAGTTAATCAATACCAGTGGTACAGTGATACCTTCCTAGCCGGAACTTGTTTTCTGCCATATTTATATAACTAAAGGGCCACTTCTCTTATTTTACATGTGAAGTTCAGTTTACTCTTCACAAAACATTCTTACACTTTTTCCTTATCAAACTGAAACCGTCCACCTTCTTCTGAATTCAACTTTCTCTCTTTTCCTGAACTCATTGCCTTGGTAACTCATCTTAAAACACACTTCATTCAAACTCAACAGAAGCAAAATTAAAACTCACCAAAACCATCGTGGTTAGTCTTTCCACTGTTCCAACAATCACCCAAACCTCTGGTTTGGTCGAAATAAACTCTTATTCACCAAGTTGTGATGATATTCTGGCCCGACACGCTCTCTGATACTTAACCTCCCTCCTGATTCTCTCCCGCTTAATACCTCTCCTGCCCCCCACAGTCTTTAATGAAAGATGCTGTTGAGTTGCCTAGTGGAAAATGCAGGTAGTGTTTTTGTAGCTTGACCCAGACTAGGTAATATAGTCAGGACATGTTAGCAATTTTGACCATTCTTTCTTTAATCTGTCTCTTGTGAGTCCCTCATCTTTAACTTTCAGTTTAACACAAACATGAAAGGGAAAGTATACAAAGCATACTATATAATAAATTCTATTGGCAGATCTGGCTAAATTTGTTGAAATGCGGCGTTATAAGCGTGCTGGTTTAGCATGAAATCAAGGCTAGTCTGAATGAGAGCTCTGAAATCACAGCTGAGGGAATTAGCTGCAGACTGAAGTCCACCCCTCGGCGCTCCTCACAGGCTTTTGCTGTATTCTGCCAAGTATCGTTGGCCTCTCATGAAATACTCAACAGACTGGGCTCTTAAGAGACTCTGGTGTTGCTAGGGAGACTGGCCATCTGTCAAGGTAGGCTAGTTATCACTGCTGTGTGTGTTTGTGTGGGTGTGTTTGCATGCGTCCCAAAAGAGGAGATCTGGACATGGATGACTCCAAAGATAGCTACGACTTAACACACAGACACACACCCTGCTGCTCTGTTGGTGCAGAGACTTATATCTCTTTGTAGTGGATGTGTGTTTAAATAAAACTTCTTAAAGGATACTACCAGAGCTTTAGTATGTTTGAGATTATTAACTGCAAAAAAACAATACATGACATCGAATTTATCTTCATTATGTCAAGAAGATGACTGAAATACCTTTAAATTGCTTGAAATTGGTAAATATTGTGCATTTATGTTGCCTGCATGTCAACATTACACTTTTATTACATGGTACTGTAGTGGTGACTTTAGGAAACCGCAGTTTCATGATTTTACCGATCCGTCTATTAATATCTTTATGTGCTTTCTTTGGCACCCACCACCATCACCCTCCAGTCCCAGCGAGGAGGCAGGTCCAAGCATGCAGAGCAGGAGGTGAGCAGCAGCTGGGCCGGAGCCGAGGACCTGAAGAAGGTGGAGGAGGAGCTGGACGCAAGCATGGACCCCGGCAGCGGCTCCTCCCGCTGGAAGCCTTCCGCATCCTCCTCTTCATCTCAAGCCCAGGGCCAGTACGAGGACGCCGGCCAGAAAGCCGCTGCGCTGGCCCAGATGTCCCAGACAGGCTCATGGAGGAGGGGCATGACGGCCCAGGTGGGCATTACTCCACCCAGGAGCAAGGGTACCTCTGCTGCCCTCAAAACACCAGGTAGGAGATGCAACACGTTGTCTTTTATCTTTAAACAAACGTGATCGGTAGAAATGCAGTAGGACACTCGGTGTGTAGAGGGTATTTTTTATTGACACAAGATGCATCAGTGAAAAACAGTTGACACGTATTATATTTATTTCTATATAATGATACAGGTAGTCAAACAAAAAGTTGAAAAATGTCCATGTTTAATTTTAAAAAGGATCATTTGTAGTGTGTTTAAGCTTGTTTTCCTTTCAGATTAAATAATGATAATTATTTATGATCTCAGCCAACAACCCAACAACTTAGAAACTCACCTAGAGAAACTTAAACCCCCTATACAGACACATAACATTAGCGATGGCGCCATTCTATTCAAGTTCCAGTAAACCGTGACAGCGTGAGCATGCACAACACCAGCAGCATGAGAGGGAAGCAGCTAAATGGCATTCGGTATTTTATTATTTAAACCTGTACTTTTTTTGTGGTATTTCAAAATGTCTTTAGTGAAAAAGGCCTGTAATGTGCTTCATTTATACACTACTATTTAATATAGGAAGAACATTTGGATTTGGAACATTTTGGAATGAATTATGCGTTGCAGCAGATTTGTTGCCTCTGCCAAAAAAATATTTTTCACAGATACCTGATAGTGACTTTGCAGCTGCTCTCACATTTTCAGCCCACTCTGCAAGTTTAGCAGCCTTGTTGCAGACAAGTATTGGTTTTCAATGTAGCTGATCTGCAATAAACAGGCTGCTGGCTGTTGGCCAAAATGTGCACTAATTTGGCTTTTCCTGCTCTGTGGCACCACAGGTGATAAACAAGTGCTGGGCCAAGAATATGCCGAGGGTAATGTTTTTGTATTTGTGCTAATAAATGTTTATGCAAATTGACAGGCAAAACCGATGATGCTAAGGCCTCTGAGAAGGGCAAGGCGCCTTCCAAGAGTTCAGCTGGCATCCAGCGCTCACCTTCAGATGCTGGGAAGAGTAGTGGAGATGAAGGTAAGAAACCTCCCTCTGGCATTGCACGCCCACCAACCACTGGTTCTTTTGGATACAAGAAAATCCCTGGTCCCACTGGTACCCTAATCACCTCCAGTGGTGCAACGCTCGCCAGCGGCTCAGCCACCCTGGGCAAGGCGCCCAAATCTTCAGCTGCCCTCGGCAAAGGCACAGGCATCGGTGGTGTGCGTAAGACCAGCCTTGATGGCTCACAGCCCCAGGATGACGGCGTTCTACTCAACTGCAGTGGCTCCAAATTGACCCTGCAGTACCGCTCTCTACCCAGACCTGCCAAATCCTCCAGTGGGGGCGCAGCAGGGCGCAGCGGGCATCGCTCCAGTTCCAGCAGCATCGACTCAAACGTTAGTGGCAAGTCAGCTGGAGGGGCAGCGACACAAGCGGGTGCCAAACGCAGGGACGGAAAAGTGGGCTCAGACCGCTCCAGTCCCATCTCCATTAACCAGACAGACAAGGAGAAAGTGGCGGTGTCAGACCAGGACACAACAGCAGGTCTGTCCACCTCCCCCAAGTCCAGCCCTACCTCCAGTTCAACAGGCCAATCAGGCCTCAGGCAGCCTGGCTCCAAGTACCCCGACATTGCTTCTCCTACGTTCCGCAGGTCAGACACACAAAACATGCCTACAGCTACGGTTCTGTCTTTGTCCCTCACCATGTGTGTTTCTACATGAATCAAACATTTCACCACATATTTCAGTCCCTTGATGAATACTAAAAAGATGATTTTTGCAGTACAGCACACATGCCTTTAGCTGCAATATAACTTTAAATCCTATTTTTAAAAGATTTACACGATCACATCATGATCACATCGACACATCTATTTCAGAATTTGAGCGTGTTTCCATTCATTATGATGAACTAATGTTTTCCTGATGCAGGCTGTTCCCCAGACTCCTGTAACAGATTTGGGCATTTATTGAAGACGTCATCTATAGTTGTGAAGTCTCACCGGGCAAAAATCTCATCTTTGTCAAATTTAGATATGTTTGGATGCACAAAATGAATAAAAAGACACTTAATACATCATATTTCAGCACCTTCATAGAAAAAATCGATTGAGCAAGTATAATCGGCTGCACAGCCAAGGAGTGCCATTACATAGATGAAATATATCTTTATCCCGAAGCTGATGGTCTGATGGCTTTTAATTCAGGTCAGGCAAATCTAGCTTAGCAGTCTTGATAAGAAGAGGAGACAGGAGTTTCACATCGGACAGGCGCTCCAATTGCTGACTCATTACGAGCATGAGTTCGGCAGGCGTGTCCAAACATCCACTCCATCCGATCTGTCAAGCCGACCCGTTTCATCTGCATGTCTTCAAGTTTTTTTTTTCCTCCTCCTATATATTTTACGTGATTGTAATGACAGACCGGGACAGGAGCAGTATCAGTAGCAAGCTGTCTGAGCATATGTGGGAGGCAAACAGAGTTCAGTGGCCTAACAGATTAGGTTCTTTAAAGTCACAGCGTTGAAACGGGCAAAGCTGTGAAAGCAGATGTGTCAATGTAAATTACTGAGAGTTCACAACTGAAACAAGGTGGAGTTTGCTGTGAGGGATAAATCTGTTGGGAAGTGTATTTGATCTGTAGTTTAAAGGTTGTGTTTTTCACTCTACTGCACTGAGTTTCTTGATGGGTGTGACCAATGCAGTGATATAACTTCATATGCAATATGCATTAGAAATTAACCTCAATGTAATCCACTTTCTCAACCCCAAAGTATTCCAAAGTCCTTCATTTTCCAGTATGGATCTTGCAGATGCTCATCACTTGTCCTTTGAGCATTTCTGAATGACTGCACCCACCTCTCTACCCCCAGATTGTTTGGCACCAAAGCCAGCAGCAAGGCCAGCTCTCCGGGCACGCCCGACTCTGGCAAGTGCCCCTCAATATTGGGCAGCCCCCACGGCACGCTGGCAAGGCAGGCCAGTCTGGACTCGCCCTCCTCTGGCACGGGGAGCCTGGGCAGCGCTGGCGGCCTGAGTGGTGGCAGCAGCCCACTGTATGGTAAAACCCCAGACCTGTGCACTGACTCCCCAGCTTCCAGCCCGGCCTCTGGCCTCTCCCTGCCCTCCAACGCTCGGCCCTGGCCTGCCTGTAGCTCGTCAGCTGGCAGCAAGGACACACTGAGCTGCCAAAGCATGACCAGTCTGCACACCAGCTCTGAGTCCATTGATCTGCCGATGGGCCACCACGGGCCCAAGGTTACACGAACCGGCAGTGTCAAGTCCACCCTGTCTGAAGGGTGAGTAACAGGGAATACGATTGGGATGAATCGTATTCATTGTTTCATTTGAGAACAGAGACAAAAAATGTATTCCTACCCTAAGATATAGAAATAAATGCAGAGGAAGTAATAAGAAGATGAATACATTCTCTCATCCAGCGCACAGCGTAGTTTAACTTTCTTTGTCTGGTGTGGTTTTGGTAATATCAAATCATTCATTAAAAATCTAAACTATATACATGCTGATTTTATATAGGTCAGTTTGGTCAGGACAGAAATGAAGCAGTCCTAATTTCAATTTCCCCATTTTATCTCACAGCATCTTGCTGATAACTAATCATTTTCCAAAGTCTAACCCCTTTTATTACTCACTGACCCAACTGATCTGCAAACTTTTGCACTTAATGCCAATCTTATTGTTTCTGGGCTCACAGTCAAGACAGTATTATCGTGGGTCCAAAGCCATGCCAGAAAAAGCACCTTAATAAATTAAGACCATTTTAGACGCTCATTCCCACGAGGAGTCTTTATTGGGGTGTTTCCATTGTTTTGTCCACACACTGTGCATGCAGTACATCACAGAACGTAGAATAAACAGGGCACAAGTTTATTTTCCCCTACTAGGTTAGATGTATGTCTCAAAAATGAAACAATTGATTTAAATAATGCCTGTGGTTTATATTTGTTATCTGTTGTACTGTGATGCATTAGTAAAATCTTTGTTTTCTCCATTGTGTATGTCTTTGTGTATATGTCAAGTTTGTTTGCAAAATGTTACCAAAGTCTTTTTCTTATTTATCATAAAAACAAATGTTTTCTGGTGTTCATCTAATTCACTCATCCTCTGTGTTTAACAGCATGCCTCTTGACAGAAACACGCTTCCCAAAAAGGGATTAAGGTACAACACATCTGCCTCCAGGATCCAATTCTCAACTGTTATTCTTTTATTCACTCATATAGATCATAAGTACACATTTGCATGAAAGTAATCATTCTGATATCAAGTGTGCATTCTGTGTTGTTGTACATGTTGTATAATGTGGCACCATAGCAGTGATTCCCAACCATGAAGACAATTGCTTGAGAATATGTGAAAATATGTTAAGAAGCTAAGCCAATTTGTATTCAAAAAAAAGAAAGAAAGAAAACATAGTGTATACTCAAATTGAGTAAGCTATAACAAGTTGCTTGCTAACTAGTTAGCTGCTAGAGCTAAGTAGTGGATAAATGTGGAATAGCTAAAGGTAACGGATACATGGTTGAATTATTTATCTAAAAGTAATAGATAAACAGGGAAAACAGTTAGCTTAAAGAAATTAACAAACAGTTAAAATGGTTAGCTTAAAGAAATTAACAAACAGTGAAAATAGTTAGCTTAAAGAAATGGTTGAACTGTTAAAATAGCTAAAAGTAGGCTAATGAATAAATAGTGCAATAGCAAAAAGTAATGGATACATGGTTGAATTATTTAGCTAAAGTAATAGTTGAAATAGTTGGATAAATGAGCTTAAAGTAATGGATAATCAGTTAAATAGTTTGCTTGAAGTAATGGATAAAAATTTGAATAGTTGGCTAAAAATATCTAGCACATGGTTTGTAAGTTGCTTTGGACATATGTGTCTGCCAAATGAACATAAAGTTATGTTAATGTAATAGATAAGTAAGATAGGTTAAACTAATTAGCTTAAAGTAATGGATAAATTGTTGAAGTAAACAAATTGTGATGTACTTGAGTTAATCTAACAGGGCTGTGGATGTACAACTGACAAAAAAGGTTGGGAACCACTGATTAATAGATTATTAAATCTTATGATTATCTCATGCAGCATTCACATTGCAGGGACACATTTTGGCACGTCAGACTAGCTGTGGATTAAGATTTTTTGCAGAAGACTTTATGCAGTACATGGCGCAAAGAAGAAATACAAAAAAATTCTCATCTGTTCTCACATTTTTATCTTTTACCTTTTCTTTTACCTCCACAAATTGCTGTGGCACGAAGTGATGATCTGATTTTATACTACAGATTCTTTCATTCATTTTATAAGTGAGGCGAAAAATTCTAAGCTGTATGAATGCTGCCTCAGATGATCAGGCATGTGTCCGTCTGTTTGTATATCTGCTTCTCCTTGTGCATCCTCATCTGATTCTCATCTTGTGCGCTGTTCAAAAAATGCAGCATACTCAGCCGCCATGACAGAGCAGTTCTTCCTCAGTTCCCCAAAATAGCCCAAACCTTCTGATAACATTTGCTCTGTTAGCCGAGGGGGAGAAGTAGAATGGATACTTTGAATTTAGCTGGGACTAAAGGGACTGAGACAGAAATGCCATAACCCCATTCATCACAGTGGCACAACCTCTGCAGGGAACCTCTCCAGTCAATTATACAGTACTGCTGCAGAGGGGTTTGGGTGGGGCAAGCTGGTTTCAAACCATTCTTTCATTTCATTGGCATATGGTGCTCATGCTCTTTTTGGGCCTAAATGCATAAATAAACTTAATGCCTGTTGGGTGCGATGTTCAGTGCAGACTGCAGTGTTTTCTTCTGAATGTTTTTTTTTATCACAAATATTTATGGCAGTCTGTTCACATGTTTAAATTAGGCAGCATTTTTTGCCTGGTCTTTAGATTTTCTACAAGAGGAATTTGCCCCCTTTAGTCATGTTGGTCCGGCTTATGGGCATTTTGAAAGTATACTGAGTCAAACACTGACCCTTGGGCGTTTCAGTGTGTTCCATTTCATCTCTAGTGAAGGAAGGAATGCTGCTGTGTCACACCATTCAACATGCTCTTAGACACCCAATCCCTTGTGGAGAGAATACGAAGCACAGACATGTCGGACTGGAGCAGGGTCAGATGTGACAAGCGTAGTAAAGGAATTGCAAGGAAGACAGCGCTGAAAAGGGATGAGTGCAAACTCAATTATCATCCTCAGAGGATTAAATATGGCCGATTGTCATGCCTTCGATAAGGGGGCCTTCTGTTGCTGAGCCACTTTGGAGCTGGGGGGGAGAAGAGATGAATAGCAGTGTGTTTGGCAGCTTTGAGCCAAAGCAGTATGTGTGTGTATATGACTATATGCTTGTAGATGCATGCATGTGAACATCTGTGTGGCTGCATGTTTTTTTGCCATCTGCTCACATGCTTATATTGTGTAGCTGTGCACTCATGTCATCACCAAACCACTTCGCTGCTTGGACTTCCAAATATCTTTCTTTTTGCCTTGAGTTTATTGGGTGTTTCTGGGTTTCAGGTACCCTCCGTCCTCCCGACAGACGTCCCATGAGGAAGGGAAGGAGTGGTTGAGATCCCATTCAACAGGGGGCCTTCAGGACACAGGGAGCCAGTCCCCACTGTCTCCACCTGGAGCTTCCTGCACGACTACTGGAAAATACCACTACTCCAACCTGCGTGAGTCTATAGGAAAAATCTCAATTGTACCAAATGTGGAATAGATAGCTAGAATTATACTGAAGTATGTCCATAGGCAGGGTGTTTTGTATTTGCTCTCAGTGATTTTACTTGGCAGCAATTCTGATTTAGGTTAACTTAAAGTACAGCACAAATGAACCATATAGTAAAGCAAAAATCAGTGAAGTGCATGGCAGGGAGGCTGTGGCCCAGAAGGTACAGCAGGCAAGATGCTGCCTAAATTGCTCCCGAAGGATGTGTGTTAATGTTAATTTCTGAATGTGTGTGTATGGGTGAATTTGACGTAGTGTAAAGGACTGTGTGTATAGAAGACCAGAAAGGCACTGTACAAGTACAGGCTAGCATTACCAAAATCTGAAAGCCTGAATTCAAATATTGCACACATAAAGAAATCAACAAGGGAAAGGAAAAGATGAATACCAAGGTAGCTAAAGCCAAATGGTCCAGATGTACTTTTTTAGGGCAGTGTTCACAAATCAGTTATTTTAAGGTTTAGAAGAAAATTGGTTGTATATTAGTGTGTTACTCTACTGTAATATTTTCTATATTATAGGCATACTTTATACTGTAGTTCCTGCATTCTCATCTTTCTGATGTCATGATAGTAATATTATATATAGTATATATTCTTTTTATTTTTTTTGTTTTCCTGACTTTGAATTGTTTTAACCAAGTTTGTAAGGCTCTTTAATTAACACTTTTGTATGTTCCTAAAGTGTGTGAAAATACTGTATGTGAAACGGGAAATGACATTGCCTTGGAAACAAAGTGAATGAGACTGAACTGTATGATTTAAATAAAACAATTTTTTCATATAGTGGTTAAAAATACCTTTACGTCTACAAAAATATCCTAGAACATGTGCAAGATTATTCTTCTATATCCAGCTGTAAATGGGTTCTTATTTCCTACATAAATGATTGATCTCTGATGCATTTCACGCATATAAAAATGTGACAGCAGGAACATCTTACTTATCAAAACTGACCTTGGCGTTTTTTTTTCCTCCATGCAGTGAGCCCCACTAACATCAGTCAGTATAACCTGCCACCAGGCAGCAGCAGCATGAGTCGCTCCAACAGCATCCCTGCCCAGGACTCCTTTGACCTATACGGAGAGGGTCACCCACTGGTGGCAGCGCAACCTCGCTGGAGGATCGACCACGGGCCATCAGCCGCTCCGGCTCCTTCAGGGACAGCACTGACGAAGGTAGGACACACTCTGGGACACAGTCTTAAAAACACTCTTTAAATGAATGTCCCAAAAATGACCTCCCCACTAAGAAGCCATTAGAAATGATTTTAGAGCCACATTCACCAAAGCAAAGTCCTATCAGTCATCAAGTACTTTAATACCAGATTTAATGAGCTCTCGCTGTGTGTTCACTCTGTGAGTGACTTGTCTGATGGGTCGCTCTGTTCTGATCTTTTTGTGGGTGATGTAAGAGGCTGCGGCAATCACAGCCTCTTACATCCGGATAGAGGTCAGCTTTTTAACGGGCAAATCTTGTTTTTTCTTTTCATGCTATACACAGCTCACATCATGTCAACAAGTTACCATAGCTATGAAGTGCTGATCCGTCAGCTGGTTAATCAAGAATAAATATGGAAGCAATTAAAATTACTTTAGAACTCACTCATTGTCAGATTAATTAGAAAAGGTAGAATATTTTATGGTCTCATATAATTTTTTGTCTGTAGCATTGCCCCTAATTTTTATTTATTTATTTATTTATTTAATTTTTTTTATACTTGTCCTGCCCAGCAGCCTGGTATGGAGTGTAAGGAGCTGGATACCCTGTTGTGCCAGACAGATTTTTCTTTAACAAGAGAATTTTAATATACTCTTTGTCTGTTTTATTTATTTATTTAAATATGGATTGATTTGTCGGCGAGCTGGACAGGAGGGCAAAAATGGGGATGGGGGTACAAATACCACACAAACACACAGACACCACAGAGAAAGGACAACACTGCAAGAGAACGGGGATGGGGGGTGGGGACAACAGGAAAGACAAGAGGAAAACACCAATTGCAGAAAGCATTACTCATCGTTACTCTCCACATGTGCTTACAGTCCATGGCTCTTCATTGTCTCTGGTCTCCAGCACGTCTTCACTGTACTCTGCGGTAAGTAGCTGACCATATTTTCCTCTTAAATTTTTGGCTATTCAGAATTAGTGTAACAGTTAGATGCTGTATATCTATCTATCTCATGGTGTAAACTCACCATTAAAGCTGCTCCAATCACTGTTTTTGTATTAGCAATGTATGAAATGACTAAATTAAATGTGAAAGGAATTTCTCGTAGTGACAGATGCTAAATGTGTAAATGAGAAACTGTTTGCCAACAGGTTAGTCACAGTAACTTTATAAGGTGATAATGCATCAGTGTTGTGGTTCCAGCTTGTTTTGCTGCCCCCAAGTGGTCAAAAAAACTGTTAATGCAACTTTAAAGCTACCCTATTTTGTTAAGTCACACAACAGCCCAAAAACTCAGTACCACTCACACAACAGTGAGCTAGGAGGAAATTCTTGGACAGTGAGTTTGTGCTTTTAAACACTGATTTTTGGTGGAGGGTTTTTTTTTTTTGCTAACCTCAAACAGTTGCATACTGAAGTAACATTTTTAATGCTGAAATCGTCCAGACTTTTTTAATGGGACAACACAGAGTTAAATTTTCAGCTCTTACCAGGGCTGCAGAGTGGCATTAAATGTCAC
The DNA here is from genome assembly GCF_014851395.1 of Micropterus salmoides. Classification (NCBI taxonomy): domain Eukaryota; kingdom Metazoa; phylum Chordata; class Actinopteri; order Centrarchiformes; family Centrarchidae; genus Micropterus; species Micropterus salmoides. Next base: position 5,995,876 of record NW_024041484.1, read on the forward strand.
ATCCACTCTTCCAATTTTTCTGTCTTGTCCGTCCTGTTTCTGTAGAGCCAAAATATAACTTTCCATCATGCTTCTAACATAACTTTGGCAGAGAAGACTCTGGATAAGTGTTTCTAATGGCACAGGCAGCGCTCGAATCTTAATGTTCAGTCAGGCAGCAGATTAGTTTTAGGGAGAAGAATCGATTACCACCCACCACTGCCTGTTTCTAATAGCACTCATGAGTTGCGGAGGAAAGGCCTGGATGAATAATGGAGATAGTTTTGTTTAAAAGTTTTCCCTCAGGTCGAATTCATTTGTTTGTTTTGTGGTCATCCAAACCATTTACTATTTTGTTGCTGATTTTATCCACTTCAACACCGGTGACATGTTCTTTCACTTTAATCTCATTTTTATTAAAGTTTGTTTTAATTCTCTTTTATGTGTTGGCCATTTCTTTTCATTGACGTTAAAATGCTTCTCATGCTGTATATTGAACACAGCACACAGCCTCTAATATTTTTTTTTTTTAATGATGTGTGCTTCTTCCTTACAGACGGAGGAGAAAGCACACTCAGAGGTAAGGATGGGAAACATTCCGTCTGTCTGCATGTCTGCTTCTCTTTCCCACCTTCCTGCCTCACATTCATACAGTTAAAATTGATTCACACCTTAAAGCTGCTGTACAGTAGCTGCAGTACTGCACTGTTGGCCACTGTGCAGCTCTGCAGGTACAGGTGGGGGTGCCTTGCTCATGAGCACCTCAAAAGTAGCTGGAAGGAGTTAGTTAGGTAGTTTCAATCGCCTGATTTTATTCTGCGATTCATGTCATCAACATCCATGTCACACGCATGTTTTTGGTGCCCTTCAGGTGACTGCAGGCTGTTTTTTTTCTGTTGCAACGTATCTATATATTTAGAGATAGTCCATCTATGTCAATCAAAGCACAAACATTTATTCAGCTAAATGTGGCCCATTATTAATGATCAGTTTGAACCAAAAAGTATATGTATATGAGAAAAGTGATGGTGGATAAAATGTTAACAAGTTCTACTATAAAGCAGTTTAACCCCATGTTGCATTGCTTCAGTAAAACTTTTGCATTTATTTCATCTTTATCATAAATAACCACACTACCTTACTGTGCTACATAGGTTATTTTATAATTAACTCTTTACAAAAATGGACACTATACATATGTAATGCATGCCCTGCCTTTTGTTTGTTTGGCTTCATTCAGCATTCCTGTTCAGTTTATCACTGACTCCTTCTTGATTTCCGTCTTTTTTGTCTCTGTACTTGTTAGCGCTTTAAGCTCAAGTTTGGATCAAACAGCAATGGCAAATACACTGTGGTGTTTGTTTTAACCCTGCCAGATGGGTGGAGTTTAGCATCTAGGCCAGCACATGCAGTGCAAACTGACAATCATGGACTTCAGTCACTGTGCAGTACCACAAGGAACCCAATTCTGGAACTCTTTCCTTCAAATCTGACTCAGATTTGATGCTTTCAGATCTTGAGACAGGTGACCTGCACACGACTTGAATTTGTCTTCATGTATTTGAGACATTTGCTTTTATGTTGGCACAACAGCAACCTGGCTAAGCAGTGTTGGCATGGAGAACGAGAAACAACAATCCACAGAAATCATAAAATGGACAATTTTTTATATTTCTATTTTTTAATTGTCAATGAAATGTGTTGGAAACCAGAGAAATATGTCCTTTGTTGTATTGTGTTGTCCACTTTGGTAAACTGACACATCTGGCACAACAGGTATTTGCAAATGCTATTTGACCCAGGTCAGAAATACTTACCCACATCTCTTGCTTTGCTGCTCAAAGTCTAACCATGAGACAACCAGAACTGGTGCTTGTGATAACCTCTGTCTCTCCAGTCAGTACATGCTGTTTGATGGAGGCATGCAACATAGTGTTAATTTTTACTCTTCTCTTTTCAATCAAGGGCCAAACAGTCCTAAATTCCACGGTAATCCCCCACACTTTGTGTTCACACTTCACCCCAGTGTCTTTTTACACAGCATTACCATGTAACTGCACAGTTTTTCACATCAAAGTTTTTAACACAGGAGTTGCAAGTTCAACGCCTCTTTGCATTACTATCAGTCTTATTTTCTTAATATTTTTCAGGAGCGTGAACTTTACGTTTACCTCTGTACTTTTCTTCCCCAACCAGCAAATCAGAAAGCTGCGTCGGGAGCTGGACGCCTCTCAGGAGAAGGTGGCAACCCTGACATCTCAGCTGGCTGCCAACGTGAGTTTGTTTACTTCAAAAGACGGCGTCAAAACAGCCTGCTCATTTGCATGATAACCTGCTGTCACAGAGCTTTTATGAGAAGTGTTGCCTATCGAAACTCTGGAAGGAACATAAATCTTTAAGACGCCCACTAATTCCTTTTCTCTGTGTTTGAAGCTACCGTGCATGCATTTAGGCTTTTGCTTGTGTGTGTTTATTTTTGATTTTCCTTAGATGGGATGTTTTTTTTGTGTGTGTTTGTGTGTCTACGGTACATCGAGGATTGTCTCTTTGCTTTTGTCTCAGCCGGTGGGGTTTCAGGAGAACAGGAGCCTCTCCCAAATTCAACCAAGCAGGGAGAATCAAATAGAGATAGACGGGCGCAGAAAGAGAACAGGGAGATGGGGATATGTGAATCTAGACTCAAAAGCGTCATGCGTGGGTGAAACAGAGTGAGATACAGAGACCTCCAACCCCCAGACGAAGCTGTCTTTGTGCTGAGATGCAGATAGATTGACAAACTCCAGTGTGTGACTCTGCTCAGCCCCCCCAACCCTCAATGCCAAGTGCCTGATCAAGCGTGGAGGCAGACAGGGTCTTCGCTTCGGTCCGACGCTTTGATCACAAAGTTGTGCAGAGCTGAATCTGAAGGCTAGAACTGCAGGAAAACTTGACAAATGGGAGAGGAAGAAATTACTATATGGGAGTTATGTAGGGACAGCCAACTTTTCCTTTGTTTGAGGTTGTGTGAAATTACTTGATGTTATCCTACATAAGCTTCATTTCGACCAAAGGAACTATACCCCGGAACTAGGAACCACTGGAGGAACTCACGGTGTTTCCACTGAAGGGACTAGGGTACCGTTGTTTGCAAACTAATAAATCACAATCAACAGTCAGATAGCACACACATCTCGCCGATGTCCGCCTGAGATGTAGCTACGTCCGCATTAAATGTATTGCTCGGAAATAGCAGCCAACATGCAGCAGTGTGTTTACAGCAAACAGCTGATGGAGCTACGCTAAATACTGGGTCCGGAGTTGTTGTTTTAAGTTTTCATCAGTCAGGTTTCCTCCTCTCCAAAACAAGCGGAACAGACACAAAAAAGCTTCAGTGAGTAATATTTAATTTGTGTATTTAACTTCATTTTTCAAGTAACTTGCCCAACACTGATAAATACACACTTGTGTGTAATTTGTGGTACAGTGATTGGTAGTGTAGCTAGTATGACTCATGCACGAGACAGTGTTCACTCAGCTTTGGCTGTACGTCTCAGTGTGGCACATTTACAGGCTTTATAACACATGTCACCACCTCAGGACACCAGCAAGCCACTTTAGGGCCTTGAATTAAAGAAGAGACAATTCACTGTCAACTAGTGTCAAGTCTATAAGTCCACCATTATATCCTTTAGCAACCTCGTGGTTTTTGCAGATAGTTCACAGCCACATTCAGTGTAGTGTTTTACAACATTATAAATAAGAGGATTCTCACAGTTTCTTTACAGTTTAGTATGGTTATAGAAAAGTAAAAGCTAGCTCATGCAATAATATCATGTACAGTATTTCATACTAGCTAGTGATTTGTGTAGCAAAATGATTTAAAAGGAGATATAATCTAAGACACAGTCTGAATAAAATACTAAAAATGGTGTCTCCTATATCTGTTGTTGATACTGACTGGCCCTTAACAGAGTCACAGAGCATCAAAACAGCAGTGGAAAAGACTACCAGTCTCATGCCTTACTGTGCCAAGCCATATGCCACCACTTTCACAACAGGAACCCATATGCGCTTTACAGCTCCCACTCTAATGTTAGAGGCTTGGGATTTGAAAATCTATCTCTGGCTGTGCTGTACTAGAGCCGCATCATACTGTATCTACATGACAGCGCGGTGGGCTGCTGGTGCTATAAGCTTGTTTTATCCTCCCAGTGGGGAGTGTGACTATAGAAATGTCCTCACATGCTGTCTACCCACGGTCCAAAACTAAACACTCACTGTGACATCGCTTAAACATTTACACTACCAAATACATGTAGATATACAAGCATTTGTACAGGAACTACACATTGGTGTATATATTTGGTTAACAACACTAGGGAACTTAAACATCCATGCATGCATGTGAAAAATACTTTTAGCCTACTTACAAAGTAGGTTAAGTATTTTGAGGCCGTCTTGCTTCCTTAATGTTACATAAACTAATTTCTTTATATAATTTATTCTTGAATACATAATGGTGTGTATAGTAAAAGGTTATTTCATTTTGGACTTCAACTCAATGCATATTTGACTTTATCGTTTCATCCAAATGTAAAGTTTAACCATGAACTGAAGTCATGATTATGTCAGATTGTTTATTTTAAGGTTAGGGAGGAAGGGTATGTTGAGTAAGTGTTTGTTAACTTCCATTGGCTGAATGCATTTTAATTCATCTCCTGTATTTCCATCAGAGCGGAAATTTTCCAGTGATTGAGGGCATCTGATCTTGATCTCTCTCATTTGCTGTGCCGCTGCATGCATAATTGTTATTATAATTTTGAATTGAATTTGGATCTTAAATAAAGTATTACATGTGTGTCGATACCCTCAGCATGCTCTCCTAGAAAATGACTCTCACATTAAAAACGTATTTGCTGCTGCGCTGTCATGTTGGATGAAGTACCCGCCACAGACGTCATTTTAATTAGCAGCGTGTTTGTTTTTGGTTTTATTTGATTAAAATGGAGCAGAATTAGTAAAACCAACATCCTGTCAAAGGATGTCAAAAGGATTAAGGAGAACAAATGCTGCCTAACTGGTGAAGTATCGTACCACTCAGTATTTTTTTTATCAGCCTGTGAAGGGGATATGTTTTCCTGCCTGGATTCCGTCCACATTAAATCGGGTTTAAGAGTTCACACAGGGATCCCTCCTCCCCCTCAATCCCCTTCGTCTTTCTACTCACCCTTCTCTGTCACCCCCCCCCCCCCCCCCCCCCCCGTTCTTCTTACTCTTCTCCTCTTCCCTCATTTTGGCTGTATTCTTCCTTACCGTTCCCTTTCATTCCACCCTTCGTTCCCTCCCCTTCTTGCTGTAGTGTTTAAAGGAAATGGCCCAGCAGTAGGTGCTGGCTTAGACCACTGTAGTCGTGACTGTGCGTCGTCCATCTTTCGCCGACACACAACCCCCTTGAGATGTCATTCGCGTCTATAGTGGCGGCCTCTGGCAGCACCAACACTGATGACTTCTCCTCGTCCAGTTCACTGGTTTGGCCCACCGTCAACCTTTACCCCAGACCCCAGGATCAGGACGATGGTCAGAAAAATGGGGGCCGCCTGGGCCGGGCCCCAGGACAGATGGTTCAGCCGTGGGACGCTTTAGAGTCTAATCAGCGCCTCCTTCGGGGCGGACAGGTGGGCAGGGGGGGGTGATGAGTCGGAGCTCACAGGTGGAGTTGGACAGAAATTTGGAGTTGGAGAGATGAGTTGGAGCAGTTGGCATTTCTAAAGGTCAAGACCTTTGCTGCTTTAGCCAGGGACACAGAGTGGAAGAGGCAGCACAGGGTGCTACTGTGTGTTTCTAGATTTGTGAGGTCCTAACATCCTCACAAGGATAGAAAGATGAGGAATTTTACACATTACACATTACACATTTGGGAACACATGCTTTACAGTCAATTAATGAAAGTCCTTGAAAAGTACAACAATGCAAATGAGCATGTGCGTGTTTGTGTTAAGCAGAGATTTTCTGATCGGTCTGGGCATGCTGCCCACCTCTCTGTGTCACACCAGGCCTGACAGGTGTCTCGGGGTCTCTAGCTAAGGATGGGAGAGGATGAGCTGGCAGTATGCACACATACACAGATTTTACAGACTCAGATTTGCACAAGGACACACAAGCATGAACATAAGGCTTCACCAGACACTCGGACATAAACATATATTCCAAAAACACATGCACAAACAAACCCAGATACACACCCAGACACACAAACCAGGTTCAGCAGAGCAGATGGTGTGGCGCCACGGAACATTTGCCACCCTTGTGTCTCCTCTGCATCTTCAGGTGACAGATGAAGACTGGGAGGGCAGACGTTTTTTAACCTGTGTGCCGCTATGATACCCACCATTGTTTTGTGCTCAGTCTCAGTTTGGTACTCATAACTTTTCCCCCCCAAAACATTTAACATGAATATTGATATATATACACATGCAAGTTATAATTTGTGTTAGCTGTACTTTAAATGTTGACTGCTTATTTTACTTTGGCTAGTCGGTCAAATTAATGTTGGGTCCAGTTTTGAGAGTGTAGTTTTATAGTTAGTTTTATATTCAAAAAGAACAAAACAGTATTTTACATATGCATGTTCTGCCTTTTTAAATCTAGTTTTTTATAGATTAGATAGATTTGATTTTTTTTTTTCTGAAGCTGAAGACTGTGTCTCTCTGTGTGTCTGCAGGCACACCTGGTGGCAGCCTTTGAGAAGAGCCTGAGTAACATGACCTGCCGCCTGCAGAGCCTCACCATGACTGCTGAACAAAAGGTACAAGAGCTTAGTTCTGAATTTGAAATATACTATATATGAACTCCAAGGCAAAGGGATTAGAGGGAGGAGAAATGATTAGAAACAGGCAGCAGTTTGACATTGAAATAGTGCAGTGGAAAGTAACAATGTGGAGGTCTGCTGTAGTGGATTAATGGATATTTTTATCTTTTAGGTTCAGTTTCTGACTCATTTGAAAGGTTTTCTAGTGAAGTTTTGGTTTTCACCAAAGGTTTCCATATTAAAGTTTTAGTTGTTGAATATTTCTCTCGCTTTACTTCTAACCTTAACCGAAGATGTTTGACTTGCTTCAACTTTAAATGCTTTTGGTACACAGGCAGGTAAAAGTGTCCAGTTTTGCATGAGGATGCAAGGGTTCAGCATATTCCACGAACCTAAGGCTCCAAACCCTATTTAAAACCAAAACCATCTATTCTCCAAAAGTCCTCCAGCATTTACTTCTCCCAAGGTCTACTTTTCTCCGTTTTCTTACAAGTCAGACCTTTTTACGACAGGACGTTTCAGAACAGCTCGAATGGCACTGAAGCACTGATCACACAGCAGCAGCAATATGTTCAAAGATCTATCCCTGCCACACATTATGAATACTTCCCTCTGTTCACACACCCACACAGAGAGCAAGAGAGAGAGTGCTGACAAGCCCTGGCAGCTTTTTAATCCTCTGTAAATTAAAGCAGACTGGGATCTGGTGGGATGTCTTTGTTAAACAAGGCCGTCCCAACTTTTAATTAAAGCGGAAACCCTATCTGCAGCCCTCAGTGGGTTTTCGGGCAAAGCAGAACTGGAGACTCCCTCTATCTGATTGTGTTGGTTCAACAGAGGAAAGCTTTTTTATTCTAAGCAGGTGGTGCCGGGGTTGGGGCAAATCCACCGGGAGACTCCTTCCCTTCCACTGAATACCAGATTAATGCCAAATTTAAGATTTTGTTTCCAGTGACGGAGGTCATATGTTGATTCCACACATTTGGCCAAAAGGAGAGCAGTGCGTCATCCTTTGTTTAAAAACTGTCTGTCTCTCCAGGAGTCTGAGTTGGCTGAGTTGAGGGAGACCATAGACATGCTGAAGACCCAGAACACAGACGCCCAGACTGCCATCCAGGTGGCGCTCAACGGCCCTGACCACCTAAACAAAGGTAGTGAAGAAACCAGCAGGGGATGTTGGACCACACTTCTCTTAAATCATCTGATGTTTTGATGCCTTAAATTAAATTCCTGTTCCATGAGTGGATGCATTTTTTAGCCTGATTGGCCCCAGGGGGAATTGAACCCCTGAAACTTGAAGTGTTTGTGCTGCATAGGTCTGTTTTGTGAAAGTTGATTAGTCATCGAAACAACCTGAATTGCATGTGTAATCAGTTAGTTTACATGACTTTTTAAAGTATCCAGCCTCCTCATAACTGCCTTTTCAACTGACACCAACAAAGCTAGTTAAAATTCATAAGATTTTCATGTGTTGTTTTCAATCTTTGTCTGACATTTCCACACCGGCTACAAATTGCCTTTACACGCAGGAAACAAAGCAAGTATGTGATCCAGCGTAATTTTATAGCTTTGATTTCAGCCTCACTGCTGTGATGAATGTGTTTAATTGGCAAAACACTGGCTTTTATTCTGAAGGAGTTGCAGGACATGCAACACATTTGCCGCAGAGATTGGCACTCAACCATTCGTCATTCAAATGTGTGTGGAAAGCATGAACTCTGATCACTGATGCAATTATTTTGGGCTGACTTCTTTATTAAAACAATGTTTGGCTGCGCTGTAAACGCTCCGTATTTCAGATCAACGTTGTGGGTTTATCTTCAGTGCACTGAGGAAGATTTTGTCTGTCATTTCCAGACCTGCGAATTAGACGGCAGCACTCGTCAGAAAGTATGTCCAGTATCAACAGCGCAGCCAGTCACTCCAGCATGGGCAGTCTGGGCAAGGACGCCGAGGACAAAAAGAAGAAGAAGAAGAGCTGGGTAGGTGGAGAAGCTTGAAGAAACTTGTCAGCATTGTGAGACAAAAGTCCCAAATAAAAGGAAATCTGAACTGCTCTTCTGCACAAAATGCCATAAAATAATGGATGCCGGTGTGCACTGCAAGTTATACAACTCAGGTGTCTTCATCCATTCAGTCGCAGCAGACTTCAATTTTTTAGGGGGAGGGTTTGTCAGTGAAAGTGTCCAAATTCGGATACATAGCCTATGAATTATTCAGCGGTAGTTCTAATATACTCTGAATGTCTGCATTGAAAGATTAAATGTCTTCTTAACATAGATGAAGGCATTTTTGTGGATGTGTGAAATATAGCTTATTGTGCTGTTGCACCCACTGAAAGAGCTTCAAAATCCGTTGAATATTCATACTATACATAAGCTCAGGAGGACTAGGTTTGGTTGGGATTCCCCTGTATTCTCCAAAAAACTCCAAATCAAAGATAGTATGATCGTTTTTACCCCAAATGGCAATATATTTTTATTGTTATGATTTATTTCTCCATTCTTCTTTCTTCTTTCATCCCTTGTGAAATTGGTGTCAAAAGTGGGTGTTTGTGGGGCCGTTAAAGTAAGGTTCGTGCAGACTACACGACTTCCAGCATCAGTGGATCGCCGTGCTGTTCACACTACACAACTTGCTGTCTTGTGATGGGAGTCTCGAAGTCATTGTGGCGTTCACACTGCATGACTGATAGTGGACAGGGAGTCACACACCACACGAGCTCTCCAAACTACGTTTTGTCAAGAAAGCACACGTGAAATGTGAAACGGGAAATGACGCGACACTACACACGAAACCGCTGTTTGTTATTATATAGATAGGAATTATAAAGACAAAGAATCTGGGTGAAAGGATGGATTAGCACACGCAGGTAGCAGGGATTGTCTGAGCTACAGAGAGAGCTGGAGGTGAGTAAAAAGTGTTTTATAGTGAAAAAGTAGCTGCCTGCTCTCATTGGCTGCATGAGGATGTCAGGTTGGCCGACTCCTTCAGATATTTGGCATGTTAGATATCTGGCTGGCGTCTGCGATGTGTCAGAAATGTCGGGAAGCCGTTTTGATGCACATGAGTACACATAACGACTGCCGACTGCCGATCGATCGCTGATTTACCCCTGATCACAGGCAAATCGGGCTTAAAATCGTGTAGTGTGAACCAGGCTAAGCCTGTGAATAATTGGTTGGGTCCAATTTCAAACCCGTCACTTGACTTCACGATCCAAAAGTGTTTTTTTGTGTTTAGTCACTTTTGAGGTTGGAGGTAGAGCATGTTCAGATACATTCCCATAGGTCATCTGCAGCATCCCAAAATCGCACTCACATCTCGCTGAACCACATAACAGTCCGCCATCACACCCCTGTTGCTTGGTGACAGTGCTGAGATGGTGCCAGCTGAGTGGCTGAGGTGCCATCCAGTGGTGGGGGCTAACAGAGGGTCGAGCAGAGGAGTCAGCCGCCTTCCAATAATTTTTTAAGACGCACTTTGAATTTCACATACAGCAGCATGCAAATTAGGTTGGAAAGAAACAAAGTGGCCACTCATGTCATGGATACTGAAGTTCAGCTTAAAACCAGGGCAAGAGCTATCCAGAGGTTAGAGAAGTGCCAGTTGAATCTCTGTGCCAAGTGGGCAGGTCTGGGCAGAAGAGAAACACTCTAACAAAGTGCTCTAAATCCCTCAGTTACTCAATGGGACTTAGTTAAGTTTGAAAGTATAAAAAGACATGGGACACATCTTTATTTCTCAAAGTCTTCAACAAAGTTCACTATAATTTCTGTCTATAACTGTGTTTCTTTTGTGGCTCAGTTGCAATCAAACCTTGGACATTTACTTTATGCAATACCCATCTCCTATTTCCCTTTCTACTGAGGACGATGTCCACAAATACCCACAAATCAAGGCAAAAAAAAGCCAAGTTATCTAAAAATGCACATCCATAACCATAAAGCTCTTACTCTCCCTCTGTCCTTCTCTCTGATTTCACTGTTCTCTGCGTCACTCTACAATAGCAGCTCAGTGTCCCTGGCTGGAGAGCTGTTATTTGCTGCAGCCCCCTGAGTCAGACAGATGACATATTAGAAGTTCCGTTTCAGCCAAAGAGTGCAGAGCCAGAGCCTCTTTTCAGTCTGTACTGCAATGCAAAACGCTTGCCCTTGAAATGAAATGCATGCAAACAGCCCAAAAGTGTGACACCCTAGCAGGCCGGGTTAAGTGAGATCCCAAAAAATTCAAGTCGGGCTCATGAATACAAATCAATCCCTTATTTAAGAAGCAATTAATTATTCATTTGCATAAATTCTGCCTCAGTGCACACATGGTTGGAGACGCGGGTAGAGTTGAACTAAGGTTACTGAGAGGTAACCTGTAGAGTGAGCAGAAAAGGCGCATATCATGCTAACAGGGTGGCAAAATTAATAGGTAGAGTCCTTCAATTTGAGGCAAGGACATCCTGCCAGCAAGCATCTGACCTGCTGAAGTAGCCTTAAGCAGGACACAGACTCAGGGTTGCTTCTCTGTAGCTGATATCTGACCTCCCTGTGGAAGGTCGCAAAAATATCCGCACAGAGAACCATAAAGTGCATTATTTATTCATTTACTCAGAACTGTAAACATAAATAGACATCATGCAGGCTTATTATTTCAAAAAATGTGAGGGCTGTCATTGAATGCTCAGCCTTTAACATTACATGACTTGTTGTGGATGTGAAAGTCTGTCCGAATGATTAATGTTGTAAAATCCATCCATCCGTTCATTTTCTATAGCAGCTTGTCATGCCCAGGGTAGCAGGGGAGCCTTTCCCAGAATGCACTGGACATTATTGTAAAAATGAATTTACTTGAACTTATATTAAATGAAAGTACTGTGTTTGTGTCTTCTGTTTAGCATAATTAGGGTTCTGCTGATTTCATGCAGTCTTGTCTTATGTGCTTATCGCTGCTTCTTTGGTGCCACATAATGTACTTATACTTACAAAATGCACTGAACTTCTATATTAAAAAAATATTTTCCTAGCATGGGAACCTAATAATAACTTTTCATCCAACTTTTCAAAATTCATCCTGATTGGCACCGAACACTGTAATATGAATTTCGGACCAAAAATGCCCTCAAGTGCCCAGAGACCTACAGCTTATGTCCCAGTTTACAAATGGAATATGTCATGAGCCAAAGGGACAATACTACTTTTATGAAGGATTTACACTGATGGGGGAGCAGGAGTGTGTGTTGGTGTGGCTTAACGCTGGGTGTGTTTTGCATCTTCAGGTGGCTGATTCCATCCCTGCTCAGGTCAGTGGCTCCCAGTGTGTCTTCTGTATGTGTGCCGGAGTTATTCCCCATCCTCTGTCCCTTTGCTCCCGTATTCGTTCCTCCTTCTTCCCCTCAGAGCAACCTCTTCTTTCCCTTTTATCTGGAAACGTCCGCATGGATACGGCAACCCTCCCCTGCCCTGCCTCCTTGTTCCACCCTCCTCCTTTTCATCCTCCCTTGTTCATTGTGATTGCCTGTTCAGCCATCATTTTTAGGGTCATTTAAAAAAGCCCGGTCCCCCCCTTCTCCCTCTTACATTTCCATCTCTACTTACGGCTTGCTTTTTGTCTTTCTCTTTACCTAAACCAGACAGTGACCATTGCTTGGAAACAGCACGGAGTGACTTCCTGATCTGGCAGGATGTGATGTCACCAGAAGTTATCTCTTAGGAACTGACATGTTGTGATCGTAGAGCTCGGTGGGTGGCGATATTGATGTCTTTGCGCCTGTGTATTTGTGTCTGCCTTGCAGTTGCGCAGCTCCTTCAAGCAGGCGTTCAGCAAGAAGAAAACCAAATCCCAGTCAGCCCATGACGAGATGGAGGAGATGAGCGACTCGATGCCGTCCTCGCCCAAACTGCAGCATGACAACAGGCAGGGCAGCATTGCCACGCTGCATTCTTCACCCTCCACCACAGAGTGAGTGCCTCTCCTTTACACATACATAAATGCACACATACAGGTCATTCTCTCCCCTTGTACGTACTTACATATTTCATTGCATACAAATAGAAAAACAGTTAGCAGTTGTTCCTTTTTCACCTCTCTGAAGTCTAAATTCTTTTCACTGTTTTTGTCTTGTTTTCACAAATGTCTCTTAATCCTCACCTCACCTTTATTTTTAACCTCTTTTCTGAACTCTTCTCCTTTTCTTTAACTTCTCTTCACCTGTTGTAGCAAGTGCTTTTGCGATAGCAAGTCCTCCCCCATTTGGACTCCAAAGAAAAGGCAAAACGGTCATGTGGTCTACAAGCACAGATCTCGGTAATAGGCACTGTGTGGCATGCTCCCAGGGAGTGTGTGTGCGGTGGGGTGTTGGTGTGATTTACTTCTGCATCTTAATGCCATAAACACCTCGGTATGTTGGAAGTGATGATCTCTCTGGTTCACAAACTGGACTAAGACCTCTGAGGTGTCCAGTTCTTGCAGAATAAAGGGTGAAATGGATATGCAGTAATACTTTTTTTACTGGTACCAGACTGAATTGGCTCTATGTCACTGCAGAAGTGACCATTGAATTTCACACGGTGAACTACACAAGTGTGATAGATTCTTGTTGTGTTTTTGACTCAGCAAAATAGCTTTGCATCTAATTCTAGTTATTGTATTAGATCTCTGCCTGCGTATTATGAAAATACCTGAATCATGATGATGGGACTACTACCACAGCACTTTTATACTGTAGTTGTTAATTGTGCTAGCAAAGCATTGTAGGAACCACAGCTAGAACACACCTTTGACCTGTCAGATTGCTCTGCTAAAAAAACAAAAAAGAGGATTGTAAATGGGAAGGATTCGCTGTCCAAGTTTCCCATTCACCTCCGTGTTGTACCTGCCTGTGCGGTTTTCACCACTGACTCCAGCTTCCCTCTGAACGTCACTGTGTATTTTTGCTCTCCGGATTGTGTGAGTGTTTGGTATGACCCTTGAGGGTGACCCCCCTCCTCCTCCCTGTGTGTAATCCCCGTTGCAGGCTGTGCGAATGCACCGAAGCTGAGGCGGAGATCGTCCTCCAGCTGAAGAACGAGCTGAGGGAGAAGGAGCTCAAGTTGACAGACATCCGCCTGGAGGCGCTTAGCTCGGCCCACCACCTGGACCAGATCCGAGAGGCCATGAACCGCATGCAGGTGAAATCACACTTTGCGGCTAAACGCAAGTCAAGCTTGTGCTGACCGACCTGGGGGCATCTACTGTATTTATGTTTGACGCAAGTCAAACTGGAACAGCATGCAGAATTGCCCATTTGTCTGATCATAGTGGTGAAGAACTCATATCTAAACATCAAATTAAAATGACCTTTTAAGTTGTTTGCTAAACATGAAGGATTTTGTCTTGCCATCAGTCATGTTTATACCTTTCTTGCTACATGTTTTATTTCTGCAAAGGCTCAGAAGGCAAAACTTCACTCCGGCTGTCCAGTTTATTTGGGTTAAAGTGGTGTGTTCCTCCCTGAAGGCACTGGAGCGTAACCGCTACCAGTTAGGATGTTAACAATGCACTCAGTGGGTCACTGGATGGCGCCAGTGGGGCACCTGGAGGGCTGAAGGACAACTATCTGATCTTACACACACAAAAACACAAACTCATCAACACAGAGCCTCTCACACTATGTCTGTACACATAACACTGTTGCAGTTTAGCTAGTTAATTGTAGTTCATGACATTGTTCCAGGCCTTCATTCTCCTCGGTTGGTGAGGAAAATCTTATAGCCCTTTTTCAACCCATGAGTTCCAGGAACTGTGGATCAAGAAACTCATCTCAGAAATAAAACTGGACTAATGTTCCTAGTCACCTCTAAACCCAGCAAAGACAGCTCAGTTTGACTCTTAAAAGTGGAAATGTAACAGTGAATGGTAAGTAATTAGTAAATAGTAAGGAATTTAGAAATACAATTATTCGCTTTCTTGCCAGGAGTTATATGAAAAGACCACTAGCCTACAACTGGAGCCAGTAGCCAGTTAGCTTAGTTTAGCATAACAACAGGAAACAGGAAAACAGCTATGCAGGTTTTGTCAGAAGTTAACAAAATCCACCTACCAGCACTTCTAAAACTCACTAATAAACACGTTATTTTTGCTAAATCTGTGCAAAAATCTGAAGTGTAATAATGACAAGTAGCTGTTTTAAGGTGTTTATGTGCCAAACTATTTATTGACCACACAAGATATACCATGTTAATTAGTGAGCTTAGTTAGTTTTGATTAGGTGGATTTTGTTGCCTATGAACAAAAAATAGGCGACATTTGGATACTGTGACTTGCCAGCTAGCTTTCCAGCTATCACTAAACACAGAGCCAGCATGCTGTATCACCTCTAAAACTGGCAATTAAAAATAAAAAAATTAAATTAAAATGTCAAGGTGAACACGCATCAGAAATGTAGAAATAAATAAATTTAGTTTAATTGCCCATGAAGCGGAACAAAAAGTTTTATCCTTACAAATACATGTATTTGATTTATTTATAGAATTCTTACTGATGCATTACAATGAGATGCCTTCTATCATTTTAAAGTATAATGTTCCGAGGTGCTGCATCATTTCATATTCTTAAAAGAAGCACATTTAATTAGTTCAATTAGATTGAACATGATAACAGAACAGAATAACAAGCCTGAATGCAGGAAAATGACCGTCTGCTGTTGGAGCAGTCATTACTCAGCGTTACCAGAGTATTTAAATGCTGTTCCTGTCAGATTTTGACTCATTTTCATTCTTTTGTCAAATAAACAGAATGAGATTGAGACGCTGAAAGCAGAGAACGATCGTCTGAAGTCCAGCGGGAACGCCACGCCGACAGCCACGCCCGTCAAGACCGCCAGGCCGCCCTCCGAGACCTCCAGCACATCCTCCTCCTCCTCGCGTCAGTCCTTGGGGCTATCACTCAATAACCTCAACATCACCGACACCATCATGTCAGGTCAGTTCAGTGTCAGCTCTGGTGTCTGCAGCACGTTGATGTGTGAAGTGTTTGTGTAAATCAGCGTTAGCAGCCTGCAGTTTTTTTTTTCTGAGAAGTTGAAGCAGTCAGTGTGGGAGTGGTGGAGGTGAGTGCAACAGACTTAGCAAACCAAAAATAATACATCTCAGAAAGGTTTTACTGGCCAATGAGGACAGAGTATTCAACAGAATATACCCCAGAAACATTCTTTAGGTTTTAAAAGGACAAGTTGGCTCTTTTTGTCTTTAAAAATGTTGGCAGGTGTATTCAGCTATTAAGAATTAAACCCCCAAGCATGGCATTGTAAGTGCCACGTTCTTATGTCTAGTTAAGCCATAGGACACACTTTATGGTCTGCAGCAGCTCTCAGGGCAGAAGCTTTTTTATGTGGCAAAAAGTTGGATTAGCTCTCTCCATACTTGCCTGAATAAATGGGAGACAATTGTGCTTGCAGAGAGAAATGATCCAGAGGAGCCGCATGAAATGATGAAATAGCTGCTCTCTCTCACACACAAAGAAGGCGTGTAGCACACACACACACACACACACACACACATACACATACATGACTATGCTGAAAATCTCTCCAGGCCTGCTCTGTTTGAGAAGTGAAAGAGGTTTGTCCCTCTCACTTGTCCTGTAATTAACATGGAAGGCGCAGCTCTCTCAGAGGCCTTGGGCCCTCGTTAATAGATGGAGGGATGAGCCGAGAGCGGTGACGCGTGGGAAGACGAGTGGGCCAACAGACGTTATCACCGCAACACAGAGCCCTCAGCTAAGGGAAGCCAGTCGAATACAAAGTACCCCCTTCCCTCTCTAAAATGGAGTCTGGAATAAAGAGAATGAAGAGAGGCTTATGGTGGCTGCTGTCAAAGGTTAAAGGTGGCAGGAAACTAAACAAATAAGTCAAACTTGCACAAAGTAGAAACACGGCAACAGACAAATGTTGTGACGAGTATCCTCTATTTGCTGTACTTTTGTATTGTTTGTTATTTTGCACTCTGTGCTAGTAGTAATCCCTCATAGTTAAAGCTGCCATAATCAATATTCGTATATTAACTAAGGATCACCTGACTACTTGTATGTGAAAGCTGGCGCTTGTAAGGACAAACCCACAGAAAAGGATCATATGCCTCTGCAGTTCCCCTCAGCTCCACAGGGCATTGTAGCATGTTCAAGGTTTTGGTTTCCAAGCCCAAAACTGTTCTGGTTCACTCTCACCCGTCTCGCAGCCTTGCTTTTTGCAGCTGTTTTCAGGGAGAATGCTTGGAGAAAGCACTGACAGGCCAGAGTATCTGTCCAGCACAAATGACAGACAGACAAAAGTCGTGGCTTGCTGGTGAACATTGTGGAGCATTCAGCAGCTAAAGAGCCACATGTATTTCTCAGGAGTTGGTGGAGAGCTAAAACAGAGAAAAACACCACTCCAAATAAATGAAAATGTTGCTTCATGTTTATTGCATGTCTATAGGCAATAGGCAACTGTGTGCTGACAAATCCATCAGATCAACTTAAAAGGTGATAATATGTCAGGGTTATGTTTACAGTTGGTTTCTTCTGCCCCCAAGTGAAAAAAAATGGCCAGATATATAGATTGCCAAAATTCAGAGAAGAACTTCAGTGGTATTCAGTAAAATGTGAGGAACAAATGTGAAAAATCTGCTGATAAAATCTGAGATTTTTGACACTGTTTGATTGATCATAAAATCTGAGGGTGGTTACCTATCAATTTTGTTCCACTGCTGTCGTGATCTCCAACGTACTGATCTCTAACATACATCTCTCAACACCTGAAATACCTGAAATAAACCTCTTCCTATTGAATGAGCTCCCATCTTCATGGAATTCTTTGTCTCCCTCCCTCAGACTGTGCTCCATTTAATTTCCTAACACACAGTCATTCTTACATTGTCATGCTGTGCACTCACTAGTAAACGCTCTGTATGAAAACATTGATTAAATGTAAAAGTAATTATCACATGAAAGAAAACCCATTAGTATTCTTTTACTTTTGATTCGGTTTGTCCCTTTCCAGCTATAAATTGCCAGCAGGCAGAGTGAGTTTGTCTATAATGAATCGAGGCTCTGATAGATTAAAGTTGGTTGTGTTTCCTAACAGAAAGTTTTGTTTTCAGATATTCCGCTAGATGACAGCTACGAGGGCAATCTACGCAAAGACGGCCGGAGTGTGCGAATAGTGGTTACCATCAGCAGTGGGCCAAAAACCACCAAGGTTAGTGCATGTGGATTTTACATTGTTTCTCTTTTCCATCTGCCTGTAGTCTTATTTGTTCTCACTCCTTTTGTTTTAATACATTTGACAACTCTTCAGGGTAAACAAAGCCAGGATTACCTGATTGGGTCTATAGGTGTGAGTGGGAGGACCAAGTGGGATGTCCTGGATGGAGTCATTCGACGCCTCTTCAAGGTAAACAGACCATTGCTCATAGGTTCAGGTCAGTTATTTTGGCACATAATTGGTTTATTTTATTCCTACCATGAGAAATGTTTGTCCAAATGTTTTATGGCAGATGTCAAAGTACAGTCACACAAAACACGGTTGTCCATCGGATGGAAACTTTTGAAAATAATGTAGCATTTTATGCCCACATAAGAATTTAAAATTCTCCCTCTGGTCTTTTCAAGTGATGTCTGTATATGTGGTGTAGATGATTTTTCATGCTCCTATTCTGAAAAGGTGTTTATCAGTAATTACCAGGCATTCATTTCATTTAAAATACAGCTATTGAGAATGAAACAGATAGAAAAAAGCATGCACGGGCACTTTTTACTAATGCTGTATCCATACAGCCACACAGACACCCATATTTATTAAAGGCGTTTTATTCCACTTTCAGTAAGTGCCTGGAATTGATCCTGACCATAGATGAATGCATTATTTTACGTCTTTGGAATTAGCTGAGTTTCAATCATAATTATATGAAATTAAGTTAATTATAAAGGTAATTATATGCATACAAAAAAAATAAAAATAGAAAATAGAAACAATCTCTGCACACCCGAATGTGTGACAGGTGCATCAGAGGAAACTGAATAAAACCTGAAAAACTCCTTACTGCTAGTAAACTTATTTATTTACAGTGTTTTGGTCTGCTCGACTTTTTTCGGGTAAGTGAAAGTATAGAAATTAATGCATTATAAAACAATTACAGCTCCAGTGTCAGTTTGAAGATAAGTGTGTTGGACAACAAGAATTACAGCCTGTATGTAAGCATGATCAGCAGTGCAGTTCTTTTTCCCCACTGTCCTCTAACCTCTCTTTCCTCGCAGGAGTATGTGTTTCGGGTGGACCCTCTAACCAGCTTGGGTCTCAACTCAGACAGCATTGTCTGCTACAGGATGGGCGAAGTGGTTCGCTCCCACGCCTCCGAAGTGCCTGAGCTGCTGCCCTGCGGCTACCTGGTGGGCGACAACAACGTCATCAAGGTCAACCTCAAAGGTACGGCAGCAAGGAAACAAGTTTCTATTCCAGGATTACAGATTTTGTTTGGATTCTCAAGAAAAGTGATTTTGAGTAGAGAAATATATTAACTTGAGTCTCATTTAACAGTCTAATGTAATATGACTACATTAATTAAAATTTCTTTACCTCCTTCTATACATGCTATTCCTTGCCTCCCTCTTTCTCCCTTCCTCTTCCTAGGTGTGAAGAGAACAGTATAGACAGCCTGGTGTTTGACGCGCTGATTCCAAAGCCCATCATCCAGCGGTACCTCAACCTGTTGATGGAGCATCGTCGCATCATCCTCTCAGGACCCAGCGGCACCGGCAAATCCTTCCTGGCCGCCAAGCTGGCCAAGTACATCATTTGCCAGATGGGGCAGGAGGTGACTGAGCACAACCTGGCCAGCTTCAACGTGGACCAGAACTCCAGCAAGGTAGGAAGAGGAATTCAAAAAGGGCAGAGACAGGAAAACCAATTGTTCACACACATCACATCTACCAAACAAGGTTGTGTACATCACATGCAAATATTAACAGATCTTTAGAGATGGCCTGGTTGCATTACATTGGCGTATATATTCTGCTGCTGAGTGTGTACAAATTGCTCTCTCTGCCTCGTCTCCCTGAGATAATTGAATGCTGCTTGGCTGTTAATAAACTCAAACATAGATTTACTGCTGTGATTTGAATTTTAATCCATTCTTTTATTAGCTGGCATTTAGAGGTGAACGTACATAAAAAGTTTGTAGGGACTCAGATCATAAACTGTACACTATTATTTATTAAACCTACACTTCAAGCTCTTTACATCCAAATGAAAAGCCATCAACGCTTTCTTCCCCAGGATCTGCGTCAGTACCTGTCCAACCTGGCAGAACAGTGTAACTCTGAGGACACGGACACGGAGCTCCCCACTGTGGTCATCTTGGACAACCTGCACCACATTGGCTCGCTCAGTGACATATTCAACGGCTTCCTCAACTGCAAGTACCACAAATGGTGAGGGAATAAAAGCCAATGTCAAAAACAAATAATAATAAAAAAAACAACAACCTGTATCTCAAATTGAGAAGCCACCCTGGTGTCCATCATTACTGGCCTGACAGCAGTTATTTAGTGAAACAGCTTGATTGTGACTGTGATTAATTATGCGTGTTGTTTCTGCCTCCATCCAGCCCTTATGTTATTGGGACCATGAACCAGGGAGTTTCCTCCTCTCCTAACCTCGAGCTACACCACAACTTTAGGTTCGTGACACACACTTTAACCTCAACCTTGACCAGAAATGTCACACACAACAGTCATGTCTCAAAATGGTGTGTAAATTCTACGAGTTACTCATCACACTGTGACATTGTATCGTTTGCTATGTGTACAAATGTTAAAGGTTCCACAGAGAAATGACTTATAGTTTTGTTTGCTTTGCATCATCTTGCCTGTCAGATAATGTGTTTAGTTTCAGTTCTGTCAACATGTTTTTTTCTCACTGATTGTAATCTAAAGGCATTCTTCCACAGGGAGAGCTGTAATTACATCTCTTGGATAATTAGCCTTTTAAATGAAAATGAATTGGCTATAATGCATGTTCCGAGTGAGGAACAATTCTGTTTGGCATGTTTGACTCGCATGATGATTTGGCAACTACAAAGTCATTAGGGAAAAGTATATAAACGGGTTGGACAATAATTTAATATGAAGCTATTATAGTAAAGTGAAATAATCCCAAAACTCTCTCAAGTCTCGTCATCTCTCAGAGCTGCTTTGATGAGACATCTGGTTCCATTTTGAGCTGATTTATTAGCTCTTCTGCTTCTGTTTCACCATCGATCATCTGTCCTGCTGTAGGTGGGTGCTGTGCACAAACCACACGGAGCCGGTCAAAGGTTTCCTGGGCCGTTTCCTGCGGCGGAAGCTGATTGAGACGGAGATCCATAAGAACATGCGCAGCAATGACCTCATTAAGATCATCGACTGGATCCCCAAGACCTGGCAGCACCTCAACGGCTTCCTGGAGGCACACAGCTCCTCTGATGTCACCATAGGTCAGGTTCCCACACACACACACACTCTCTCTCTCTCTCTCTCTCTCTCGTGTGTTCTGTTGGGCCGATACTGAACCCTTCATGGTGTCTAATTTTAGCCTGTGTCTGTCCACTGAATGCACTAATACTGAGTCTCTAATTACTAGTGAATTAAATATTAATTGACTGACTATAGCTTGAATTAAAAGAGTGTGGTAACCCTGTTAGATGTTCCTGCGCCTCAACTCTTGTGCAGCACATGTGTTGAGAGTCTGCTCCATGTCTTTGGGCCTTTCACCATCATCATCTGGGCTATTTTGTGCCTACAGGCCCCCGTCTCTTCTTGTCCTGTCCCATGGATGTGGAAGGCTCTCGTGTGTGGTTCACTGACCTGTGGAACTACTCCCTGGTGCCCTACCTGCTGGAGGCTGTCAGAGAAGGGCTTCAGGTACGTCCTGGCAACTCTCTGGATCACCAGGCTAGGTGGCTAAAGGATTTGAAAGTTACCAGCCACAATAAATTTCCACTGGCCATAAGAATTCTTTTGAAATTAAAACAGGTTATACGTTTCTATCTGCATTCTATGTAATAGGTACTTTTACTTTTGATACTTGAAGTGCTTTACTTAAGTCAGTCAGCAGGACACCTCACTGTCTGATTTTTATTTCACTTCATGCAACTCTTTGGCAAATCACAAGATGCACATATATGTGAATGAAAATAGCAGGTGAGCTTGGACTCCTCCAAGTCCCTGTACACATAACCTACCACTAAGTGCTGGTTCTTGTGATTGCACCTTTATAGGAATCTAAGAATCTAAATTCAGAAAACTGCCATCAAGAATCCCTGACAAGCAGCTGTGTGTCATGAAAACAGAAAAGCACCAAAAAGCAAATATATATATATATTGTATACTCTTTCCTTACTCGGGCCTGTTCCCCCACATCATTCACATCTCATCTCCCTCTTTGACACGCCTGCAGCTGTACGGCAAAAGGGCGGCGTGGGAGGATCCTTCCAAGTGGGTGAACGACACGTATCCATGGAACGCTGCCTCACTGCAGCAGGACGGCCAGTCACTGCTCCAACTGAGGCCGGAGGACGTGGGGTACGAAGGCTACAGCTCATCCAAGGAGGGGGCCTCGTCCAAGCAGGTGTCTCAGAGTGACACTGAGGGAGACCCGCTGGTGAGATAGACATACACAAAACAATTACAGTGATTATCCTCTAAAGTCAAGGAGCTTCTGGTTTATGTATAGAATTTAAAACAATTAACAACGTAGGAGAATATTGAGGGACTAATTAAAATTGCCCCAATGTAAGAAATGAAACAGTTGTAGTGAATAATGTGCTATGGAGATAAATACATGTCCTCCAAATGAACTGTGACCCAAACCAAATTTTTAATTAAATAATTCAAATGTATCTGCATATATATAGCAGATTTATAAAGTTAATCAATTCAAGGATGCCCATTTCCATAGAAACCTAGTCTTTCCAAGTCTTTTTTCAAGTAAAAAGTACAATAAGTAGATAAGCAAGTAAAGTAGCTAGGTGGTACAGGCTCCTGAACACAACCTTAGCGCACCACACACACACACACAGAAGGATGAACTAATCAGGGAGGGGGAATAGAGAGAGAGGCAAAGTGAGAGAGTAGAGAGAGCTATTTAATTTCCTTTCGGTGGGTTATTGCAGCCCAAGAGGAATTAAAGGGTAGTCATCCAAGCACAACTGGCTTGATTTAGCAAGTGTGTGTGTGTGTGTGTGTGTGTGTGTGTGTGTGTGTGTGTGTGTGTGTGTGTGTACGTCTGTCTAGTGTGCTCAGGCTCATTTTAGGAACACTTGAAGCAATGCACCAGATGCAACAGCACTTCTGCATTATTTAGACCATTAGCTCTGTTGCAGGGATGAGAAGTTCTGTGCAGTTTTATTGTGGTGATTTGCCACAAGGTTTTATAAGTGCTTTTTAGCACGTGTATTTGTAAGTATTTTGTAAGAGAAAATTTGTGAGTCATTAGACTTTTTAGGTTTTTAATAGGTGTTTTAAGCATGGTGGTTGGTACACTTTCAACCAGGCACTGGCGCTTGATCAGAACAGTTTGATTTGATTCTGTTTTGCCGATTCAAGATTCTTGTGATCACTTTAGAGTTCTGGCAGCTGTCTACATTAAGATGGGTAGACACTGTATAGATTGGGCATGATTCTAGCTACAAATTGGTCAAACCCCCGACAAATTTTAGATTTGAGGAAGATTAATCTTAGTCTTGCTTTTGTCCTTTATTACAAAGCACTTTGTGACGTCTTACCTATAAAGGTGCTATATAAATAAACTTAACTTACATACATACTTACATCCCCACTACCACAAAAATATCTAACAAGATAGGAGTACTTAGACACACAAAGTACCTTGTTTATTGGACAGTATTGGTTACTGTCCAATAAACAAGGTACTTTGTGTGTCATCTGACTTTTATTACATTGTATAGAATTAATCTAAACAAACCACTGTGGCTTCACAAAGTAATAAAAGCAAGTTGCACCATAGATAAAGGCCAATAGCATACACACACAGTTGGAAAAACTACTACATAAAACAAAACAAAATTGTAGGTGGGTCTACAGGTTAGTATGACACCTCTGTGCACGTGTTATCTGTCTTCTGTTTTCCACCCCCGGTCTCTGTTATAAGGCGTTTCTTTGTTTGTTTGTTGCGTTTTCAGATGAACATGCTGCTACGACTGCAGGAGGCAGCTAACTACTCCAGCACGCAGAGCTGCGACAGCGACAGCACCAGTCACCATGACGACCAGCTGGACTCCTCGCTGGAGTCGGCGTTATGAGACCAAGAGCTGCGCTGGGAGACCCAGAACCCCTCGGTCGCTACCAGACACCCCTATAGTGCAGAGATGTATGATATATGAAAAGTTTTATTATCCAAAATGGTATACCAACCGTTTCAAAGAAAACACATATTTTTACATAACAGTGGTGCAATATTAAATCAAATTATTGAATGTTCTAAACAGCAGTAGCCAACTTGGTCCTCAGTGGTTCAAAATGATAAACATAAAATCATACAAGTTGGATTATTTTAAACACATTAAACAGTAATGTTAGCTAGTCATTTTTTAATGGATGTATGTATAACATTTTAGAATACAACTTTTCATATAGGCTATGTGTAGGCGGGACACGTCTGTAGTTCCTCTGAAGGTGACTTACAATGAGTAAATCACCTTTGTGCTTACCCACGATGAGCCACAGATTGCACCGTTATTTTAACTTTGGGTGTCAATCTGCATGTGAGGGGGGGGGGGGGGGGGGAGAGAAAGCCGAGAGTTTGACGTGACAAAACTGGATTTTTCTTTTCCTTATTTTTTTTTAAATCCCACATATATCTTCAGATGTTTACAATGGGTTGGGGGTGGGTTCTGTTGTTTATGTCTTTCCTTGTTTACAGAGGTGCTTCTCACACAGACACAGACACAAATGCACTTACTTACACACAGGCAGCAGGAGGACACTGTCCTTTAATCAGAGGGCTTTAATTGGTTCAAGCCCCCATGTGACCAACAATCCAGCCTGCCAAAGTGCCCTTGAGCAAGGCACTATTTATACCAACCTGGGACCTTGCTCCCTGACCCCACCTACTGAGGGATGCAAGTAAAAGGAGAATAATAAGTGTTTTCATGTGATACAATGCCCTCTGGTGGCCACAGTGGAGACTCACAGCTCTTAGAAAACTGGATGTAAACAGTATAGTAAGGCTAAGGCACACTTTTTTTGTCTCATTGTTTACCACCATATCATCTTATTTGGGGGTCTTTGCCTTTTCTGAATATAAAGACAATTATATACCTCCATGATGGCACCAGATGTGGTTGATTTGAGACATTTTCAAAGCCTCTACAGCCCAGCTAGGGGCACAAGAATGACATTTTCATAGCATACACACACACACACACACACACAACACACACTCACACACAACACAAACAAACACACACACCTCCTGCTCAGGCGTCACTTGAGCCTCATGGTGCTGGTCTCCTGCCCTGAGCCTCCTCAGTGTCAGGCACTGCCAAGTCGCTCTCTGCTGCCCTGCATGCCAACAAGCACAACGGCATTGTCTGTGTGTCATCCAGCCACATTGCTACTGTGAAGAAAACGATGGAGTGCCAATGTTTCCCTTTGATTTACTGCCAAATGTGCACACACACACAACCATACACACACAGAGACTACATAACAACGCACAGCTGACCATGCTTGTAAACTTTGATTAAGTTGCTTTTGGCCTTCCACACACCACAGTCCATTTTTTTATTATCTCAGAATGCACAATGAGAACAGCAGGCAGCGCCTTCTGTTGGCCAACACAGACCTGCACCAGTTGACTGTTCGCTAAACCCTTGACCTCTGTCAAGCTTGGATTTCTCCACATGTTAAAGTAGTGTGCAGGATGGTGAAGTGGTTTGAGAGATGCTCCTTATTTTAAGAATTTGGAAGGTGGGGTCTTCGTTAGCATTTCCAAACAGCCACAAGAGCCAAAGTTGAAGGAATAGGTTAAATGGCGTCTGACGTTAGCTGCAAGTGTTAGCATGATCGAGTAACTAGCTCTTTTTTTTAAACGCTCTTTTTTGTATTTGGGGATGTTGACACTCCAGCAACCCCAGTCAATATTAGCCTGAGATAGCATTAGCCAAACGCAGTGCTCACCCTATAAGCCTTTTCTCTTGTAATGTTAAAAAGTGAAAATATGAACAAGTATGTAAGATAAGCAGTCTAACAGAGTTGTGTTAAATCAGTCAGTCAGTCTGATCTTACTTTCTTCTCTTATAGCCTACTTATAACGCTAGGACTCACTAGCTCTTCTGCATTACAACAGTGGTTTATCAACTGCTGAGGGTGCTGACTGTTTACATGGACATGCAGCTTTAATCTCCGTATTTCAGTAGGATATCATGTCCACCAAGTGTAGCCTATATTTAAGACCCATTTACAAGATTATCATTTTAAAATGAATCAGCAGGAAAAATGAATTAGTTAGTTGAATTAGCCAGCTAGCTCCAGCTGATAAAGTCTGTCGACAGCTATCACATCAGCTGACAAAACTGATGCCTATTAGCTGAAAAAGGGAAGCCGGCTTTTGTTAACCTCTATCTGAGATCAAGGACCTATTGATTAAAAAAAATACTGATAATTTGGAGTGGCAAACGTGCTATTGATGTCATTGTAAACTGCATATGTGCGAGAATTGAAAGCTTGAGCGGTGTAGCAACAGTTACGTAGGGGGCAGAGCTTAGCGAACAGTTAATTGTCGATAGCTGAGGTCCTGTGTCACGTGCGTCAACCAGCATGGAGAAGCGGGTGGGGTTTTCTGCAACAGGGAAATTCTGTAAGAAACAGGAAAGCAACAGACTGACTTTCAAAAATGTCTAAGGCTTTTACTCCAACAGATGAGAGCTATGACGTTATTTGATCAATCAACAAAATATCGGTAATGTTGAATTAAACAATGCAAGCCAGCAGTGTCTTGCTTGCTTCTGGTACTCATTTGAGAGTCTTGTTCAGCATCTTACCAAAAAAAAGAGAAAAGAATCCAAAGTATTTTCAAATGCAAGTTAACCAGATCAGCTGAATAAGGGAACAACGATACTGGTGCTTTCTCACTGCCTTAAATGTGCAAAGGTTTGGGAGGCATCCACTGCTCCCACTGGCCATAGTGAGAAGAGGAGATGTTGACGTCAGACGATGATGATCTGCTTCTTGCTATGTCAAAGAAGCTGCTTGTACTCTTTTGTTTTTTGTCACTCCCTCTTCCTCCAAACCGCCCTTTCTTGTTTCTGACAGTTAAAGTATAAAAGAGTTGATGCTGTATTTGAAAACTTTGAAACTGACCAATATTGTAAAAACATTTAAAAAGGGGTGGGGTATTTTTCAGTTGTTGTTTTTTGCCCAGTTGAGCTGGGCTCACTTGAACTGACAGGAGCACAACCAAACTGTTTTGGGTTTTCTAGCCTGACGAGCATGTTTTCAAGCTTTTTAAAGGGGGATGCATTGAGAAGAGACCTTTAACGTTATGTATGCGTGTATTGGATGGAAGCCATTTTGAATTTTGATTGTCCTCTCTTTGTTTAACGAGTGGGTTGGTTTTGCACACTTTGAGGTCGGGGTGGGTTGTAAATACTTAAGTCTTGCACAGTGAATCAAAGATGCATTCTGCCCTGTTGATGTAACAATATGCTTAATCCGCTGAGTAAATTATTGTACTTTGAAAACAAAGAGAAAAAAAAGAAATGCAAAAACTCAACACGCTGTCAGAAAGAGGTGTGTGTCTTGTGGTGATTGGATGTTTAGCCTATGCAGGTGGCAAAAGGTGTACAGTAAGAAACTGTTTTTTTTAACTCACTGAAAATCAGACTGAGAACACAAAAAAGGCACTTTTCCAGTATTCCCCCATTCTGTCACTATATACTCTGGATCCTCTCCGTCTTTAGGAATGCCTGCTGTTTCTTGGAAGCACTTCCTCTCTGGACATTTTAACCCAAGCTTACCGCCACGTTACGCTTGCCAGCTGTCCGAGGCACTGAAGCTGACCTGACACCGTACTGTAAACATTTACCAACAACCAACAGGTGCTAATGGTCAGTCAAAGCCCATCATAGACCAAGAAGTCATGTTGTCACAACCTCAGGACAATCCTATCCCCTACAATCCTACCTGTGTTCAGCTTCACACGTGTCTCTGCAGCCAAGCCTCCGATGGTTTGAATCTGGCACACTTGGCCAGCCTTGTGTCCGCAAGTGTGTGTAGTTGTATGGGAAGGGGGTAGTTCGTACCTAGACTTACACCCACGTGTCAAACCTTAGCTTAGATCTCCCACAGTTCACCCTCTCAGCTACTCTACACTCCTATACACCATAGTGTTGATGATCAACTGGTAATTTTTCCCACTTAACACTTTGCAGTTAAATCTCAGTTGAAAACCATAGCATTTATTCTGGTTTGAGAGAAAGTTTAATTCTTTTTGGGTGAAACATTTGTCCTTAAATGTTTTATATTTTGTACATTTGTATGTAACATATCATGTAAATAGACAGAGACAGTGATTTAACTCATCTGGAGGATTTTGTAGTCTTTGTAAAGCCCTAATAAATGGTATTTGGTGTCACACGAGCAAACAACATGCTGAGCCCTTTGTCTGTGTCCATTAAATGTGTGTGTGTGGTCTGTTTTGGCCAGTTTGTGGAGTGGAGGGTAAATGCACCAGATCTGAGTAGAGTAGCCAAAAATTGTACTTTTACATTAGCAAGCACCCAAGTAGAAGTGAAGGCATTCAACACAATAAAAATTCTGTATAAGTATCTAATGAAAAAGCTATATAAGTAGTGAGTAACTTAATTAGCAAAAAGTAATGTATTCAAGAGTTTCAGAATATTACAGTGTCCTTGTACTTTGAGAAATTTGCTTCTCACCTTGAGTAATAAATTTGGAGACTCCCAGCTCGGCTGTAAACAGTATAGTAAGACTGAGGCACTCTTTTTGTCTCATTGTTTACCACCATATCATCTTATTTGGGGGTCTTTGCCTTTTCTGAATATAAAGACTGTCAGAATGAAGCTAATGTTAGCTGTAACTAAGCTAAACTGTAGAGCTGTCTTTAGCATTAAGAGTACTGTACTGTACAGCAGTTTAGCATTAGGGGTCATCAGTTAAAATATGAAAGCTACACTGTACCCACAAGCAATGTGTCATTATGTGTCATGGCAGACAACTGGTAAGAGCTGTTATTCAATTCAATTTTATTTATATAGCGCCAAATCTTAACAACAGTTATCTCAGAGCGCTTTCATAAAAGAGCAGGTCTAGACCATAGTCTGTGATGATATTTACAGAAGTCCAACAGTTCCCACCAAGAGCAAGCACTAGGCGACAGAGGCAAGGAAAAACTTCCTTTTAAGAGGCAGAAACCTCGAGCAGAACCATGGCTCAGGGTGGGCGGACATCTGCCTCGACCGGTTGGGGGTAAGAGAAAGAGAGGAACAGAGAGAAAGAGAGAGAGGGATAGAAGGAGAGAGAGGGGAGGGAGGCAGCCAACACAGTATACACACAGAGGTACAGTAAAGGTGATGTTGCTATGGACTAAATGAAAAATGGTACAGATATTTACAGTAGTGTTAATGATAATAATCGTAATGTTAATGATTATAATAACAGTAACAACAATAGGACTAGTAACAATAGTCGTTGCAGCAGAGGGTGTCGAGCAGGAACACGGGGGCAGCAGGTGACCCGCAGCCACAGATCCAGACTCCACAGCTCCAGAGCCAGAAACACCTGCAGGAAGTGATAGGAGGAGAGAGGAGAGGGACGAGAAAGCACAAGACTATTGGAAAGGGGAGAAGTTGTGTTGGTAACATGCAATAATAGGATGAGGTTGCATACAGAGGGAGAGAAAGTAGAGGAGAGAGGAGCTCAGTGCATCATGGGAAATCCCCCGGCAGTCTAGGCCTATAGCAGCATAACTAAGGGATGGTTCAGGACTCACCTGGGCCAGCCCTAACTATAAGCTTTATCAAAGAGGAAAGTCTTAAGCCTACTCTTAAATGTGGAGATGGTGTCTGCCTCCTGAACCCAAACTGGAACCTGGTTCCACAGGAGAGGAGCTTGATGGCTGAACGCTCTGCATTCTGGGAGCACAGTGCTCTGGTGGGATAGTACTATGAGCTCTTTAAGATAAGATGGTGCCTGACAATTAAGAGCTTTGTAGTTGAGAAGAATGATTTTAAATTCTATTCTGGATTTTACAGGAAGCCAATGCAGAGAAGCTAAGACAGGAGAAATATGATCTCTTTTCCTGGTTCCTGTCAGACAATTATATTAAAAATATAATGACAATCTGCATGTCACAATAACCTTGGTATGTCAAGTATAGGCAACAATACGTCAAATGTGAGCTAAATTAGTATTTTTTCCTGTAGAAAACGTAAATGCTTGCATTAATGCTATATATATGTGCATCTATGATAACACTAAATGGCAGGGAACTACGATGCTGTGTGTAGTCAGAGGATACAGTCGAATTACAAATGAATCGAAATGTGTAATGGTCTATATTCTCACAGAATGTAAGATTGGATAGACTGAAATGTCAATTTAATTTAATTTTAAAAAGCCTGTATGAACATTCTGGAAACCTAGCGTTTTATTCTGAAGGACTAAATGACATGTGGCATTCTCTTCCGGGGAGCTCGCAGTACCAGCTGTATCCAAAGCAAAGATGGGAACAGGCGCGAGAGAGTCAGAAGACCTTAAAATGTTTAAATCTAAAGCAGCGTCGGTCCCTTTACCGAAATACTCCTATTGGTTTGACTTTTGGGCATTCGTGGTCTTTGACATCGTGTTTTTCCTCGTCATGTATTTCATAGTGCCGTAAAAAGGTAAGTGTTTCTAGCTAACGTTGTAGAATTGAGAGGGCGCGGCTACGGAAGTTGCTAAACAAACTTAGGCTGCGGTCGAAAAGTCAAAAATCTCCTTTCCTAAGCATTTTTCCTTGGTCTTGATTGAAAACGTCATGAGGTCAAGGATAGATGTGAAGGGTAATTCATAGGTCGACTTGGGAAAAGACGACCGCGGTTCTAAGAGAGTCCGACTGCTCTTTTCTAAGCGACGTAGGATGTAACTGACGTGACCTGCCGTGACGAAACTACAATGTTCTGAAGATGGACTACAAAAAGCGCATGTTTGACACTGCGCCCCGCGTTGTTTTAATGCAGGCCATCTAAAGGTGAACAGTACAGTGGACTGCTACTTCAAAACCAAGATAGCAAAAGGCCTATACCAGTCACCAAATAATGGAAAGGGTTGTGCTGCCCACCCATATTTATCAACATGAATCCTAATTATTACATGTAAACACAGTGTTTTCCACAGAATGACAGCGTAACTGTGAGAGAGAGAGGGAGAGGAGGTGCTGCTGTGTAATCAAAAACGATTTTACCCATTTTAAATATTAAAAAAACAATTAGTGGCGGTCAGTGCTGATAATGTGGCAGGGCGCCACAAATAAATCCATGTGTGGGGAAACACTGAATAATATATTACATTTACTGAAGTCATCCAGCTTGATCATTGCCTTTATTAAGGCGAAGGTGTCAGCATCTGTGACTGAAGTAAAATTAATTAATGATGCTGAAGGCTGGCAATACAGTGGCCAAAAATAACTAATACTGAGCATTTAATGTGAGCCTACAAGCTGCAACATTATCCTCACTTTGATCATTTTACAAGATGAGTAACATAGCTGGCGTGGTTCTCATTTATTGTTGACTGTTCAAGACATATGCATATTAGCAAGTTATGGCATAATGAAACATAAAATGGTGTTGAAACAGTATCAGATTACAACAAAGGCAAAAGAAAACAAACCAGAAGAAAGAAGGAAACTGTAAGTGTCTTATTCAAGTATCATAATATGCGTTAAAAGTGGTCAATGGATTTTATCGTTTAAGTTTGAGAATGTGCGTCGCTTTAAATGTCGCTGCAGCAAGAAATTGTGGGATAGCAGTGCACCCTCTGCTAAAGGAGATAAGAAAGGAAGCATTGAGGCACCTTTCCTTAGCTTTTAGAGAATTCAACTAGCTGACTGCCACTGGAATACTACTTGTTCACTTCACTCAGTTAGGAACCTTCCTAAGCAAAAAAGTTTTTTTGATTGCAGCCATAGTATTTGTAACCAAATGGGAAGTTGTAGACTATTTGAGTAACCTTAACGCTATTAAGTTGTTTTCGGCCTGTCAATGCCATCACTGTACACTGCTCAAAAAAATAAAGGGAACACTAAAATATCATCCACAAATTATCAATGGAAATCAAATTAATCAACCCATGGAGGTCTGGATTTGATGTAATGTCCTTAAAACAAGTCAAAATGAGGCTCAGTAGTGTGTGTGGCCTCCACGTGCCTGTATGACCTCCCTACAACGCCTGGGCATGCTCCTGATGAGGTGGCGGATGGTCTCCTGAGGGATCTCCTCCCAGACCTGGACTAAAGCATCCGCCAACTCCTGGACAGTCTGTGGTGCAACGTTGCGTTGGTGGATGGAGCGAGACATGGTGTCCCAGATGTGCTCAATTAGATTCAGGTCTGGGGAACGGGCGGGCCGGTCCATAGCATCAGTGCCTTCCTCTTGCAGGAACTGCTGACACACTCCAGCCACATGAGGTCTAGCATTGTCTTGCATTAGGAGGAACCCAGGGCCAACCACACCAGCATATGGTCTCACAAGGGGTCTGAGGATCTCATCTCGGTACCTAATGGCAGTCAGGCTACCTCTGGCGAGCACATGGAGGGGACAGTACTGACCCACCGCCATACCGGTCATGCTGGAGGATGTTGCAGGCAGCAGAACGTTCTCCACGGCGTCTCCAGACTCTGTCACGTCTGTCACATGTGCTCAGTGTGAACCTGCTTTCATCTGTGAAGAGCACAGGGCGCCAGTGGCGAATTTGCCAATCTTGGTGTTCTCTGGCAAATGCCAAACGTCCTGCACGGTGTTGGGCTGTAAGCACAACCCCCACCTGTGGATGTCGGGCCCTCATGCCACCCTCATGGAGTCTGTTTCTGACAGTTTGAGCAGACACATGCACATTTGTGGGCTGCTGGAGGTCATTTTGCAGGGCTCTGGCAGTGCTCCTCCAGCTCCTCCTTGCACAAAGGCGGAGGTAGCGGTCCTGCTGCTGGGTTGTTGCCCTCCTACTGATGTACTGGCCTGTCTTCTGGCAGCGCCTCCATGCTCTGGACACTACGCTGACAGACACAGCAAACCTTCTTGCCACAGCTCGCATTGATGTGCCATCCTGGATGAGCTGCACTACCTGAGCCACTTGTGTGGGCTGTAGACTACGTCTCATGCTACCACTAGAGTGAAAGCACCGCCAGCATTCAAAAGTGACCAAAACATCAGCCAGGAAGCATAGGAACTGAGAAGTGGTCTGTGGTCACCACCTGCAGAACCACTCCTTTATTGGGGGTGTCTCGCTAATTACCTATAATTTCCACCTGTTGTCTTTTCCATTTGCACAACAGCATGTGGAATTGTTTGTCAATCAGTGTTGCTTCCTAAGTGGACAGTTTGATTTCACAGGAGTGTGATTGACTTGGAGTTACATTGTGTTGTTTAAGTGTCCTCTTTATGTTTTTGAGCAGTGTATGTCAGGTAAACTTACCAAAAAGGCCAGAAGTGTATATCTTTTAAGTAAGTTACTCAGCTTGCGTTAACTAACGTTGCCTGTTGCCTTTTGTTTGGGGTTGCCTGTTCAAATATTAGATATGTTACTGCAGAGGTCACCATATTGGTAATTACTATATAAAGAAACTCAATTTATCATCACACGACAAATAAAAGCAGCAAATCCGATCATCCACATCGTTATTTCTTTCGAGTTTAAAGGCTGATTTTTGCTCCGGAGTGAAAGTTGAAGAAACCTGATGGTTATTTGTGTAACACTTGAGGCTAAACGTGATTGACACAACGCAAGATTGGAATTTTTGTGCAACAATTTCAGAAGAAAATTGCATGCTTGGTGCACAGTGACTTTAAATGTTTGGTATTTAATCTAGAAAGGTTAGCTGCCAATATCTTTTACTGTTGACCACATAGTAAATAAATTGTCTGATCATTTCAGCTCTAATTCAGTGTGCCATGGAAATCTAAACTTCCCTGACTGTGTGTTGACCTTGTCTTCAGGAAATTAACTAACCAGTAATTGGATGTAAATCTTACATAAAATCTGATTTAGGCTGTGTGGGTTTTACACTTTTATAACCACGGACAACATGTTGATGCCCTTATGCAGTGCTTTTCCCAAGTTCCCGAGTTTAACCTTAGTCTTAAATGTGATTACTGTGTTTAAAGGTTTGTCCCATGGGATGGAGCCTGAAGACACGGAGGCCTGGTCCTGCCGTCAGGAACACTAACCCAGCTTTGACTGAATATAGCGGCACTTTATTGGATATCACATCCCAAGTTTCCACAGCTTGGACCCTGAAACCACCTGATTGCTGTGTTATATCATTCCCTCTGTGACCTGTTGCCAGTTGCTGTGTACTGCCTGGATGGATTCATGGTGTTGCTGTGTGGAAGAAATAAATTCCAAGTGTTTCTAATGAAAAGCGGCAGTGTCCGTTTGATAATCCAGTGTTGTGGTAGGGGGGCTTGTGACGACAGCAGAGAAACAAGACACCATGAAGAACAATATGATGTTGTGGAGTATGAGTCCAACATACTAAAGTCTTAAAAGTTTGCACGTGGAAAATACTGCAAATAAAGTATTTTGCCTACCTGCTAAATGGTGACTAGTTGTTCTTGTTTAGCTCTGCATAGTATTAAATTATCTTTTTTATTCACATTTACACATATTTCAAATGTCTATATTGATATAAAACCCTAACTGTTGTATAATTTTAGTGTTAAATGTATTATGCAAGCTTTTCTACATTACCTTGGTTGATGACCACAGGGATTACCTAATGGCAGCTAAATGTATTTGTTTTCTTCACTTAAAATATATTTTTTATGTTATATTTATTTATTATTATTGAGCATTTTTTGACTTCTGCATATTAACAGCTGGTGCTATTTATGGCAAGTAATTTTGTATCGCTCCAATGTCCTCTTGAGCAGGTTTCTACTTAACTTACCACTTTTATTTTGGAATTAATTTACTATACGTGTTTCCGCTTTGTAAAGAGCTAACAACAATTGGTTTGCAACCTTATGGTAGTTTGTTAAGTGAGTTTTAAAAGTGACTTTACGTTGTGTAAATCATGGAAACGACTGCCAGTTCCTATGAAGTGGAAAACACAGGTGCGTTTTATGGGTGTGTTTGATAATTTTGCTGCAGCTAACAGCGAACTAGCATAGTGTCGTTAGCTCGGAGCTCCAGCTAACAGCAAGGATTGAAGCTAAACTTTGTGGACGTCATGTAAACACGGCGAAACATTTAAGGCAGCGTTTACTGTAAGTTATGTGAAGTTCTAAGAACTGAAGCAATCGTACACGAAAGGATTACGTTTCCTTTGTGATTCAAAGAAGCTGTAAACCAGTCTCGCGAGCTACGTTCCCAATGTTTGGCAATGTTAGCTAACTAACGTTAAGCTTTTTTGTTTTGGATTTGGCTCATGACGATTGAGATGATTTTCTTGGTGCAGTATCAGAACCAGTTTTATTGCCAGCTATGTATATGTTACACATACCAGGAATTTTGACTCTGGATTGTACGTTGCTCACGACGTGCTTACTTATACAATAATAAAATCAAACACAGGCTACAATTATAGAGAACACATATATATATATACACACTATAAACAAACACAATAAAAACAGATTGAGACAACAGTGCAATGAGCAGAGTGCAAAGGATGCAGGAGTAAGTTATTATTATCATTATTGTTATTATGATGTACATATATGTACACAGTGCGATGGAGCATAGTGCAAGGATGCTTGGAATAAATAAGTATTATGTACTTGAGGTAGGTGGATTTGGTATACAGTATGAACAGCTCTGAAATAGAGAATGATGAATAAATAAGTGGTAACCAGTAAACAGGTGCTGATTAGAGACAGAATTATTGGGTTAATGCGCAGGAATTGTTCCTGACACTGAGTCAGAAGTCAGCTGTTCATCAGAGTGATGGCTTGTGGGAAGAAACTGTTAAGAATATGAGTGCTCTACCAACTAAGCTAACCAGTGACAGTATATCATGTGTGGCCTGTACGGTTTGAGACAGAAAAACAGTATTAGTAAAGTATCACAAAAACTGCCATAAAATGCAAAGTTCTGGAAAACAAGAGGAGATTTAACTGTGCTGTCACTAAAGTTTTCAACACTTTTCAAATAAAGACACATCAAATTATTATGAATGCATTATATTTTAGTGTGTTTTTATCTTGTCACTTGCAGCTGTGCAACCTGTATTAGTCTTACCTTTTCAAAATAACAGCAGCTTTCAGCCTAATCTTGATGCTGTTTGTGGTGTAATTTGCATCTTTTTGCTGTACTATAGTTTATGGAAAACAGGCACTCCTTGCTCCCTCCCGTTCACACCAAAACTGGTGACAGAAAATCAGAAGGTAGTCATTGAAAAACACCAGAATGCAAAAATAATCAACCTAAAAATTTAAAGTTTTATATTTCTGTGGAACTTTTGTCAGTGCTGATACTTCCACATTTCTCTTTCAGTTCAGTTTTTCTTTTCAAGGTAAAACTTTATTTATAATACCACAGGGCTGCAGTAGCTCAGTGGGCGGCAACAGCTCAGTATGTAAGCGTTAGACTGGGAACCGGGGTTGCCAGTTCACCTCCTGGGCACTCCTTCAGCAAGCTTCTGTACCCCCAACCCTACTGAGTGGCAGCCCCGTCACTCTGACATCTCTCCGTGTGTTGTTACATGTGCGTGTGTGTGTATTTCAGACCTGTGTGTACGAATAACAATAATAACACCAGAGTGGGCATATTGATGATTAAAGTATGTCTTCTTCTTCTTCTTCACTTTTAAGTCACTGTCCTGGCCCATACAGTTTCCAAATATGCACGCTGACGCCAATAAATGCACTGTGGAGGTGTGTTGGATTTAGCCTTACAAAACATTTGCCCTAATCTTAACCCTGAGCACCTGATACAGGAGGTTCCCAAATGAATGACCTACCTTTACCCGTTCACCTTTTTAATATTTAAGCCAGATTTAAACTTAAGTGTTCAACTTAAATATATCCTAAATAGATTTCAAACCCTGTGTACAAGGACATGTTTATTTTGTTAGCAAACATGCCCACATTAGAGTCAGGTCTTAGCTGTTTGTCAAAGGGGGGGAAATTGTACATTGCCATGTAACAAGAAGACTCTTGTTTATTGTGTGTGGATGTTTATGCAGATAT
This sequence comes from Micropterus salmoides, assembly GCF_014851395.1. Classification (NCBI taxonomy): domain Eukaryota; kingdom Metazoa; phylum Chordata; class Actinopteri; order Centrarchiformes; family Centrarchidae; genus Micropterus; species Micropterus salmoides. The sequence goes on from NW_024041484.1 coordinate 6,033,052, forward strand.
ATTCCTGCCGTTGTCGTCATTAAGGCTGCTGATACCTCCCCTGCGGCTGCTTTCTGCAGCCATGTGGCAAGTGGCTCAGCGGAGAGAGGTTCTTGATTATGAACAGCTTGATGAGTTTGTGACGCTGGTGACGGCAACAGTTCCAGACCTGCTCAATCCGAAGCAACGAGGCAAACTGCTCCTTCGACTGAGAGCCAAAGTGAGTCAGAGGGTCTCGTGAGATCAAGATGTTGCAAAAATGCAAACATTTTAAAAGTCTCACAATAACGTCAGACTTCATGGATACAGATAATTCTTGCTAAAGGGACACCTTTTCTACGTCTTTCTCTTCAGATTATTCTTGAGTTGTGCAGAAATGAGGAAACAGCCAACATTTTGTGTATACAGCCTCACCTAGAACGAATCCGCCCACCAGGATACACTGGAGTAAGTGAGAGGAGTGTTTTCAGAATTGCCTTCTTACAGTTCCAAAAAACAAATCTTTCTGGCATTGTCGCATATACAGCACGATGAGCTACCCTTTGGAACTAGGAGATTGTCTCAGTAACAATGATAGTGTCTTTCAGAGTGGCGATGCAGAGGTGGATGCAGAGGAGGCCATTTTTGTGGCGCTCATCCAAACACTACTGAAAGACCCAGCAGAGAGGGAGCATTTTTACCAGGTAAAGTAGCTTCACATGCAACCCAACCAGCACATAACAGTATTTTTTTTCCATCTATCTATGTCCCGTCCTAGTTTTTGAATAACTGTTACCTTTGTACTTCCCAGGAGGTTTTCCCAACAGAGTATGGCCTCAGCTATGACACAGACATGCAGCTCCTTGTGTGGGAGTTTCTTTCTAAAATGGAGAAACTCCTGCCAGTTCCAGACCTTAGTCAGGTAGGAATATGACTGATCACACCAGCTGCTACTTGAAACATGCACTGTGTGGATGTATTTGGTGGACTACGACGGTGTAACTAAAATATTTTAAGTTTAAAGCATGTTGTCCTTACCAACCTTTCTATTTTAAAAAGTTATAATGTAAACATGTCAGAAACATTTAAAAGAATTTGAGAACATTTTAGGATTTTTGAGTGTAGGGTTTAGCAAATGGGCTTCTAAAATTCATTTAAGTTTAATTGCTTCAATTATTAGAAAAGATACTATTCTAGTGTACTTTATGTTGTCATGTGTATGAAAATGTTTAAATATTTGCTGAAGTATCGCTATGGGTGCCTGAAAATGCAGTATTTGTAAGTAATAGCATATGCACAGATGATTAGGAGTAGCAGTATTTTAAATGTGATGTACATTGTATAAGTGTGAAATGAGCTTTGTTTTTTCACATTTCACTTTGAACTGACTGGATGATCACTTTGGTCAAGACTGTTTCATGGCTGAGCTCTGCCCCCTCTGTATTGAGGGACTGTTTGCAAGCCCTCTCCAGTCCTGACGACCTGAGGTCTCTGCTGCAACACCACAAATGCCTCGAGCACCTTGGAACACAAGGTAAACTAGGTGCATTGCTCATGTCTTAAGCGCTCCTTTATCTCATTCACTTTAATCCAGGCCCGCTGTGCCATGATCACACCAAAGCAGCAAGCGATAATAATCTATAATTCGTTTTACAGTAAATTTATGGAGTCAGATCAGTCTCAGTGTTACTGAATGCACACAGAAGGATTCACATGTAGTTTGGGATTTATATATAAATGACCGTCTCAGCAAAATTTGAATTGTTGTATATAAATGTGAAACAGTTCCACAAAAAAAGACATTAGGTTTACAAATGTATAATTAATGTACACACAAATATTGATTGTTTAAAATAAATGTAATAGAAATTCACAAATATATCTATTTAAAACTATTTGCTATTATCATTTACAACATATTTGGATGTTGTTTCATTTATATTCACACTGTTGCACCTGCATTTACAAACTGCTAGTCATTTGTGAACTTCACTGTATTTGTGTGTGAGTTTTTTGACACTACCATGGCGTGGCTCCATTCACAAATGCTTTTTTTCCCCAGATGAAAAAGTGTGTATACAAATGTTACAACATTCATACATGTTTTTGATGATATATACTAATACTTTTAAATACATTTATTTGTAGGTTTCTGTTACATTCATTTAAACTAAGAAATATTTGTTTGTGCATCAGAAATAAGTTTGTGAACCTTATTTTTTAATTTGTGAGTTTATAAACAGATTGTTTTTGTGGAGATACATTTGGGAATCCGTCTGAGTGTATGCAATAATAGTGAGCCTGATCTAACTCCAGATTAATTTGAATTTCTAGAAACCAAACATTTTGCTACGTGAATATAAAGTTGTAGGAGGCACATGAGTGTCTAGTTTTTTCTATGTTTAGCTTTGATAAAGGTGTCAGATTGTCAGAAAGGTGTAGTTCTGTCAATTTAATTTAAAAGATCTGTATTAACATTTTGTTCTTACCTGGTGCATAAACTGTGGCCGAATGCAAGAAAGACTTTAAAGGTGTTTTTTCTGTTCAGAACAAAGATATATTTTGTCTTTGTTGGCTAGATAAATATCCAGTTAAATGATTAAAGCTACAATATCAATTGGTAAGCTGTCGCACCGTTAAAATTCTTTTTAGATATTCTCCATTTTCTGAACTGACTCTTCTGTTAATTTCCTAACTCACCGCTGTCCTCCAGCAGTGTTGCCACCGTAAAGCCTGTAAAACATCCACTCTGTCCTTTCATGTGTGGGTGGGCTCATATTTACACACATTTTTACAATGGGATTAAGTCAGATGATCGGAAAAGCACGTCCTGCAGGGCCTCATCAGCAAACTGCTGTGAGGACGACCCTGTGGCCTCAGAGGATATGTTTCATATTTGCAAATTGTGCCAGTCTGTCACTACTCTCGTGGTAGTGATTTTTATCTTCTGCTACTTTTTATTTATTAAGTAACAGCAATGATATAAGAACTGTAATAATAACGTTGTGGAAATAAAAAAAAGTCTTCTTCTGTTTTGGCCCTCTGCCCACAGAATGCGCAGTTTTTATTACCTAAAAATGTAGCTTTTGAAAACATTCCCCAGAGTGGATCAATCTTAAAGGGCGTACCTGGTGTTTTCATATGGACAGTGAAGACTGAGCTTTAGGAAAACGATGATGTGAGCTGCTGTCATTAACCTTTCTGTAGGTTTATTGTGTGCATAACTTTGCGATCCTAAAATTGTGATTTAATAACCGTAGGAAACGGTGTTGGCCTGGTTAACAGGCGGCCTCTTGTCATCAAATCACTCATGCAGTTGTCTGACAACAGAAAGAAAAATACATAAGTGAAAACAACTAAATTGGTAGATGATGATTGAGCTTAGCAGCGTAACCAGACTGTCTGACCTGTGGCCTGTACTACGAAGGGAGTTTATCCTATTCAGAGTTAACTCAGGGGTATCAAGCAAACTCAGGTCTGACAAACTCTGACCGGCTACACTGGTGTTAAACGTTACTACGACGGTGAATAAGATGTCAGTTAGTTGAGTGGGTGTGAACTTGAATAGGTGCGCGTTCGCATAAAAGGAGCGTGGTCGGCCGTCAGATTCAGCAGGGAGTTTAGCCCACAACACTATATTATCATGCACCTTAGAGACTTTGCCGTGAATTGGGTGTAGGCTATTCAGAAGGAAACACCAGAGTGATTTGAATTTTTTGTGACTTTAATTTCAGGAAATTGCGATTTTTGTTCTTGTAGATTTATCCCTTTTTTGGAGATTTTTTTTTTTCTCCGCTATTAACCCCCACCCTGGCTCCGTATTTTTTGGACGTGTAAAATAGTCATTGTAAATATGTGAAAACAGTTAGGATAATTAAATTATAGCCTACAGATCAGCTACATCTCAGAAACTGTCCCGTTATTTAATTAAGATCTCCTCCCTAAAATCACAGAGGCTGCAGGGCTCGCTGTAACGTCATTTTAGCTGCAACCGCAGTGGAACAAATCAGGAGGAAATTTAAAAATATTTTATCAAGTGGTGTGGATTAATAGCCTACATCATTAACACTGAGTACAGGTGTGGTGTGTAGTCCGCATACATAGAGTAACCTTGAGTTAAAGATAACCTGCTCGGAGCAGTTTAGAGATGCAGCGTAAATTGCCATGGCAACAGACCTTGGTTAACACCTATCCACCTTTCGTAGTACTGAAGATACCTGGACAGTTACCTCGCTTCGTAGTACAGGCCCCTGCTGTCCACTAGGGGTTAGCTGAGATGCAGCGTTTTTGTTGCTGTTGCCAGCTGAAACACGACAGTTAAGGCGTTCTCTAGGAAAATAACCATTGTAAACACAAGTTTTGCAATGTCGCCAACTTATCATGGTCATATGGGAGAAGAAGGCCCATGGGAGACCTTGATTTGAAGGCCAGAAACCACAGCCTCATCTGGGTATCTGAACCCAGCAATGTTTCAGGTGAAAGGGACTTAAATCTCTTGTGCCACCAACAGTTCTTTGTTTTGCACAGGTACCACTGTGGAGATGTCCACCCAGGTCTTTGCCTGCTCCGAGTGTCCATTCTTCCACATGCAGGAGTCCTACCTGCTGCAGCACATTGAGCACAGTCACCCTGAGCAGTACAGCAAACTCCAGAGGGCCGCAGAAACAGTCGAGGCCCCCAAGAAGAAGGCCCAGCGAGCTGAGTTCCCGAAGCCTTTCCCCATCCACGACAGGCCTGACCCTCACATGTGCCAGGAGTGCGGCAAAACTTTCACACGCGCCTCAGACGTGACCCGTCACCAGCGGACGCACACGGGTGAGCGCCCGTACGCCTGCGAGCAATGCAAGAAGGGCTTCAAGAACTCTTGGGACCTGACCAGACATCAGCGCATTCACACCGGAGAACGACCCTTCCTCTGCTCCCAGTGTGGCAAGCGGTTCACCCAGATGGGGTTGCTCAAGCTGCATTTCGAACGAACCGCCTGCGGCCAGACTTGCAACCCTCCCCTCGACCTAACGACAGAGGTGGTAGTAGCAGAGGAGACGTCAGAGAAAGGGGAGGGCCACTACAAATGCCAGAAATGCGGCGAGAGCTTCAGTAGCATCCTGGAGAGGCTGCGGCACAGGCAGAGGCACGTGGTGAGGCGTCAGTACAAATGCTCCCTGTGTGAGAAGATATATAGCCGAGCGTCGGACCTCAAGAGACACCAGATGAAACACACCGGCGAGCGGCCATTCGCATGCGAGTGTGGGAAAAGCTTCACGCATGTGTGGCTTCTGAATAAGCACCAGCAGATCCACAACAGGGAGCGTCCGTACCCCTGCACAGATTGTGGAAAGAGCTTCACTCAGCTCCAGATCCTTAACAGACACCTGCTGACTCACAGCGGCCAGCGGCCTTTCCAGTGCTCCTACTGTGAGAAGAGCTTCACCCAGCTGGCCAGCCTCACACGCCACGAAAGAATCCACACGGGCGAGAGGCCGTACCTCTGCACCACCTGCGAGAAGACATTCCTCACACACGGAGAGCTGGTGAGGCATCAGCGCAGCCACAGTAACCTCCGGCCGTTCAGTTGCCCCCAGTGCCCGAAGAGCTTTAAAACCAAGCGAGCTCAGAGTGAACACCTCAACACACACACAGGAGAGCGTCCATTCGCATGCACCCGTTGCGGGAAGAGGTTCGCCAAGTCGACCTCACTCGTCCGGCACAACCTGACTCACACGGGGGAACGGCCCCACCAGTGCTCCCAGTGCGGGAAGACCTTCCTCACCTCTGGCGAGCTCCTCCTCCACAAACGGATCCACACGGGAGAAAAGCCGTATCCCTGCTCCTACTGCGAGAGGAGGTTCAGGTGCTCCTCCGACCTCAACATGCACGTTCGAACACACACCGGGGAGAAGCCGCACAGCTGTCTGCTCTGTAAGAAGAGTTTCTCTACGTCCACGAGGCTGAAGAGACACACACGCACACACATGGAGAAGGGTATAGTTGTGGAATCATTCAGTCTTTGAGCTGTTAGGAATTTTTATTTTATTTATCAGAAGATGATTATTGTTTTGACATTAAAATAAAAAGTCAGATTAATAGTTTCTTTTTTTTTTTATTGTGGTGATGCTCTTTTTCATGAAAATCATCTTTGTCAGATTTTGTAAACGCAGGAATGTTAACATTTTTGGTCTTTGCTGACAAATATGATCGAGATGTGAGACAGACAGACAGACAGATACATCACATCATATAGTAAAGTGTATTCAGCCTCCAGAGGACCAGAGCTTCGAGGGTCTTTTAAAAGGGATAGGTGTGTAGTGGAAACTGTTAATCACATGGATAATAATAATAATCTTTACTCAGCCATCCATTTCCTAAAACCAGAGTAACAAAGTGCTCTAGGTCAGATCATCAACAGTTGCATATATCTGTGGGTTATGACCAAATCAACAAAAAAGGGGAAAAGTGGGTCATTTTCGGGGGCTCGAAGAGGTTAAATTACCCAAAATACCCCACTGAGAATCTATATGTGCTTAAAATGATTGGATAACACTGAGAGTGATGGGGAGGACGTATCAAAAGGTAAATGGTCAAAGGAGAGGAGGTGGAGAATGTGGATGATAGTGGCATGAGAGGAGAGTGTGGGACAAGTGATAAAGCCAAGCAAAGTCAGAGAGCAAGACAGGGTAGAGAAGAAAGGACAATGGGAGGTCCAAAGAGGAACAGGACCAGAAAATAGGCCGGACTGTCCGCAGGGGAACTGAGGAAAAGGAAGATTCATGGAGGTGGTGAGAGCAGCGAAGCCCAGGCACAGAGAGCAGTCTTTGGTTTAGAGAAGGAAAATATGAGCGAGGAAAGCAAAATACAAATGGCCGCCAGAAACAAAGCTATGAGAAAGTGGGTGGACAAGATGCTGACTGATGGTGCAGAGGGGCCACAAAGATCTGTGGGAAACGGGGAGAAGGCCAAAGACTTTAAAGAAGAAACCACTGATCGACATGTGACGCTAAAGGAGGACTGCTCAAATATCCAAGGTGAGTTTTATATTACATGTTTCTTGTGATTGTTAATAGCTCGTTCACTCATCTGTGTAGTGTTGGAAGTAACTTATCATGCTGGTGTTAAACAGCAGTGTGATTGGATGGCCAGGCTTTGCTTGCTTCCTCACCACTGATTACAGGTTTATTTAACTGATTAAAAGGTCACAGGATGGTACATTCAAGAAAAACAATGAAAGGAATGAGGTACAAGAGCAGGGCGTTTGTAATCCACTCAAGACTGAGTGGAATATGAAAGCTTGTTAACTGAGGTTGTCTCAAGTTCTATATCCACGATGACTGCTCTGAACTTATTATATCATCCAATTAAATGATATAATGATTGTGGGTAGGGTCAATCCTATAAACCGGTTGTTGGGCAAGTTTGGGCTATCTAAAGTTCACTCTCGCTAATGAAAATGTAATTTAGACTGAACTAGTTTTGCATTGCAACATTTCTACTACCTTTTAGCGGAGGAAAAAGGAAATAATACAAACAGTTAAGCACTGAGCAGTTAGCCGATGATCATTTCCAGGATATTTATATTTTAGGGAATTAAATTATTGCACGGGTCAATAAGTTGTGAACTGCTCCACCAGCGATTTTCTAAATGTTCCCTTGAAATAATTTGTAGAGTTCAAAGAGGTCAAATGGGTCATTTCTCAAGAAGAAAAATCATTTGGGGTCATGAAAAATCCAGGAGAAAACCTTTTTAAGTACCATCTTTTCTAATGTTAATCTCATGGCTACCTGGTTTCCCTACACCCAGGCAGGGAAACTTTTTTTTTTATTCATTGAATTTGGGTTAAAAAAAAATGCAGCGATTTCACTTTAGTAGAGCTTAGTTTACTTCCCCAGATGTAGTTCCTACTGTATTTGCTTGCATTTGCTATTGTTAAATCATATTTGCAGTCTCTCATCTGTGTGACAGAACAGCCATTGTTTACTGTACATTATGTGACATCTGCATGAGGGTATCTGAAGTCTGAATTGTCTCCATTTTGCCATTGCTTTTGAATGCCTTGATAGTTGTTCAGAGCATTTTACACAAATAGCAACACAACATGTGGCTGTATATGGTGTTAGTAATTCAAACAATATTAGCTCTTTATATTACACCTGCCTTATAAAGAAAAGCACCTCTTTCACCCAGCCAGATCACTGTTACCACGTGGTAACCATTATTAGTGAACATTAAAATTCCCTCCAAGTTTCCGGCCGGACCGCTTATCTGCGGGGACTTCCTGTCCCACCCACATTTTCGTGTCGCTTCCGGGTGGCCACACAAGACTCATCCAGCGAGCCGACGTTATCTTTTCGCTGTAAACAAAAGTTACTAAACGGTTTACTTTCCACAACACATTGAACAAAAAGACATGCATATCAAAACAGGTAAGTTTGTACTACTTTCTGATATATCTGACCGAAGTTCCCCACTTTCAGATGTGTCATTTCGTAGTCTTGCCGACGGTGTTAGCAACCGCGCTAGCGTTAGCAACAGCAGCCTGCTCGCCGCTTTGAATGGGGGTTACGAAACTTTGAATTCAGCTATCATGCTAGCTAGCTGTCCACATCGTAATGTGGTCAAATAAAGCCATCTTCTAGACGACAGCTGTTGTTTTTGACATTGTTAAACTAGATTGACCGCGTAGGTACATTAAACCGTCGAGTTTAACTCGCCACACTATGACGCTGCTAATTAAAGTTTGCTAACGCCGGCGCTGGCTCATAGCTTGTGCTGTTTTGGTAGCTGCCAGAACAGCATACACGCATCATAGCATGTTGTCATATCAGAAGAGATGCTAATAAAGCAGCCAAGTTAGTCTTTTAGCGAGAGGCTATAGAGTATATAACGATACAGTCAGCTAGTTTCTCGAAAATTCTGTAGATATGTTTGAGACGAGCTCGACCTGGTAAATGACGTTACGTCGTTTGTTTTCTTTTCTTTTTTTTTTCTTTTTTTTAATGTGGCGCTTAGCAGCGGGCACGCTATTCAGGCCAGGTATAACTTACTCATTTCTTAATTATATGGAGTGTCGCACCCCTTCTTTTCTGTAACCCTACAAAGCACTTGTTGGGAGTTTCACCCTTATTGCCACCGATGAAGCATTTGAAGTTGACAAGCCTTTCAAATCTACGAGTAGTAATATCCGAGTCGGTCTGTCGGGTTCCATGTGGACAGAAAACAACACGTTAACCTTCCCGTAAACGCTTATTTACCAATCCTTTTTTCACAATGAGTGTAACGTTAATGTGTGTAACATTGATACAAGACCAGTGACGAGTGTTGAAAGCTGTGATGGGCCACACTTTAGTGATTGCTTTGTAAGACTAAGGAGGTATTGCAATGATTATACATTATAACGTTACTGTCTTATACATGTAAACGACTTTTAGCTTTGCAGCTATTTCCATTAATGACGATACGTCCGATTTTTTTTGATAGCTCATTTGGTCTATACATTTAAGAAAATAGTGAGAAATTCATGGGAGAGTTTGAGGACAACAAACCTAAACGTATTCCATTTACAACAACAAATGAGGGGAAAGAAGTAAATTGTCACATTTCAAAACTGGGACCTTGAGATTATTAGGCATTTTTCTTTTAACGGGATGGTAGATCAAAGTTTTGCTGATCAATTGTTGACTAATTGATTAATCAACTAATTGATTCTGTGTTGAAACAGTCCACTGGACAATTTGGGTTTAGCAATTTGTAATTTTTCTACTCTCTTCGCAAAACACTCTCCCTAAGACTGTTCTGCCTCAGCTCCACTTGCATAATGAAATTTCGTGGAAATGTGTCATCCAACCCTGATGTTTGTTTTTTATGAAACAGCCAAGGGCAAATATCCTTTTAACCAATGCCATGTGTAGAATCTTGAAGGGTGATACTCCTGTTTGGACGCACAGTGTCTGCTAAAGAAACTCAAGAATTTTGTTGAATGCATTTTTATTTTCTTCAATTGAATAAGATTTTTTTTAGTCTTAGTCCAAATGTTTATGTTCCCCAGTAGTGATTATTTCACACAGACATGATAGATCGATTCGAGTATATTCAGGTGGGTTGGGTGATATGTTAAGATTTTCTACTCGGAAAACAAAATAAAACTGATTTTAGATTTGAAAATATTCTGGCTGTTTTCCTTGCTCTCTCTCTCTGCTGTGGCTGGCCTTTGTGCTACTGGGTTAGCTTGCTGAATGAGAGTCTGAGCAGTGGCTCTCAATCGATCTTTGGGAGGAGGCAGACCAGTAAAGCTGCAAACCAAATATAAAAATTGCCCCCAAAAAAACAATGGCGATGTTCTCGGATTGCTGATGTATGAATTCAAAAGCCCACCTCTGCTATTTAAACTGTATGTGACAGCAGATATTTGACTGACATGTCAACACCTCTCTTTCAGGTACATGGGAAGTCAGCAACACTGTATGTGAGTCAGATACCCTGTGCGACCCAGCAGTCCTTGTTTCAGCTACCAACTCAGATCCACACATTCGCAACCGGCGCTTGTCTCCTGGCTCAGGCAACTGTGGTGGAGGCGGGGGTGGAGGCTGCATCTCAGGTGGCGACCAACAGCCCCGACGACTTTCACCCGAAGGCGACCTGATCGGACACACGCACACCTTCAGCTTCCGCAGGGAAAAAGAACGCAAGGGCCAGCAGCACAAAGGCCGCAGCCTCCGCAGGGAAAGTCAAAAGGGGGTCGGCCGGGTTAGCGAGCGGCCTCAAAAGATTGTCCAAAAGGACAGGTGGGTGGAGGACAGTCTGTCACTGCTCAAGCCCCCACCTGCCTTCCCAGTGCAGGACAGCCCCGCCAAGCTGCAGCCTGCCGTCAGCTACGCCTCCAAAGTGAAGGCAGCTAAGGGAACAGCAAGTGGAGCGCTGGAGGAGGACCGCCCCGCCATCGGCGTGCTGCTACAGAACCAGTGGGGCCTCAGCTTCATCAGCGAGGCGAGGCCGGTCACAGAGGGCGCCAGCACTCGCCACATTGCCAACGCCCTCCCTCCTCAGCCCACAGACGCCGAGCAGTCAGACCTACAGCTCGAGACAGTTCTCACAGTCCAGCCTCCTGAAGAAACGCCTATTCCTGTCACTACCTTCGTCACATGCCCAGAGACTGACGAGAGCAACGGGAAGCTGCTGCTTAGTTGCCGCCATCTAGTGGAGGCTTTAAACTACCACAGTAGAGGTGAGAGCTGTGAAAGAAGCGCCCTGCCAGTCTTGTTGTAAATTGTCATTTCAGTGCATTGCCTCTAACGGTGACTTTTTTTTTTTTTCTCTCAGAATGGAACGGGATATGTAACAAACAGAAAAACGTAAGTTGACTCAGAGTAAACCAGTCAGTGGTATCGCACACTTCTCACAAAAAAACATGGCCAAGACAGAAAATTTCCTCTGATCATGTTGTGAAATTGGCTTCAGCTCCTCATAAGCATTGTCATGTCCTGGCAATATTTTGCACTCATCTATTTTGGAAACCACTTGATGGTTGAGTTACATCCTGCATTATGTAGATCAGTCCGTTGGCTAACTTTAGGTTGTTTGCAAAACACGGTGAAACAAAAAACATATCTAATTCTAGAAGAAGTCAAATGCAGCCAACCAGCAGTCCAAGATCATACAGGCACTCAAAGTGTGGCAGTCTAGCAACTCCCTTTTGACATGTAGTTCTCTCTTTCTTGTTTTGCAGTTCCAAAAAAGGTTGTCTGGTACAAGGACACCCAGGAGCACCCAGCCTAGCAGTGTGAGAAAACCCAAAGCATATATAAACCCAGACACAACACACACCTACATGCACATTGAAACACGTAAATGTGGACAAATTTTTGAGTCCTGTTCACACACTTGCTGCACTCAGGATGATGTCTTCACGCAAAGCCACACTGAGACACTTTGGACTAACTCCCTTGAGATCTTACAGCAATGGACTTTTTTAACGCCTTACAGAAAGCCTGCCTTAATTAATCAGACCTGTTTTCATGCCATTTTTAGCTTGTATGTTTAGAGCTGGTCTTTTTTTCTTTTAAACAATCTCTGAGGAGCTGTAATTTAATTTTCCCCCTCAAGCTGCAGTTGTATCAAACTTTGTGTCCTCTGTAAAGCGAGTGGTCAATCAAGCACTTTGTTAAAAAATCCTTTGTGACCAATCCCTGTGTGCAAGAAACCCTCACCAGAGCGAATTTTTTGTTTTTTCCCTCCCCCTTCTCAATTTACAAACAGAATCTCTGTCTTGTACCTGCTTGAGTTTTATTGTTAATGTATGCAGAGGACTTGTGTATCAGTGTCTTCAGTTTACAGAGGGGTGTAGTCAAAGGCACAGTAGAGTTCACCCTTTATCCCTGTCAGATCTTAATGCTGTGTTCCTTTTTGTTGTTTTTATTTGGTTCCCTAATCTGATGAATGCTACTCATGAATCCATAAGGGATCTCACCATGTTCAGTATGTTTTTTTGAAAAGATTTATTGAATTTAAAAAAAAAAATACACTGGAGAAAGGAGGAATGTAAGTGAACAGTATTGCTTAATAAAAATGAATAAACTTGATAAGTTCCATCTTTTATTATTTAAAGTTCAGATTTACCACTGTACAGGCTGAAAGTTCAAAATCACATTTCTGTTCCCCTCAACATAAGTGCATGATAACGGATAAAAAGCAGTTTAACTGAACACAAACTGTAAACTTGTTTATCACTGTCACCAAATTATACAGCCAGATAGTTTTACGGAGAAAAGCTGTATTCAAGCCTTTACATGTAGAAGTACAGACAAATGGATTATGTTAATGAAATGTTGAGACACAAGTTGCTTATTCTGATCTCACCCTCCATGTTTTCCCCTCCACCACTGACAGAAGAAAGTGTGCACTTCACCTGAAACATCTGTGAGCTAAATATCTCCCAATATTTTAAAATCCTATTTCATTGCTACAAGTTGCCTCATAATGCAGCAGGGGGAAAAAACATAATCTGGGTCTCTTAAGCAAAATGCTTAACTTTCCCAGAATTCAAGAGTCTGCAGAGGCCAGGAGTTCTGGTACCACCTGTCATAACAGACCTGCTGCAACAACATCACTCAGGCTCTCCACGTCACCGCCACCTCATCTGTTCTGTACCTACAACAGGAGAAATGTTAATGGTGACTGAGGGCAAGGACGCAATATTACTTTTCCCGACATTCCGGGAGTACTTAGATTCAGGATTCACAATGTTTCTATATACCAAGAGCCCATTGGTGAAGATATTTTCATTTGGTTTCAATAAATACTATATGCTGGATGATGACTGCAAGCATCTTGGATCCAGTTTTGTGGGCCAATACGACAGATCATTAAATCACAAGTGACATTTCCCACAAGGATAAAAATGCAGAGGCTGGATCCAGGCGAATGTAATGAGACCAGAAGAACCAGTAATGGAGGTCTACCTTTGTGTAATCCACGAGTCTTCCAGCTCCGTCACCTGACCTGACCTAAACATCTCCCAGCCGGCTTGAGCAATCATTGCGCCGTTGTCTATGCAGAATCTGTGGCACAAAGTGAACACTGTTATGTGGACTGGAGCTGGAACCTGGGTTGAGCAACTCTGCAGTGAGGGCATGTGAGGGAGAGAAAAGATGCCAGTTTGATGTGGGCATTTTGCTATTGAGGCATCTTGTGTTGCCCCGAGTGTTAACATTTAAAGGACTATTCCAATGTTTTAGCGTGTTCAGTCTTATTTACACGTTACATTACTGCTAACCGTTTTACGAATGCCATTGTTTTCACTGTACTTAAATCTACATTACGATCAATCGCTACCTTAACTTCAAACAATCCAACATTTACCATCGTTCTCTCTTTTCAAGAATGGAGTGTTTCCACCCAGATTTTTACTCACTAGACTGGAAAAGCATGTACAGTGTACCTGCTTGTTATTGTACACCATCACGAGACAGTCACACAGAAATTCTGTTGGATGGTGGAGTGGGTGTTAGATACCTGATACTCTAGTGGGTGTGGAGTTTATATTTCAAACCCCTGACTGTAGAGCTAGTTAAAAAACATGATGAGAGCTGTTAAAGTTTCAGTTCAGGGAACCTCCAACCTCTCGTTCATGTAAATCTGAAGCGGACTCCTTTGTCATTGTAACGTGAATGAAAGCGAGTGCGGACCGGCTGGCTTACCGTTCATCTGTGGCAAACAGCTTGGCTCCTCTCTCCTTACACATCACCCCCATCATCTCCTGCAGACGCAGGTTACCTGCAGAGGAAACAACAGGTCACGTTCTCTACAAGAGTGCAAAATGGGACACATCTTCCGATGAATAAACAAAAGGGAAGGCTTTAACAAGGATTAGTTTGCTTATTTTAAATGTGACCGTATTAACCTGTATATTATTGAAACACTTTACATTCACATTTCATTTTATGAGATGCCTGGTTTTCCATAAAACAATCTTTGTCCCCATTTGGAGAATAACAAACTCTTGGACCTTTTCCCCTTTGCAAAGACAGGAGGAATCTATTGTGCTGTTGCTACTCTGCAAACATGACAGCATCTCGGTTATCAAATCCAGGAATGACAATATTTGTGTTCGTGCAAGAAGGTATTTTCCCCCAGCCATATATATATATATATATCTGTGTATCTATAATGTACAATACAATAGTGTAGTGAAATTGTGTCTCTCTGTTGTACACTTGTCTCTGTTTGACAGAAGAACTTGCAAATTGGCAGCTGTAGAAAGAAAACCTCAAACATATGCTGCTGATATTTTAGGTTACTGTGACATTGTTAACTGTAGCGTTGTAGCTACTGGAACTATCTGAGCACTGCATGTTGAAAATACCCCAACCAACAAGCATCAATTTCATTTTACTTACAGCCGACACCCCCGACGATGAGGACCTCTTGGGAGCCGCAGTGAGCCATGGCCCTCTCAGTGATCTCCACCAGCATGGAGAACACGGTCTCCTGTAGGGAGGAAGGCGTTAGTGCTGGTCGTGGGTAATACTGACAAAATGTACCATCATCATTACGATCTCTTAATATCTCAAAAGCTCAAAACACAACAAGCTTCCCAGACACGCCCAAAATAAAACGGAAAAATACTGATTTTGATTTGTATTGTGCCGATTTGAGTAGCTTTGTGTGTTACACTTTACACAATAAACCTGCAGCAGATACACTTGGGCAATGGCGGTGCCTGATTAAATGGAATTAAGATGAGCTTCAACATCAACATAGGTGGGTTTTTAGTTAGAAAAACGGGAGGCTCACCGTTCAGTTATTAACTCAACTGGGACAGGAACAGAAACGCCTCAAGTTGCCTAAAAATCCTTCGGTTTTTAAGATTTCTTCAGTATCAAATTAAATCAGTGATCGTTGTGAGTACATCCAATGGTACACAGCAAACATGAACTGTTATTAGTTAAATCGGCAAGCTGTACATTAACGAATCATAGACGGATTAAAATGTTCGGGTAATTTTTGTTCAGCCTCTCTACACTGTTTCCACCTGACCTTTATTTTCTTTGCGAGATGGAAGAATTTAGAAAGTTTCGCGGCGCTGCGGAGAGCCCCCAGCTGCAGTAGGCACATGGATTAGGCTATGCATGAAACAGGAGCATCGAACTTCATCCAGCCAGGAGGAACGACCACTATGACACCGGTCATAGAACAACATGCAGCTGCTTTGTTTTTCCGTTTTGGTTTTAAAACAAAATAACCAAAGAACGAACCCCACGCGGATTGATGTGCTTCTGTTGAGTTTGAATGAGGCTTTATCCTAAAACAGCCATGTAGTAAAATATTTTCTTTTTACTGATCTCAGCAGGAATAAAAGCCTTTAAACTTAAAAGTAGCTTTAACAAATCGTTCTATGGAACTTTTTTGTAGGGCAGCACTGTATTAAACAGACTAACTAATAGTGTTAGTTCTGAGTACCTGCAGGGAAAAGCACAGGTCCTCTGCTGAACACTGACCAGAGCTCAGCATCTTATGAGACACTTCCTATGGAAGAGAAAAAGAACTGTTAGGATCATGAATCAAAGGAATGGTGAAGTAGTAGACATATCTAACTGTAGCCTTGAGTATCAGTTTCAGCCTAATTATTAAATAAGATCTAGACCATGTCAAAAGAAAACAGAAGATTAAATCATTATTTAGATGTTGTACTCATTGTAGATATAAAGTTCCACAGACAATCGAGCCACTCACCTCAATGTAGGACAGAATCCCAGAAAATGAGACATCCATTCCTTTTACTGTATATGGCAGCTCCACGTACTGACTCCCTCTAACAGCATGGACAAGGAGCAAAGTTAAGTCAAAACATTAGCAGTGTAAAAACAAACACAGCACACTGCCTAGTGGCTCCCACTCACTTTTTGGCCATCTGCTCTATGTTGTAGCCTGGACTGGGGTCATTGGAAATCTGAGTGGAGAAACAGTTCCACACAAAGTATTATAACACGCATCTATCACATCCAGTAAAAGGCAAATAGTTGCTATAATGAGGGCTATAATAGCACACACCTTTATAACTCTGGCGAATCTGTCCAAACAGTTGCCAACCGCGATGTCAATGGTCTCCCCAAATATTCTGTACCGCTGCTCCGAGTATGCAATAACCTGCGCAGGAAGAAGGACAAGTCTACTTAGGTTTGTACCTAAATAACAAGTGACAGCTCTGCCAACACTGTTTAATTCACAGCTGATCATGACTTGTAGTTTTTCCTCAGGCATGGGGCCTACATACAGAAACCAACCTGTGTGTTCCCTCCACTAACATAAAGCACGGTGGGGTTGTCGGCTTTTGTGATGAGTCGGCCCATCTCAATGTGTCCGATGCAGTGGTTGACACCGAGGAGCGGCTTCCCCCAAAGCTGTGCGACTGTGCGAGCCACCAGAGCCACTGTTACCAAGGGGGCACCCATACCAGGACCTGGAAGAGAAGAAGAAAAACAAGAGAGTGAAAATGATTATTATATTGATTAAAACAAGGTGTGGATCCTAATGTATCTAAACTTGTAGCCCTAATCCTCGTAACAATAAGATGGCAAATTCAAATCTTGTACGACAGACACCCAGGATCTACCTTTGGTGTACGCCACACAGTCGATGTCCGCAGGCTTCAGCCCTGCTTGCTCCAGCGCCTCCTTCAGGACGGTCAGTATGACAGCACGGTGGTGCCTGGCGGTGTCACTCGGCATGAACCCTGATATAAATAACATGTTGTCAACTTCGCATGCAAGACTGTTAAACTTTGACACCACCGGTGAGGTGAAGGTGACACGTGACTTGCCTTGACCAGGTGGGGTTATGTAGGTCCGTCTAGGGTTGGAAAGCACTTCACCATCCCTGATGATTCCTATGCCGATCTTATTGGCACTGCCCTCAAATCCAATTACTACAGTCATGGCAGCTGAAAAACAATTTCAGATAAGAGCAAAGCAGTGTACAGTATCGGTTTTAAAGGGCATTTCCCCTGTAATTAGGCTACTTCATCCTCCTTGGAAGCCCATTTCTGCAAAATTAAAAATCTAATTCATTCAATTTATTCATTCATTCATTCCAGTTTAAACACTTTAAAGAGTGTTTGTTCGATATCAAGTGAAATTATGTTCATTTGTTAGGTTGTTTTTTAGGGTCTTTCTTATAAGACTATGTTAGTGCTTGGTGGAGATTAGTTTTATGATTCATTATCTGCGTTTAATATGCCTGTCTTTACGATTAATCATTGATTGATCATTAATGTGACCAATCAGCGATTAAGGAAAATGTATTAAATATCCCCCAAAGCCTGTCGGTGGCAAAAACAAGCACTTTAGTGGACGTACTTTGCAAGGATTACATTGCAGCCCTTACTCGCTGCTGCTATTTGCAGCACACTCTTAATCCTGAACCAGTTTCAAAAACTGCTGTCCTAATTAATCACACAGACACAAAAACATGTGGAAATAGTGTCCAGGTTGAAAAATACCAAAGTTATCCTTTAAGGAAGATGCCACTTCATTTGAAGTCAGTGGGAGTAACAGTACAGATTGTTGTTTACCAGTTTATGAATTCTACAAACATGTTTTGACTATTCTTTGATTAAATTAAATAACACAACTTTTCAACTTATGTGAAAAGGCCAGACACTAAAACAACAAGTTACTATGATCAAAACTTTGTTTTTAAACTTTGTTATGGCTAGGCTAGTAAACCCAAGTGCAGGACTAAGACAGGCGAGGAGTTAGACAAAAGAGCTCTAGCCATTGCAGGGTTGAAGGGACGTGATATTGAGCCAGAGAGAACGAGGCAGGGTGGAAGTCTTGATGCATGCAGATCTAGGTTGGTAGCTGGTGTGCTGAGCAGGTGGGGAAAGCTTTTATCATACTACCACTATTAAATCTTCTTATTCTACAATAAGGCTAATAGAAATATTTTAATGTGTTCATTATGTTGTTGTTTGTTTGTTGTAGCCTACAGTTTACTGATTAAAATTTAAAAACACAAATGTAAAATTAATACACCCCCTGTCAAACTGCTGTGGTCATCACTCAATTAAAGGTGCTCCCACATTGATAAGGTCTTCTGTATTTAGTTTTCCCTTTGATGTGAACTGAAAAACAGATTCAAATTTGATATATATCTAATACCTATCCAACAAACAAATCTTCGGGTCCAGCCCTAACTAGTAGCAATGTGTTTTATGCCAAACAGCAATGACTGGTTTGCCAGACCTGAGCAAATGTAGCGTAGCATGTTTGCAGTCATGGCATAGCCATGGGTGTGGCAACTACGCAAACCCCCATGCATCTTTTCAAAATATTCAGCAAACACCAGTCTAATCAAGGTAACCTCCCTTAGCCACAAAGCTAGTAGTAAGCTTACATTAAATTGCTGATGCTGGACATGTCTGCTAACTGTCCAGGTGACTCACCTATCCGGGTGTGTTTTCATGGTTTTTCAAGTGTTTTCTGGCATCCAAAATAAAGGATGCCTGGCCGTCCAAGTAACCTCATAATATTAACCTCACTGCTTCATAATGTGTCTGAAAACTCTACTTATGATAAGGAGGAGCTTAGCTCAAAGGCCCGCTTACTAAGAGTCCACCA
The DNA here is from genome assembly GCF_014851395.1 of Micropterus salmoides. Classification (NCBI taxonomy): domain Eukaryota; kingdom Metazoa; phylum Chordata; class Actinopteri; order Centrarchiformes; family Centrarchidae; genus Micropterus; species Micropterus salmoides. The sequence continues at coordinate 6,052,117 of NW_024041484.1, forward strand.
GTATGCCAAAATGATGACATTGGCCTACTAAGCCAAAATTGTTAGATTACTAAGACAAAAAATTTATGTGCTATGTTACAATTTTTACTTACTATCTTCATTTTCAGCTTTGTGAGTTGTAACTTAATATAAATTATTTAATCATTTTAATCTATTATTGCTTAATTCGTATTTATTTTTTGCTAGACTATTTATATTTTAATCATTATCATATTTTGTCTTTGCAGAAATGGGCTTCCATAGGAGACCAACCTTACGATTTGATTCTCTCTCTCTCTCTCTCTCCATTTATATATATATGCAGACATGTATCGTTAAATTATTGAATGCGACATGTAAGTAGGCTACTTACTAACTATTCCGTAACCCTTCCGATACATCTATAACCTGCATCATGCCACATTATGGAACATCTATAAATACAGTTTATACACTCACCTAAAGGATTATTAGGAACACCTGTTCATTTCTCATTAATGCAATTATCTAATCAACCAATCACATGGCAGTTGCTTCAATACATTTAGGGGTGTGGTCCTGGTCAAGACAATCTCCTGAACTCCAAACTGAATGTCAGAATGGGAAAGAAAGGTGATTTAAGCTATTTTGAGCGTGGCATGGTTGTTGGTGCCAGACGGGCCGGTCTGAGTATTTCACAATCTGCTCAGTTACTGGGATTTTCACGCGCAACCATTTCTAGGGTTTACAAAGAATGATGTGAAAAGGGAAAAACATCCAGTATGCTGCAGTCCTGTGGGCGAAAATGCCTTGTTGATGCTAGAGGTCAGAGGAGAATGGGCCGACTGATTCAAGCTGATAGAAGAGCAACTTTGACTGAAATAACCACTCGTTACAACCGAGGTATGCAGCAAAGCATTTGTGAAGCCACAACACGCACAACCTTGAGGCGGATGGGCTACAACAGCAGAAGACCCCACCGGGTACCACTCATCTCCACTACAAATAGGAAAAAGAGGCTACAATTTGCAAGAGCTCACCAAAATTGGACAGTTGAAGACTGGAAAAATGTTGCCTGGTCTGATGAGTCTCGATTTCTGTTGAGTCAGAATTTGGCGTAAACAGAATGAGAACATGGATCCATCATGCCTTGTTACCACTGTGCAGGCTGCTGGTGGTGGTGTAATGGTGTGGGGGATGTTTTCTTGGCACACTTTAGGCCCCTTAGTGCCAATTGGGCATCGTTTAAATGCCACGGCCTACCTGAGCATTGTTTCTGACCATGTCCATCCCTTTATGCCACCATGTACCCATCCTCTGATGGCTACTTCCAGCAGGATAATGCACCATGTCACAAAGCTCCAATCATTTCAAATTGGTTTTTGAACATGACAATGAGTTCACTGTACTAAAATGGCCCCCACAGTCACCAGATCTCAACCCAATAGAGCATCTTTGGGATGTGGTGGAACGGGAGCTTCGTGCCCTGGATGTGCATCCCACAAATCTCCATCAACTGCAAGATGCTATCCATCAATATGGGCCAACATTTCTAAAGAATGCTTTCAGCACCTTGTTGAATCAATGCCACGTAGAATGAAGGCAGTTCTGAAGGCGAAAGGGGGTCAAACACAGTATTAGTATGGTGTTCCTAATAATCCTTTAGGTGGGTGTAGGTTAAGCATACTGTAGCTGTGTACGTTAGCTGTTATGCTATCAGTGACAGCATACTATACTATCTTCGTAAAATTAGCTTATATTAAAGCTGCATTGATTAATAAAATAGGTATACCTAGCTTTTCACTTTCTTTCAGTTGTCCGCATTACTCCAAATTCGTGACAGTTAAATCTTTAAACAAATAATTTTACTGCCTCGGCTAACTTTTTCAGCTCTAGCGCTCTATTAAACTACGCTCGGGGTCCCAAACATTGACAGCTGTAGAATTAGCCTCACCAAAAAGCATTGTCTACTTTTATGTTTTACTTCGGCAGCATGTCAGGCTAATTTAATACACGTTATACCAACCAGTGTTGCGTATTTTTATAAATGTTTCAAAATAAGAAATACAAAATTTGAAATGTTTGGTTTTCAAATTGTTATCAGGCATACGTTTAGGCAGTCTCTAAGTACAGCAAGCACGTGGTCAGAAATCTTTGGCGTGCTTTGTGTGTGTTTGGGGGGAGTAAGCAGCACGGACTCGACTCTTCATCCTGTTGTGAAAGTGCAAGTAAGGTTATTTGCATCTCCTTTTCCTGAAACGTGTAGCTGGTTGAAATAGCGCTACCGTTATTAAAATTTGCATGTGGCGATTAACCAAATACGCGATGTGGTACGAAGCTAATTAGTAGCTTTGTAGTTATTCTTCATTCATTACAGTGCAGGCCGTCTGCTGCTGGCCGTGGGCTTTTGAGGAAACGCGAGTGCTAGCATAGCATGCCATTAAACCGTGAAAACGGAAATATAATGTTAGCTTCTGCTGTTGGCTGTTTGTATTCTACGTGCATGCAGTTAATTTTGCATCCAGTGGGTCATAAATACGTTTTGCATGGACTAACGTTATGCTGTCTAACAATAACGTTACCCTCCGCATAAACGACTTCATCACAATAAACGCTCAGCGTGCTTCTTTGTCAGATCATTGATTTAAGTTTTGAAAAACTCTTTACCGTTTGTGAAGTTGACAAGCAACACTTGAAAAACAAAGGCATACGTGTATAACTGACATTTTGTAGCATACACATGTAACATCACTCAGAAATAACCTAATATTTCTCCTAGGAGGCAAGTTTGGCCAATAACCGATATAACCGATAGGTCGGTGCTGGTGCTGATATGCATGAATGCAAGTACACACTTGAGTTTTCAGCCTTGTCTATTTTAAGATACTAAAGTTAGTGTACGTGAAAATAATGGGGCACACAATTGTAAAAAAATTTTTACAAAATCAACAATTCCACAATAAGCCAAATATTAGCTGTAAAAACTAAAACACACCGATATATTCGCCGATATTGGCTAATTTTAGAAATGCCCATCTGTATATCAATATGTTGGCCAAAAAACAAGAACTTGTAGTACAGAAATGCCAAATATGTCTAAGGTAATTTGTACAGTGTCATTACATAGTTGGGCCATCTGAGAGTACCAACAGTTGCAAAATATTCTGCTCTGTACATATCTTACAACATGTGTATGTTTGCTTGTGTTACTGTGTGTGTCTGAAATCTTGGGAGGATTATCTTGGATTCTTATTAAATGCATTTGTTTTTCAAGTGACTGCATAGAGATGTGTTGACCGAGAACCCAAAACTTGTTGAATTGAAATTAATAACTTGTAGTTTTCTCAAACAATTTAGTATATAAAATGCCAGAAAATAGGAAAAACTAAAGCTTGCCCATGGCGAAGGCTTCAAATTGCATTTTTTGTTTATCAACAGTATAAACCCAAAATAAATTCTATTTACAATGAAATAAAACGGGAAAAGCAACAAATCCTCACTTGAGGAGCTGGAAACAGCAAATGTTGGCCATTTCCCTAGACAAGTGACTTAAAGAGAGATTTTTTATTTAATTTTTTAGAAATTGGTGAATCGACCATAAGCTAAGAACCTTAATGAAAGTCTTGCATATTGTTGTAGCATTTGACACTTAACAGTTCCACCTAAAGTCCTCTTTTGTTTTTGCAGCGGCTCGTGTGCTGTTGTGTGTGCGTGTTGTGTGTCTGCGAGGTGTGTTTGCAGTCAGAGCGAGTTCAAGTATGAAGAGAGGCAAGAAGGCAGAAGAGGCAGCTGCAGATGGAGAAAATGACTCCGGCTCTGGTACTGCAGTATGCACTAATAAACATTTAAATGCATAGTATTCTCTGTGTGGTAAACAACTTAGACATTTTCCTAACTAAAACACCTTTTACCTGATAGCTTCTGCAAAGAAAACAAAGAAGGCTAAGGAACCAGAGGCCCCAATATTGTATGATGATCCTCCTGACAAAATGACCAGCAAAGATGGCAGAGAAGCCAACACGAAGATCACCTCCTGGAACGTGGACGGGCTTAGGGCCTGGGTGAAAAAGAAGGGCCTGGATGTGAGTTTTCAGTTGATTATGATTACTAATTATTTGCCAAAGTAAGTTCTGAGACTGGTTTTAATGGTTAACCCTTGTGTTCGTCATTGTAGTGGGTGCGTGAGGAGGCTCCAGATGTTTTGTGCCTGCAGGAAACGAAGTGTTCAGAGAAAAACCTCCCTGCTGACATCACCTCAATGCCCGAGTACCCTCACAAGTACTGGGCCGTCTCGGATGACAAGGAGGGTTACAGTGGCGTTGCCATGCTCTGCAAGACTGAACCCCTCAAAGTCACATATGGCATTGGTGAGTGGTTTCTCCATATGCTGTTGAGTCGTCATCATCCGGCACATAAACCCTATGAAGTAGCGCATTTGCTTATTGTCGTTTTAGTACAGATGACATCCAACATGCCCAACTAGCTGGCGCTAGTAGGCAGGCTAGCTGTTACCCTGTTTCCAGTCTTAGTGCTAAGCTAAGTTCACCTTGACTCTAAGCAAGTAAATGTCAAACTGTCAGATATTGTTAAACATTGCAAGTAACATTGTTAAGCTGCAGTGACTTGGCTTTGCTGACTATCACTATTTCCCCAGTGAACACAAGAAATTATCAAACTGAACAAGTTTTGAATTCTGGCAAAGTAATTGCATATAATTGTTAACTAAACCTCATCCACCAATCCTCCAGGCAAAGAAGAACATGACAATGAGGGCCGCGTCATCACTGCTGAATTCCCCAACTTCTTCCTGGTGACTGCCTACGTGCCAAACTCCGGTAGAGGCCTTGTGCGCCTAGATTACCGCAAAACCTGGGACGTGGACTTCCGTGCGTACCTGAGCGAGCTTGATATACAGAAGCCCCTGGTGCTGTGCGGTGACCTTAATGTCGCGCACCAGGAGATAGACCTGAAGAACCCCAAGGGGAACAAGAAAAACGCAGGCTTCACCCCCGAGGAGCGCGAGGGCTTCAGCCAGCTGCTGGAGGCCGGTTTCACAGACAGCTTCCGCGAGCTCTACCCCGATCAGACCAACGCCTACACCTTCTGGACCTACATGATGAACGCCCGCGCAAAGAACGTGGGCTGGAGGCTCGATTACTTTGTGCTGTCGTCCAGTCTGCTGCCAGGTCTGTGCGACAGCAAGATCCGCAACAAGGTGATGGGAAGCGACCACTGCCCCATCACCCTGCACATAGCCGTGTAGATCAGTCTGGTCAGCAGGGCTATTGCTTTGCCTTCACTGTCTTCTTAGTACTTCCGTTCCAACTTTGCTGAAACTATCATGTACGCCAGTGTGCGCTGTTAGTGAGGCATTGCCTATTTAGGCAGGCAAGTCTTAAATAGGTTGACCTTTCTCGTGGGTGATGTGCTGCCCAAACTTACTCTCAGTAAGTTCAGCAGTAGCTTAGTTGTCTAGTACTTAAATCTTTACGTTTTAACATGAACTGTTATGACTCAACACTTTTCATAATGCCCGTTTGTCCTTTTCATGTAATTGAAGTTTGTCAGTAAACCCAGTGATGTACACCAAAATTCCTCTCAGCCATTCTATAAAGGCGCAACACTAAATACTCATGTCTAAGCTGATCTTCAACGGTGACCTGCGACTGGCTGTAGACCTGTTGTTAGTGTGGCTCCTGTCTGTACTACTGCTGACCTATGCCTCATTGCCACAGAACCTGCAGTATGTTTTTGTGTAACTGTTTGAAATTAAACCATTGTTTAAAGAAAATGTAACTTGTTCTAGCACAAATGTTTTAACGCCTCTTTTCAAAACCAATGTCACATTCTGTTGTAAAACATGCCCAAAATAAAGACTGGATTTATGTAAATCCTTTTTCTAGTCATTATTTGACAAATGAGCAAAGATGATTAGACAAAGTTGCTATGCAGAGGAAAAACGCACTGCTCGGCTCAGTGTGCTTTAATCAGATCACAACCTGGAAATCGAATGCATTCAGTATAATGGGACAGTAAACATGAACCTCTTCAGGCTAGAACACGTTTTAAACTAGATGCACTTGACTACAATTGCATAGAAATGTCAGTCCATCTACAGAAGCTTTTGTCCCAGTCTAAACTAATCTGTAAACTCAATATTAGCAAAATATTAATCTCCAGATCCATAAATTCAAGTCTTAACAGACTATGTTAACTTCATGATGTGGGTTCGTTGATGCATTTTGAGATTATATGACTGTCTGAATCCCTTCCCACATTCGACACACAAGTATGGTTTTTCCCCAGAATGTGTTCGCTGGTGTCTCTTCAGGCGGTTGGCACTGAGGAAGCTCTTGTCGCAGTCGGGGCAGGAGTACGGCCGGACTCCGGTGTGGTAGCGCAGGTGGATGGTCAGGTAGCAGGACTGAGTGAATTTCTTGCCGCACTGGGGGCACTGGAAGGGTTTGTGGCCCGTGTGGAAACGCTCGTGCTTCAGAAGCTCGGCGTGGGAAAAGAAGCCCTTCCCGCAGTCGGAGCAGAGGTACGGCCTCTCGCCTGAATGAGTCAGCTCGTGTCTGATCAAAGTGGCCTTATAGACAAAACTCTTGTCGCACTGCGAGCAGCTGAACACGTTTTCCCTGGTGTGGCAGCGCTCGTGTTTCTTCATGTTGCGTTCCCTCTTGAAGCTCTTACCACAGAAGGAGCACATGAAGGGCATTTCCTCGGAGTGGATCTTCATGTGGCTCAGCAAACCCCCCTTGTAGAGGAATCCCTTGCCGCACTGTGTGCATATGTGCGGCCGCTCCTTTTGATGGATGCGCTGATGTGCAGTGAGAGCTGCCCGGTAGGCGAAGCTCTTTCCACAGTTGCAGGTGTGCACTCTTTCTTCTTGGTGAGTCTGGAGGTGCCTGTGGAGGTAGCTGGCACAGCTGAAGCCCAGGTCACAGCGAGGGCATTTGTAAGAACGCTCCACCTTGTCAGCATCCTCACTGTGGGTCTTCAGGTGTCTCACCAGCGCCGACTTCCAGGCAAACGCCCGGCCACACTCTGAACACAGGTACTCGCCGTTCTCCATGTGGGTGCTCTTGTGCTCCCTCTGAGCCACCAGGGACTTGAAGAACTCCCCGCAGATCAGGCACTCGTACTTGCGCCCGGACTTGTGCGTCTGCTTGTGCCTCTCCAGTGACTGTTTGAAGGAGAACCGCCGTCCGCACTGAGAACACAGGAAGGGCTGCTCGCCTGTGTGGATGCGCTGGTGGGCTGTTAGTAAGGACAGGAACTTGAATGTCTTCTCACAGTCGGGACAACTAAAACGTCCCTCTTCATCTGTGAGGGGCTGAAGGGACAGCTTAGCATCCTCAGTCTTAACAGAGTGAACCTTGTCAATGTGCTGCTGGACCTGTGCTTCTTCTGGGTGGTGGAAGGAACACTTAGGACAGGAGAAAGCAGCTGACGAGCCATCTGCTCCAGAACCTTATGGGAAAACGGAGTCATTATTTGCCATTTAAGGATTTTCAGTAACCAAGCACATTACAGATCAGCCTGTGATTTGTCCATAACTAATATTAAAGTAAATAACATTTACTTGAGTTTAAAAACTGCCTTACCCTGCCTCAACTGTTGCCTTCAAGTATTTACACTTATATTACAGTAAACATTTTTTTTTTTTAACATAATTAAGTGGGCATTCTGACAGCCACAAGAAATGCCAAATATAAATTTCCCAGAGCTCGAGGCAAGACATTTGAATTGCTGGTTTTGTCCAACAAACAGTCCAAAATATAAATATTTACAATTTATTCAAATATATGACAAAGAAATGCTGCTCCTCAAATTTGAGAAACAGGAACAAAAGAATGTGATGTTAGAAATTAGTAAGTTATCAAAATAGTTGCTAACTTATGTTTTATTCAGCTTTAACTGAAAAAAGTCTAATATTTCTAAATTATAGCTAGAGGAATTAATTTCAATTGAATTGTTTGCAGTGTAATTATTAGTTAAATTCTGGCCTGTGAGTCACAGATTTTCAGCATTTTTAAAAAAAATGTAATTTCACATTCTCTTATCTCTCTGGTTGTGTAATTGTGGTGAGAAACAGCAAAAAATTCCAAAAGTGAAAACTCACTCTCATTGATGTCCTTTGATGAGACCGTGGAGGATCCATAAGAGTGCTCTGCACTGCTGACGAGAAAGGAAAGATAAACATGAGGCTTTTGATCTGCCTGATGTCCCACCACAGCCATCATATATTCAACTGAACATAATACAGTACTTTATATTTCTATATACTAAACCTGTAATAAAACCAGAATCAGAAACACTGAAATGAAGAAACACCTTCGTGACAACAACAGATCAAAAGTGGTTAAAGTGGACGGATGGTTTTACCAATTATAAGGAAAAGGCTTCAGCTCTGGAGGGTTCGTCTCCGTGACCTCCTTCCTTCTTTTAGTGGTCATGCGCTTCTGTAAATTTATCACCTGGATCTTCATGGTGGGTTTGCGTTTGCGTCCACTGGTGCGGACCTTCACCAGGGAAATGTCTTCATTGTGAAGTTCAGGGGCTTCAGGCTCAGAGGTAGGACGCCCGCTGCTCGGAACCTCTGCATTCTCTGGATCGTGGCCACCACTGTCATTTGCCTGCACCTGGCTGTCGGGTTCAGCAAGGGCAACAGGGGCCTCGCTGACGTTTTCATCACCTATGACAACCTCTTGCCAATCCTTGTGGCTGTCTGTGGGATTGTTTGTGTGAGTTTTCACGTGTCTTGCAAGCGCCTGCTCCCAGTTAAATTTCTTGTTGCACTGATGACACACGTAAACACCGTCTTCCACGTGCGTTTGCTTGTGCTCTGTGCGGGCTGACAAGGAGTGGAAGGTCTCCCCGCAGATTACGCAGTCGTACTTGCGGCCAGTTTTGTGCGTGTGTCTGTGCCTGTCGAGGGACTGCCTGAAAGAGAAGCAGCGACCACAGTCATTGCACCGGTGGGGGCGTTCGCCAGTGTGGATGACCCTGTGGGCGATTAGCGAAGAGGCAAACTTAAATTTCTTCTCGCAGTCTGGGCAGTCATGAGGTCCCACAGACATCTTTTGTCCGGTGGACGCCAAGTCGTCTTTGTTAACTTCTGGAAGGTCGATGTTTGGCAAACAACTTGCAGCTTCTTCTCGGGTTGCTTCTTCCCCTGCTCCACCTACTTCTTCTTCCGTGGTTGTCTCATCAGGAAGCACTACCAGCGAGTCCTCAGCCACTGCGTCTGTCCCCTCAAAGCAAATCTCTCCCGTCACCACCTCGATGTCGGTGCTTGCACCCAATTCTACCTCTGCGTAATCTGTCACTGTGATTATTTCAACTGCTACGTCATCTACGAATGATACAGTGTGTGTTTCGTCACTGAGGCCTTGCATTGGATCTGATTGGTCGGGGTGTTCTGTAGATTTTGCCACTCTGCTAGGGGGAACAGCAGAAAGTGAGGAGAGGATGCTGTCGCCCATACTAGAAGGTGGAACTGTACACAAAAAAAAAGGGACAAGAATGATGCATAAGTTATGGTCATAGTGTCTCCAACGATGAAAGTGAAATAATACAGATGTGGTTTTGGGAAGTGACTCACCATGTTGCTCTAAATGCCCGAGCTGTTTGTGGTGCTGGAGCAAATATTTCAGGTCTGAAGGCTCAGAGACTGAATGCACACAATCCTCTAAAACAGAGCATTCGGCCCCAAGCCAGGAAACAGTCTGTGAAATGTTGGAAAAGACGCACCATGTCAAATCCAATATAATCAAAAGATTTCAACTTCAGAAATAGGTTACCAAGACATCAGATTTGCGATTAAGCACATGTAAGACATATACAGTACATTGAATTATAGCATAGGCAAAACATTGTTATTACCAGTAAGGAATGTAGCACTGCACCTCATTTAGACAGCATTCACAATTCAATTCAGTTCCTAATGGTTAAACGATGTATCATATAGCAACTGCTGCTTATTGCTATAGTTTCTATAGTATATTATCTAACCTTTAGTAAACCTCATCACTGTGAAACTAAACTACATCATTATCATTGCAAATACAAACCTGACATAGTTCAGCAACAATTAGTCGATTAACAGAAATCTAACCAGCAACTATTTTGAAGTTACATAATGTGAGTTATGTCACGTAATGTACTTATTTCCACGCAAACAATGATCTTCTCCTAAACCTAACCAAGTAGTTTTGGTGCCTAAACTTAACCAAATTGCGACCACTTCACAATGTTACCCACATCTTTAAAAAGGCGTTTCATACGGATGCAGAAGGGTACCTTGTGTGTCAAACGCTGTGTGTACAGATGCTTATTTGACGCCGTGGGATGAGAACGTATAGAATAAGAAATGGAATATTTGGGGTTTTGGGCTATTGGTCAGACAATAAAACAATAATTATTGCAATATATTTTTTTATTATAACAAAAAAATGTTCAATAAATATTCATATATTCATTCAATGTTTGATTTCATTCACTTGAATCATACACAAATTAGGACTTAATTTTTTTTATTAAGATGTTCATTTGCTGAGGAAAGAGGACTGAAAAAAAGTTGTTTTACTCGTGCATATTTGTTGAAAAAGATTTTTATCATAGTTGTGTTAGTAACTATACATAGTAATGTTCTGCCTCAGAGTTGTTCAAGTGTTGAACATTAAGAAGAGATTAACCGCAATTAACCATCAGGTTCCTTCAACTATCACTCAGGAGCAAAAATCAGGCTTTAAACTCAAAAGAAATAAGGATGAGTTTTTATTGTGTTAACATTTTCGGCCATATCGTCCAACCCTGTCCGACAAACAAAGACAAAAATGAGGTCCTCGCATATTGTGCTGGACATTTGTCACAGTTTTCTGATGTTTTATAGACCAATCCACTAATCCATTAATTGAGAAAACAGTCAGCAGATTAATCTATAACAAAAATAAGATTAGTAAGTAAGTCATTAGTGACATCTTGTCCTGACCTATGCAAATTTAGTGCCTACTTAGAGCCTTCAGTTTCTAAACAAAACACTGGAGCCAGATTTCTCGTAAGACCCACAATGAAGGTGCGTGTCCAAACATTTTCCACTGTCATATACCGATTCTTACTGATATATACCACTGTGGATTGTGATATGCTGATGCTGTGTGCAGCTTATAAATGGCTTATCACTCCCTGCTATTTCCCTAGTAATTGCCAGTGGTGTGCCACTCTTGCTTTCGTGTTACATGCCACTTTGAACAGAGCTATGCGTTTGACCATCACATGGCACCAAAAACACAAGAACGGCAGCCTCTTTTCAAATTGTCACTGTTGTAATGCAAAGTTAATTTCTTCCCGTTATTGAAATTCAGATGTATTAACTTTGTAGTATAGAAACAGTGTGGTGGTTTAAGTTATTCTTTGTTGGTGACATACTGTTACTGTTTTATCAAAATGATACTTCTTACCTGCTCAAGGTCAGGAACTGGCAACAGCTGAGCCAGCCGAAAGAAGAACTCAGAAAACAGCGTCTGCAAATCACTGTCATACTGAGGTCCATACTCAGCAGGGAAGACCTCCTTTGAAAGACAAAAAGATTGAGATTAAAACTATGTTACTGTTTAACAAATACAACACTCTACTAAAATGGCTAAATATGATGTTGCTTCTTTTTTTTTTTCCTGCAACTAACAGAGCCCAGCTTCACACAAATTATAGCCCATAATGGAAAGTAATATTTACAGAGTTGGATTTGGCTCCACAGAAGTGTAAGTGAGACTGTCTCACCAAAAAAAAGTCTTGTCTCACTTCAGGATCTTTGAGCAGAGTCTGGATCAACTCAAGAAAGTTCACCGCTATTTCATCTTCTGATTCTTTCATCTGCAATATGGGCATCAAAATAACACAAATTACAAATTCTGTGTTGGATAACTACCAAAGTGGTGTTTATAAGATTGTTGCCCAGCCAATAACAGCATGTGTTTACAATTCATATTGATCAAAGAGGAAGAGATGCTACAAAAATGTAATTGTAATCAATGTGTTGATTGAAATCAACTGATCTACACTGTACACACTTACATCTACCAGGGTGGGGTGTCGCGGTTTAATGTTTTCCAGATGAGACAAGATGAAGTCTGGTTCCACAGGCTGTTCACTTCGGCACAACTCAAGAATGTACTGATGAGGAGATGAAAACAAACTTTTCACTTTACAGTTAAAACAAAAAACTAAAATAAATGTTACATTAGTTGTTAACGCCTTGTGTCCTCCACTTGTACCAACCCTGGCTCTTAATCCCAGGTTAAGGTGTGTCCTGTGCTTGTACATTAGCAGCTCAGGGACCATGTCCATCACCAAAGAGACAAACTCTGCCACTTTCCAGTAGTTCATGATGTCTTGTTTCTTCAGAACCTGCCACATGGAGGCTGCCATAAGCTGGAGAGGTGGGACCAGGAGGCGCAGCGATGCCAAAGGTAAGGGGTCCCCTGAAAAAGAGAAAAGCGTTGAAGGTAAATGTACAGTAAATGAACTATCTGTCATGTATCCTAATTCAACTAGTCGATATGTCTACGTAGGGCAAAATCACACACTTGTTCGCAGTGCTTCTGTTTTTTAGATTTAGGAACAGTTTTGTGTTTTGAATGCAACCTTTCTGAAAACACTGAGTGCATGTTCAATAACAACAACGTTGCTCAAACCCAGTTAGCTATACCTCTGCTAATGTTTGTATAGTCTGTGACGTTACATATACCACTTATATTCATATGACAACATGCATGCAAATTGATTTGCGATGCATAATAAAACGCGTCAACTTAACGTTACTATCCTACGGCAAGTCAATGGGCTATCTTACAAAGCTAAGTTAACTTAGCTAATTAGAGTAGAAGTAACGTTACTGATAAAGTAAACGCTAGCTGAACTATCGCAAACTACAAGTTTTCCTAAGTAAATTTGCTTTTAATCGCCCTTCTTATACCAGCAAAACAAACCTTTGGAAACGGCCGTGAAGACACCTGGGTCCATCTTTTCACACCGGTGCTGAAAATTATGAGTCGCTGTGATTAGCTGCAGTTAGCCAGCTAGCTAGCTAGCTAACGTTACCCACCCAGCCACGCCTGGCTAGTTACAGAGTGACAAAGATGGTACTGATGAAAAACTACAATAATTCTCTAAATAACAAGTAACAGTTACTCTAATTAACTGTAAAAAAATAAAAATAAAGCAAGCAGTTACATGATGCACTTAATTAGTTGCCAGAGGCTTCTTCTTCGCTATTTATATTTGACGGCAGGTGACATTTTTCTTGTTGCTACCGCCGCCTGCTGGATAAGATTTGCCCTGTGCTCCCCAAACTGACAATGGAATAAAAACTACAAATTTCAGGTGTCTTCCTCTGTGTTTTTGTCTCTCTTCGGTGGTTTCGTAGTTTTGGGGGGTTTTTTGGATTTGTGACAGTTTTCTCACCGTTTCCCCCGTTTTTTATAAATTATTTACATTTCTATTCACGGTCTAAATGTGTTCATGTTACATTTTGGCCAGTTCCATGCCCCTGAACACTGTGTTGCGTTTAACAACGTGCCGTACAACAAGTAAATAACGTTAGTCCTTATTATGAGCGGCTTAGTCGTGTCGCACTTCAGTCTTCATGGAGCCCTCTCAGTGCGTGCCTCTGGAGCGCTTACCTTTCAACAACACGGTGTTGAAAAAGCTTCCTGTGGATGATTCAGAGGAGACCGGGTCTCGGACGGTCCCAGCGGCATGTTTCTCCCGAATTCGGGCTCTTCAGCCTCTGGTACGTCCGACCTTTGTGGCCCTATCTCAGTCAGCGCTGACTCTGCTCGACCTGAATGTGCAGGACGTGTTGACGAACCCCCTGGGCCCGGAGTATTTGAGCGGTTCCAGGCTGCTACCGGGCTCCGAGCCGGCTGCGCACTGTTACAGCGGGCACCAGTTCGGTCTGTTCGCGGGACAACTGGGAGATGGAGCGGTGATGTACCTGGGAGAGATAGAGGGCACCCACGGGCGATGGGAGATTCAGGTGAAAGGTGCAGGAGTCACACCCTACTCCAGGTAAAATAAGATTTACTGTGTGTGTGCTGACAGTTCAGCGTTCATACATCTCATTTTGAACATAACACATTTGGAGCAGTATAACCATGCTCCACATCAAGAGCAGGTTCTAGGGCTTGGATAAAATCATGTTGGATTAAGTTTTCTCTGAGAATAAGACAATTTCAGCAGGTGACACAGCCAATCGTTCATCAGCCTTGCTCACTAGAGGCACGTGAATGCATTAACCCCAGGAGAGCTACTTAACAGCTTAATGCTTGGCACACATCAAACCCATCCCCCATTGCTTAATAATTGTGTGCTCAGTAGAACCAGTACAAGTCTATGATTTGGTCTGTTAAACACAGAGTAAAGAGTATATTTGAGTTTTTCATATTCTTGACTTAAGTATTATATCTCAGCAATCTCATTTTATTTCATAATGCAATCACAATATCTTATTTCAACTCTACAGCTAGCTGCTATTGGTGGATTTGCCAGTGCTTTTGCAACTTCCTGAAAGTTGTTGTAAATGTGGGCCACAGTGAAGGCAAAGCTGGCTGACATATTGCATTGCAAACATTTGGGATTATACTTTTAATTTACTCAATACTATTGTACAGAAGTTTTTAGTTTGCCTAGGGCTTGTTGACCCATCAAATGTATACACACGATCCATTACCAGCATTACTCGTTCATCAGACAACATAATGGCATCTAACATAGTTAAAACTAATTACATTTTTCTTTTCATTGTCCATAAACACTGTTAAACTCTGTTGACACATTACATGACAGGCCTCCTGTTTCCTGGTCCAACCATTTTTGTAATTTAGGATTTTTTGCCAAGAGAGTTTGCAAGTTATACTACTGCAAATGTGATACAATTCTGTTGATATGTAGTGGAATAATTCAATTAATTTCCCTATCTGACTCAAAACATTGCATTTTTTATTTTGTAACAGAAGCCAATATTCACAACATTCAACATATTCCCAGTATATAACTCAGTGGTTAATCAGAGTTAAATCTCAAACAAATCTGTGTGATGGACACATTACAATTTTCTCAGAGAGGGTGACGGAAGGAAGGTGCTTCGCTCCAGTATCAGAGAGTTCCTGTGCAGCGAGGCCATGGCCGCCCTGGGGATACCCAGCACCCGTGCAGCCTCCCTCGTGACCTCCGACCTCTATGTCACCAGAGATCCACTCAACAGTGGCAGGCGCATTCCTGAGCGCTGCTCAGTCGTCCTGCGTCTTGCCCCGTCCTTCCTCAGGTAGGAAACATTTCAAGCGTTTTTTTTTTTAAAGTTTAATCAGCACAACACACAATAGTGCTACCTCTGGACAAATCTGCGCATGTTATTATGTATCTCTTACCTTTGTTTTAGATTTGGATCTTTTGAGATCTTTCTGGGCCGAGATGATTTCTCAGGCCTGCAGGGACCCAGCGCAGGGCGCCATGACATTCGCGCTCAGCTGCTGGATTATGTCATTGAGACTTTTTATCCTTGCATCCAGCAGACTCATTGCAACCGAAAAGACAGGAATATGGCTTTTTTTAGAGAGGTGAGCATTGATGGTGAGCATCTGGACAGAATTTGATATTCAGTGCTAATAATGGCAAACACTGTTTAGGACTTTGTCTCCCTTAAGGTTGGCTCATTTCATGATGCTGTTTTAGCATTTCTGCCATCAAATTTGACTTGTTTATTCCCAGGTGATGATGCGAACTGCTAAGCTAGTCGCTCAGTGGCAGTGTGTTGGTTTTTGCCATGGTGTCCTTAACACAGACAACATGAGCATCCTGGGTCTTACTCTGGATTATGGCCCCTTTGGTTTCATGGACAGGTAGGCGGCTGAAAATGAAAATCTGCGTCGTCTGCACTTTATTTGACCAGTGTTTTCTGTGCTTTCACATATCCCAGTTAGATTACTCACTATCTGAAAATGGTTTCGCTCCACTAAAATGAAAAAAAAAAAAAAATTATTTTCAGCTCTGTCTCAGTAAAATTATTCAAAAGTAAGATTACAGTCTGTTTTGGCATGCAGGAACTAGAAAGAAGATGAGAATTTATAGATAACAAGATTTTGTGCCATCATGTATAATATTCTATATGAAAAGCCCTCCACCTCTGTGTCAGATTTGATCCAGATTTCGTTTGCAACACATCGGACAAAAGAGGACGCTACTCTTACCAAGCCCAGCCATCTGTGTGCCGCTGGAACCTGGCTCGCCTAGCAGAGGCGTTGGGCTCTGAGCTGGTTGGAGCTGAGGCAGGCGCTGTCCTGGATGAATTCATGCCCACATACGAAGCCTTCTACCTGTGCATCATGAGGAAAAAGCTTGGACTTGTGAAAAAAGAAGAGGCAGAGGACAGCGAGCTCATATCAGACCTGCTGCGCCTCATGCACAACACTGGTACAAAAACAGATCAGAAAGATGGGTTTTGTGTTGAAAATGAGGCAGAGCCATCAACATATACATAGTTGTGATTTTGCCGTCTTGTCACAGTACTATAACATAATGTCTTTCCAGGTGCAGATTTCACGAACACCTTCCGCCTGCTCAGCCATGTCCCCTGGCCTGACGAGGGCGACAGTGAGAGGCCCACAGTGGGGCCAGTAGTGGACCTCATCCTAGAGCAGTGTGCCTCTATTGAGGAGCTAAAGGTGGCTAATAAGCCAACTATGGAGGACCGGTGAGGGGGTGTATGGTGGTTGAATACACATGTATTATTTCAAAGAAGATGAAACAAAAACATAAAGACTGTAGCTGCCCCACCATACACTCCCAGTGAATGTGCATCTGATCCTAGCTGAGCAGAGTACTGGTTCCAAATGACTAAAACTCTCTTATCATCTAACTTGTTTTTCCTTTTACTGTATCTGCTAGCATTTTGGGGAAAAAGCTTTCCAAGACAATGTGTAAGTTAAATGTGGGTTTTGTAGCATTTTGTAGGAGTTACGCTGAGATAGTTGCAGGCGTACATAGAGCATCATGTAGGACTAGAGTTAGATTTGTGGTCAACATCAAGCATTCTCCTTTTCCTAACTTACCACTAGCGTTTTCTCCATTTCTAGTGAATTGGCGATGATTCTTTCCATGGCACAGACCAACCCAGTCATGTTTGGGCTGGTGGCAGATAGTCCGGGTGTGTCCGAGCAACTGGAACGGATGGGACGGCTAAAAGAGCTGCTTGAGACAGATCAGGATGAGCTTAAGAAAAAGCAGCGAGATGACTGGATTCGCTGGGTTAGCCGATACAGGTAAGAAGTTCCCCTCAGATCTACGGCGTCTTTTCTTCTATCTTTCAGCTGGTTGTTTACATCCCATAACTTTACTGTTTTGGTTCAGTGTCAACACTCTCATCAACCCTGTTTCCAGTAGCAACAGGCAGCTGACTTAGGCCTAGGCTTACATACTAGTTAATGAACAGAGCTATATTTTGAAATATGTCATAAATATATAGGTATAACATATGTACCTATATGAAATTGTTCCATTTTGAATATAGACATACAGTATATGACATTATAACATATGCCATATATTTAATTCCAGCATATGACATTTTCATAAATGCACATATTATTATTATTATATTGTGTATGGGATAAATCAACACTTTTTCTTGATTCTTTCAAACAATTGATCTTGCACTGAAATACCAGGAGGCGTTTAGCCAGGGAGTGTGATGCCACAAGTGAGTTGTCTGTCATCAAAAAGGAGAGACTCAGAGTGATGAACAGCACCAACCCCCATGTTGTCCTGCGCAACTACATCGCCCAGAATGCAATTGAGGCTGCAGAAGTAGGAGACTTCTCTGAGGTTAGGATACCTATAAAATGGTTCTTTCCTTGTTAAAATCTCAACTGGGACATCTGGATCCATTAAAACTTGTCTACAAGGCAACATGGGGATTAGGAGTGTATCGCAGGGTTTCCATCAGGAAATTGGTTTACTATATCAGAAATACCCTAGATGATGTTTTCTGCTACAGAAACAATATTAAGACAGGCAGTGATGCACTGGATTACTTTTAATGCTACTAACTGGGTCACTTGTATCCCTCTGAATTTGTTGTCTTAAATAATGCTAGATGGGCACATGGCTTTAGTAACCAGAAGGACTTAGGGCCCCGTAGGCAGAAGCATTACCTGCTAACGCTAGCGTTGCTTGCCTTCTGTGGACTTGACACTATCTTTTCACGTGACTTTTAATTGGTTGTTCTTGTTATCATTTGTTAATGAATGAGTCAACCACTAGGTGGAGACACAGAAATCGATGGTACCGACACTGTCCACAGACATGTGAAACTGTTGAAAAGACCAACAGCTGCTTTAATGGACTGAGTTGTCTCATCTGAGTTTGCACAGATCAATGTTGTTTTTTTGTATTTTTATGAGATTCAAATCCGAATTTTGCTTCAAAAATGAATAGAAGTCATCTTACATGCACTTTGTCCTGCAGGTCGACAGGGTCTTAAAGGTTCTGGAGAAACCATATTCAGATGCCTTTGGAGCTGAGTCTTTTGATGGATCTTATGCATGCGGTGAAAAGGAGCAGAAAGTGAGGGGGGTGACTGTCAGCTACAACAGGAAACCTCCTGCCTGGGCACAAAGAATTTGTATCACCTGATCTTCGTAGGGCCTCCTAGACAGTTGAAGGAGAGAGGTCTGCTTCCTGAAGGGAGGACGTAACCCAGTGTGTTCCAGTGTTCATCAGTATGGTTATAGATACATTTTTTGTGTGATCATAACGCCTTTATTGCAGTGTTTAAAGGTGTTAAAGAGTAACACAACATCACAGTAAAAACTGTATAAATTACCAAGTACAACTAAATGCTATGAAGATACAGCACAGTAGATGAATTAGCTGATGAAGTATGATGGCTCCGATGACCAGTCACACTATGACCTGTCTGGGTCTGAAACACCAGGAACACACTGATGATCAGTTATTTACTTATGGTCCACATGTCGATAGCCACACATATGAGCAATTCAAATGTTTACAATCAGTTTCTTAAACTTACCGCAGATAGAATAGAAAGAATGATTGTTGGCATTTTGTTTCAGACTGTTTCTCAAAGCTTTAAATAAAGTGTGTTAATTAACTTTGTATATATGTCTGCTTTAAACACGGGTCCAACACGATTTTTTTGTCAAACTTGAAACAGTTTTTCATTTTCTTTTTTTTACATGATATTTGGATATATGTGTGTTTGTGTGTGGTTTTCTCACTGGTTTAAAGAAGCCAGGGCCTAGTTAGGAAAAGGCGATGTCGCGAATTTCAGCGCAGCGTTTGAATCAAAATGATTCAAGCTGTGGGGTTGTTTAAACAGGCCACTGTCAATCAAACCGGATCAAACCACCATGATGAACCACCAGATAACTAACAAATTAATAATATAATCCACTCCATTAAATTAAACAAGTACCCTTTGAATTCATTCACCCCAATAAGACCCGTTATAGACACATACTGTGATGTGAAAAGAATTTGACAATATTTAATATGCCATGTGTTACTGTATTGATGATGGCCCATTTTTCATTAAATAAATATTCTTTCACTGTAATAATATTAAAAAAGTTAAGAGAGAGATATTACTAGTGCTTTTGTATCATCTGAGAATTATGGTAATCCATGTCATGATACCTGAGTCGACATATGAACTCAGAACACTGATTTTTCTTTAACAGACATTTTTATTGGCTGTTATTATTATGACCACAGTACCAGTTAGGTGTCTTTCTTGTTCTCATGTGGTTCTTATTCTTATCTATGCAACCACCTCAAATAGGTTTTAAGGCAATACACAGTTAGGCTATTGCCTATGCACTGCTGACAGTAAGCACTGACCTGCGCTTTACATGCTGTAAACACTGTACAATAAATAGCCTGCTACAGTATATCTACTGTCATACCAGTGTCTTACTCCTGCATTACATTATGGGAGGACATGCACATTCTTTCTATTTTGGCTAATCCGGTCACCAAAACAAGAACTTTAATGTAGATGTGACACAGAGTGAAACTATTAATGTTGTATAATGAACTGGCCAGTCTCTCTTCTCTAAACATAACAGTTATTTTAATTTACTATTATGATTTCCATACCCACCTATCACCCACTTGGCTGAACTGGCTCAGAGGGTTTCACCAAGTAGGTATGTAAAGAAATTCACTCGTATGGAAAGCTGATAAGAGTGGCGAGAACAATGCATTTCCTGTAAACAGGGTTGTTAGTCCAGTGTGCATTGACAGTGCACTCTCTATGGGGATCACATGGCTGTAAATCTTCAGTGAGCTCAGCAGGAAACGAGGAGTGAGATGACGACTACATCAGCTCAAAACTGAAACTGTTGCTGCATTTGAACCTTTCTTCGATCAGAGGATGAACGCAGAACAAAAGGACTGATTGATCACATGACAAACTGAGGACACAGACATGGCTTCTGTCCCAGAGCTTCTCTTGGACATTCTGGAGGAGCTGGTTGATAAAGAGTTGAGGACTTTCCAGTGGTTCCTTTATAGTAATATTCTCAAAGGATTCCCTTATATTCAAAAGTCTCGGGTCGATGGGGTAGACAGGCCTGGCACTGTGGATCTTTTGGTGCAGACATATGGCTACGACGGTGCTGTTAAAGTTACAGTGGATGTACTGATGAGGATGAAACTCAAACTGTGGGCTGAAACACTTATGAAGAAGTACGATGCAGGTAAAACATGTTTAAAAGGAACAATATTTGACTTTTAGTTTGTATGACAAAATACATTGGCCACGTAACAGCTATCTCTTCTCTTTGTCTCTTTATCAGTTCCATGCAATCAAGTAGGCAAAGGTAAGAAGATAAAACAACAATACCCACATACACAGTCCTGTTGACAAGTTCATACTCGTACTATATCCACGTACAGACACAGGATTAAAAGTTAATTTGCTCTGAACAGAAGTCGACCACCATGCAATCAGAGAAAAACTGAAATCCACCCTAAGGGAAAAGTACCAAAACATTTACGAGGGGAATGCTGATGAAGGAGACACTGTCTACCTGAACAAAATCTACACCGAGCTGCACGTGATCGAAGGAGCCTGGGGAGGCTTCAGCGAGGAGCATGAGGTCAGACAGCAGAAGTCCAACCAAGTGACAACGGAAGAAACCTCCATTAAAGCTAGTGACATTTTCAAACCCAAGCCCAACCAAGAGAAGCGAATTAGAACTGTGCTTACGCAGGGTATACCTGGAGTGGGTAAAACTGTCTGTGTACAGAAGTTTACCCTGAGTTGGGCAGAAGGAGAGGAAAATCAAGATGTCACCTTCCTTTTCCCGCTTCCTTTCCGTGAACTGAACCCCAACATTGGAGAGGACTACAGTCTGATGCAGCTGCTCCATCAGTTCTTCCCTGAGATGAAACCTCTTGAGACACTGGGAACTGAATACAAAGTCCTCTTCATCTTTGACGGCTTGGACGAGACTCTCCTCCCCTTGAACTTTAAGCACAACAAGGTCTTGAGAGATGAGACAGAGCCGGCCTCGCTAGATGTGGTGATCACCAACCTCATCACGGGAGATCTGCTTGGCAAGGCTCTCATCTGGATCACGTCAAGACCTGCCGCAATTAGTCGGGTCCCTCGAAAGCACATCCAGCTGTGGACGGAGGTGAAGGGCTTCGCTATCGAACAGAGGGAGGAATACTTCAAGAGGCGTTTGCGTGATGATAACCTTGCCACCAGAATCATCAACCATGTGAAGTCATCAAGAAGCCTCTACATCATGTGTCAGATACCAGTTTTCTGCTGGATCACAGTCACTGTAATGAAGAAAATGTTGCGCGACAATGTGACAGGAGGCATGCCCAACACCCTGACCGAGATGTACGCATATCTTCTTCTCTGCCAGACAGACCGGATGATAGAAGGGCACTACCCGATGGAAAGCGACAACGTTGTTTTGAAGCTAGCAGAGCTGGCATTCCGTCAACTGGAGAAGGGCAAACTGATTTTCTACGAGGCTGACTTGAAAGAATGCGGCATGGATGTCAAAGAGGCAACAATCTACTCAGGAGTTTGTACAGAGGTCTTCGTGAAGGAAGGCAGGAGGAGGAGAGAAGTGTTTAGCTTTGTACATTTAACCATCCAGGAGTTTTTGGCAGCTGTGTACGCCCATCACTCCTACATGCAAAGAAAGGAAAATGTTCTTCTTGGATACCTTAAAAGGATGTCTACGAGGTGGCTCCCCAAGTCTGTGTTCAGTTTTCACAAAACTGCCGTCGAAAAAGCCTTGGAAAGTCCAGACGGCCACTGGGACCTCTTCCTTCGGTTTCTCCTGGGACTGTCGCTGAAGTCAAACCAAGAGCTTCTGGGTAGAATACTGAATCTAGAAACAGAAGGAGAGGAGGATGTGGCTAGAACCATCCAGTTTATCAAGGAGAAGATCAAAGAGGAACCAGAGGCCAAGCTCAACCTGTTCCACTGCCTGAGTGAGCTCAAAGAGGAGTCTTTGGTGCAGGAGGTCCAGAGCTTTGTTAGTTCCGGGAGGCTTGCAGCCAAAAAGCTGTCACCGGTCCAGTGGTCCGCTCTAACCTTTGAACTGATGACATCAGAGGCAACGGAGAAGGAGTTCGACTTGAAAAAGTACAACAGATCAGATGAAGGGGTAGTGAAGCTGCTGACTGTCATTACTTCCTCCACACGTGCTCTGTGAGTTTACCCACACGATAAAAGTGTTCCTCTCTAAGCTGCAAACTAATTTCTGTGTAATACTGCAGCTTTTTCTTGTTTGTGTATTGTTTTTCTAGGCTAAATCGCTGCAACCTCACTGAGGTTGGCTGTGAAGTTTTGGCCTCCGTGTTGAGCTCTTCCTCCTCTCACCTGACAGAGCTGGACCTGAGTGACAACAACCTGAGGGATTCAGGGGTGAAGCTGCTTTCTGGTGGATTAGGGAGTCCAAATTGTAAACTGAAGAATTTAAGGTCTATAACAATTGTTAGCAGTCTTTTAGAAACCAAACATAGCACAACCCTACAAACGGCAGCATTAAATGGTTGAAAGACTTGTGGTTTAGGTTAGACTTGTGTTGGCTGTCATAATGTGCAAGTGAACAATCCACTTGATGAATATTAATAATCGAATTTTAAAGCTTTCTTTTTTTTTTTTAGATTACATAAGTGTAAACTGGAAGGAGACTGCTGTGAAGGACTGGCTATTGCTCTCAGCACAGAGTCTACCCGACTCAGAGAACTGGACCTGAGTGCTAATCACTTCCACAAAGCAGGAGTGAAGGCTCTGTGTGTGGGTATGCGCAGCCACCTCTGCAAACTAGAAACAGTGAGGTTAGATCTTCTTGCTAACAAACTTAACTCACTTGCTTGGACTTTAATCACAATTGATGTTATTAAGAACAAAATCATGTTGTGTTGGTTGAAAACTCTTTGCAGGTTGAATCAGTGCAAGCTAAAAGAGAATTGCTGTGCAGATTTGGCTACAGTTTTGAGTTCAGGCACATCTCACCTGAAAACCTTAGATCTGAGCAACAACAGCCTAAAGGATTCTGGTGTATCTCTGCTTACTTCTGGACTGAGGAATCCACACTGTACACTGGAAACACTAAGGTCAGTGCAGTCCTATGAAACGGAAGATTGTGGTTGTCCTAGCTACATGATTAGCTCTGTTTTGTCTCCACCAACTCCTGAGGAAACCATGTCATTTGGAGCTGAGCTGGTAAAGTGTGTAGTACTGTGTTTATCAGAACTTTTTCTGGAAACAACTACCTGCTGCTGCTGCAGACATAAATACAGAGATCAGTAAGACTGAACCATACAATAAGTGTGCAGATCATGAAAACAAAATAATCTGCTAAAACATGCTAATAACATCTGTAGCGCTGTGAATTTTGGTTATATAAGCATGTCACTATGAACAAACTTTCATATTACATCTATAATATACATACTGTAACTATATGTATAAAGACATTACACGATGTTGTACCACCATGTTTCTACAGTAGAGCAAACGGACAAACGAATCTATAAGCGCGTTTCATCACTTCGTTCAATATGTACAAAGAATAAGTAATAGTAACAGTAGTAGTAGTAGTAGTAGTCTGGTTTATTAGAAGTAAGAAGAGAAGTGAAATTTGGACAAATGGAGGACCACACGTGTTATTTAGCACAAGAGCCGACAGAGTGTGTCGGCCACTGTAGTGTCTCCTCCGTGGTTCATGTGGTGTCAGAATAATACGATTTTTTTCCCTCCTTAAATCTTTATTGCAAAAAGAGGAATAAAGTGTAAATGGGACATAAAGAAGTATACAGAACAGTATACAAATATAGTAAATATTTCACTCAGGAGTCAATGCAGAATGAATTCATGCTAAAAAGAGATTTAATATTAGACTTGGAGACTAATGAATGCTAATGTTCTATGCGAAATGGGTATATAGGCAACCGTTTGCTAACAAATTTGTCATTATCAACTTTAAAAGACGATGTCATTGTTGTGTTTAGAGGTTGTTGTACTGCCATCAAGTGATAAAACAATCAATTAAAATAGTTTCAATAACAAAATAATAACAAGACAATTTTTTACCACTGATGTCACAAGTAGTGCGCTCTACCTTCATTTGAAAATTTCCTTCACCTTTCAGGCTCAGCTGGTGCGGCCTTACACAGAAATGCTGCAATGACATTGGCTCAGCTCTCAGCTATGACTCCTCCCACCTTAGAGAGCTGGACCTGAGTGGAAACAACCTGCAGGGTCCAGACATCCAGCAGCTGTGTGTTGGACTGAGAAGTCCAAACTGTAAACTGGACACATTAAGGTCAGGTGACTCAGGTTCACAGGACACAACAAATAATAAAGTGGCTTATATCAGTATAGTGACACACTTTTACATTTGACATCAACTCAACTCCTGCAAGTTTCAGATCATTTTAAACTATATTGGGTACCACCTCTTAATATAGCATATAACCCGCTGGAACAAAACATATCCTGACCTCCAGGTTAAACGAGTGCAATCTCCAGAAATGCTGTGCTGATGTGGCCTTGGTCCTCAGCTCTGACACCTCTCACCTGATGGAGCTCGATCTGAGTGGAAACGACCTGCAGGATTCAGAAGTGAAGCTCCTCTCTGTGGGACTGGCAAGTCCGGGCTGTAAACTGGAGACGTTACGGTAAGCTGGCTTTACAATTAATTAATCAGCCAATGTGCAAAGGGCAAAGTAATACTACAATTATTTGAAAATCAAGGCTGATTCCTTACAGTAGTGACTCATGTTCAGTTCTAACCTGGGCTCTGCTGCATGTCATCCCTTCACTTGGCCCCTACTTTTCCTGTATCTCTATCACAGTCACAATAAAGCAGAAATGCCCAAACAATTATCTTTAAAACCTTTTTAAAAATTATACAAAATTAAAAAGAATGTCTGCACAATAACAACACAGAAACATCTAGAAATGTAAGGTAAATAAATAGAAAAGTAACAAGTAAGGGATAGAGTTTTTCAGTATTATTTTTGGTCAAATACGTCAACATGACACAAAAGGCAGATTGTGTTTCTGGGTGAAATGTGAATACCCTGCCTCCACGCAGACTGTCCTTCTGCGGAGTCACAAAGAAAGGCTGCATTTATTTGGCTTCAGCACTGAGCTCCAACCCTTCTCATCTGAGGCAGCTGGACCTCAGCTACAACTACCTGCAGGACTCTGGAGTGAAGCTGGTCTCTGTTCATTTGAACGACCCGCTCTGTAAACTGGAAACATTACGGTAAAACAATCCATCACAGCTAATAATTTAGTGTCTTTGAGCTATTTGTTCTGTAGTATCAACAATACAATTGACTAAAAATACCATGAAAAGAGACTCAAGCTAATTCCTGAAAATAAACACTGTTATTGTACACCATGTCTTGTTAAAATGGATGTTTCTTTGAATTCTCTTGTGGTTTAAAGTTTCATTTAATGATCAAGTTCCCTTTATC
The DNA here is from genome assembly GCF_014851395.1 of Micropterus salmoides. Classification (NCBI taxonomy): domain Eukaryota; kingdom Metazoa; phylum Chordata; class Actinopteri; order Centrarchiformes; family Centrarchidae; genus Micropterus; species Micropterus salmoides. Next base: position 6,078,121 of record NW_024041484.1, read on the forward strand.
GGGGTGTTGATTGCCACATAGTTATCCATCCATGTTTCTTTCAGAGCTGCACACATGATAAACTGCAGAGAACAGAAAGCACAATTTTCAGAGGAAGTAAAGTGCACTATGTTCACGTGCTACAGAACATACAATAAACATTTTCATACATGCAAAATATACGTATCATTTAGTAACAAAAGCCAGATATAAAGTATTCAAAAACATCATAATGTGTCGATTAGTGATACTTTTGTGTATATTCTATCTACAGTGTGGACTATAATGCAGAGTGCTACTTGAAATCAACACTGAAAAACTGTAAGTCATTTAATTTCTATTTAACTAATTTTCACTTATAATTGAACCAAACAGACTATAAAATAGAAAATCATTGAATTAAATAAATTATTCTGATGATAATGCATGGATCTATATCTAATTTTCTTTCAATATTTAATCAAGTTTGAAGTTGAACTGAAAAAAAAAATAGAGTTTTGTTTTGAATAATTTCCTCCATCTGCCATCTGAGTTTAGTTTCACACACGTGTTCATATGCATGCTGCCATCTTTCAGCCTTTTCACTTCACATGTTGTAGTGTTATATTTGTCCAACAGATGGCAGGATAGAGATATATTAAAACCGAGAGTGCGGGTTCTGTGATCCTGATCTGGTTACTTTCTTTCATTCTGTCTGTGTCTTTTTGGTTAGATTAGGCACAGGTCAGTTGGGTCTGAAAGCTCTGGGACAGATGTGTGGCAGTTGAATGCTATACTATACTATAGCTATATTGTTGAGGCCCTGTTTTGCAGAGACCCTGAGGGCTTAATTATTTTAGTTTATATTGTGCTTACATGGTGCATTTCACTGCAAGAAAATGTGTTTATAACTTTTGCCATTTGCCATTTTTACCCTGGGTCCCCCTAATTTGTTAATATAGTTTATTAATATAATTTATTTATGAAAAAAAAGCTGAAATGTTGCTGTGTTTTGTACAGATGCATGTACGCTGACTTTGGACACAAACACAGTTGCCAAGTCTCTCTTTCTGCACGATAGTGGAAAGCAGGTGACGTGGGTCAGGGAGACACAGCAGTACCCAGATCACCCCGGCAGGTTTGAGAGTGTCTCCCAGGTGCTGTGTCGCGAAGGCCTCACCCGACGCCACTACTGGGAGGTGGAGTGGCGAGGACGCTGGGTGGACGTTGCTGTGGTGATGAGGGGGATCCGTCGGAGGGCTGGCTCTCACCTGTGGGTTTGGATACACAGATCAGTCCTGGAGTCTGTTCTGCTCTGAGGATCACTACAGCGCTCAGCATGACAACCAGCCTGTAGAAATACCAGTCCCCCCGTCTCGCTCCCACAGGGTTGGAGTGTATCTGGACTGGCCTGGTGGCTCCCTGTCCTTCTACAGTGTCTCCTCTGGGACTCTCAGTCACCTTCACACGTTCCACGGCTCCTTTACTGAGCCTCTCTACCCCGGGTTTGGGATGGAGGAGGATGACTGCTCTGTCACTATTTGCACAGAGTGTTTGCCAACATTAATTTCTCGGTCAGCTAGTGCAGAAAGAATTGAGGAATTTTGAGATGTTCACTTATGCTGTCTAAATGGATTTCAAACCTACAAGAAAAAACATATGTATGAAAACATGGACATTGTAAAAAAAAAAAGGATAATGCAAATTTGCTAGCATTTATAATGAAAAGGTCTGTTTCACTAAATAAGCTGTTATGTTGTGACAAATAAATGTACCTACCTAAAAAGGTTTCTACAATCCAACCTGCAACTGCACCACAGGACAACACTGATCCATACTTTTTTAAAGTCAAATGCTGCCAGTGAGTAAGGGCAAATATCAGTCTACATTCATGCTAGCAGCTCTCTGAGGTTGCACTTCTGTAAAGCTGCACTTTGAGTTCAATGCTAACGTCAGCAAGCTAACATGTTCAAAATGACAATGCTAACATGCTGATGTTTAGCTAATATGTTTACCCTGTTCACCATTTAGTTAAGCGTGTTAGCATGCAAACATTTGCTATTTGACTCTATATGAATAGCAAAATAATAGAATTGTGAATTTTTGCTGAAACTGTCCAACCTATGTATTTTGCAGTTGTCACAATCAGACCTGAAGGACAATAAATATGACCACAGTGTTTAAAAAAAAAGGTTAATCTTAAACAACCAACTGTAAACTTTTAAGTTATCTTGTTTGCAGTGTTTAATTTGCTAGTGCACACGAGGATTTTCAATCCATATCAGAGTAGTGATTCCGGGGACTTGGGATCTCACAGATCCCAGAAAAAACAAGTAGACTGTTGTCAGCTAGTTGCACTTTGTGTGCTATCTTTTGCACAGAAACACAAAAAACATTTAATCTGTGGAGAAACCCATGGCTGAGAAGAGGGAATCAGCATGGTTTATTATAGAGCTGGGATGAGTGATGTGTGTTTTATCACCTGCTGCGTTCAATCCAGGCCGCTTATAACACTGCATATCTTTAAGGAATTCTGTAACTGTAACATCTTTTTCATTTACAGAGCACAACCATGTAATGTGCACCGCTACAACTTAATCAGCTTACAAACTACTGTAAGTCAATACATGCCCCCAGACTCTCAAACCAGTGTAATGTTACACGAGCAACAATAAACCTGTAATCTGTTTGCAGCCTTAGTCGGCTACTTCAACTTTGGCAAGTAAACAAACACTCGTTCATCTTTTCACAACATCTTGTGAACAACAGTCGGACTTAACAAATGCTGAGCTAAACATGGTTACTAATGTGTTTTGCATTCAGCGATTCTTTTGTTGCTGTTGTATGTTTACGATGAGTTCGTTTATACATAATCCTAGAAAGTGCAACACCTAAGAAGTTATGTTTCCCTACTTTCCATCAACAAACAACCAGGTATAACCACATTACCGTCATGCACCACTGGTGGAACTACTTTTTGTATTCATAAAGAAATGTCTTTTGATGAAATAAAACAAAGTCAAATTGTAGTGCGTCTGTTAGCCTACTGTTTTTGCCATACTTGGTAACCGTTTTATAAAAGCAATAGCTCACTTCAGGCCGTGATATACAAAATTCAGACCTATCGCGAATTTAATCCTTGCAAAGCTTTCCACACGGGAGTTTTATCGCTGGACAACTGCCAAGTGTTTACACACAATAAGCACAACTCGCCATTACTACAGCTGTATGAACCGCAAGTAAACATTTTGCTGAGATTTAATAGCAATGAAACTAATGCCGAAATAACTACAATATGCTGCAGATTTGTAAAACATAGGCCGAACAATGCCCCTTAACTGCTATAATAAACGTATACCATGGCCCGTCATGAGCTGTTGCTCAAGTATACAACTCTGTCAACAACAGTATCAGTTTTAACAGCAGTTTAAAGTAAATTCACTGCATTTAAATGTCACACTAGAGCACCAGCATCTCAGTCTGAAACTTCCACCGTGTGGGATAACAGTCTCTAGTGTATAAATCATCCCAGCAGTCATTTTGAGACAGTACGAGTTTTTGTAACTGTCAGAAAGAAAACAGTCACAATCACAGTCAGTCAGAATCATCTGAAATAATGCAGGCTAGAGTCTGGTACTTCTCACACATCCAAGGCTTACAACACTGAGACATCTGGGGAGCAGAGAAGTGTTCAAAAAGTGGGAAATAACTGGGATCTACCCCTGAATTGAGGCACAGCCTATATTTCAAGTTAGCAATTTGACCAGCTGCTAAGGAACCATGTGTGGAAAAGGCTAAGAGAGGGACAGAAATAAATATATTATTTAGTTTTAATGAGTTGTTTACTTTAACTGTAATAGTCAATGGTCCTTTCTTGTGTATTATCCACATTGTTGTCATATGTTTAATCATTTGCTGAATGATTGTTGCATTTTTATTCACAATCATCTGATCATTGATATATCATATGTATATATTACACATATACACACACATATATATACACACACGCAATATATCGTGCAGTGCTCACATACTCTATATTCTTTAGGTAACCCAGACTTTTTATGCCTCCCTTTTTCAATTGCAAGGTATGGTCACTGAGTCTGACACACAGACACACACATGAGATATTTTGGGAGATAGGGTTATTCACTCTTGCCAAGAGAATGATTGGAAGATCGATACCACTCTGCATCCAGCAGCCAGTTAGCTTAGCGTAAAGACTGTAAAGGGGGGGGGGGGGGTGACAAGATGAAATGGTGAGTTGTTACATCTAGAAATGTACATTCCCATGAAGCTAAAAGTATATTTGTACATATTTGTTTAGAATAATCACAACGCTATCACTAATTGCACTTTAAGAAACTATGGTGAACTACAGTCACCACATTATACACGGTAGCAGAGCACAGGTTATCTTTAGATGTAAACATTTTAGGGATGCGTGTCCCAGCCTATTGTAATTTGTAGTAGCTATTTGAAATACCTGATCCCAACCTGGCTTGTAGCTGATTACTATCCTGTTATGTTTCTTTTGTGCTCACTCAAAATTCCTTGGATGTAAATAAGTTAGAAAAAGTGCACTTAGCTGTGCATGGAATACTGATGGAAAAATGTGTAAACTCAGACTATATATTTGCATCCCCATTCCGCTCCCCTAACACACACATCTAACCGCCCTTTTGAGGACATATGTAGGACAAGAGAACATCAATCATATTCTTAATAATGGGAGGCTGTGGGTGGAGGCTGTGTGGCAGGTGGTGGGCCAGACTCATCTCCCAGGCGTCCACCAGACGAACATTCAGTCCTTTGAACACGGCTCTGAGCACCTTGTCACGCTGCAGTGAGTACCAGTCGCTGTTGGTCAGCGTCTCATAAAGTGTCAAAGCTTTGAGGTTCGCGGTCCGGATGACGACCAGTGTGTCTGGAGCCCTGACCAACAGCCGCACCACCGCCCTGCGGATGCTCTGCAGCCGCTGTATGTAGAGCTCCATGGGGAAAGTGCTGAAGTGAGACCAGATGCCAATAACTACAACAGTGTTGCTGCCTCCAGTTAACCCATCTAGTTCATTGGCAATGTAACGCAGCTCAGTGGTTGGGACGTTGCCAAAACGGAGAGGAGGACCGTGGCAGCGATACGTCACCAAGATGTTGTTTGCATAGTCCAAGGCCATGAAAGGTCCAACTTGCTTTGGACTGTGCAGGTTAAACTCCTTAAGATCTAAAAGTATCACAGAGGGAACAGATGAAGCTGCAGTGTGAACAAAATCAAACTGTTGACAGAAATCCCTGTGGATCACTTACCTGGCAGTGCTGCGTTGAGGTGTTCAAACCACTGTCTGATGGTGGAGTCTCCATACAGGTGGACCTTCTTGCCTTTCAGACACTGACTGATAGCAGACGAGGTGTTGAATTGGTTGACCATGATTCCACCTAGTGCTCGCCACGCACCCTGGTAGTAATAGCCAGAGGGTCCAGACTTCACACTGCTGCTCTTCACCTCCGGTTTACCTGAGAGGAAGTTAAGTTTAATGATGGGGTTATTTTATATTTGTCTTATTTTCAACATATCCCATGAAAAGATAAGAACCAAGGTCTCCCTAACCTGTTTATGACAATTAAGTTATTTCATTACAACTGAAGACGTGAAGTTTTATAATTCAGTCAGGACAACTTTCATCAAAGGCATTGTTGTAATGTTTGGCAGTATGGCTCTGTTCTGGGATTTCCATGACCTTCAACACGCTTTCGTGCCTGCATCTGTGCTGCACATGATAGCGTTGTTTGATTCTTATCACCAAAATTCTTGGCCTAAATTTATTTCCCGATATGATTCCAATAATGAAATATGCCCAATCGGCCAATACTTATTGGATCTACAATTATCGTGCATCCCTACCACAGCCTGAAAGGCAGAGCTGGGGTGGCGGTGGGTTATGAGCTGTTTGCAGTGTAAGCAACAAGGGCAGGCAGGCAACAGCAGCTTAAATAGGCGCCTTGTATGTAATTTGACAATGAATACTAAGAGAGAAATCAGCTGAGCTGTCAGCTGATGTGTCTGGCTTAAGATGGCTGCTATCAGCTGATGTACTGGGATTGTGAGCTGAGCTTGACTTTGTTGCCTTCGTGAACTAACGTTAAGCATGATATGTGTCACAAATACACTGTAATTTCCTGCTAGGTAGAGTGCATTTGTTGGACTATTTTCAGCAGTGGATTAATACACATTTAGTGCACATGTATAGACCCCTTTTCTGTTAGTAAACATAATGGGGTTTTTTTGTGGGTGGAGCTTACTTGGAGGCAGAATTGGAAAAAAACGACAAGAACACGAGAGCACCTGTTTTAAAGGTGTGCTATGATATAAAGCAAACAACAACACAGCAAGTAATGCAACGCTAGCTAAGTTGTGCATTAGCATGCTGTTGTTACAGTTGATACTGTGAAGCTAGCATGCAGAGTGGACGAAGCAGTCAAGAGCCAGCATACCAGCTCCCAACAGCAATACTCACTACTCTCCTGCTACCACACTTTGGCACCATAAACACAGCAGCTGCAACCTCACCTACACCTGGGCCCCTCCCCTGTCCTTCACTTTGGAGGAGGTGACGATGGAGCTGGGGAGGCTGCATCCTGGAAAAGTAACAGGCCCAGACAGCGTATGTCCAAGACTGCTTAAGGACTGTGCCACTCAACTGAACGAGCCTCTTCAGAGAATCTTCAATCTGAGTATACAACTGGGGAGGGTCCTGTTGCTGTGGGAAACATCATGGCTTGTTCCATTACCCAACGTAGGGCGTCCGGACAAGATTAACGTCTACAAACCAGTGGCCCTCAGATCACACATCATGAAGACCCTACAGAGGCTATTTCTTTGTTGACTGAGACCACATGTCAAACATGCACTAGACCCCATACAGTTTGCACGCAAGGAACACACTGAAGTGGATGATGCTGTCCTCTACATGCTCCACCGGGCCTATTCTCACCTGGATAAACTGGGAGGATGTGTGAGGATAATGTTCTTTTTGAGTTTTTAGTGCATTTAACACCATCCATCCCTTCATGCTTAAGGACAAACTGGAGGGGGTGAGGGTGAATCCCTCCTTCACTGCCTGGATTACCTTACAGATTACAGATGACCACAATTTGTCAGACTGGGGAGCTGTGTCTGTGGGATGGCGGTGTGCAGCAGGGGGCTCCACAGGAGACTGTTCTAGCTCCTTTCCTGTTCACATTGTACACAGCACAGACTTCAAATACAACTTCAAGCCCTGCCACATCCAGAAATACTCGGATGACACTGCTATTGTGTTCGTATTAGAAACGGACAGGAAGGGGAGTACAAGGACATGACAAAGACCTTCTGTGACTAGGGTGATAAAAACGGCCTCCTGAGGAACACCTCCAAAACCAAGGAGATGGTGGTGGACTTATGTAGGTCTAAACCCCCCTGCAGCCGGTTAACATTCGAAGGGCAGACATTGAGGCGGTGCAGACCTATACATTTTTAGATGTACACCTGGATGATAAGCTAGACTGGTCCCTGAATATGGATGCCCTATACAGGAAGGGGCAGAGGTGGCTCTTTTTCTTGAGGATGTGCAGGTCCTTTGATGTCTGCAGTAAAATTATGCTTTACCTTTCTTTTTCGGCAACACTGTGACATTGGCAGGTCCTGAAGCCTGAATAGAGACCTTCATGTTGACACCACTGGAGAAAAGTCATAAAGAAAGTAAAAGCTTTTTTATTATACACCTATTGCAAATACAGTTTTTGCTCACATGTCATATGGTTGTAACCGTTAGTTGCTGTCCACGTAGAGTGACTTTAGTTATTTATTAGCATTAACCCTCATAACAAGTCAGGTAACGCAATATTTTAGAGATTTGAGGGTCTACTGATGAAGCAACAAATCTGGGATGGAATAAGCTTCAAACTGTTTCAGCATACTTGGATAGCAATATCGCATACATAACAACCCGTCTCCCAGACACTATACAAAAACGTACATGTTTTTTTTCCAAACGTACATGTTGCTCATAGACACACTGAAGTCAGAAAAAAAGAGTTCCCAACTCAGGAAACCATCCTAGGAGCACATCAATGCAGATTATAACCCACCTTTGCAGTTCCCCTTCGGTCTGCAGAGTATTGTAGTGTCTTCCAGCTAACTGCTTTTGGTGTTATGGCCTGCAATTTGCTGTTTTGGTTGATTCTCACCCCTCTCCTCAACATATTTTATTCGACGCATCAAAAAGCGCTATGACTAACCAATTGTGCACTACCTACCACTAAATAGCAGACAGACAAAGTCAGCAACTAGCTGGTGAACATACCGGATTATTAGCAGATAGAAATTTAGATATTTCACTCATGAGCTGGTGGAGACCAAACTAGAGCTGAAAGGAGAGTGAATTTTGTATTTACATTTGCCAGGTGGCCAGAAGCACTCATAACGCATGCTAATGTTGCTGCATGCTTACTGGATGTGCAAATAGGCCACTGCTTTCTATCAGTTATAAGGTATGTCAACGTTACTTTTATTGTGCACTGCCCCTACATGGAAAAAAAAACTATGAAAATGATTATTTTGATTTGAATTATATTAGACTGATTAGATTAGATTCAATCTCTAGTTACAAACTTGCTAAATTTCCCACAAACGACATACATATTTATTACAAGTCACACACAATGCCAGTCCTGTGTCTCTGCTTCCTCACCTTTGAAAGAGCTTCTCTTCCTCGGCTTTGAGGTTTTGATTGAATCCTCCCATGGAGTGGCTGATCCTGGCATCACAGTTGAGATTCTTTGGCTTGTAGCAGAACCAAGGCTCGCCTGTACGGAGGTCAGTGTAATTGCACAGCGGCTGCTGGGTTGGACGTAGGCAGACGTTACAGGTAGTAGTTTCAGAAAGAGAGCCAGAACGGAAGAGGCTGTGGAAATAAACCCTGTCTGGCTGTTCACTGGTCAGCCTGCGCAGCACTGTGACAGCCTCACTAGGGTGAACCAGCATCACCTGATGGGACAGAGAACCAGAATTTTCACTAAGTCCAGTCATATCAAAAAAGGCAAATCAAATGAATACTACTTGCTGCACACTATGTATTAGGCGTGCACAAGTTTGAGCTTTAGTCTACAATCTCTGGTGAACTGACCATTCACTCAACTAAACACCTCGAACAGAGATCTTCGAATCACAGCTTATCAACTGTAACTAGGCACAGCAGGAATGTGAAACTTTCAAACTTTTTTTTTTTACAGGTTTATATTTGGTATATCCCGTTCATGACTAACACATCTACTTTGCAGTATTTCACCATTGTTTGGAAGCCACCAAGGTGCTACTATTAGGGAGCAGGCTAACATTAGCGGCCTCACCTCAACCTGTGCGCTTCCTTCCCAGAGTAAAGAGAACACAGCAGAGTAGGAGCCATTGAGATGATCCACCACTTGTCCAGCCACACCTGCACCAAGCTTCAGGTTGTGCAGCCTGGTGAGTACGACGTCTCCCCCAGACTTCTTGGGACGGCCCTGGAAGTCATACATTTTAATCATAATCTCCAGCTGATCCCCTACATGCCAACGTCCTCCTCCTCTCCCTGGGAGAATGATGAATTTGCTGTTTGCAGGATCACTGGTCTGCTCCAGGGAAAGAGGATCTAGTAGAACTGGAGTTTCAGGCCAAGCAATGGAGTCTAGTAGGAGGCGTTCCTCCAGAGATTCTTCCTTGGACAGTGATTGGAAAGTGCAGAAGACTTGATTGATGTCACGGTCTGGGGCTGGGATGGTGGGTTTCACTTTATGCTGGTCGAGAGAGAAGGTGATGAAGATGCATTAAACAAGTGTACTAACACAACATCAAGACATCCAATTCACTCTACGTGGACAGCAAACTAACTGTTATCACCATATTAAAAATTACATGTTTGCAAAATATGTATATGCAATATGTGATTGTGCACAAATCAAAGTTCTGTATACTTCTTTTTGTCCCTTGTACACTTTATTCCTCTTTTTGCAATAAAGATTCAGGGATGAAAAAAAGATTCTGATTATTCCGACACCACATGAATGCTCCGCTCACCTCTCCCTTTCCAAGCGTGCAGGAGTTGGCTCCTGTGCTAAATAATATCTGTGGTCCTCCATTTGTTACTTCTTCTTCTTTTTCTTGTTTGTACGTACACATTCAACGTAGGCTTGGGCGATCTTCTCTATTTTCATATCGTCTGATCATGGCTACTTGAGATCACCGATTGGCAATCTGATCGCCAGGGGACAGTGTTACGTTGCAGCATATTAGTGAAATGCCAGCATGGAAGAAATAGGCTTATTACCTTTAAGAGAATCCACCAAAACATCTTTAAATGCTCAGTACAGTGTTTCCCACAGAATGAGGCGCTGAGCAAATCAATGCGCTGTGCGCAACTCCACAGTGAATTATGGTTTTACTCAAATAAATCAGTGAATGGGAAACAGTGCAGTGTGGTGCAGATTCTAGAGACAGTTTTTGTGTCAACTTAGTTCTGATCTGAAAATCATCGCATTAAAAACCAATCACTGATCATCCCTAATTCTACGTAGTGAGAAACGCTCTCTGAAGAGTCCATTTTCGGCTACTGTAGAAACATGGTGGCGCAACTGGGTGACATCCATGTAAGTGGACCCCTGATATATGTAGCTAGAAATGGCTCATTCTTAAGTAATAAAAACCTATCCCTTCATTTTGTAAGGTCTTTATACACCACTGAAAACATAGTTGGATGGATATTGCATTGCATTTCTGTCAATAGATTCTCCTAAATATTACACACTGAACCTTTAAATCATCTTTAAGGACCCAGTTGCTGGGAGTGGAGGGAGGAATGAGAGGGTCTGTGTTTTGCTTTGTTTATGGTTATACAGAGTTGCATATAGATACATAGAGAAGGGCTAGAATTGGTCTTTGGGTGCCAAGGTTCCCTCTGGGACTCTCACTTTATTGTCGTATGTTGTCTTTATGTTGTGCTGTGTTTGTGTTGTGCCTTACTTTTACAATGAAAACATGTACCCCATATTAGTAATTGCGCTCATGCACTTTTGTACACCACTGATTGTTACTTATGCACCCCATTACCACTATTATTATTGCTTACTTATTTTATCATATTTGAATAAATAGAGACCAGAACAGCTACAATATGGCCCAGTCAAGATAGTAAATGTCTAAATTTCACCATATTCCTTTACTTTAAATTTTTTTGGTTAAAATTGAAGGATAACATTAATCAAGGGGACTACATCCTACATAAAAAAAAGTAGACTTTTTGGAGTGCTTCATTAACCTTGAGTCTGGGGTTGAAGGCGGTTTTCCTATAATAATAATAATATTAATAATAATAATACATTTTAAAAACATAACAAATAACAAAACATATATAGCAAAATATATGAACATTAGGTAAAAACATGTGGTCCAGAAATACATAAGAGTGTAGGGGCGACCATATAAATAACAAATAACAAACAGCAGCAGGTGCAATACAACATTATTTGAAGTAAAAAATCTAGTCTAAAAAGGTGAGCTTTGATAAGTGATTTGAAAGAGTACATGTCACTGCAATCTCGGACGTGTCTGGGTAAGTAGTTCCAAAGGGCCTGCGATGGTGAAAGCTCTGTCGCCCTAGGTACGGTGCTCGGTCCTGATTTGTGGGGAGAGGAGGTTAATTTCAGGGGAGCAGAGGTTACGGGAGAGATTGTGGCGGTGGAGCAGGTCTGTGAGGTAGGAAGGGGCCTTGTTATGGAGGGCTTTATGTGTGAGGAGGAGGATTTTGTACTGAATGCGTTGGGGAACAGGGAGCCAGTGAAGATTCTGGAGGACAGAGGTGATGTGGTCAGGGTTGCGTGTGTGGGTGAGGAGGTGGGCAGCAGAGTTTTGGATATATTGAAGTTTATTTAGGGCTTTGGCAGGTGAACCATAGAGGATGCTATTACAGTAGTCAGTTCTGGATGTAATGAAGGTGTGGATCAGGGTTTCAGCAGCAGAGAAGGTGAGTGGTTGAGGTGAAAGAAGGATGTCCTGGTGACATGGTTGATTCAAAAGTGTGTTCAAAAGTGGGGTTGCAGTCAAAGATGACTCCAAGGTTGCAGATGTGTGGGGATGGAGACAAGGTGAAGTTGTTGATGGAAAGGCTGAAGTTGTTGGTGTTTTTTGTGAGTGATTTGGGGCCAGTGATGATCATGTCAGATTTATTGAAGAAAAAGTTGGTTTGCATCCAGGTTTGTCGGTGAGGCAGTTGGTCAGAGTTGCAGAGGTGTATGTAGTGATGGATTTGGTGGAGATGTAGATCTGGATGTCATCGGGGTAGCAGTGGAAGTGGAGGCCATATCTACATATGATAATATGGAGTGGCAGGATATAAATGATGAACAAGAGAGGACCAAGCACCGAACCTTGGGGGACGCCTTATGACAAAGGAGCAGTGAAGGAGGTGCAGTTATTGATGTTGATGAACTGTTGTCTGTTGGTGAGGCAAGAGCAGAGCCAGGAGAGTGCGGTGCCAGTGCTGCAGTGAGGTCGAGCATGATTAGGATGGTGAGGTGACCAGAGTTGGCGGAGAGGAGGAGAGGAGGAGGTCATTGGTTCTTTTGATGAGGGCTGTTTCAGTGCTATGTTGTGAGCGGAATCCAGATAGAAATGGTTCGAACTGGTTGTTAGTCGTGAGGTGGGTTTGAATTTGAGCAGCAACAACATGTTCTAGGATTTTTGATAGGAAGGGGAGATTGGAGATAGGTCGGAAATTGGACATAATGGTTGAGACCAGGTTTCTTGAGGATGGGCGTGACAGCTGCAACTGAGTGTTGTGGGGACTGATCCGGATGTGAGGGAGGAATTAATGATTTTCATGATGAGTAGGGTGAAGAGGGTGATGGATGGAAGGCAGGTCGTGATGAGGGATGATGGGATGGGGTCTAAGCTGCAGGTGGAGTTATTCATTTTTGTGGTGAATTAGGGTTAGACGGAAAACAGTCTCCAACAAATACTCTTTATTCTTTATTTGATTAATTTTGCTTAAAATTACAGTGCCTACCTGTTTTACGAGCATCAGTTGTCAATTTTAAAACATACTGTATATATCTGTGACCCATTTCTAAAGATTTATGTCTTCAGTAGGAACGAATGGGAACCAGTAGGTTGGAACACATTGATGGTTTTGGTATTGTCATTAGATGGAAAGAACAGAATAATGCCTTCCATGTCCTTTAATTAGCGAAGCTGCTGCTGTCAGCAAAGCAGTGCAAGATTTACAAGGTGAAACTATGTTAACTCAAGTTGCAATGAAGTACATTGCTGTTACTCTGAGCCACATTGCACTCTAACAAAATCCTGAAATCTGACATTTATGCTTCAAATGATCCCACTAAAACCAAGTTCTCACCTCCAGGAAATCCATCTTGCGTAGCACAAAGATGAAGCCAAACACAGCCTGAGAGAGGACGATGAAGAAGATGACGATGATTCTGTACTTTGTGAGGCGCATGCTGACCACCTTTCTTATGCAAGCTCTGACCTTCATGATCAGTGTTCAGTCTTCATCTCTGGCCGCCAAATTGCACTATGATCACTTCATCTGCTCCTGGATTTTTTTTAAAAAGGGGGACATCTTGTTATGATAAAAAGTATTACTTGCATAAACTTGAACTCAAATGGCAAATGTCTGGCTTTCAATCATTAGGACTAAACTAAACAGTTACCCAGGACATTGATGGATCAACCAACAACTAAGTCTACAACCAAAGACAGCAGCCTTCTCTCCCTCATATCTCTCTGACTTTAACGATCTCCATAATAAGTTAATGGAGGAAAAAACTGAAAATTAAAATCTTTCTAATGAATGAAGAAATTAGACTGTGTAACAAATATACTAATATACAGATATACTGTGGGGAGCACTTGCAGCGGAACAGAAAAGCTGCTCATGCAGGCGGTGATTATGCTGCTCAGCTCTGCAACAGCGAGAACAGGGTGCGCTCACAGGGACAGGTACAGACAGACATATGTTCCGATGTGGTAGTGAATTGTTGAAACTGAGTTATCACATCACGCAGGTTCGTATGTATGTAAACACGAATGTGTTAAAACGGAGTTGTTAAAATTTTATGAAGTTGTAAGGAAGAACTGAATATCTAGCAGGATCTCTTGTGCTGTTTCAGCGTTATTAATGCTGTTTAAATTCACTAGAATGAAAGAAAACCGTCTCTGTTTGAAACATTTTGTGGGGGCAGTATAAAATCTTACCCAGGGCTCCAACAATGTGAAGGACGGCCCTGGTAAAACTGAATGTGTTTTTTGTTAAAACTCAGAGGAAAATGTTTCCCATACTGAGAAACTGTTCTCATACTGAGAGATTCTGGTCAGACATGGAGTTTATTCAAGCTTATGTCATTCTGGTGTTTCTTTTTGTTTTAAGGATGTTTTCTTTTGTGTTTTTGATTTCAGGAGGGATAAGAGAGGAAAATATTTCATAGAAAATCTTTTATTCTTACTTGCTGAATACCATATCCACAGATGTACTGGTTCTAAACCGTTCTTCCCTTTCTTTAAGATTGATCTTAATGTTTTGGACCATAAAATAGGCTAATCATGAAATTATAAAGCTCAAAGGACTGTACAATGTGCTGACCTAAATACTGAAACTCTCAACAGAAATTGGTGCTTTAATCCAGATTTTTTCGTGTATCCCTGAAAAAAGGAAAGGTTGTTTGTTTCTTTATAGGTATATAAAATTTACGTAAACAACTGCCAGGAATATGTTCACGAGGCAGTCCGCAGCTGCTGCACACGGCACGCGCAGCGTCAGGCAAGTTTGGAAACCAGGAGGAAAACACCGGAAATGCAACAGTTGGATTACTCTAAACGTTCACAGAATATAAACTTTGGATCTTTTATCACCATTTATGAACCTCACAAAGAAAATAATACTATATCGTTTTTAACATTAGGCCTTGTTTGCAGTAGTAGGCCTAATCATTACGTCAGTTTTCACTTTAGCTGTAATTACGTAGGCTACATCAGAGAGAGAGAGAGAGAGAGAGAGAGAGAGAGAGAGAGCAACTAGGTTTCGTTTTTTATGAAAACGCCTTTGATTCTTCTGATCGTTTTACCTTTACGGACTAAAGGAATATACATAATCGAGGAATGGACACATATTCGGACTTTATGCTTCAAAAGGAGGGACCACTTTCTTCCGTCTCTCTTGTTTACCATGCCAGCAGGCGATATCTATCGTAAATAAACACATTGTTGCTTGTTTCCCGTAAAATAAACTGAACGATTGAATTGTGGAGAATCTAACCGATCTAACGATGTACAGCATGTCCGTTTTGACAAATGTTAAAACATTTTTATTTGTTCTGTATCTTAGCAGATAGAACCAGAACTCGTACGTTCATATTTATACAAAATACAATTAACAAATAAATAAGATGAATTATTATAGGTAGCCTAAATGATAAAAGTAGTTCAAATCAGCCTCAACTTTACCAGCTGCAACATTAAAGTGATACATGCATCAACACAATACCATGATATATATTTCTGAAATGGGCCATTGTGCACAACTGAAGGCTACTTGTGGTACTTTAAGTAGGCTATAGCCTTTGATGCTAATACTTTGATACTTCTACAAAGTACAACATTTCCCTGTTGTGGAGTAGTAGGTCTATCTCAAAACTATACACATATTAGAAAATTTAGTGGCAACATTTAGTTTTATGATGTCTATAAAACCAGACTTTAAATATAGGCTACTCAAATAAATCATGTTTTACCTGAGCAGAGACTCATTTCGAGGCAACATGGAGATGATCTCTTGGTGGGATTCTGCAGTTTCCTTTTGTAGACAATTTTGTTCTCTTTGCTCAACATTCAGGAAATACATGTGTGCAGAGCTCCACATGCTATTAGGCAATTTAACTTGCATATGCCCCTAAAATAGATGCACCAGAACAAGTATTTACAAGCACTGAAACATTTACAGTGGGCTACATTACTGCAGTAATCACAGTTTTAAATCAAACTGAGCTGTATGAAGCTGTAACTGATCAATAAACAATAATTTGTCATGCTGGGATCTGTCCCACTGATGATGGGACTGTCATAGTTATCATCTTTAAGATGATGTGAATATTTCTGAGTGACGATGATTGTGGAGCAGCTGAAACAACTTAAAGTGAGTTTTCCTGCATAGGCTATAATCTTAATGTGTTTTGACACTATTTCATTAAATGCGAAATGAGCACAAATTTTAATTTAAATTAGCCTAGATGTCTAAAAATGTAGGCTACACTCAGTTTGAACCTGGACACATTTTCAACTACAAATCACCTAAATAATTATAATGGGGATCGGACTATGTCTTTACAATCCTAGGTCAATAAGTAAACTATGTCTTCTCTGTTTTGATCCATATTTCATCTTTACTTATTGCTACCTAAATTTTGTGCCGTGAGGTTCCAGGAATTTAAAAATCCAATGTAACATACAGTGAATAGGCTTTCTGCACTTGATCATTAATTCAGGTCTGGTAAATGAATAAGAGGGCTGTACTGAATAAAATGTGGACTAAGATTGTTAACTTATTGACTCCTTCCCCCACTCCTGTCTTTTAAGATAAATGTGATTGTCTGCATTGGCAGCACTCATATTTCTAGTACCAAGGTATCCAAAGGCTTTGCTCTTTATTTACCCGTTGCCCTAGTGAAGAGTAGTATTGGAGCTCCACTGATGATCACACACTTCCATGAGGTTTCAAACAAACTCAGAGTTGATCGAAATAGGCCTCATTCTGATCAGCTGTTCTGGAACTGAAAATTCTGAGTTTCCCATCTCAGACTTAATCTACTCAGAGGTCAGGGTTCAGCTCAGAGATTGTTGAACCTGCTTTCTGAAACAGGGCCCATGCTGTAGATAGTGCATCAGCAGTGGACAGATGTAGATTTATCTTCTTAACCACCCACATGTGACACATGTGAAGTATGCCCCAGTGTGGTGACCATCTTCTTCTAACAGATTTGCATAGCTGTTTAAAAAAAAACAGCAGACTCCCGCTCCAAAGCCACTAATTAACATACAGCATGAAAATAAAAAACGAAGATGTTAAATTCCAAAAAGCTTCAGAATTCATCCGTTAGTTTCATCTGTCCAACGAATGCTGTTTAAGTCTAATCTGTCCTGTCTATTCATGAGGCTTATGAATGGATTGCACCTTGTGGTGAACACTCTGTATTTGCTCTAGTGAATTATTCTCTTTATGATAGACTTGAATAATGATTTGCCTACCTCCTGAAGAGTGTTCTTCACATGGCTGGATGTTGTGACAATGGAAAAGATCCTACGATCATGCACCACTGTTGTCTTCCGTGGACGTCGAGGCCTTTTTGTGTTGGAGTGCTCACCAGTGCGTTCTTTTTTTCTCAGAATGTAACTGTTGATTTGGCCACTCCTAATGTTCCTGCTATCTCTCTGATGCAATGTTTATTTGTTGCAGCCTAAGGATGGCCTGTTTCGCTTGCACTGAGAGCTCCTTTCACCCGATGTTGTGAGTTCACAGCAGCACTTAACAAATGTGAATGCCCATCTGGAATCAACTCCAGACCTTTTACCTTCTTAACTGATAACACACCTGTCCATGAAACAGCTTTTGAGTCAATTCTCTAATTATGTTTGGTCCCTTGAAAAAGAGGGGGCTACATATTAAAGAGCTTTATTTCCTAAACCCAATGTGATATATAATTAAGCTGAGAGACTGCACTTTAAGCCCATATTCATTATTTAACAGCAACTTGAAGATGTTTAAGTAAACAGCCAAAATAACAAAACTTGTATCAGTGTCCAAATGGACTTCACTGTAGCTGTCTAATCATAATGCTTTGTTTGCAAGTGATGAACAATCATCTGTTTTTTCTGTCTTTTATTACAGATCATTGATCATGAAACTCCAGTTGGAAGAACTTTTGTCAATTTTTTGTTAGTTTACTAACTGTGATGTCACTATTTAGGTTTGAGCGCCATCTTTAGGCCAACATGCACTACTTCAGTTCTTCCTTCAGTCCATGAGGAGAACCCACAGAGATGGAAAGAGAGGGAAACATTATACATCTGATTGTTGGTGAAAAAAAAACTGTATTTTGATGACGTAAATGTTCTCTATCTCTTCAGTGAGTCTTTAGCAACATATCTATTATTATGCGTCTTCTGCTGAACTCTACTTCACAGCACAATCCCAGCATTTCTTCAGAATCTTTAGCGATGATGCCAGAAAGGATCAACTTGGAAATCGGTGGTTGTCGGTGTGAGATATGCAAGTTAAAGTGAACATACATTTACTATAACCTCCTTTATGGACGGGTATGGTAACTGATGAAAACTGATACAACAGTCAAAAATTATATATCAAGCATGAAGAAATATAGTGGAAGGTGCCAGTTAGATGTGCAATTACACATCCTGTCGTTATATGTTTATATGATACAAAAATTACTTTAAAATGAAATGGTATTTTAGCTAAATTTAGGTGCTCAGTAAACTTGAATTTTGTCTTACTGAGATCTGGTTTTGAGGGAGGAAAAAAACTAACAGACTTTTTGGGGGAGTAAGTAATGCATCGATCTATATCTCATTTTCTTTCAGCATATAATCAGGTTTGAAGTTGAACTGACAAAGAAAAAAATTAGAGTTTTGTTTTGAATAATTTCCTCCATCTGCCATCTGAGTTTAGTTTCACACAGGTGTTCATATGCATGCTGCCATCTTTCAGCCTTTTCACTTCACATGTTGTAGTGTTATATTTGTCCAACAGATGGCAGGATAGAGATATATTTAAAACCGAGAGTGCGGGTTCTGTGATCCTGATCTGGTTACTTTCTTTCATTCTGTCTGTGTCTTTTTGGTTAGATTAGGCACAGGTCAGTTGGGTCTGAAAGCTCTGGGACAGATGTGTGGCAGTTGAATGCTATACTATACTATAGCTATATTGTTGAGGCCCTGTTTTGCAGAGACCCTGAGGGCTTAATTATTTTAGTTTATATTATGCTTACATGGTGCATTTCACTGCAAGAAAATGTGTTTATAACTTTTGCCATTTGCCATTTTTACCCTGGGTCCCCCTAATTTGTTAATATAGTTTATTAATATAATTTATTTATGAAAAAAAAGCTGAAATAGCCATATCTGTATTTTGTACAGATGCATGTACGCTGACTTTGGACACAAACACAGTTGCCAAGTCTCTCTTTCTGCACGATAGTGGAAAGCAGGTGACGTGGGTCAGGGAGACACAGCAGTACCCAGATCACCCCGACACGTTTGAGAGTGTCTCCCAGGTGCTGTGTCGCGAAGGCCTCACCCGACGCCACTACTGGGAGGTGGAGTGGCGAGGACGCTGGGTGGACGTTGCTGTGGTGATGAGGGGGATCCGTCGGAGGGCTGGCTCTCACCTGTGTGGGTTTGGATACACAGATCAGTCCTGGAGTCTGTTCTGCTCTGAGGATCACTACAGCGCTCAGCATGACAACCAGCCTGTAGAAATACCAGCACCCCCGTCTCGCTCCCACAGGGTTGGAGTGTATCTGGACTGGCCTGGTGGCTCCCTGTCCTTCTACAGTGTCTCCTCTGGGACTCTCAGTCACCTTCACACGTTCCACGGCTCCTTTACTGAGCCTCTCTACCCCGGGTTTGGGATGGAGGAGGATGACTGCTCTGTCACTATTTGCACAGTAGAGTGTTTGCCAACATTAATTTCTCGGTCAGCTAGTGCAGAAAGAATTGAGGAATTTTGACTGCACGTTGATTTGGGTTGCTGAACATTGAAATGTGATTAATAGGAGCAAAAGAGAATTCTGAATGTTCACTTATGCTATCTAAATGGATTTCAAACCTACAAGAAAAAGTAATGTATATATGAAAACATGGCCAGTGTTTGACAGAGATGCTCATAAGTCTCTGAGCTAATTTCCAAGTCAAGTCTCAAGTCTTTGAGCTAGAGTTCAAGACAAGTCTCTCATTGGTATAATGAGTGTTGTATCACCTTCTACGTTCAATCCAGGCTGCTTATAACACTGCATATATTTAAGGAATTCTGTAACTTGTCTTTTTCATTTACAGAGCACAACCATATAATGTGCACTGCAACAACTAATCACAGCTTATAAACTACTGTAAGTCAACACATCCCCCCCAGACTTTCAGACCAGTTTAATGTCTATGAAGATTCTCAGTCATCCAGGTCATAGTTATCCAACGAAGGTTAAAATCAAGGGCAACTGGACTTGGTTGAAGATACTGGAAGACATTTCGTCCCTCATCCAAAGGACTTCTTCAGTTCTGACTGACTGGCAGGGAAACTCAGCTATTTAACCTCAGAGGCCTCAGGTGAAGATACCAACGATGGTCGTTCAGTCTTGGCCACAGGTAGTCTTAACGACTGTAACGACTGTCGTCACAGCAACCAGGAACACTAATGAACCAGCGGTATCGATGACCCGAGATAACGACCCCACTGAGGTTAATAGCTGAGTTTCCCTGCCAGTCAGTCAGAACTGAAGAAGTCCTTTGGATGAGGGACAAAACGTCTTCCAGTAAGGGTAAAATAAATATGTTAATGTAGTTAATGTATATTCCTAAGCTTCTGACCTTTCAAAGGAGACCACAATTATGCATCTAGGCCTAATGGTTGAGGAGTTATTCCTGATTGATTTTGGGTATGTTATTTTAGGTGTTTTTCCTGGAAAAGGGTGTCTGTTTTCAGCAGGTTAAGTACGACTTGAGTACAAGTCTCAAATTCGCGTCCCCATCTCTGAGAGGTATAGCCAGATGGGAAAAGTCAGAGAACCAAGTCTGTAAAAACTGCTAGTGTTGAAATGTCACAGTTGTGAAAGTTGTGTGAAATACTTCATAAAAAGAGCAAGTTGCTTAAGAGAAATATGGGAAGTTACGGAGATGACTGGGTGTTTTGAGTTTGCTCCTAATCAGTCTGCATATCAGGAAGTGCCTTCATTTATCTAAAACAGAGGTGTGTTAGTTTAGTCAGCTGGAAAATGTGCCGTTTCTGTAGTTGACCAGGGATTCAAGGTTCACCCAACATATAGTAAATATTTGCAGACATAAAGGATTGGCTGTTAATGGTCGTATTTTACCATTTAGTCTTGTGAAAGTAAATGAACGTTAAATTGTCTGGTATCTCTCATTTCTAAGCCTGTCACTTTGCAAGGGTTGAGTTGTGAACTACAGTTTTTATTTGACATTCAGTGACACAGCAGCTGCCGGTGCGGTCAACATGTGTGTCTGTGCGCAGCAGATACATACAGTGCCTTGCGAAAGTATTCGGCCCCCTTGAACTTTTCGACCTTTTGCCACATTGCAGGCTTCAAACATAAAGATATAAAACTGTAATTTTTGTGAAGAACCAACAACAAGTGGGACACAATCATGAAGTGGAACGAAATTTATTGGATATTTCAAACTTTTTTAACAAATAAAAAACAGAAAAATTGGGCGTGCAAAATTATTCAGCCCCTTTACTTTCAGTGCAGCAAACTCTCTCCAGAAGTTCAGTGAGGATCTCTGAATGATCCAATGTTGACCTAAATGACTAATGATGATAAATAGAATCCACCTGTGTGAAATCAAGTCTCCGTATAAATGCACCTGCTCTGTGATAGTCTCAGAGGTCCGTTTAAAGTGCAGAGAGCATCATGAAGAACAAGGAACACACCAGGCAGGTCCAAGATACTGTTGTGGAGAAGTTTAAAGCCGGATTTGGATACAAAAAGATTTCCCAAGCTTTAAACATCCCAAGGAGCACTGTGCAAGCGATAATATTGAAATGGAAGGAGTATCAGACCACTGCAAATCTACGAAGACCCGGCCGTCCCTCTAAACTTTCAGCTCATACAAGGAGAAGACTGATCAGAGATGCAGCCAAGAGGCCCATGATCACTCTGGATGAACTGCAGAGATCTACAGCTGAGGTGGGAGACTCTGTCCATAGGACAACAATCAGTCGTATTGAGAAGAAGAAAGCCATTTCTTAAAGATATCCATAAAATTCTCCTTTAACGTTTGCCAGAAGCCACCTGGGAGACACACCAAACATGTGGAAGAAGGTGCTCTGGTCAGATGAAACCAAAATCGAACTTTTTGGCAACAATGGAAAACATTATGTTTGGCGTAAAGGCAACACAGCTCATCACCCTGAACACATCATCCCCACTGTCAAACATGGTGGTGGCAGCATCATGGTTTGGGCCTGCTTTTCTTCAGCAGGGACAGGGAAGATGGTTAAAATTGATGGGAAGATGGATGGAGCCAAATACAGGACCATTCTGGAAGAAAACCTGATGGAGTCTGCAAAAGACCTGAGACTGGGACGGAGATTTGTCTTCCAACAAGACAATGATCCAAAACATAAAGCAAAATCTACACTGGAATGGTTCACAAATAAACATATCCAGGTGTTAGAATGGCCAAGTCCAAGTCCAGACCTGAATCCAATCGAGAATCTGTGGAAAGAACTGAAAACTGCTGTTCACGAACGCTCTCCATCCAACCTCACTGAGCTCGAGCTGTTTTGCAAGGAGGAATGGGCAAAAATTTCAGTCTCTCGATGTGCAAAACTGATAGAGACGTACCCCAAGCGACTTACAGCGCAGCAAAAGGTGGCGCTACAAAGTATTAACTTAAGGGGGCTGAATAATTTTGCACGCCCAATTTTTCTGTTTTTTATTTGTTAAAAAGGTTTGAAATATCCAATAAATTTCGTTCCACTTCATAATTGTGGAACGCTTGTTGTTGATTCTTCTTGATTCAGTTTTATATCTTTGTTTGAAGCCTGCAATGTGGCAAAAGGTCAAAGTTCAAGGGGGCCGAATACTTTCGCAAGGCACTGTAGTATGTGTTATGTAAGTAGTGTATACAGTGAGGAAATTAAGTATTTCAACACCCTGTTATTTTGCAAGTTCTTCTGATTTCTGGATTATTATTATTTTTTTTTTTAGATTATGTCTCTCACAGTGGACATGCACCTACGATGACAATTTCAGACCCCTCCATGATTTCTAAGTGGGAGAACTTGCAGAATAGCAGGGTGTTCAAATACTTATTTTCCTCACTGTATATGTACAAAATGTGGTGCCAATCCATCAAGCTGATGAGAGATTTCACCAGATGACCGAAAAGTTTGACCTGCTGGTGATCCACTTAAGAGAAATACGGGAAGTTACTGAGATGACTGGGTCTGTTGTTGAGTTTGCTTCTACTGAGTCTGCATATCTGGAAATGCCGCCCATTTATCTAAACAGAGGTGTGGTATTTAAGTCAGTTGGAAAATGTTCCGTTTCTTTAGTGGAAGTGACCAGGGATACAAGGCTCACCCAAGACACAGTAAGTATTTGCAGAAAGAAAGGATTGGCTGTTAATGGTAGTATTTTACCATTTAGTCTTATGAAAGTAAATGAAGGTTGATTTGTCTGGTGTCTCTCAATTGTAAGACTATCACTTCGCAAGGATTGAGTTGTGAACTGCAGTTTTCATTTGACATTCAGTGACACTGCAACACTGCTGTGCGTGTTTACTGTACATTAAAATATATTAAAATTTAAATAAATGTAAAACATTGATATGATCTATCATGGCTAACATGTCACTTTTAAACTCTGAAAACCAGGTCAAAATGAAGAGGCTGGTTGGGTATTGTGGGCTCATCTTGGCATTTCTTTTGAGCTGCACAGAACAGGCACAGGTACATTAACCTCTCCTCCTCTTTGCAATGTCTTCCCCCTCTATTTTCTTTAATATGTTTAGGACAAGAACATATTTAGTTTCTTCTCTAGCTCTGGCTGTAATGCCTGTATTTTTAAGTTGCACATTTACAGTCACCAAGTCTCACTTTAAAACTGTTTCTGTGGTATTCCTAGGAACAGAGGAAAGCAGTTTTTTCTCAAGGTATGGTGAATGTTATTATTGCTTACAGTAGCCTATACTTACAAGTTCATGTAAATTATCCAAATGAATTACAAATTAGGTACAAGGCACAATGCATTCTAATTTAAGGTTGATCATCCTCCTCTTGTTTTTTTTCTCTTGTCATGTTAACCTCAGGAACAGACTGCACACAGATTAAGGTTCGCTCACCAAAAGCATCCAGTGGGGTTTATGTAATAAAGCCTCCGGGAGTCAAGACCCCATTTAAGGTATCATACCTAAACCTGACATGAACACACGTCAGTTTTGTAAGCTGAAATGACAACTTCCGCTTGCAGATTTCATCAGCTGTAGCCAGCTAAATTATGCTAAACCTAACTTTATGAGTCTGTTGGAAATGCCATCTTCAACTGACTTTTAATGTTTCCACATGACATTTTAAAATGAGGATGCGGTAAAGGGGCGGTAAATATGTACTTGATGGCTACATGAATGATATTGTGCTAAAAGACTGTATTAAGCATCCTTGCATGCACTTGTTTATTTAACCCATATTGTGATCTTTTCCACAGCCCTGTACAAGAAGTCTCAGTCACACACTTTCCCAGTCTTCTTAACAGTTTTGTAACAGCTGGTCTCCCTGCTCAGGTGTACTGTGAGATGCGACCTGATGGAGGCTGGATGGTGTTTCAGAGGCGCATCGGAGAAGCGGTTTCCTTTAACAGGAAATGGGCAGCATATAAAAATGGTTTTGGTAATCTGACAGGTAAGTAAAGTACTTTTAACTGTACTGTGTCATTACTTGAATTCTAATTTACAGTTTGTGTAAATATCCCTTCATACAAATGAACATACAAGATAAGGGATTCAATTTGCTGTTAAGGTAAAACATTGACAAAAAAGCAATTTTCCCTAACTTTTGAAAAGTGTTTTGAATAAGGGCATCCTCTGAGTAGTAACATGTAGCCTACTGGAGAAGTGATTTTGTGCGAAGACGAGAAATGAAATGTAAATCCTCGTGCTGTGCCGATTCCCTCAGGCGACCACTGGCTCGGTCTGAAGAGGATTTTCTTTCTGACCAAACAAAAGACCAAGAAGTGGACCATGAGAGTCGACCTCTGGGACCACGAAGGTGGCTCTGCTTTCGCTGAGTACACAAACTTCAAATTGGGCAATGAGAAAGCAGCTTTCAAACTGCATGTCGGGAAATACAGAGGAACTGCAGGTACTGCAGGCTTTTCTAATGACTTCTTTTTAGCTTTTCTCTTTTCCTTTTGCTCTTTATAAACACACAGATGCCCTCCCATTTATTTCCCTCTCTTATGCTGGTTGGAATAATCTTTTGTCTTACTTCTGCACTACTTCTGAAGTCTGTGAGCACAATTCAGTGATGGAGGTTTTATTGTATATTGTTGTTTGCCTTAAACTATTTACCCAGGAGTCCACATTAAAATATGGTTTGTTGCTTCTTTCAGACCCCAGTAAAATTTTTAGTGCTTATGGTTCCCAATAAAACTTGCTCCTTCAGTCTCTAACTAGCTAGTGTTGGCAAAACCTGTTCCTGATAAAGCTGGATAACTGGCTTTGACTCCTTATTACTTATACTATTATGCTACATTTAGCATGTCAAAGATTTTAACATTTTAATGACAAAAGTAAAACAAGAGGATATTTGAAAATGAAGGGAAATTCAATGTGCCATCATCTTGTACTGGTACTTGTGCTCACAGTGACCACTGAATTCTAAACTACAGTCTCCCTTAAATGTTTTCCAACTTTGTCCAAAGGTGATGCCATCCGTGGTGCCTATCCAGGCATTGACCAGAATGGCTACGGCTTCAGCACCAGTGACCGTGACAATGACGGCTGCTCCCCGTGCATCTTTGGTGACATCGCTGAAATGAAATGTTCCAGTAGACGCAGTGGCGGTTGGTGGTACAGCCGCTGTGGCTCTGCCAGTCTGAATGGCGACTGGCATCCTGGTGGTGACCACATTGGTTGGGCGTCAGGGCTCTACTGGCAAACCTGGAAAACTCCGCTTTACTCCGTAAAGGCTACCAGAATGATGATCAAGTCTGTGTGAGAGGACCCAACACACTTCTCACTTCATGCTGGCTTTTCTTGTAGCACAGTGAGAAATTTTATTAGATTTTAGTACATGTATCACATGGGTCACAAAAAAAAAAGTTTTGTTAGTTTTAGACACTGGTTGTATGGTTTATTTCAACACTTCCAAGGTGTTTTTTGCCTTAAGAGATCGATTACTCTTTTATACATGTAAAGTAGACATTTGATATGTGCCAGTGGTCTATGAGGTCATCATTAAGGCACTCCATTCAAAAAGTAGAGAAATTAAAAACATTCAAAATAAGAATTATAGATGCCAATAATTTCATTTACAGGCATGCCTAAAAATTTTTGTATTCTTCAACTGGTTGTTACATAAATTAAACATCTGACATAAAGGCAGTTAACTTTGGATCCTATTGCTCAATCATAACCTTTTAAAACTTGTTGTCATTATTTTACTTGTCATTTCTGGTTTACCAAGTCACCTTGCTGAAGATTTATTTCATTGTGTTCCAGAGTAAAAATACATATGTTTGCAGATGCCTGTTTTGTCCAGTGTTTTTATTACTGTTAAAACACCACACCATGTGATTAACAGAGGGCACTTCACTGTGAGTTTATCATCAAACTTACATCCAGAACCTTTGTGCGCCAGTTTATACATAATCCTAGAAAGTACAACACCTAAGAAGTTATGTTTCCCTACTTTCCATCAACAACCATTTCATACAATGTTGAATACAACTCTGGCAACAGTATCAGTTTTAGCAGCAGTTTAAAGCGGCTGTAAGCCACATTCACTGCATTTAAATATCACACTAGAGCACCAGCATCTCAGTCTGAAACTTCCACCGTCTGGGATAACAGTCTGTAGTGTATAAACCATCCCATCAGTCATTTTGAGACCGATTTATGGGTTTTTGTAACTGTCAGAAAACAGTCACAGTCAGAATCATCTGAAGTAATGCAGGCTAGAGTCTGGTTCTTCTTACATCCAAGGCTTACAAAACTGAAACATCTGGGGAGCAGAGAAGTGTTCAAAAAGTGGGAAATAACTGGGATCTACCCCTGAATTGAGGCACAGCCTATATTTCAAGTTAGCAATTTGACCAGCTGCTAAGGACCTAAGGCCTAGGCTAAGAATAAGTGAGGGACAGAAATAAATTTACACTCACAGAAGTGAGTACACCCCTCACATTTTTGGAAATATTATCTTTTCATGTGACAACACTGAAGAAATTACACTTTGCTACAATGTACAGTAAATGGAAAGTGTCACATGGAAAGATTTAGATTTAGGGGTGTACTCACTTTTGTGAGACTGTACATCATACATACAGTTAAATGTTTTTGATCTTGTTTTAGCTGTATGTTTTTCCTGTGATGTACATTGAGAGTGTAACGAAAACTGGAAAAATTCCTGTACACATACCTGGGCAATAAATCGAATCAGATCTGCTTCATCTGATTTTGCTTCGGTTAGTGAACTAACACATCTAGCCAACCTTTTGAGGGCATATGTAGGACAAGAGAACATTAATCATATTCTTAACAATGGAGGAGGTGGGTGGATTTCGTGCGGCAGGTGGTGGGCGAGGCATCCACCAGATGAACATTCACATCTTTGAACACAGCTTTGAGCACCTTGTCACCGTTCACCGCATACCAGTCGCTGTAGGCTAGTGCAATAGTACAAGTCAAAGTTCTGGGGTTCCCGGTCCGGATGACGACCAGTGTGTCTAGAGCCCTGTCCAGTAGCCGCACCACTGCCCTGCGGATGCTCTGCAGCCGCCGGATGTAGACCTCGATGGGGAAAGGGTAGAAATGAGTCCAGATGCTGAGAGCTACGACAGTGTCGGTGCCTACGGTTAAGCCATCTAGTTCATTGGCAATGTAACGCAGCTCGGCGGTTGGAAGGACGTTATAACGGAGAGGAGGACCGTGGCAGTGATATGTCACCAAGATGTTGTTTGCATAGTTCAAGGCCATGAAAGGTCCAATGTGCTTTGGACTGTGCAGGTTAAACTCCTAAAAGTATTACAGAGGGAACAGATGAAGCTGCAGTGTGGACAAAATCAAACTGTTGGCAGAAATCCCTGTGGATCAGTTACCTGGTAGTGCTACTCTGAAGTACTCAAACCACTGCCTGATGGTGGAGTCTCCATACAGGTGGACCTTCTTGCCTTTCAGACACTGATGGCAGAAGGGGTGCTGAATTGTTGAACTGCGGTGCCACCTAGTGCTCACTACACACCCTGGTAGTAATAGCCAGAGGGTCCAGACTTCACACTGCTGCTCTTCACCTCCAGTTGACCTGAGACGAAGTTGTTTTATACATTTTGTACCATCAAAAAAAAGTTTATACACAGCATCTTTATAAATGTGTCACAACTACATAGATTTTTTAAAGGTTCAGTTTTAGTATTACTCAAGGTATGCATGTGTTGAACTATTTTCAGCAAAAACACACATTTGGGAATAAGTGATCAGCATGACAGTGTATGTGGAGTGGTCACTCGCAACAGTGTGGCTCATTTATCTGTATAATCCTTGCCTATATATATATATATATATATATACATATATATAATTAGGTAGTTCCATGCTACCTTCCATCGTTGTACAAGAAACACACCCCTGGTTGAGTCTCACTGCCCTTTTCAACATACACCAATCAGTCATAACTTAATGACCACTGACAGGTGAAGTGAATAACTAATAACTAATTATCTTGTTACCATGGTTCCCGTCAGTGGGTGGGATGTATTAGGTAGTAAGTGAACCTTGTGTCCTCAAAGTTGATATGTTAGAAGTAGGAAAAATGGGTAAGCGTAAGGATTTAGGCTACTTAGAGGCCAAATTGTGATGGCTAGATGATTGGGTCAGACCGGCGCAGGAAGAGCTGCTTTTCATGTTAGGCCTGCTCTGTCTACAGCTGGAACTGTTACAATGTGTAACCTTCATCTGCATTTTCAAAGCAGCAGAGCCCTCCTCTCTGTCCCCAGCCTTGTGAGGGCATGGAGAACATGTGATATTCTACTATGCTGTGACATTGGGGCATGTGTGGTGAGTCATTACGCATTGTGCAATTCTGGGTGGGAACTGCTTAATTAGTGCTCTGGGAAGGTGGATTTTGGCTTAATGGTACCAGATGGACCCAGTAAAGCATAGACTCATACTGCTTCGCCTCTAACCCAATAGCGATAGCCTTAAGCCTGATTTATACTTTTGCGTCAAATCGACGGCGTAGCCTACGCGTAGCCCTGTTCCCTACACAGTAGCCTACGCCGTAGCTACCATGCTGTAGATACTAACATCCGTACAGCCAGCCGGATTCCTATCTGCATGTGCAAAAGTGGCCCTGTCCACCAAAGAAGGTTTCCACAAAAGCACCTGATCATAATTACTCATGTGCTGTTGTCTGATACTTTCAGAAAAGCTGACAAAGCGTTATTTGATGCAAATGCCCTGTCTAGATCTGAAGCGCTAGTAGGTAGCTAGGTACCAGCATCACCTGATGGGACAGAGAACCAGAATTTTCAGTCATGTTCAGTCATGTCAAAACAAATAAAGTACATCATATGTATAATAATATGCACACTTTTTGGAACTGAACGGTTGTAGAATACTAGTTACCTGGATGTAACTCCAGTTCTATGATTACATGCGTAGCCCTTGGGCTTTGCTGTTTTACCCTCACAGGACTCTGCCTCAGCACCTGAGACAGAAGTTTTGCACTGACTGCTGGGGTGTAGCACCCTTCCCCTATACAGTCCAGTGCATTGCTCATCTGCCTTTGAAACTCAGCAACAACACACATCATTTCATCAAATTGTTTAACAGGAGGCTGTGAGACAAATGTCATTTCCATTCTCTGTATAGACCACTGACTAGACATTGAAAGCATACTTCTTCTCGTTGGGGTACCAACAGTAACTAAGGAAGGTGGAGCTTTGCAAATGATCAACATGATAGTCTTCAGGCTCACCTCAACCTGTGCGCTTCCTTCCCAGATTAAAGAGAACACAGCAGAGTAGGAGCCATTGAGATGATCCACCACTTGTCCAGCCACACCTGCACCAAGCTTCAGGTTGTGCAATTTTCAATTTTTAGACGTTTATTATGTCCATTACAAAATAAAATCATTCAAAGAATACAACAACATTCACCAACAATAATAATATTTACATCTTTCCAGACTTTTCCCACTACAACAAATTAAACACTATTAAACATTTGTATTTTAGGAACTCTCCACATTAACAGTTTTCTTTTCTTTTCTTTTGTTGATTTGTCCTTTAGCATATAATCACTGAAGATGTTTAACATAGATCTTATAACAATTTCTTGTGGAACACAAATTTTCCTCCTTACACATACATTTCTGGCTTTCCATAAACTTTCTTTTACACAGTTGATGATAACCCACCATTTCTTTATGTTATCTGTCTGATTTCTTTGCAAGGAACCATAAGCTATGTCCTCATAGCAACCAGGAGGTTTGTGCAAAGCTTTTAGCCATGGTGATACAAGTACCCAGACCCCTCTAGCGGCGGGGCATAACCATAAAAGATGTTGCACAGTTTCATTGCCACCGCAGGAAGGCCTAGGGCACTTAACACTGCGGATGCAGTTTCTCCTCTCAAGAAAGGCTCTGGTGGGCAAACACTGGTGAATGACTTGCCAAGCCAAATCTTTATGGTTATTAGTTAGGATAGAGTGGTTGACGTTAGCCCATACAATTTCTGAAACCTCTTCCCTTAATTTGCCCACAGGAGTTAATCTTGAGTGGAGTGGGGACAGAACCTTTTCTATTTCTATTCTCGTGATTTTGTCGTATGGTACTTGAGATGCACCTTTTTTTAGACATGAAAAAACTGTCTCATACATTTTCGGCCATGTTTGCGCATATGGGATGGTTTGTGGTGGCCTTTTCCCCCATGCTCTAAGCACACCCCGCCCCACCCAAAACAAGGCAAAATGAACCCAACTTGGAGCAACTTCAGACAGGCTTTAATAATTGGGGTCACAAACATAGACTTTAGTTTACTTTCCATATCAGGGACACCTTTTCCCCCCCTTCTCTAATGGTCGGTACATTATTTCACGTTTTAGTTTTTCATGTTGTCCATTCCATATAAACTGGAAAATAATCTTCCTAAGTGTCACCATAAACATGTGTGGCACTGGAAAAGTTGTTGCCAAAAAGGTCAAGGAGGGCAAGATGTCTGCTTTTATAACCAGCACTTTCCCCACCATGGTTAGATCCCTGTCTTGCCACTGTAGGAGCTTTCCTCTTATTTTGGGTAATTTTGACTCCCAATTGGTGTTTTCCATATCTTTCCCTATTTGTATACCCAACACTTTGATTGTCTCTTTTTTCTGTATGACGCCTAGATTTTCCACTGGTTCTCTCCAGTTAAGGTAGAGTATTTCACATTTCCCTTTATTGACTTTTGTTCCTGATGCTGCAGTAAAATTGTCACACAAAAGCAAGGTATTTCTTACTGATCTATTATCTGTCAGGAGGAGAGTAAGATCATCCATGTATAGACTGAGTTTTGCCTCCCTGCCTGCTGCCCCCGGTATTGGGAGGCCTTTGATGTTTTTTTCCTGCCTTAAAGCACACGCGAGGGGCTCGATTGCGAGGATAAACAGGGCAGGGGAAAGAGGACAACCTTGTCGTACACCTGATTTTACTTTGAATGGAGCTGTGCATCCCCCATTTACCACAACGGTGCTATTAATGTCGGCATACAGCAGGTCTACCCAATCTCTAAAATTGTTGCCAAAATTAAGATGGGACAGAACAGCTTTAAAGTAGTGGTGGTTAATACTGTCAAAGGCCTTCTCCAAATCTAGTCCCAGGATACATAGAGGGAGGTCACGATCTTGGGCAAACAAAAAAGAGTCTCTAACTAAAGCTAGGCTGTCGGCCATGGATCGGCCTGGAACCCCACACGTTTGGTCTATACCGACCAGTTGATGAACTACTGGTTGCAGTCGGAAAAAAAGGGCCTTTGACAATATTTTAATGTCGACTCCGAGCAAGGTTAAAGGCCTCCAATTTTTCAAGTCCTTCCTGTCTCCCTTTTTGAAAAGAAGGGAGATGGAGCCTGTTCTTAACGAAGGTGGTAGTATGCCTCTAGAGAAACTCTCCTTGAACACTTGCAACAAAGGGGCTTTTAGCTGGTCCCAAAAGGTGTTGTAAAACTCTTTGGGTAAACCATCCAAACCAGGAGATTTTTATTCTGCATGCTCTGCATAGCTTTTGTTAACTCATTAATTGTCAAGTCTCTCTCCAGAAGATCTCTTTCTGAATTTTTTAGTTTCATGGTTAAATGAGACAAGAAAAAATCAATTGACTGTTCAGAAATGGCCTTCTCTTGATAAAGATCTCTGTAAAAGGACTTGACAACACCAAGTATGCCTTGAGGGTCACTCTCCTCCTTTCCCTCCCTGTCCAACACACCTTCAAAACAGTGCCTAGAGTTGACCATTTTATTAAAAAAATAGCGAGTACACTTTTCATTCTCTTCTAGGTGTTGTACCCTGCTCCTTGTGAGCACCCCTTTACTCTTATCATTGTATAACTTAATCATACATTTTTTAAGTTTTGCTATGTCCTCATTCACCTCAAAACCAGACAATGACAGAAGATAGTAGCGTTGCAACTTGGCTTGCAGCCTTTTTTGAATAGCTCGTTTCTTTGCCGCTGCTTTTTTACCTTCTCTCATGAAGAAAGCCTTGGTTTTTTGTTTGACATCCTCCCACCATTCTCCCAAGGAATCAAACAAAGGCTGCAAAGTGAACCACTGATGAAGCTTGTCCCTGTATCTTGTCACCACTTCTGGGTTGTCTAATAAACTAGTATTGAGTTTCCAGATACCTGGTCCGGACCTATACGAGCCCTGAATTTCTAAGGAACAGTTAAGTTTGTGGTGATCTGAGAAAGGAACTGGTTCAATTGTGCAGGTGAGTGGTGTGACACCCGATGTGGTAAACAAAAAGTCTATACGAGAGAAGGTTCTTCCATTTGTCCATGTATAACCTGGTGTGGAGGGGTTTGTTCGTCTGTAGGCATCCACTAGTTTACCGTCCTTAATAATATTCAGGAGTGTGTGTGAACTAGAATCGAGTTTCACTGTGGAGGTAGACCTTTTATCTGCTATGTCCACGATGCAGTTAAAGTCACCCCCAATTATAACTTCCCTCCCACAGTGTGTTAGGGTTCGGATGGCCTGTAACACCATTTGACGGTCTTGAGTCTCAGTAGGACAGTAAATATTTATAATCCTAAATTTTGCTCCTTTCCCTTCTATATCTACCAACAATAATCTACCATCTATAACCCTCTCAACCCTCTGAATGTGAAAAAGTTTGCTGTTGAAAAGGATTGCCACCCCAGAGGCTCTGTTGTTATTGTCGCCCGACCAAACTGACTGTCCATAGGGCCATCTGTTTTCAAAACGTTTATAATTGTCTTTGAAGGCTATAGAGCACTCCTGAAGGAGGAATATGTCCCCCCCTCCTTTACGCAAAAAACTGAAAACAGACTGGCACTTTACAGGGTCATTAAGGCCTCTAGTATTAATAGTGACAACCTTGAAAGTTGACATTATAATTTTGTGTGGTAGGGGAAAGCAGAGGGTCTACAGTTAAAATCACCTCATTGAAGGGGATTGTCTCTTTTTTTTTCTTCTTTTGGGTTCTAGAGTTCCACTCTGTTTCCTCTGTACCACTATTCATTTGGGTGGTAACAGAGAAAGCAGACAAGCTCTTAGGGTCTAGAAAGGGAGAAGAAATGGACAAGGGGTTGGGCCATACCTCTGGGTCCGGGCTAGTAAAGGAAGAATCGCCTGATGTCTCCTGGGATCGTTTTCGGGATGATGTGCATGCAAGGGGAGTGTCAGAGAGTAGAGTTAAGGAAGGGAGCACCTCCATGCCCCCACTTAAGACCTGGTTGGTTTCCAGAGAAGAAGTACCAGCTGCGCCACCAGGTGAAGGCAAGTCTCCGAGCATTAGGTCCAGGAGGTCTCTGCAGTCCCTGGATGAAACCGGAGGCCTCTCTATAGATGGTTGCTCCTGGTAACCAGGTGGGAGGACTCCTTGGGACTGCTGCATTTCCTGGGACTCCAGGGTTGGCTGGTCTAGTTGTCTGTGAGTGGCAGTCTCACCGGCTTGCTCCTTGTCGTTTGGTTTGGTAGGTAAGTGGGTGGAGTTGATAGTTGGCATTGACATATTGGCTGTCCAGTCCTCCTGGCTGTGTGGGTGTGATGTGTTGAACTCTGGTGTGATCGTGTGCTCTTTAGTCCAATCTCTCTGATTAAGTGCATCTCCTATGTGATCCTTATGCTCCTGCATGGGCGTGTCCTTCACAACAGGAGAGATTGCGCCTGGATGATCCTCCTTGTTCCTGCCGCTCACCTGCCCCAACATATGTTGATGTCCCCCTTCACTTAATGCCAGCTGGCGGTCATTAACTTCACCCTCATCTTTTTGTGTGGTCTGGTTTTGTGTGTCTGGCTGCCCTCCCAAACTGTCTCGAGGGTCTTCTTGAAAATCAGGGATGAACTGTCGAGTTCTGTTTGCATATGATTCTGGACAGGTCCTGAAAGTATGGCATGAAGAACCGCAGAGGTTACACCTCATAGGTTGTGTACAATCTTTAGTAGCATGGTCACTACCTTTACAGTTCTTGCAGTGTGTTGTATCACAGTTTGCAGCCAGATGAGCCATGGAACCACACTTCCTACAAGTCTTGGGCTGGCCTGAATAGAACACATGGCCTCTAATAGATCCTAATTGAATAGTTGAGGGCAGGTGTGAGAGTTGCCCTGATTGCTGATCTCTTCTCAGGCGGACATAGAAATGCCTGGCACCGGTTCTTATGCCATCTTCGTCTCTCAACTCCATGCCTCTATTTACGGTGCACTGGAAAGAAAGCCACGTTTGTATATCCTCCGTTGTAACTTTTTCAGAGTACATGATAACAGTCACAACTTTAGGCTCCTGCTCTGACAGTGGGGTAAGAGAGATGTTCTCAAGTCTTGGGTTGGAGTCTTTCATTTGGTTAAAGGCACTGACACACCTCTCAAACAACACATTAGTGGTAAAGATTACCTCAAAAGTCTTTTTTCCAGGAAAGGCGAAGATGAAATCCAACTGCGTAGGGGAAAATCCGAGTTCGTTCTGAATCACATATCTGCTGAACTGAAGTCTGTCCATTTCCAAAGTACCTTGAAGTTCAAACCGCACTGCATTCCTCCTGGAACCAGTCATGGCTATGACCATTGGTAATAACTAGCGAAAGCGGAGTTCTGATGGCTTAATTGCCAGACTTGTTTGTGTCTTTCCCAACAAGAGTGCCCTGGGTGAACCACCTTCTTGATCATGGTATCTCCCCTGCCAGGTAAGCTGCTTCAGGTTGTGCAGTCGAGTGAATAAGACATCTCCCCCAGACGTTTTTGGGCGACCCTTAAAGTCATACATTCTGATCATAACGTCCAGCTGGTCCCCTACGTGCCACTCTCCTCCTCCCCTCCCTGGTGGGAGAATGGTGAAGCTGCTGCAGGCAGGATCACTGGTCTGCTCCAGGGAAAGAGGATCTGGAGTTTTAAGCCAAGCAATGGAGTCTAGTAGGAGGCGTTCCTCCAGAACGTCCTTAGGTCACAATGGCTGGAAGGTGCAGAAGCTGTCATGCATGTTATGGTGAGAAGAAACCCTTGGGTATATGATGGTGAAGTTCACTTTATGCTGAAACTCTCTGAAACTCTGAAAACAGAGAGATGGTAACAAAGATGCATCAACCAAGTGTACTAAAAGCAAATTCACTAAATAATATAAGATAAGAAAAACCTTTATTTGTCCCACAGTGGGGAAATTGCGGTTTGCAACAGCAAAGACAAGAGCAGAGATAGATAAGTGAAAATAAAGGGCCAAGATGGAGCATAAAACAATAAATATTGTTAGGGGTTTGAAGAACAGTTGAGTTGTTAGCTTTAGGAATTTCTGCGTTTCCCATCTTCCCCTGTGGCCTTCTCTATGTTCTTAAAACTGAACCATGGGGAAATGCAGGAGTTTCAAGATCCGGAATCTGCTTTACACAAGATTTTGTTTGTGTGTTTCAATGACTTTCTCACTGAAATTATTGACATGTTTTTGAAACATTTTGTTTTATTTTACATCATTGGCCCAGAAGCACTATAAAGGCTCTTTCATACCTCTCTTTGACATGAGAGAAGACAGTTTTCATGGCTGAAAGATAAATGGAATTTGGGTGGTGACAGACGTAAAGTATGTTATGTAAATTAATTTAATCAATCAATTAATAATTTTTTTGAAGTTTTATGTGCTGGAGCCCATCGGGCCAAATGAGAATCAAATCGACATCAGGAGGAAACCAAAACACAGTCAACATAAGAAAGCGTATGGGTGAAGGAGAGACCGTTTTGTTTTGGATGTAAAAAATGACACAGAGTTAGCGTTCATCCTATTGGAGAGAATTTAGAGAACATTAGCTAACACCAACCAGTTTCTAATGTTATCTGTTGCCATTTACTGTGGTTGTAACGTTTTGGTTTGCCACATAACTTCACCAGCTAACGTGATCCATATTACTATCCTGTATCTGTGTTGATTTTAGCCTGCAAGAAATGTAATAACTGTTAATAATTTGTTTACTAGCCTATTGATGCCAGGCAGGGGAACCCAGCTATGTTAGCATGGATCAATTTAAAGTTAGTATCATTTTACCTATACTCAGCTACATAGCTTCTTCAGTGGTCTCAGTCACTGTAACTTACGTGTGCAGGACACATTGGAAGACTCATTCAGTAAATTGCAGTAACATTATTTACTGTGGTCTAACTCTTATTCTAAAGTTTGGCACAAACATTAGAACACTAAACATTTATAGTATCTGGTTATCTGTTTTTTCAAGCTTTATTGCTAAAACATGTATTACCTATGACAGAAATACAGTCACTGGAAAAGAAGGATGGGGTTTTTGGTAACGGACCACAGTCCACCCAGTTCGGTCAACCGGAACAGGCACCACGGCGGGTGCAGTGATGGCCCAGCTTTGACTTAAGACTGATCCTAAAGGTCCGATATGGACAAAATGGGACTCATGTTGGCCAAGCAAAGGAAATCAGAGACTGTTGTGCCCACATTGTTATAGAGACCTGCCCCGCCAACATCCCGTATCAAGCACTGGGCGATTAATGTTCCGTGTTCCGAGCTGTCAGTGCAGGACTCAGCAACTCGGCAAGATCAGAGGAGGTGGACTGCACAATGTTCTGGGTGTATACGTGTATGTATATAGTCATTGTATATAAATAACTGTATAACTTAAGGTTAGGTTGATAAGACGAGATATGAGTGGGTTGCTGTACTTTTTAAGTGATATGGTGTTTAATTAAGGACATTATGCATCCTCTAAACTAGTTAGCATCGGTGCTAAAATAACTTGCTGTTCTTTTGTAGTGTGATGTGTGTGAGCTGCCTCAAGCGAGCCAACAGTATCATTGACCACAACATATTCTGCTACTGTCATCTACATATTTTATGTATGTTATTTTATTTGAAATATTAATTTACGTGCCTGTAGCGTTGTTAGTTCAAAGAGACGTGGCCGAGTGTGCTTTGCGTGAGCTGGCTTTAGCCAATTTTTATCTTAATTTTAATGTTTAATTTCATTTTCTTTCTTTCTAAATTATGTTTCATTTTTTCACTGTTTCTGAAACTGCTGCAACATGCAAATATTCCCAGTGCAGGATCAGTAAAGTCTTATTTTATTTTAATTTTGTCAGGTTCATAAATAATGTCCATCTTACCATTTCCCCCCTGTTTTAGGTGCACACATTTGCATATTTATATTATATATTTATAATATATCCTTAATATAATATGAAATATTCTAAACAATTCAAGTTTGGGCTGTCAGGTTACTTTTGAAACTAAATATTTAAAATTAAAATGTAATTTAAATTGAAATTAAAGATGAAGGACAAAATACGTTTGCAGTTACACATTAACAAGGTCACAGGGATTGTTATTTATTAAATACAAGGGTGGTAACACAAAAAATCTAGCTTGTATTGTTGTGTTACTTTTGACCCACCTGTGTGTTACTTTTGTCCCAGCTGACGGGGTCGAAAGTAACAATGTGCAACTTATGTTCAAAGTGAAATTATACGGAAGTTGTTCTACATTTGTACAAAATACCCCCTGATATTCATAGGCCACACCTGTGAGTTAGTGACCACAGCAAAAATATATCTGTCTGAAACATTATCTTTTAAAATCATATATTTCTGAATATTGGTACTTTTGCCCCTGCTCTCCCCTACATATTCTGTTCCTGTCCAGATAATAAACGGCTGCATTGAGAAATAGACGCGCCTCATACTCATCATTCCAAACACACAACGCAGAGTCGAGGGGTTGATTGAACCAGCCAGATACAGTGAAGTGTAGCTGAGCGCGGTTACACAGGAGCACACGCTTCGAAGCATAGTGGCTGCAATCTGAAACCTCACTACTAGATGCCACTGAAAACTACACACGGCTCCTAGTGCAGGATTGTCAGGAAAAATACCATTTACTCATTTGGCATAATAATAATATAATATATTATATTATATTATTATATTCATTATTCCAGCTCTCATGGCTGTGCTATGTTGTTTTCTTTTCTCTGCGGTTTGTTGCTGTTGTTCAGCTGCTTGTCTCCCGTTGTCGCCCCATGTTCTCTTGCAGGTGTCTTCGCTTTCGGCAATTGGTGTATTTTCTCTGCTGTTTCCTGTTGTCACCCTCCATCTCCCACATGCAACTGGTATGTGAGTTTCCTGTGCCACTAAATCTACAATAAATGCTAGAAAAGCTACACAGGTTAAAATAGAAATGCTCTGTCACGAGGTAATAATTCTCACTAATAAATCGGCTATTGGTATGGGTACGGCGCCACGATCCACCAATTAGTGACCTCTGCTCTAGTATTTGAGTTATGAACAGTGTGACAACTTACACAAGTGACAACTTACCCCGCTCTCCCCTGCACTTTCTGAGGACACATAAACAGGATTTAACAGACCACATGACTTTGTTCCAGACAACAAAGGTAAAACTCACTTTCATGTGATGCTGCTCAGCCAATCAAATCTGTGCGTGGTCCGTACATGAAGTATACTGTAATTCATCTGCAGTTGTTCACATTGTATGATAAAAAAAATGCCAGTTTAGGAGGTATTACCTAATTTCATTGTCCTACTTGTGCTAATGCAAATGTATATTGAACCGAGTGAGTTCATTTTTCCAGAGCCGATGCCGCCTAAACGATGTTAGCACTATGCTGTGTTGCTGTCGTATTGAATAAAGACGTGCAATGCAATTCAGCGCAAAGTGTGTCTTGTTCCATTATCTACAATGTATGTACAATGGAAATTGGACAAGAAAGTCTAAAAGCGTAAACAAAGACAGCTAGCCTTCAAAGTAAAATGTCCATGTTTTTAACCATCAATGTAAAAAGGAGAAGAAACTTAAAACAAATAATTTAGCCTTAATATTGAACATAATTCTGCCAAAATGTCTGCCACTTTACTATACATTAACTTAACTAATGCCCATGTAATGATTAGTTTATTTATTTGATTAAGGCTACTTAATCTGTGAAAGTTAAAGGCTAGTGATGAGTGATGACTGGTAGAAAGAGTTGATTTATCTTAAACTTTGACCTTATTGCTGCGGGTATGTTGTCATGACAATACCGCTACTACGCTATCCCATTAAAAACCTGTTTAAGATTATCCTTGTAATGCAGTAACAAGATTATAAGAAGCGGCAACTCAGCCGAAGCACTGTATTCTTATATATTTAACATATGTATTTACATTTAGCATGACTAGCCTCAATTTAAATAGCATTGTCAATGAGACTTTCTCTATGCCGTGCTTCTCTGCATGTCTCTATTAGCCTACAATGGATTTACAATGTAATAACAATAAAACAGTTTTCACTTTTCAAATTGCTTTACTTTTTGAGAAATGTGACTTTGGGTTTTTCCCACACATTTATTGAGTACAAAGAAGGAAAACAGTGCAGCAAAATCTTTACTCCATCACCTCTCCTCTTCGTCTCCCCTCATGGACCCCTTTCAAACAGCACTGGAATTACCAAATATGACATATAACACAGGATACAAATTGAACAGTACCTGGAGGTTATGCCAGAATCTTAAAATCTCCACTTTTTGGTCAACATATTTTTAAAAAACTAAACCGACCAAAGAGAAATTCATTCCACACCATCTCCATAACCTCTGACAGGCCAGCCACAGAGATAGTCCTGTCCTGGGTAATTGGAGTCCTACACTTTGGGCAGTAATGGTGTCTTGAATGTTGCTCAGTGCTCACTTTATGCCCAAGACTTCCTTCTTTTATTTAGTATGACATTTCTACCATTGTGATGCACGGTGCCCAGTAAATGTTAGTCTGAAAATTGTGACAACCTATCCCGCTCTACCCGTCCTGTGGTTTAGTCTGAACTTAGCTGCTGTGTCCTGCAGGTGTAACCTAGATGCCACTAGAGGTCAGCAAGTTTCTCCTGCTGCAGACTAGCTTTAACTGAGGTTCAACTGAAACATGCTTAAATAAGTGTTTAAATTGATCTCAGTTAAAATTAATATAATTTTACTGTTTTCACAGAGCTAAATGGGAGATTTGCAACAACTGGCATAGCTGGACAAACAAGCTAAGGGCAGGACATGTTATTCAAGGTTTCTAAAGCCAATACTTATATACAAACATGCCTGCATCAACTAAAATCTCAATCCTGCAGTTTGGGGTTAGTATCGCCCTATTAGGAAGCAGTTAGTGGTGTCAATCCCATTTTATTGAAACATTCAATCTGCATGTCATCAGCCACACTCTTTTGCAGATTGTGTTGCAATTGTGTTATACTGAGTTGCCAGCCAAGTGGTTTAGATAGATCGAACTTTATTGATCCATGAGGGGAAATTGCGGTGTTGCAGCAGCAAAATTGACACAGATTACAAAAATTTACACACCAGACAGAAACTAACACAAACTAACATATAATGTAAAAATTTTGTTTAAAAAATATATTTACAATGTATATTTACAAAACTGAGATGTATACACAAGTGCAACTGTGAGCATATTCAGGATGTGCAATTAGTTTCACTTGCATTAACTGTAGTGTAATGTCCTTAACATTCACATGTCCTTCAGTCTCCTCTTGGCTCAAAGGCGCTGATCAGGCTTGCCTGACCTGCTCTTCTTCAGTGCAGTGGTGCCTTGCTTATACAAACTTAAGAGGCAGGTGTCATAAAAAGTTTCTTGAAGGTCTTAATCATAATGAAATTCACAG
The DNA here is from genome assembly GCF_014851395.1 of Micropterus salmoides. Lineage (NCBI taxonomy): Eukaryota > Metazoa > Chordata > Actinopteri > Centrarchiformes > Centrarchidae > Micropterus > Micropterus salmoides. Next base: position 6,119,507 of record NW_024041484.1, read on the forward strand.
TATACGTATAAGTAGGTACTCGGACTGTGTGTGCTGTCATTGTAGAAATCCTGAAACGTCAGCTGAGTTCAGGAGGTGTCCACTGTGCTGAAATGGCACAGACTTTTTCAGGCAATTTCAGTATAACCTCCCGAATCACGAAAATCACATATTTTTTTTAGATATCACTGTATACCCTATAGCAATACTGCTAGCTACAGACTTTTGTGTAGTTACTGTGGTGTCAGACAAAATGCACATATGAGTATATACCACCTGATCTCTTCAGTACAGCAGGATGACGTGAATTGATGGAACCTTTTGCATTTGTACTCCCGTCACGGGCCCCCAGTGTAGCTGTCACTGTCTATACCTACGCCCTTGTACTGGAGCTTGGATCGGAATCGGAGTGGGTGATCCACTTCATGATCAGTTCCTGTCTTCCGGTGATGATATCTCTTGGTTTTGTTCTTCAAAGATCATGTTCAGATTCAGAAGAGCAGATTATGGGTTTGTACAGCCAGGAGAGCTTGTCCAATTGTTCCAAACTATTTTACTACTAATTGTAATTGAACATGCCATTTGCCGTTTCCATCTCTTTCGTAACTCAACTATTTTGCCTGATTGAGCATGTAGTTTTTCACAGATTTCATGTTTAAAATAGATTAGATATTAAAGGTTCAGTGTGTAAGATTTAGTGACATCTAACGGTGAGGTTACAAATTGCAACCAACTGCCCAGTCTACCACTGCCCCCTACCCTTTCAACGAGCGTAGGACACTGGCTGACACAGCAATAAAAGGTGTCTCTTCTGAGACAGCAGAGATTAGTCAGTCAAGAAATGAGGTTTCTTTAGGTAGATATATTTAAAAATTATATTAAACTAAGTAAATAAATACTTTGATAGCGGTGTTGAAAAGTTACTCATTTAATCACTTCTTCTTTAGTAGTTTTGCCTACAAAATAGTGCGAGAAGCTTGTTTGCTGTAATGCTTAGTTGGAATTGAATTCTGAATGACAATAAAATAGTCTGTCGCCTGCTTGACAGACTTCTGAATGAGGCATCAGCAAACGTGATTACCATAAATGTCCTCTGCCTGGATATATATATGTAGACCTATATCTAACCGTCCATTTCTCTCTAAGGTCCTGGAGAAAACAGTTGCTAAACAGCTGTGTGATTTTCTACATAGCAATAGTTTATTTGAGCATTTTCAGTCAGTATTTAGAGTTCATTATAGCACAGAGACAGCACTGGTGAAAATTACTAATGACCTCCTAATTGCATCAGACAAAGGACTTGTCTCTGTCCTGGTTTTACTAGATCTTAGTGCTGCATTTGATACCATTGACCATCAGATCCTATTGCAGAGACTGGAACATTTCATTGGCATTAAAGGAACCGCTCTAAGCTGGTTTAAGTCCTATTTATCAGATTGATTTCATGTTTGTACATGTTAACGATGAGTCCTCCATGCACGCCAAAGTTAGTCATGGAGTTCCACAAGGATCTGTCCTCGGACCAATCCTCTTAACTTTATATATGCTTCCTTTAGGCAATATTATCAGGAAATATTCCATAAACTTTCATTGTTATTTAGATTATACTCAGTTATATCTATCGATCAAGCCAGATGAAACTCATCAGTTAGCTAAACTTCAAATGTGCCTTCAGGATGTAAAAACCTGATTATATATTGCCTTGATGGCATCACCCTGGCCTCCAGCACCACCATGAGGAATCTTGGAGTTATCTTTGCATTAAGCAAATTTCAAGGACCACTTTCTTTCACCTACATAATATTGTGAAAATCAGGGACATCCTGTCTAAAAATAATGCAGAAAAACTAGTCCATGCATTTGTTACTTCTAAGCTGGATTACTGCAATTCCTTATTATCAGGCTGCTCGAAAAAGCCCATTAAGACTCTTCAGCTGATCCAGAATGCTGCAGCACGTGTTCTGACAGGAACCAGGAAAAGAGATCATATTTCTCTTGTTTTAGCTTCTCAGGTGAGTCCTGAACCATCCCTTAGTTATGCTGCTATAGCTATAGCTGCCGGGGATTTCCCATGATGATGTTGGTTGCGAGTCACCTGCTGCCCCCGTGTTCCTGCTCGACACCTTCTGCCACAATTATTGTTACTAGTCCTATTGATCATTAACATTACGATTATTATCATTAACACTACTGTAAATATCTGTATCATTATTCATTCAATCTATAGCAACATCACCTTTACTGTCTGTACCTCTGTGTGTGTACATTGTGTAGGCTGCCTCCCTCCCCTCTCTCTTTCCATCCATCCCCCTCCCTCTTTCTGAATCCGGGGCCACAGACAGGGGAACAGAGACGAGGCGCTGTCTCTGTGTCACCGGGTTGACACGCAGGCGGATGAACCACCGTTGCGGCCATCTCATGTGAAGGAGGCCCAGTAGGACCACCACGTGAGCCGCCTAGAAGCCTCATGACTGACAGATCTGCCACCGCCGCTCGAGGGATAACACGGCGGAGCAGCTCCATCAGAACATCCACCCAGCTGGGGTGAAGGGAGAGGCTGCTTATGACATCGAAGCCAGGCGGCATGAAGGCTGCCCAGTCAGCTGCAGCCAGTCGGTACAGTGTGGGGGAAATGTGTTTAACAGCGGCCGCTGACTCAGCTGAAGCAGCAGCGGGCCAGGGAACATGCTGTTAGGGCACAAATTTGTCTCAACAGAGAAAGTGCAGGCATAACATGAACAGTGAACACACAATTACCCCCCAAAAACCACGGACACCCCAAAATACACTGACTGCACAATGAACCATGAGCGGGCCACCCCCCACGCCTTGGGTAAAATGTAACTGAAATACATGCAATCAAAAGTTAATTTATTAAAAATGATTAAACACAACGTAAATATTCTTAATATAAACTGAATGTAAACAAACAGAGTAAACTTTAAGAATGATTTATATCATAAATATGAAGTAATATTTTATATATTTATGTAAAATGTAAATAAAATACATAATATCAAAAGCGTATTGTAGTTAAAATAATTAAACACAAAAATATGCTTAATATAAACTGAAAGTAAACAAATCGAATAAACTATACTAGATCCAAAAGCAGGCTGTGCGCATGTCCTTCTACTGCGCATAGTCTGCTTTGCCCTGTATTCTTTTGACTGAGCGGGACAACATGGAACGTGGATGTGACCTTAAAGTTTTATAAGGTAAGTCCAATCATTTTTCATCTGTTGTTTTACTGTGTAGCAATGTTATTTTAGAAGTACGTCGATTGAAATGTGTTTTACAAAGACACATTTTTTGGTAAATGCAATTGTGCGTACAATGCTTTGCTAACGTTAGCCTGTAAAACATTCGTTCCTAGCATAGAGTGTATGCACAGGAGCAGCTTTAGCCGTTAGCACGAGGTTTTGATGTGATTCAGCAGTAAATAAGCAGCCGTGTGTGTTTGACTATGGGTGAAGGAGCTTGTGAATGGAATTGTGTGACGTCAGTTTTTGCTAATGCTGCTGTGGCTGTTTGTAGTTAGCCCCTCAACCGCAGCAGTATCATGCAGACGGAGGGGGAAGAGCAGACTTCACACTTGTTGATACGTCTCTGGAACTCTGGCTTTGACTTCTATTAATGGACACACTGTGACCTACACTGTACATTTATTGCGAGACTGACAACTTATTACTCAGTCACTTTCAGTGTCACTTTATGTTGTTCGCTGTCTCTCATTCGCTCGTCCACTCAATCGCTATGCAAACACATGCCCTGCAGTTAAAAGACCTAACTCTGCTGCTGATAACAGCACCTGTCACGTAGATATCCTTAGATTAATGAGGAAAGGAAGTTAGCAAAACCTGGTTTACCGTAGTGATGGCAAGTTTGAGTCCAAGTCCTAGTTCAAATGAACGAAATGAACAAATTGACGTTCTCAAACACGGAAGGCTGCCTGGCTTGCTCTATTTAACAAAGTATAATGCACGCCCACAACCAAATTCAAACCATGTAAAAACCACAGAAATATGTTGTCAATATGTAATCAACACTACTCCGGCTAAATCCTTCCATTTTCACAATGTTTCCCGAGTAGTATACAACCAGACCAGCCATATAAATGCTTATGTATATAATTACTATCATTATCTCTAAAGTGCTCATTCATACAGTAGCCTAACGTCCCTATCCATGAGTAAAGTATTAATATCAGATTAGCAGTAAACATACTGAAGTTATAAGCTTGATACACTATATGAATAATTAAAATTCAACCTATTAAACACATATAAACGCAGCAGTTTGGCAGTTCTGGACGCAGAATGGGCCACATCATTCTGCTGACAGAGAGAAACAAACATGAGCACATCGCTCTCAAACACTGCAGGTTGTTCACCAGTCATGAGCTGTGAAACAACAGCACGGCTCTGTTGGTAAATAAAAAGGGACAGTTACATTGTGTTCTCTGGCGGATCTGGATCAGCTGTTTGCTGTTTACAAGGCTAATGCTAACGTTGCTATGTGGCTATGTTTTAATGACCGGGTCTGTTTGTTTTGGAGAGGAGACGACCTCTGAGGTAATTCGGCTCCCGGTAGAACCCTGGCAGGGCTCTGAAGTGGAGCTGACCCAGAACAACTCTCATCAGCTGTAAACACTAGCAGGACTAAAGTTACGGTGCGGCAGTGTTAAAAATATAGCTTAGCACAACGTCACTGCGCTGTAATAACGTTATGCTTAATAAAATGTCACAAAATAGATATTAGATATAATGTCAACCCAGTGACTGTTACCTGACAGCCGACCTGCCTCTCATTCTCCGGCGCTGGCAGTCACTCAGCCTGCCGAGTGAACGAAAGACTGAGGAGGACCCATGTGAGCGGTGAACGAGTCGTTCATTCCTGCTCCACAGTAGCTGTCACGTGACAAATGAACGACTCAAACCTAGAGACCCACAGTTGAGAGTAGTAAACTAAACAGTTCTGTTTCCTGTGCTGACGGAGCCCAGGTAGCTGCCGTGTGACGAGTGAACGTCAGAGTCCAAGATCCTTCATGCATGCATGAAAATGAATGAATCACTCACTAAGACAACCCGTTCCTCCCGAGTCATTCACACGATTAGGTCTTATGAACGAAACGTTCTTTGAACGACACAACACTAGTTTACCGTGCTCACACTGTGTGTAGGTGAAAATTTTATAGCAGCGGCGATGCATCAAATATAGGGAAACCATGTCTCTGTAATGTGCACAAAAACATTACCTTATTAATTAACATTTAGATAGCCTAATTGATTTGTGAAATCTGTGAATAAATAAAACCCGGCTTTAATAGTTGAGCATATTTACAGTACAAACCTTGTCAGTGAAATTTTATATTTATTGCCCAGCCCTAATTACTGGCCTAAATTATAGACAATATTGGCTTTTTATAGTCCAAAGTGTCCAAATGTGACTTGTTTTGTTTTTTTGTAACTAAGAAAATAATTCCTCATATACATTAGGGATGAGCGAGTAGAGCATTATCTGTATCTGTATCTGTGCTCATACTGGGCAGGGCCAAACCCGGAAGTGGGCAGGGCTTTAACCAGTATGTTATTTTAAGCATGCAATTGAAAACAGGCAGACATATTCTATATTTCAGTAGAATGTTGTAATGGTTGTGAAGGGAACTTTTTCCTCTTCAAAAGTGAAAAAAGGGAACTTACTCATATGACCTACAGCAGTGGTCGGCAATAATATCTGGCCCACGGCCAGATTGCTTGGATAGCAGAAAAATAAAAATTAAATAAATTGATAACGGCTGGTACTAAAATAGATCTCAGTTATGACAGCAACAGTTACTCACATAAATACTTAAGCTAAACACGCACATGAATTCAAACGGTTTGTTCTGGCCTGCCATATCACAAGATAAGACAAGATCCTTAAACACATTCATGACAGGTTTGACAAGTTTGACAAGTTGGACCTTGGAGCTAATGCTACATGCTACTCTGCAGAGCTGTACGGTGGAGGTTGGATATTCTGCCCATACAGAGATACAATTGGCGATTTAATCCCCTTCTCCTTAATGATCATTATTTTACTCACTATATGACTGCTTCTATAGATGAGTTTCTTACTACCAAAGATAATGGGGAAGTCTATGACTCTACTCTGTGGGAAACTTTTAAGGTGGTGATGAGGGGCCACATTATTTCATCTGAATCATCTAAAAAGAGGGAACTTAACAGTCGCCTTAGGTAAATTGATAAGACGCTTCCAGCACTTGAGGAAACGTATGGGTCCTCCCTCTTACAATCTGATTACAATAAGATCTTAAAACTAAAATATGAATATAATACAATCCTTAATAAACATGTTAGCAGCCAATTACTAAAGCTCAAACAGAAACATTTTGAACTTTGAAAGTTATTGGCAAGTCAACTTATGGGGGAGAGCAAGATAGTGGAGCCATCCATAAGATTAAATCGAGTCAGGTGCATTGTTTTCTGACCCAAAGCAGATAAATGCTTGTTTCAGAGAGTTTTATAAGGACCTATATTTCAGCAAAGTAAAGCCCACCGAAATATATTTTGGTAATTTTTAAAATATTACACAACTAGACACCATGTCTAAAGATGACATTGATACCCCAATCTCTAATTGCGACCTTTTGAAAGCTATCCGAGGATTCCACCCTGGTAAAGCAGCAGGCCCTGATTGCTTTGGCTGCGCATTTTATAAGGCGTTTCATAAACAAAAAGTCCCTCTCATGTTAAGGATGGTGAATGATTAATTGAAAAATAAGAGGCCCCCCAAGGGGGCAGTGGTAGACTGGGAAGCAAATATTTGTCTGCTCGCTAAAAAAGGAAAATTAGAGACCGACCCTGCAAATTACAGACCGATCTCCCTTCCGAACTGTGATCAGAAGGTGATAACTAAAGTTCTGGCCACGAAATTGGGTAAACATATCTCAACAATTGTACCTCCTGACCAAACTGGATTTGTACCTGGTAGATTCTCATTTAGAAATGTTTGGCCCAAGGACACGCAAGCTGCCATCTTATCTCTCGACGCCCAGAAGGCATTTGATCAGATCAAATGGCCTTATATGCTAGAGACGTTAAAACTATTTGGGTTTGGAGTGAATTTTATCTAATGGGTGAAAATAATCTATTTAAATCCAGTATCTTCTCTGACTAACACAGACAGATCGCAACCTTTTGACCTGCAGTGCGGTGTGAGACAAGGCATTTCTCCCCTGCTGTTTGACATTGCTTTAGAGCCACTTGCAATAGGAATCAGTGGTCATTCAGATATCCATGGCTTAAAGTTTGGTAAGGTACAGAGCCTTGTAAATTTAATTTAAATTTAAATAATTTAAAATAACCCAGCTTTTTTGAAATCCTTGCCATTCAAAGTGGTCATCACTTATTTTACTTATCTTGGTCTGAGGATTCCTAGAAATCCCAAAATTTTATTCAAACTAATTTCTTAGACATGGTAGACAAGTTAAAAGTTAACATCAGGAACTGGAAATTGCTTCCCCTTTCAATGATTGGCTGTATTAACGCTATTAAAATAGTTCCAAGGTTTGTATATATTTGTCAAAACCTTCCTGTCTATTTACCAACATCTTTCTTTAAACAGCTGGACTCTGTTATACTCTTGTTTGTCTGGGCAGACAAACCCCCTCGCATTGCTAAAGTTCACCTACAGAAGAATGTGATCAAGGGGGGGCCTCGGCCTTGGCTTCCAATATTTAGACATTACTACTGGGCTGCAAATGCGAGGGCTCTCACTTTATGGCGGGTGGGGTTCTTCCTGGGACGACCGGTCTTTTGTCCCCCCACTCTGATTAGAAATTGAATCCCTGTTAGTCTCAGAGACCTCCCTCCCAGTGTTGCCCCTTTTAGGGGCACATCTTTCCTACAGTTTAGTTGGTCATAAATTTGTTCTTAGGAATTCCTTGAGGATCTTCTACCAATCTATCAAATAAAAAAAACGTTTGGACTAGTGAATGTTTCAGTATACACCCCTATAAAATACAAGCTGGCACTGATGGATGGAGTGTTTTTGGAATGCAGGGAGAAGGGGCTGTGCTGTATTGGTGATCTTTACATTGACAATAAATTTGCTTAATTTCTTCTGCTCCAAACTAAGTACCGCCTCCCTCAACATAATTTTTATTGTTACCATCAAGTCAGGCATTTTGTACATGAGCATATCCCAGAATTCACAATCAAATGAAAGAGTCACCTCTTTTGACTTGATGATTTACTTCTCTTAGAGCCTGACTCTAAGCATTTGATTTTCTGGTTTGGCACTGCTTTTACAATACCAGCAGGAATCTACCCTCTCAGATAGGCCTGGGCCGCTGAACTGGGTGTTCCGGTGACGGATGAACGGAGGAATGTTTGTCCGGTATACAGAGCTGCTCCATTAGTTCTAGATACAGACTAATTCAATTTAAAGTCTTACACAGACTGCACTGCTCCAAAACCAAACTTCACAACATATTTGAATCTGAATCTGTGAATCTGTGAGATAGGTGTGGTATAGCAGTTATTCTGGTCCTGTCCAGTATTAAAAAATTCAGGGCCCTTCCTTCCCATCAAAAGCAGATTATTATTACAGGTATGGTTTCAGCTAAAGAATGAATATTACTGTACTGGAAGTCTCCACTGTCCCCATGTTTCAGAAAGTGGCTTAACGAATGCTAAGATGGAACAGATTCGCTTTAACTGAGGGTAGTCACAAAAGTACTTCTTGAAGGTATGGAAACCTTTTTTGATGTTGCTTGATGAGACTTGTCTGTCTGTTTTGTGTTTGCTGCTATGCTGTGCCTCTATGATTTTGTACTCTGATACTTTTTAAAAAATTTAATTAATTTTTTTGTTTTGTTTTCCCTTTTTCAGTTTTTATTCTGCACCTTGGTTTGTAAATACAATACTATGTGATTGTAATGAGAAAATCTGAAAATAAAGTAAACCCCCCCCCAAATCAGGCAGATAGACAACAAACAAACTCAAAACAGACCACTACAAAACCAGACAGGGGAACAGACAGAAAACAGGATCAAAAAGACTGAACATAAAGACCACAAAAAAACACTGATATCAAACTAAACCAAAAACAAGGTACCAGAAGGTAAAAACACAAAGCAGACAAGACAGAATTGTGAGACCATGTGACTTCGGATTAAGTTTGTAACGAAATGTTCTCACATGGCCAACAGAGGACCATATGGGAACATTCTGCTTATGTCCTCTTTGTAACTTTGCTATGTTACCATAAAATTAAAGAGACAGGAGCATATACAGCTCGTTTCAGACTGAGGCTGAAATGAAGGCCTACATGAAGAGTCAGTATAAGAAATTTATTTGAATCATGCAAAGCAGTCATACAGGAGTCACAAAACTACATAATAGGACTGGATAAGCAGTATAGTAGGTCTTGTTTAAGAACATCCCTAATGTTCTGTAAAGTTTCGGGATGTTCGTCACCTTTAGAGAACTGTTATGGAATGTTACACGAGGTCATGAGAATGCCCCCCCCCCTTATGTGGGATGCTAGCCATTTACCCTGTTTCCAGTCTTTATGCTAAGCTAAGTTAACTGTCTCCTGGCTTCAGCTTCATAATGAATAGAAAAATTTGGGAGTGGCATCAATCTTCTCATCTAACCTTGAACATGAAAGTGAATTAGTGCATTTCCCAAGTGTCGAACTATTCATTTAAAAAAATTGTATATTGGTACTGTTCTCCCAAAGGAAATTGTTTGAGTTCATTCAAGTTTAAAGTGTCTATTTTTGTACTCTAATTTGTTTTCAGAAACCACAAACTATGGTGAACAGTGGACCACATTTTACCTTGGAGTCAAACTACCAGAGCACAGGTTATGTCTTTATATAGTAAGCTGCTGGATGAGTGTCTTCAAATTCTAGTCTTATGTAGATCTTGCAACTCATTTTAAGCTTCATTTTTTATTTTATTTTATTTTTAAAACCTGTCCTGCCTGGCAGCCTGTTATGAGGAGCTAGATACCATGTTGTGCCAGACAGGTTTTACTTTAACAAGAGATTTTTAATATCCTCCTTTGTCTGTTTATTATTTATTTAATTACGTATTGATTTGTCACCTGGTCGGACAAGGGGGCAGAAAGGTGAATGGGAGGCACAAACACCACACAGACACCACAGAGAAAGGACAACACTGCAAGAGAATGGGGAAGGAGACTTGGGGAGGAGAAAAACAACAGCAATAAACTGCTGACATAAGAAAACAACTGAGGGAGAATGAAAAGGAGAAATGTACAGTATGTATGGCTTTTCTAATATACAGTTGAGGCCAGAATTATTAGGCCCCCTTATGAAATTATACAATATCCATGGAAATGACCATTAACAAGTGTTTATACTGTAACAAAGACAACATGTCCACTAAGTTTGATTAGGATATGTTATTGATGCATTGAAAAAAATGACACATCCAAAATTATTAGCCCTGTGCGGGCCATTCCACGACCTTGGTTTTGGTATCCTTCAGGAACTGTTGGACCAATTTCAATGTATGCTTTGGGTCTTTGTCTTGTTGGAAGACCCAGCAACGACCTAAGGATAGACTACGAGTAGATTTCTACATATTATTCCTTAAAATTTCAACACAATGTGCTTGTTCATGATGCCATGCACCTGAACAAGGCTCCCTGTGCCTGAGGCTGCAAAACAGCCCCACAGCATGATGCTCCCACCACCATGTTTAACTGGGGGAACTGTGTTCTTAGGGTTGAAGGCCTCTCCCTTTCTTCGCCTAACATAAGCAACATCCATGTGCCCAGTCTCATCAGACCAAAGCACAGACTGTTGTGATACTGCAGAATCTCCCCACTACCTTGTGTTCTTTTGTTCCCCCCTTCCCTGTGTTTTCTGTCTGTGTCTGTCTGGGCGTGGCTACACTCTCTGGCTCCAGCGGCGCACCTGGTCCTCATTCCACTAATCAAGCTCCTGCAGTATTTCAACCCCAGTCCTCCTCACATTCTTCACCAGATTGTCAGTTAACCACATGTGGATCCCACTACCTCCGGGAACTCTGCTGAACACCACACCCTGCTCAGCTCACATCTTGCCTGGACAAGCTCCCCTCCTCCGTGTTCTCCATTCTGCCCTGTTGGAACCTACCGTCCAGTCTTCCGTTGCACTTTTCAATAAAACCCTTTGTTACCCCTTCGAACTGTTCCGAGTCTGCCTTGGAGTCCTTAAGTTTTTGTATTATGACACAGACTTCCAAAACTCATCTTTACTTTTCAAACTTTCATGGGCAAACCTCAGTCTGGCTGTGATGTGCCGCTCTTTGAGTAAAGGGGTTCTTCTGGGATGATGGGCCTGAAGCCCACCACGATGAAGAGCCCTCACAACTGTGTTCCAGGCTAGGTCAGCAACAATCATCTTGGCAGATGTCTGGGGCTTCTTGCTAACATCTGATTATTTTACTCTCCAGAATAATCTTGTGCTTACGACCACGCCCAGGTTTGTTTCTTACAGAATTTGTCTCCTTGTACTTTGCATTGAGGCAATGTACAGCAGTTCTAGACCCTAAAACACTTGGATATGGCAGTATAGCCCTCCCCCTTATCATAAGCCTCCACTATCCTCTTTCTGAGATCAAGACTGATTTCCTCTGTCTTTGGCATGGTAAGTAAAAGTAGTCTTTTCAGTAGCCTCTCAATAATGTGTTCAAGTGCCCCGTTCCTTGGAGTCCTTTTATGCTGATTGAACGCTCAGGTGTTGTTAGGAAGCCAACTGACTGTACAGGTGTTGTTTGAAAGCTAATTGGTTAATTAGGTGTGCTTTGAAAGCAAAAATTAACATGGGGGCTAATATTTTTGACCACCCCATTTTTCATTATATTTTATATAAAGCAATCCTAAAAATGTATTTTATATTCCAAAATGCACCAAAAGCTACTAAATAGCATTGGTGAATGTTTGATTATATCAAGTTATATCAATGCTGCAAACATTGGAAAGAATTTTAGGAAAATGTTCATAATTCCTGGGGGACTAATAGTTTTGGTCTCAACTGTATTACTGTACAGACATTTCTAAGATATTGTTATTGTTCAAAGGGGATCTGATGGTTCGGAGATAAGGCCAGGCAAGGCGAGCTGAAGGCCCGGCCCCTACCCTCACCACCTTATAAAACTCAGTTAAAAATACTCTATTAGTTTGCCTCTTTAGTCTAGAACTTTGTAGTCAAGAACATCTCTTGAGACAGTCAAGAGTCTATGCAAAAGAGTATTTATTCCGATTAAGGACAGAAAAACCCGAGCAACATCCCATTTTGCGGACAGCGATGGCAGCTTTGCATTCGCTGACCACTCCCGTCCCAGTGGTGAATTTCTTATCCTCTGCTGCCATCTAGTGCCTGTTTACATGTAGTGGTTTGACAATTTAACCCTTTCTCTACCTTCTTGTTTTGTTATTTCTGTTTTAGCTGTTCTTTACCATAATTTGTTATTATAATATAGCCTTTAATATTTTTAACACTGTATCGGAAATTCACCATTAGGTCTCAAACTCTGTCTTACTGTACATACATACATATTTTGACACTATTAAAACTCACACACAAGTGTATTTTTTTTAAAGATTAACAAAAGAATAGCACAGGTTAACAAATCAAACATAAGTATATAATGTATCTTTCACAGAATAGGTGTCTACTTCAGCGTACAGGTGTGTTGTGGTTTTATCCCTTGGACCTGCGACACAAGACTGGACGTTTGTGTCACGATTTTATGTCAGAACCCTTACAGCCCTAATATATATATATTATAGTTTAATGCATCTGATTCTGATTCTTAATCTAATTCATCTGATTCTGCTACAGTTAGTGAGCAAGCACCCATCTAACCGCCCTTTTGAGGGCATATGTAGGACAAGAGAACATTAACCATATTCTTAATAATGGGAGGAGGTGGGTGGATGTCGTGTGGTAGGTGGTGGGCGAGGCACATCTCCCAGGCATCCACCAGACGAACATTCAGACCCTTGAACACGGCTCTGAGCACCTTGTCACCGTACACCGAATACCAGTCGCTGCAGCATAGCGCCCAAGTAGAACTGAAAGTTATGGGGGTTCCAGTCCGGATGACGACCAGTGTGCCTGGAGCCCTGTCCAGTAGCCGCACCACTGCCCTGCGGATGCTCTGCAGCCGCCGGATGTAGACCTCGATGGGGAAAGGGGTTAAATGGGCCCAGATGCTGAGAGCTACGACAGTGTCGCTGCCTCCGGTTAAGCCATCAAGTTCATTGGCAACGTAACGCAGCTCAGCGGTTTTAATGAGATGCGTCCTGATAGGAGGACCATGGAAACGGAACGTCACCAAGATGTTGTTTGCATAGTCCAAGGCCATGTAAGGTCCAACTTGCTGCAGGCTGTGCAGGTTAAACTCCTTAAGATCTAAAAGTATTGAAGAGAACAGATGAAGCTGCAGTGTGAACAAAATCAAACTGGCAGAAATCCCTGTGGATCAGTTACCTGGTAGTGCTGCTCTGAAGTACTCAAACCACTGTCTGATGGTGGAGTCTCCATACAGGTGGACCTTCTTGCCTTTCAGACACTGACTGATAGCAGAGGAGGTGTTGAACTGGTGAACTGTGGTGCCACCCACTGCTCGCCACACACCCTGGTAGTAATAGCCAGAGGGTCCAGACTTCACACTGCTGCTCTTCATCTCCGGTTGACCTGAGAGGAAGTTAAAGGATAAGGATGGGCTTATATTTTATATTTTGTATTTAAAAAACATCCCATGAAAAAAACCCAAAACATATGTCAGGACAGTGTGGGCAGGCTGTGGCTAAGGATCCAACGAAGGTTAAAAACAAGGGCAACTGGACTTGGTTGAAGATACTGGAAGATGTTTCATCCCTCATCCAAAGGAAGGAGCCACAAGATCTAAGAAGAACAAAACTACAGGGGACGAAGAAAAGAAGGTCAAACGCAACAAGATTGTGATTCCATACGTGTCTGGAGTATCAGAGAAACTCAGGAGTATTTTCTAACACAACATCCCTGTGTTTTTTAAACCCAAGAACACACTAAGACAGATACTGGTACACCCCAAAGACCGCACACCCAAACACAAGAAAAGGAATCTAGTGTATGCGGTCCAATACAGTGAGGAATGCACAGACCTGTATATTGGGGAGACTAAACAACCACTACACAAACGCATGGCTCAACACAGAAGGGCCAACTCCTCAGGTCAAGACTCTGCAGTCTACTTACATCTGAAGGACAGAGGACACTCGTTTGAGGACCACCAGGTGCACATTTTAGAAAGAGAAGATGGATGGTTTGAAAGAGGTGTCAAGGAAGTAATATAATAATAATATGGGGTGGGTAAGGGTGGGGGTTATTTTCTGAGAAAAAACTCCAAATGTACAAGATTAAAGTTGTAAATGTACGAAAGAAAAAAGTGGATTACTCTGAGATTAAGAGAGAGTCTGAGATATTCTCCCCTGGCTCCATATTATTATCCAATTGTACTTCTTGGTCTTGTTAATTTTATTTTTTTTGGTAATTTTTGTATATATTCATGTTTGTGTGTCTGCTGTACATGTTAACAGGTACAGCCTAAAAAGAGACTCAGGTCTCAGTTTGTTTTTCCCTGTTAAAAAAAAAATATATATTAATACTAATTCACCATCATGGTATCCTTACTCCTGAGTGATTAGATACACTGCTAACAGCTGGTGCCACGTTAATTAACTTTGAACTCTGACTTGGCCTGAATAAATTTCTATACAGGAGAAAGACAGCCAGAAGAAAATAGTAAGTTGTTTACAATTTTCATTTCCTGCCTGTTTTGATCATTATTATTATTATTATTATTATTAAGCAGTGGTGGCAGTAAAAAATGCTGCTTTACCTTTCGTTTTTGGCATCACTGTGACACTGGCGGGTCCCGAAGCCCGAATACAGACTTTCATGTTGACACCACTGAAGAAGAGCACAAAACAATTAAGCATTTCATTTCATTCATACATTACACAAAACTCGTTGTCCATTTTCAGTGTTAAAGCTGCACCTATTAATATTTTCATATTAACAATGGGTCCAGTGACTATAGGCCTTTCCAATTCCTCAATCCTCGACTCCTCACGGCACGTGTTAGTCCCTCCCACCCGAGATGCTAACTCTAGGAGTTGAGGAGGAGACGCGAGAGAGGAGTCGAGGAAACAGGCATTTAACAAAATTAGATGTTCTTTCCTCAGAGCCATCATTTTAAAACAATGTCAATTAAATATGACCTGTTGCACAGCTGCATCATCTATCCACTGTTTGAGCTGTGCTTTTGGCACTAAAGGCTACAGATCATATCTTCACAATCCAGAAATATGTCTGTCAACATTATAACATGTAGAAACATCTCGAGATTCCAATAAACATATAGCATCTGTTGAAAACAGTCAGATTACAGCAGCCTAATTATTCAGTTGGCTACACAGTAGGCTACTACTTTTTTAGCGATGCGCCTTTTGCCCGTAAGCAGGAGATTATTTCAACCCTCAGCCTGATGAGGTGAGAGTTTCATCATCAGTCCCTTTACAAAATGACACACTAACATTCATCTCATATAAGCCCAATTAAAACTGTCACCACAGGACTTTACTGTTGGAGTAACATGTGCAGCCTGCATAGGCACTAGTATTACAACATGAAACTGGTCAGGTCTGAATGCTCTGCTTGAATAATTTGACTTCAGCAGCTCTTTGCACTGTTTTGTCACGATTATAGCAGCTGAATTAATGTGATGTGCAGATCGGCTCGGACATTAACGGAACTCATATAGGCCTATAGGCTAAATCATCCACCCGTCCCCCACCAATAAATTATTTGATCAGATTTAGAGACCAGCATCTGTATGGACGTTTTCAGCTTCTGTAAACCACATTTAGACTCTGATGGAGCTCAGCATTGATCAGGAGGACGGCTGCTTTACTCCAAACACTACTGTATGAACCTGGACTATGTGTGAGACCTTTTGGATGTGAAGAACACAGAACACGAATTAACACTTCATCCAGCTGCTTTTTTATGTAAATTTTACATTTATATTATGTTCATCTCCTGCTGCCCATTCATACATCACATTCAACAATAACACCAGTGATATTAAAGTGAAATGACATTAAGGAATGTGGTTAGAACAGTGCTTTATGAGATGCTACACAAATTATGAGGCGCTACACAAACGGTGAAGGGCAGCAAGGTTGATCGTGCATTTTATTATTTTTAATAGGCTTATACAACGTATGAATACAACAGGAACACTGCAGCGTTCTGGTCCGGCTATGGGTTGGTCCAGCTGCTTGTCACGCCTCTTGTAAAGATCACAGTGGTTGAAAAGACTTCCGCAAATAATACACCGATGTATCACTGATGACACACTCGAGGATCGAGGGGCCTTTCCGAAACTAGGGCTGCATCCGAAAAGTCCAAAAAATCTCCTTTCCTAACCACTGTTCACCATTGCTTAGAAAAGAGCAGTCAAGATTCTCTTAGACCCGCCGTCCTCTTTTCCTAAGTCCTTTCCTAATGACCTCAGAACGTTTTCCATCGAGGTCAAGGAAAGGACTTAGGAAAAGAGGACGGTCTAAGAGAATCTTGACTGCTCTTTTCTAAGCAATGTAATTATGCGACGGCGGATTTTACTGCCGTGACCTGCCGTGAAACTACAATGTTCTGAAGATGGACTACAAAAAGCGCATCTTTGACACTGCGCCCCATGTTGTTGTAATGCAGGCTATCTAAAGGTGGACAACACGTAATATATTATTTAATAACCAAGATAGCAAAAAGGCAGAGAGGGTACCAGTCACTAAATAATGGACAGGGTTATCACAGAGAATGCTTGCTCACACTCACCCTCCTGCCCACCCATAGGTGTATCAACATGAATCCCAATTGTATGTGTGTGTATACAGTGTTTCCCACAGAATGACAGCATAACTGTGGTGAGAGAGCGAGAGAGAGAGAGAGAGGGAGTGACCGGGCGAGAGAAGACGCTGAGAGAATAAATGCGCTGTGCAGCGCTCTGTCATCAAATACGATTTTACCCATTTTAAATATTAACAACATCAATTGAAAATTAGCTTTGATAATGTGGCAGGCCGCCACAAATAAATCAGTGTGTGGGAAACGCCTACTGTAGAGGTTATCCAGCTTGATCTTTGCCTTTATGAAGGCAAGGGTGTCAGCATCTGTGACTGAAGTATTAATTTGCTGAAGGCTGCAGTACATAACATGAGGCTACGTGCTGCAACATTTTCCTCACTTTATATGTTGCCGCCGCAAGGAATTGCGGGACGGCATTCTCTCCTTTCCTTTTGTAAAGGAGGGTCAGGTGTACCCTATGCTAAAGGAGATATGAAAGGAAGCATTGAGGAACCTTTCCTTAGCTTTTAGAGAATTCAAACAGCTCTTATCATGGCTGACACTGAAATACATCTGGTTCACTTCACTCAGTTAGGAACCTTCCTAAGAAAAAAGACTTTTCGAACGCAGACCCTCTCCACTTCCACTCCAACGCGGAGTGAACTCTGGTTGAAGTCACCCTCCAGGCCAAATCAAGTCCCCTAACCCGCGTAGGGTTTAAATACAGCGACAACTTCCCTTTACAAATATGATCTGACGTTGCCGCTGCACTCACTGCTAAAATACGTGTATCAAAGAAACAACAGTGGTATTAAGATTCAGGATTGATGTTGAGGAAAAGTGTGTTTTTTGCAATAATGAAACTGAAAGCATTTGTCATTCATTTTATGTTTGTGTTTGTGTCGAATATTTCTTTAAGAACATGACTTTATATATTTATGAAAAATAAATATTATATATATATTTATGAAAAGATTGATAGTCATTGTAAAGAAAAGCCTATATATTTGAACCTCTTTAACCTGGCCTATATGATAAATGTTACATTCACAAATACAACATTTCAATATAAATCATAAGGGCTATGTTGTTAACCTGTGAATGGTGGCGTGTCAATGTTAGTGTAGTTAACACATGTTAACAAGCAAAGTCACACAGAACGACTTGAAAGAAAGGTCTCCCATCGTGCAGCAAGCCAGCATCGGTGCTGACTCGGCATTTGAGGGCAGAGTGGTAGTGGGTTGTTAACCCACTACCACTCTGCCCTCAATTGTTTCGGATGGCACTCAATGTGGCGGACCCTCTGCATGAACGCGTGAGTAGGAAAAACTGTTTATAAAATACCTATGTACGTGTGGATGTGTAGACTGTGGTTATAGGCCTGCCATTGACTGCGTATTTCACACAGCTTACACCTCCCTTTCCACTATCTGCCTGTAAACATTTTCAAAATCCCCTCTGCTAATGGTATGAACTTAAAAAAGTTAGTAGCTGTTACCTTTTCTTTTGTGAGGATATAGCCATTTTAATGCCAAGTCATGCAATTGTTCCAGTAGACAAGCTCCCCCAGACACTATTTTGTCGTTTTGAAGCTCAAAATTGCCGGAGCTGGCCGGCACCATATTGGCAGCGTGTCACTGCGCGTCACTCCCGGATAACCAAAAATGGGCAAAGAGGCGGGTCGTGGGTGGAGCTGAGGTGACGTGTTGTTGAAACCACTCCCACCTAGCTTGAAGTGACCGAGTTAGCTCATGCTAAGGAGCTGATGCTATATGCTACTCTGTGTTAGCTTCTAAACTCCCGGTGCTGTACGTTGGAGGTTGGAACCTGTGGCCGTGTTGTTACCACTTTACCGACATTACCATATCTGTTATTGACATTATCCTTTACAAGGTTTTAAATGCTTTTTAAAACATAAATGTGGTAAAGTGAACGTTATTTTGCAACACTAACGTTAGATTTTGTTGAGACAAACATCAACAGTTAGTTATTAATTACTTAAGTTTACTTAACGTTACAGCTCAAACGAACAATCTGAAGCAAATCAATTAACCATTTTACATACCGTTGGTTACGAGTCGTTTATTTGGACGTCACCGCAGTATGTTACTTGTAATAAACGGGATAAGCTAATGTTAGCGGTAGAATCCTTAGTTACATGATGGAAGACTTGTAAAACGTAACGCTATCACTTTAATTAATTCCCCACACCGCTATATTGAGTAACATTGCTAATGTCGGCAGGGCTGTGTGGGATTAATGTCTGGAATAGGACACTTGAGAGAGAAAGGTACTTTTGTATCTTTTGTCAGTTTTTGTCCCTCATGTTCACACAACTTAAGAACACCCAGCTCTCTTCGTCTCTTTTCTTTACATCGTTCCCCTTTTTCCCCCTTATTTTGATCCGCCTTATATGTGGACACAAGTACTTGCATTATTTTAAGTACATCTGGGTTAAGAGTCCCTTCCACAGGCCATGGTTGTTCAATATCAGGCCAACGTTTATGCCATTTTTCAGATAACTT
Organism: Micropterus salmoides; assembly: GCF_014851395.1. Classification (NCBI taxonomy): domain Eukaryota; kingdom Metazoa; phylum Chordata; class Actinopteri; order Centrarchiformes; family Centrarchidae; genus Micropterus; species Micropterus salmoides. The sequence continues at coordinate 6,138,931 of NW_024041484.1, forward strand.
AGAGTATTTCACTTAGATAACTAGAGGATTATTTTTTTGTACTACATCAACCAGAGTAGTTACTTTCAACGTTTTAATGTCCTTTTTCTGCATAGTGACAACTCTTTTATATTTCTTTATTGTAAATTATTTTTGTTGTTATTTATTTTTTATTTTTCTTTTAATTAGTTAGTTATTAGTTTTATCCCAAAATAATCTCAATACCGGAATTCCAACACGACTTTAATTCAAACAACCCCTGCACAAAAACTCCAATATGTAATATTCAAATACAGATTACAAATTAGATAGTCATAACATGAAATATGTCAGGCATACACAAATACACAAATCTGCTACTCAAAGCTTAAACTGTGGGTCTAAAATAACGTTACTACTCTTGGCTTCTGTGATGAATCTAGAATATATCAAAGATTCACTTTTTGAATTAAAGCACGTTAGAAAATTAACTTCACCACACTATTCTATGTATTAAAGTATCATCTGTATTAATTTTATATTTTTTATCACCTATGGAATTTATTACACATTTTCCTCCCAGAGTCACACTGTGGATCAGATGTCCCACCTGGTGCCAGAGAGCTGCAGAGACCTGGAGTCCTCATTGTGCTGATGGGTGGACTGACGTGGAAAGGCGTTCTCTCCTTCTGTTTACTTTGCCTTTGAAATATTGTCCATATTTGTATCATAGATCCATTTAAAAAAATATATGGTTTATGGCTCACTTGGAATAAATTCTATATATATTAGCACTCCCTGTCTTTACTACTTACTGAAAAGCTAATCTTATACCACAGATAAAACATGAAACATTAAAACTGATCTCTTGCTTAAGAACATCAGTATAGTATAAGTTAAAAAGTGAAAAAACTCCCAAACATGTTTCACATGAAATGTTGAAAAGTAATTATGCATACCTTATACTCTTAGATAAATAAGGAGCCATACATCCATATAATCACATATTGTATAACAGAGCCAGAATTTTCTGAAAAGTGCCTTGTTTGCGCTGATATAAGTCTAGTTTAAACACAGAACAATGTGGACACATCCAAACCATCCTGTGGGTAAGAGCTGAAACAAAGAATGATCTGCACAGAGTAATAATGAATCCCACTAGGTGGTTTTTATTGTGAACTTACAAACTCTGAGGTCTGATTGAATGCACTTTTGCATTCTATACAATGTATACCACACGAGACCTTCTCAGAGGTCGCAATAAATGACACTTCGCACAGGGCTTCAAAACTATTCAGTGTGCAGATCATTTTTTGTTTTTCACTACAGAGTAACATCCCAGTCAATGTCACATGTGTCTCTTAAAGAAATGTCAAAATAAAATATGTGTATAACATCCATCCATCCATCGTCAACCGCTTATCCTGCGTACAGGGTCGCAGTTTTAACAGTAACAGTAACGTTACACTTGGAGGTGCACGGCTCTCCTCGGTGTGACAGCTTCAGGCAGAACTCCGCAGCTGCTCCCCCCTCGGCTCTCTGCCTTTAAAACCTTCATGTCCATCGGGATCAGGTGCAGCCAATTATAATTGTATCTGAATAGTATCTAACTGAACAGTGATTCCATTACAGGACGTAGCTAAATCTCACATTGCTCGTTAGTAAAAGTTACCGTTAACATAACGTCAGCTAACAGAGCTGAGCCTTTACTTACAACTTCACACAGATGCCTTTTCTTCAAAGCATTATCTCCCTAATGTCTAACACTAAGGTAAATCTAATAATGTAACATTTTGGCTTCTCCCTTCTTGGTGACTTGTCTTTGACTCATTAAAAGCTGCGGTTAGAACATACCAACTTACTTACTTACACTAACTTAGCAGCTTGGGTCTGCTGGTATCTGGCTAATTAGTGTAACGAGCTAACGTTAAGCTAACAAGCTAAATGCCGACAGTGACAACCTGTTAAATGTTAACACATAAATAAAATACAGGAATTTCACTCACCAAGTAGAACACAGATTTCCTGTAAGTTCTCTCTCCAACGAACTGCGCAGCCTGTCATTATTCATCCGGTATCTGCATGTAGAAATGTCCAAAAGGCTCCGACAGGCTGAGCTTTAGAGCGCCGTATAGCTGAGTGAGGCTAACAGACGGCGGACCAAGTGCTAGCAGTGGCAGCGGCTAATGCCGTCTGTCAGTCAAAGCGGAATGGAGAACTTTAAGGCTTAATATAATTTAATCAGGTGAGTTATAAAAAAATTCACCCCCCTCACAGTTGTCACGAAGGGCAAAATTTGCGATATGCACTAAAACCATTTTTAGAACCAGGCTGTAAAAAAGATGTTTTATTCTTCTATAAAGTTGGGCATTTTAACATGGGGGTCAATGGAGATTGACTCCCTTCTGCAGCCAGCCTCAAATGGCCACTCGATGAATTGCAGTTTCAGATACTTTCGTATTGGTATCGGAAGTGAGAGACAGAGGTTGCCGCTTGAGCGCCACCCAAGACGACTACGATACGTTTAAAAGAAATACAAACAAGCCAGAGCATTTTTCTCCTATAGTAGAATGATAATGGGTGCAGCCAGACCTTTCTCCAGTGACTGACATAGCGCTGTGGAGATAGGTCTGGCTATGCAAGATTACCTCAAAGAAAGCTGTCATGAACCAGATCATTCACTGCCTACCACTAAACAGCAAACAAAGTTAGCAACTAGCTGGTAAGCAAGATATTATCCAGAGGACAGAACTAGAGCTAAAATTATGAATATTGGCCCATACATTTGTCATTAACACAACTGTTGCTCCATGTCTATTAGATGTGTAAATAGGCCACTGTTTATTAACACTTTAGCATTATCACCTTTATAAGGTGATAATATGTAGCCTAAATGTTTATGTAGCCTAAATGGTAATGTTTATACCTTGTTACACTGTCCCCAAGTGGCAATGAAATGTAAATTAATTAATAAGTAATCTATTTTCTGAATAGACCACATCTAAGATAAAATGTATAAATTTACAATAAAACATAAATGATTCGCAGTAAAATCCTGTCCAGTGTTCTTAATGTAAACTCGTATGATTAAAACTGATTAGTTTGATTTGTATTATCTTATAAAGTAAATCTTTAGTTAGTTTTTACTGCCTGTAGAGAAATTTTGGGAAATTTCCCATCAAAGAGACACAAATTTATTAGAAGTCACACAGTTCTATTTCGCATAAGCTTCACTCTCCAAGGCTATAAAGTGGGTTTATCCCTCGAGCACATGCGCAGCATTGAAGAGCTTTTTTTCAGCACTCTGAATAGCTTCTAAAAAGCACATTCCTAAGAAGAATGTCTGCAAGTAGGTCTACCAGAGCGGGGCGAAATGATGCCCTAAAGCTGAACGGCTGTGCCATAGCGATCTCCATCCCTGATACAAGGTATACCTTGGTTCTGAGCATGCCATCTTGCCCCCTTACGCCAAAACGAAGTTGCCCCTGCTCCACACTCCTTCCCCTGGAAGAGCTGCAGTGAAGGGCAGACAACTTTGCCGCCCAGGACAAGAAGATGTGAAGGTCCACCCACTGGATGAAGTATTGGAGTTCCTGCTACCGGAGGAGCAGAAGTCATACTATGTCATATTGTATATACTGTATACCTATACACCTACCTCAGGTCATAGGTCTTATTTATTTTTTCCAGCATCCTTTGCACTATGCTCCATCACACTGTGTACATGTGTACATGTATGCATGTCTGTGTATGTGTACCTGTATCTCATATTCACCTACATGTACATAGTTTTATTATTGGACAAGTAAGTACATCGTGAGCAATGTACAATCCTGAGTCAAATTCCTCGTATGTGTACACATACCTGGCAATAAAACTGATTCTGATTCTGAAATGCATATTGTTGATTTAGAATAATCATATGTACATTAAACCATAGATAAGCGCTGCTGATGAATAACAATAATAAGTTGAGACATTGCATCACTCAAGGCCTCCATTAAAAGTGATACAATGGGTTAATTGAATATTAAGTACTGTATGAGTAGTTATATAATTCAAAAACTTTCAATTATAAAATCAGTGCGCACCAGATCAAAACTAACTTAATGACTTTTCACAGATATAACGCTTATAGTCCCTCCCAACTTTAGCAAGTTTAGCTTTTTGGGTGTTGTTTAATTATAATCTCTTCTAGCTTATCCAAATTTTTGTGCACATATACGGTTATAATAATTGTTCAAAAGTATGTGAAATTGGATATTTGGAAAAGATACATTTTATTTTGGAGAGGACCCCCAACCCTGTCTATCAAGTACTTTTTGCAACATGTGATACATGTTGTATTAGTGTTTTATATCAAGATACAAATAAGGGTGCACTTTGCTAAATGCAGTGGGAAAAGTGTTTCACCTCAGCTGCTACAATTAATACTTTCCTAGAGGAAACACTGCCTACTAACTACTTGTTCGTAACATCTTAGCGCCATGGGCAAATAATTCGGTAACACAGGACCTAGACAAAGGACAAAACGACAGGGACTCAAGAACAGAACAGGCTGGTAGCAGGGGTGGACTGGTAAACTGGGATACCGGGCAAATACCCGGTGGGCCAACGAACCTTTGGGGTTGGTGTAACGTAAATTATTTATTTATTTAAGTGTTTATAAAAAACGGGCCAACATAATGGCCCAGAGAGCACGGAGAGCGGCTCATTGGGTAATTTTCTATACTGACACTGGGCTGGCCCAATAACATCTCTTACTGGCCCCCGCCCACTCCCCATCTGCCCTCTGAAAAAATAATCTTCAGACAGCTGACTGCCAAATGCTGAAAATAAGCTGTAGAATGCAGTACCCAATGTAGTGCAGGCACAGGCACATGAAGGAGTGATCAGAGCTATGGCCACTGCCAGGCAGAGGAGGTGGCGTATGTTAGCAAAGCAGATGGCCAGAGTCACCGGGGCGAGGGAGAGAGAAAAAGAGCAGGAGAGTGGAGGTGAAGCGGTAAGCATGGAGTACCTCAACCAGTTGGGAGGGAGCAGGGAGGAAGCGCATAGGTGTCATTTACTCTGGGGATGCTGGGGACATGTCCCCATCACTTTTTGAAAGCATTTGTTAAAAATGTTATTAAAAAAAAACTTGTACCAAGAAATGTTAGTTAACAAATTAAAATGCTTTGAAAAAGGTTTATTTGCACAATAAGAGAAACCTGCAATGTAAATATAAAAAAAAATACAAAAAGGTAACTTATGCTAAAAAAAAAAATTAAGCTACTGATTATTGATTATATTTTTTTATTTCTCACCGGCCACCTGAATGCTGTGTTTTCCTCAATATAAATGCAGATTCCCTCCAGACTGCAGAAATATGTCTTCAATGCTCAAAATCCTATATTTCATCAAAAAATCTATTAATTAAAATATATTCTTTTCTTGTTCTCATGACCCCAATTTTGTGCAATGTCACATCATAAATGTCCCCACCATGTTTCAACACAAAGTGATGCCCGTGGGTAGGGTAGTGAAGGGTGTCAGGGCTGATTTTTTGTCCCAGTCCAGCCCTGGATGCTAGTACCCAATTTTATCAGTTAGCCTGCACCATAGTTAATATATCTATACTATATATATACACTATATAACAGTTACGATAGTCAAAATACATGAAACCTAAATTGTCCCCCCTTTTTATTTCTTATATAGGCCTAATAACATTACATTTTTTTGATGACTTAATGACCACAAAACCGAAAATGTTTTCATTTAAAAAATCTGGTCACCTTAGTTTTGACACCCCAAACACTGTAAACAGAACTGCTAACTTTTCAGTTTAGTTTGGAGTGAGATTCTGTGTTGGAGGTCGTTTCACTTTAGGCCTTCTGTGTCATATCCCACCGCAGGAGTCGGGGTCATCACTCTTTAATCCTGCTTGCCACAGCCACATGCATGTGTAGATGAAAAGCCAAGTCAATAATCATGGTCAGATCAGTATGATCAGGATACTTGCCAAGCTCCAGTTGTGATATCCTTAATTTTGACCAAAACATGTATTGGGGAGTCTTCCCCTGAGAATCTATGTGTCAAAACCAGAGACTGTATTTATTTTAATTCTAGAGAATGTATGGAATATTATAGGCTGGTTCATAATAAGCAAGATTGTAGGTTTTCCTTTAGCAATGTAGGAGCCACGTAGGAGCAAGATCTGTATCCTCTGGCGTGGCCTCTTTGCTGGATACTTTTGTTCCTTCGGTTTGGTTCAACATGGTTAAGACCCACGCTGCTGCTATCTCAACCTGCACATATGTGGTGTGCCATTACACATTGCATACATCGCAGTGCTGGGTAGGGACTGTATTATTAGTGCCCTGGGCAGGGCACTGGACACACCTGCTCGGGGCCCCACCTCAGGGATCAGTATCTTGCCCAAGGACACTTTGACATGCAGCCTGAGGATTGAACCTCCGACCTTCTGGGCAACCCGCTCTACTCCTGAGCCACAGCCACCCCTTTTTTCTGTCTTTTAGTTTCTTCTTTTCCCTTTAAATACACTGTTTCCTAATATGTGCAATATACAGTTTTGTGCTGGACACTGCAATAATAACTACTCAAGTAGTTATCTTACAGATCTTATTGAACATTTATTATAAGGATCTTATTTTATATTTTGTATTGCATTTACATTTATTCATTGTTTTTTTTTTATCCAATGCGACTTACACTTGCTATACATGTCAGAGGTTGCACACCTCTGGAGCAACTAGGGGTTAAGTGTCTTGCTCAGGGACACAATGGTGGATGTCTCACAGTGGGAATTGAACCCAGGTCTCCCACACCAAAGGCAAGCAACTTATCTATGCGGATACTACCTGGATAATGGATGGGGGGCGCTGGCCCAAAAAAGGTTGAGAACCACTGCTTTAGAGGGCTGCACCTATACTCATAGAATCTGGAGTTGCGATATGTAAGTATTCCTGCTTCCTCACCTTTGAAAGAGCTTCTCTTCCTGGGCCTTCAGGTTTGGTTTGAATTCTCCCATGTAGTGGTTGATCCTGGCATCACAGCTCAGATTCTTTGGCTTGTAGCAGAACCAAGGATCGCCTGTATGGAGGTCAGTGTAATTGCACAGCGGCTGCTGGGTTGGACGTAGGCAGACGTTACAGATAGTAGTTTCAGAAAGCGAGCCTGACCGGAAGAGGCTGTGGAATAAAAACCTGTCTGGCTGTTCGCTGTTCAGCCTGCGCAGCACTGTGACGGCCTCGATAGGGTGAACCAGCTTCACCTGATGGGACAGAGAAACAGAATTTTCACCAGTCCAGTCATGTTCAGTCTTGACAATAAAGACAAATACAGTGAATACTATGAAAAGCTGCACATTTTTGCACACTTACACTCAGGTGTAAAAGAGTAGTTACCAGTATATAACTCCAGTCCTATGAGTACATGCATAGCCCTTGCATACCCTCACGAGGCTATGCTGGCACCTAAGACAGAAGTTTTGAACTGTCCGCCAGGGGGTAGCACCCTTGCCCTATGACACCCAGTGCATTTATTACTTTTCTCCCTTTGAAACTCAGCAACAACAACCACAACGGCCAGCTGGGTTATGGTTAGAGGGCTACAAATTAGGGGCTTTTTCGACATCACTTTTTCTTTTACTTACCTTACTTGAGTGAAGACAGAAGACAGAAAAGGCCTATCTCTCAATAGGTTGCTTCTAGTCAACACATGACATGAGCTAGTGATGCAGCCTGAGCGGTACTAGCTTACAGTTAGCCGAAAAGTGTGTTGTGGAAACAGACTTATGGTTTATCCAGTTCTATCTGACTCTTACCAAGAGATGAGTTACCCAGAAGAACCCCTGTAGTGCTCATCCTTTCATCCAGTTGTTGAACATGAGGCTGTGAGACACTTCTCTGTATAGACCTTGAAAAGCTAACTTGAACCTTCTTGTGAGTCGAGTCTCACAATTTCTATGAAATTCCAGTGATGCGAGAAGTGAATGTTAACATTCAACATGATAGTGTTCAGGCTCACCTCAACCTGTGCACTTCCTTCCCAGAGTAAAGAGAACACTGCAGAGTAGGAGCCATTGAGATGATCCACCACTTTCCCAGCCACACCTGCACCAAGGTTCAGGTTGTGCAGCCTGGAGAATAACAGATCTCCCCCAGACGTTTTCGGGCGACCCTTAAAGTCATACATTTTGATCATAACTTCCAGCTGATCCCCTACGTGCCACTCTCCTCCTCCCCTCCCTGGTGGGAGAATGGTGAAGCTGCTGTGGGCAGGATCACTGGTCTGCTCCAGGGAAAGAGGATCTGGCAGAACTGTTTCAGGCCAAGCAATGGAGTCTAGTAGGAGACGTTCCTCCAGAGCGTCCTTAGAGGACAGTGGCTGGAAGGTGCAGAAGCTGTCATGCATGTCACGGTGAGTGGAAACTCTTGGGTAGATGATGGTGAAGTTCACTTTATGCTGAAACTGTCAGGGGGCCAAGAAATAGATGGTGACAAAGATACATCAACCAGCTATACTAAAATAAAATCAGATTCCTGCGTGAATTATTTACATCATCAAAATCCCTTATAACATTGACAATTCGGACAGCAAAGACAAAAACACAACGTATTTCAACATTGTAACTTTAGTGCAACATGTATTGAAACAAATATTTAAACTTTATTGTAACATTTGAACTTGCACTTGAGTGCAGATTCATTGTAAACAGTTGTTTGTGCAACCAGGTTATCATAAAGTGTGGTTACTAATACCAGTCCCGATGTGATGTCGAATAGGTAGCCCCTTCGACCCTGTCAAAGGCTTTTCATGCATCTAGTGAGATCGCCAATGCCTTGTGTTTTTTTTTGTGTGTGGTAAATTGTATAATATTTAAGAGCCTTCTTATATTGCTGAAATAATAGCGACCATAAACAAAGCCTGTCTGATCAGAATTTATATGTGTAGGTAGTAATTTCTCCAAACGTTTGGAAAGAGTTTTGATAGCAGTTTGCTGTCAACAGAAATCAGACTGATGGGTGTATAGGAACCGCATAAGTCAGGAGGTTTGTTCTTCTTAAATATGACTGAGATATTAGCAATACTTAAGGTAGGATGAAGACAACCCCTGTGAAAGGAGTCCAAGTACATCTGTAAGGGGACTGACTAACTCCTGATTAAACGTTTTAGAAAATTCATAAGGTTCAACCTCCAGTGGCTGCAGGCTGGGTCTTTTTAAAGTGGGGAGATAGATCACACTGATAGGAGAATGGTCAGAAAGAAGCTTGGTGCCAATTGTGCAGTCCATTATTCGGCCCAGAATCGTATTTGAAGACAAAAAATAGACAATTCTGGAAAAAACCTGATGAGGAGCTGAAAAGAAAGTGTAGTCTGTATCTAAGGGGTGAAGTATCCTCCAAGCATCATACAACTGTAAGTCTTTAAGAAAGTTGCCAATTTTCACACTTTTCTTGGAAAAGGTAGGGGGGGACATATCAATATTCGGTTAAGTGTAGAATTAAAGTCGCCTCCTAGAAATAAGTATGGGGAAGAAAATGTTGCCAAATCTGAAATAAGCTGAGGGATAATAAATGACATGTTCTACGTAAAGAGGGCCTCACCCAGCCACATCTTGTAACTCGGGAAAGCTCCGAGACAGGAAGCCCATATATTGAAAGGTGAAAGTGTTGGACCTGCGACATTATATAAAGTAACCTTCAGACATCCATCTTCAGAGGTGTCATCACTGTACCACAAACAGTCTGCAGATATAGGCCTACTCCTCATTCTCCATTCGGCGAGAGTTCAGCTTTTGTTTCTACCGTGTAAATAGTGGAAAAGCATTTAAAGTATACCGTCCTTATTCAGGGTTCGGAATTGCTCATTCTTGGTTCTGAAGGAGCGTTCCTCCCTGTTGAGAGTAAAGCATAAGCTGGCCAGATAACGCATTTGGAACCGTAATCTTCTCCGGATCAGACGTTCGCAGACCCCGTTGAACTGACATTTGGCGTCCCTGACCTGGCGGATGTAAATCCTGTCGGCCTGGTAGTTAATCTTGCCTTTCTCTTGGACTGCAGCAAGGATCCGTTGCTTGTCACTGAAATTGTGCTGTTTTATAATAACAGGCCGCTTGAAATTTTTCTTTGCCGGACCTAGAGCTCTGTGTGCCCAGTCAATATTAATTGAGCCACGCTTGATCTACAGTCCCAGCCTGATTACCCTCTGCACCTTCCTTGAGACAGATGATTCGTATGTTTTCCCTGCGGCTTCTGTTTTCACTGTCCTCTGCCCACTCGGTTAAGATCTTCACTGTGTGTTCAAATTCAGCTCCATCTTGTTTTCCAGAGAGATTGTGCGAATAATCGTAATCTGCACTCTGCGCATGCGTTGGCGTCTGTAGCCACCTGTCGGAAGCTCCGTCTTAAACCGAACTCTTATCCAGTTTTAATCCACTCTTTTTTGTTACATTTTTTATATCCTTTTTATTTAACTTAAGTTTTTAACTTAAGTTTTACGTGGGTTAAGGATTTTAGCCATCCGACATGGATTTTAAGCTAGATGACTGTAATAACGCGATCAACGCTACTGATCGCAACAAAGCTCCGGTGACTATGCTAGCCGAGATAACTCTGCCCCATGAGGACTGCTCACTCCTTAAGAAAACGAACAAGAAGATTGCTGACCTTATAGAAGATATCCGACGACTTTCAGAGGAACTCAAAGAGAAAGATTCCCTGCTGACTGGCTTTATGGATGTGGCTTCAGTACAAGCCAAACAGATTGTTTCTCTTAGTGTAACCGCTAACATCCAGGACACCGTGTTTTGGGACCCCTCTATCCTTCCCAGGCTTTCATCCTGCTCGACTCCGAAGCATCAGTCAACCTGGGCTGAAGTGGTGGTCCGTGGCTGTAAGAGAGGCTCGGATGGGGCTGCCTCTCCTCCGCACATCGGCCTCTCCAACCGCTATGCAGCCTTGTCTAACAACACTCCGGTCCATCCAGCGGATGGCTTCGAGTCTCCCTGATACGGATCTCTTTCGGCGCACAGTGCCTGCCGACACTGTTACATCTCCCGCGAATGACTATAGCCAGCTAGCTGAACTGTGTCCGCCTCAATATGATTGTTTTAGTCAACCGAGGGTCAGTGGTCGGGGAAGTGGGCTAGTGAGCGTGTATAGGAAAAATTTAAAATGTCATCAAGTACGCTGTGATGAATTTAACTCCTTTGAAGTTCTCACTCTTAAAGTTGGAGGGCGGCAACCTATCATATTTGTTATAATTTATCGCCCCCAAAACCGCCTGGAGGATTTTTATCAGAACTTCCTGAATTTTTATCTACTCTGGTTTTAAATTATGACAGAATTGTTCTTTGTGTCGATTTTAATATTCATGTTGATGACCCCAACAATGTTAATGCAACTAACTTTTTAAATATGGCCACTTTCTTTTACCTTCAAACAACATGTCAAAGGACATACACATAACCGTGGTCATACACTGGACTTGGTTTTTACCCTGGGTGTCAGCAATTCCTCTGTGGAATTAGTGGACATGACCATATCTGACCACAGATGTATTGTTTTTAGCTGTGATTCGCCTGTTACTCATGCCGCCTCACCAACCTCCGTGTGTTCTCGCATCTTTAATGAACAAAGTGTTTCAAAGTTTTGCGCATTCTTTCAGAGCCAAAGCCAACACCTGTCTGATTCCAACACCAACAATCTGGTCGATCACTTCAATCATATCTGCTTGTCGTCACTAAATATTACTGCTCCTCTAAAGGTTAGGCCTACGTCTAAAGCTATTAAGCAACCCTGGATAAATGACAGCATTCGCAGCCTAAAAAGGGAATGCAGGAAAGCAGAGCACAGATGGAAAAAATCCAGTCTCCAAGTCCATTACCTCAGTCTGAAGGATTTATTAATTAACTACAATAACATGGTTAAGGATGCGAGAACACACTATTTTTCTGAACTCATTACTACACATTAACACAATCCCAGGTTTCTGTTTAAGACTGTGGATCAGCTGGTAAACCCAACCCCTCCTTGTGCTTCAGCTGGAAGTAATGATGACTGTGAATTGTTTTTATCTTATTTTACCAATAAGGTGGTGTTAATCAGAGCCTCTATAACCCCCGTGGCCTCTTACTCAGAGGTTCCTCACCAGCAACAAGAGAGTTTTAACCAGTTTTATCCCATCGACTTGTCTGAGCTTTTAAAAACAGTATCACAAATGCCCACTTGATGTAATACCTACAAAAATTTTACTGAAAATAATGGATTCTGTTGGGCCCCATTTGATCTCTGTTTTCAAAAGCTCCCTATCTACTGGTTGTGTCCCTGATTATTTTAAAACGGCTTGCGTGAACCCACTTTTAAAGAAACCTGGTTTAGATCCCTCCCTCCCACATAATTTTAGACCAATTTCAAAACTGCCTTTTATTGCAAAGATTCTAGAAAGAATTGTGTCCAAACAGCTGATCACTGTACTGGAAAATAACAAATTATTTGAAAAGTTTCAGTCTGGTTTTAGGAAGTACCACAGCATTGAGACTGCCCTGCTTAAAGTCACCAATGACCTTTTAATGTCTGCTGATGAAGGTATGTGCTCAGTCCTTGTACTCCTGGACCTTAGCACTGCTTTTGACACTATTGATCACAACATCATGTTAGACAGACTGAGGTACTGGGTGGGGATCTCTGGTACTGCCCTAGAATGGTTTTCATCCTACCTGTCAAATAGGAAGTTTTGTGTGTCTGTAAACAACTATGTCTCCTCATTCTGTCCAGTTAAATATGGTGTGCCTCAGGGGTCGGTCTTAGGACCCATTTTGTTTTCCTTGTATCTGCTTCCCCTTGGACATATTATCCATAAACATGGCATTTCTTTTCATATTTATGCTGATGACACACAAATATACCTGCCCGTCAGATCCACAGACCCTGGAATGCTGAGTTCACTTAACAACTGCCTTTGTGAAGTTAAAAAATGGATGTCAAATAATTTCCTCCAGCTGAACTCAGACAAAACAGAAATCCTGGTCATCGGGTCCCAGCAGATGGCAAATCAAATACTGCCATCTGCTGGTTCCCTAGTAAATCACATTAAGCCTGTGGCAAAGAACCTTGGTGTTTGGTTTGATAGTTGATTTAAATTTCAAGCAGCACACCACAAAGCTTGTTCAATCATGTTTTTATCAACTTAGAAATATAGCAAAAATTCGATCTATGTTAACTTTTAAGGACACCGAGACCATTTTACATGCCTTCATCTCATCACGCCTGGGTTATTGCAACAGCCTTTTCACCTGTTTAACCAAAAATCTATTGATTTACTCCAGACTGTCCAGAACTCAGCTGCCAGGCTTTTAACCAGAACAAAGAAATATGACCACATTACTCCTATTTTAGCTTCATTACACTGGCTCCCAGTATGTTTTAGAATTGACTTTAAAATTCTATTGATCACTTTTAAAGCTCTTCATGGCCTCTCGCCTTGTTATATTTCTGACGTTTTAGTCCCATACGCACCAGCACGTACCTTGAGATCCTCAGGCAGAGGTCTGTTGTCTGTTCCAGAGTCTCGACTGAAAACTAAAGGGGACAGAGCGTTTGCTGTCAGGGCCCCGAGGCTCTGGAACAGCCTGCCTGAGGAAATCAGGTCAGCTGAGTCAGTGAACTCTTTTAAGTCCCTTCTTAAAACATACTTTTATAGGAGAGCCTTTCCCGATCTTATTTGACTTTATTTTATCCCTTTTATTTTATTGTATTTCAATAATTTTATATTAATTTTTCATGCTCTTGTTTTTTTGTATTATTCTTTACACTTGTTAAAGCACTTTGTAACTTGTTTTTGAAAAGTGCTCTACAAATAAGGATTATTATTATTATTATTATTATTATTATCAGAAATACGGTTCTCAGACTCGGTTATTCTTTTTGTGTTGTCTTTGACGCGCCTTGTCCAAAGTGGAATGTAGCTCAGCAAATTTTTGTTCCATGAGAGGTAGATGAGGAAGAAGACGGATCACAGATATGAATATTAAAGTCTCCAAGAATAAGAATTTTGTCATACTGAGGCATGATGTGCTCTAAAAGGTCAGAAAATTGCTGCATAAAAGCAGAAATAAATGTAGGGGCCTGAAGATTAAAACACATAAAATGGACTGTTTGTTTTTTAATAAATTAAAGCTAAGACACTCAAAAGTGGAGAATTACTGCAAGCCCCGCCCCCCACACATTCTAGGCTGGTGAAAAAATAATAGTAATAATAAAAAAGTCAATATTGTTAAAATAAATAAATATATTAAAATCCTGACAGATAAAAGAATTATTGGAGAGAGACCTTATATTAAGTTAACAGAACTGGGCTGATTTACAATTAGGGCCATTCTGTGTGGAGATTTTTTTCTACACACTGCCTTTCAGAGATTCTGACAGGAATGAGTGAGTTTGTAACAGAAATAAAAACAGAACTAAACTCAGAACTAAAAACAGAATCAGAACCAGTACCAGCAGGATCCACATTTACAAGGATAGAGATATGTGATGCAGAGCTGGATAGGGACCTGCTGGGGAATTTAAAAAATTACAAATTACTAAAATTCACATTCAAAATTGATAACTGATATGTGTGTGTCTTTGCAAATGGTAAATCATCACAGATACCATTCTCTTCACCACAGCTCTCATGAAACCAGGCAGAACATGCATCACATTTTACCCATTCCTCATTAGCCTTAGGGTCATTTGGGTCACCATAGTGGGTTTGCAGACTTTGCAAGGTGATTTGCTTCTCTTTTTTTTTTCCTTTTGGTTGCTTGCTGCCTGGGTACTTGCTGGCTTGCTTGACTGGTTGCTTGCTGGATGACTTTTTTGTTTTAATATGTTCAATGTGTTGCTCACTTGTGAGGTTATATGATGGTGGCTTCACTCGCTTCACAAGTCAGTCAATGTGACCAATCTCACAGACAGAACAGAAAGAAAATAACAAAAAGAGCCTATGTTATTGCAAGAAATAGAATAATTATTTGGTGTACATTTTATATGATTTGGGACACACACACACACACACACACACACACAAACACATGTGTGTGTGTGTTTGTGAGTGACACAGATGATGGCCCATTATAGCTGAAACCATGTGGCCCATTTTACCGCAGTGGGTTAAGGTAAATTGGGCCGCCAAGAAAAACATCACGTTTTCAAAAAATATGTTCATATACCAAACTAACAACATTATTTCTGATTGATGCCATCAACACAGATATTATGCATAGTTTTTTATGTCCATGTTTTTTTTATTATAGATTTATCATCTTTATAATAGTTTAGTTAGATTTGGTATGCTAGGCTACTTACCATGCAGCTTTCTGGTGTAGTCTTGATTTGAATTATTCCCCCGCCCACCATAGCAACCATAAACCAATCAAATCACCTGTTATGACAACAGTTTAAAATCCTTTGCAGTCATTGGCTCTACATTCCAGAGTCTTAAATGGCCCATTTTACCTGATGGGCCATTTTACCTGATGGGCCATTTTACCTGATATCACCCTATTAGGCCTATGCTTTATGGGCCGATTGTTGGCCCATTTAAAAAAAAAACAGCTAATAAATAATTGGACTTGTACCCTACTCGATGAGTCGAGCGCATTGCTCCTCATCAGACGAAGAAAACCGAAACTGAAAACAGAAATATCACCACAATTCCAGATACATGTTCACTTCAGCACCTCTGATAAAGTGCAGCTCACAACCGCTTTAGAGGGAATGAAGCATCCTAGAGCAGAGAGACAGTCAAACAAAATCTCTGAGCGAGTGGGAGAGAGACAGCAGGACACAGAGCGACAGGTGTTAGTGTCACAGTCAAGTGTGTGTGATGATATTCTCTCACTACTATGCGGCGACTGTTAACCATTTGTGTTGCAAAGACATTGACTAGACACTGACTGACAACAATTAAATTTAAATGTATTGATCACAATTTTGCTAGGGACCATTCAGAAGTCGTGGACAAGCCCTGAAGCTGTGAGCGCTCTCTCTCTCCTCTCGTGCTCCCTTTAGACGCAGGCAGGCTGAGTAACGGTGGGGGGTCACGTTACGTGAACTTTAAACAAAATGTAGCAATGTTATTGCCTGTAGCCTCCGCTCTTTGAAGACCTGCGAGACAGGAAGCATCATGAAGATTATTAACATGGAAAATATTTTTGTTGCTGTTGTTGAGTTACATTCGGGGCTACAGTCAAAACATCCGGGGCTAAAGCCCCGGGAAAAAAACCTGGAAGCGCCGATATGTTAATCAGACTGTGGCAAGGTTGCGTAAGTTAACTGTGGAATAGTATTGACTGCAGTATCTCACCACGCATCACCTGGTATCTTTTTGTTTTTTTCTTACTGAGGAGGACATCTATCTGAATCTGGACAATTGAAGTTATATGAATGAACTTTTGATCTGCTGGGACATTGGTGCTTTGGGAGTTAAATGTGTGTGGGAAACTGTGATAATGCATGCAATGTTTGTTTGATGTCGGTGTGCAGCTGAGACTCCAACAACCAATACCTGTGTGTGCTGCCCGACGTGGTATAATCCTGATTTATCTCTAACACACGTTGTTAAATGCATCATATGGACTTTTTTTTGATAATGTACATTTTTATCAAGTGTATATAGTTGCAGTTTCTGGATTTATCTGGTTTATTTAGGGTTTGTCTAACTAAAGTAAGCATGCCGCTGGCTGTATCAGATTCGCCCATTACCTCATATTTTGCGTAATGTAGGCTAAAGTACTTTTCCATTGCTGTTTTGGTGAAAGGCGAAATGTTACAATGATTCAACTTTCAAGTGGTACCAGTAAAATAAAGTTCTCACCTTTAGGAAGGTCATGTTACCTAGCACAAAGATTAAGCCAAACACAGCCAGAAAGAGGAAGATGGTGCTGTACTTCAGAAGGTATCTGCTGACCTCCCCTCTAACAGTCTTCATTTTTGCATAGCACTGTGACCACTTCATCTGGTACTTCCTCTGGATTAAAAAAGAAAAGGACATCTTCTTATGTTAAAGAATATTATCTACTAAAACTTTGACTCAATTGGGAAATTCTCTATGCAGATAGTGTGACATGTCTGCCTTTCAATCATTAGTACATACTAAAACCAGTCACCCAGGACACTTTAATCAATCAAACATACCAGAGATACTTGTGTATTGGGGATTAGGGTTAAATAGCACTACTATTACTACTATTATTAATAATAAATTACAGAATATAATATATAAATTTCATTCTCCTTGGGGCACCACTCTTAAACAAGAGAAAATTGATAGCAAATGACCTAATTCAGCAATTGAGACTTTTTCAAGAAAGATGGAAAAAGCAGTATTATTGTGGAGTTTATTAGAAAAGCAACCTGCCTGATATGCATCAAAGAAGTTACAGTTTTTAAGGAATAATATCAAGTGTCATGTCAATTATGGTAACATATTTAGGGCCCGAGCACGAACCGTGCAAGGTCCCTATTGAAATTGTAAAGATTTTTTTTTTTAAGCTCAATTTTGGGGGCCTAAACATACCCGAGAACCTTAACGAAGCAGCCCCTGCCGCACGTTTGACCTACATGCTATCTGTGAGGTTTTGTCAATGGGTGTGTCAGTGGCGTGGCGTCAAAGATCAACTCTTCGCCATGACACAGGAAGTTGTTGTAACTTCAGTGTACATGCTCACATCTGCACCAAACTGTACATGTAGGATGAGAGTCCCGCCCTGAACACATGTACATGCCGACATTCACCCACAGTCATAGCGCCATCTGCTGGCAACAGGAATTGACCTTTAACAAAGCAGCCCACGCCGGACGTTTGACCTACCTGTACAAATTTTCTGTGGTACGTGTATCTTGTCCAGACGTCCCAAAATGCCTCCTGGAGCGATGCCCTAAACCCAACAGGAAGTTGGCCATTTAGAATTTTACGGCAATTTTTGGATGATTTACACACTCCATACTTTAACAAACTCCTCCTAGGGATTTAGTCCGACCGACCTCAAATTTCTGCTGTGCCTTCTAAAGGCATTGAAGATGAAAAGTTGTGCTATTTGCAAATTTACGTCAATGGGCGTGTCCGTGGCGTGGCGTCAAAGATCAACTCTTTGCCATGACACATGAAGTTGTTGTAACTTCAGTGTACATGCTCACATCTAGACCAAACTGTACACATAGGATGAGAGTCCCCCCCTGAACACATGTACATGCCGACATTCACCCACAGTCATAGCGCCACCTGCTGTCAACAGGAAGTGACATTTAACGAAGCAGCCCCCGCCGCATGTTTTCACCTACGTGCACGAAATTTCTGTGGTACGTGTATCTTGTCCAGACGTCCCAAAAAAGCCTCTTGGAGCGATGCCCTAAAGCCAACAGGAAGTTAGCCATTTTGAATTTTACGTCAAATTTTGGATGATTTACACACTTCGTACTTTAACAAACTCCTCATAGGGATTTAGTCCGACCAACCTCAAATTTCTGCTGTGCCTTCTAAAGGCATTGAAGATGAAAAGTTGTGCTATCTGTGAATTTTCGTCAATGGGCGTGTCCGTGGCATGGCGTCAAAGATCAACTCTTCGCCATGACACAGGAAGTTGTTGTAACTTCAGTGTACATGCTCACATCTGCACCAAACTGTACATGTAGGATGATAGTCCCGCCCTGAACACATGTACATGCTGACATTCACCCACAGTCATAGCGCCACCTGCTGGCAACAGGAAGTGACTTTTAACGAAGCAGCCCCCGCCGCACGTTTCACCTACATGCACGAATTTTCTGCGGTACGTGTATCTTGTCCAGATGCACAAAAAAGTCTCATGGAGCCATAGCCTAAACCCAACAGGAAGTTGGCCATTTTGAATTTTACACACTCCGTACATTAACATACTCCTCCTAGGGATTTAGTCCAACCGACTTCAAATTTCTGCTGTGCCTTCTAAAGGCTATTTGCGCGTTTTCGTCAATGGGCGTGTCTGTGGCGTGGCGTCAAAGATCAACTCTTCGCCATGACACAGGAAGTTGTTGTAACTTCAGTGTACATGCTCACATCTGAAACAAACTTTACGTGCTTGATAACTGTCCCACCCCGAAGACATGTACACGCCAATACCGATTTATATTCACAGCGGCAAGTGCTATGTAGCTCCACATAGGGGACACAGGAAGTGACATATAGCACCTTCATGCGGCGTCGGAACGGCGTAGCAAATTCACAGCCGCACCAGCAGAGCTCCAGAATGTGCAACTCGGCCGGCTCACACCCGGACGCGCTACAAGTGAGAGGTCCCGCCCACCGCTGCTTGCAGCTTTAATTTGTATGTTATAATCAGTTATAGTCTGAGCCAGTGGAAGCATGTAAATGTTAAACAAAAGAGGCCCCAGAATGGAGCCTTGGGGAACTCCACGTCATTTTTGTCATCTCAGATGTAAATGTAAACGCTCCGTACTTGTATAGCGCCTTTCTAGTCTTTTCGACCACTCAAAGCGCTTTTACACTACATCTGCATTCACCAGTCACACACATTCATACACTGAGCCTAAATGCTCAAACGGAAACTAACATTCACACTCACTCATACACTGGCGGAATGGCCGCCAGGGGCAATTCGGGGTTCAGTATCTTGCCCAAGGACACTTTGACCACACGCAACCAGGGGGAGCCGACCTTCCGATTAACGGCCAACCCGCTCTACCTCCTGAGCCACAGCCGCCACAGATGTGTGATTACCTATAGACACAAACTAGTCCCTGTCCTTTAAGTAGGATTCAAACCAGTTTAGTACTGTGCCAGAAAGTCCAACCCAGTTTTCAAGTCTGTCTAGAAAGATGATGTGGTCGACCATGTCGAATGCAGCACTGACATCCAATAATACTAAGACTGAAATTCTGCCACTGTCAGTGTTTAAATGGATGTCATTGAAGACCTTAACAAGAGCAGTCTTGTGCTGTGGTGGGGTTGAAATCCTGACTGGAAGACATCAAAACAGTTATTTAGTGCCAAGAAAGCACTAAGCTGTTGAAAAACAGCATATTCAATGATTTTACTTAAAAATTATTTGATATGGGCCTATAATTGCTCATTACTGAACTGTCCAGATTGCTCTTTTTTAAGAGTGGCTTAATGACTACAGTTTTCAGGGCCTGTGGGGAAAAACCTGAGAGGAGAGACATGTTGACAATTTGTAGTAGAGCTGAGGCCATGCATTTAGACACATTTTTGAAAAAACCTGTTGGCAGAATATCAAGGCAGCATGAGGAGGATTTCAGATGTTGTATTATGTCCTCCAGGTATTTATGGTTAATAGAATCAAATTGTCTGATGCTATATGAATTTTTTTTTAGTGGACACAGGGACAAGACATATCCTGTTACTGGCATGGAGGCACTGATTGCTTGTCTAATTGTTTGAATTTTGTCTGTGAAGAAGGAAGCAAATTCATTGCAGGCCCTGGTGGATAAAAGTTCAGAGGCTTCATACACAGGAGGGTTGGTTAGCCCGTCGTAAGTAGCAGACAGGGCACGTGCATTATTAGTGTTTTTGGTGATGATCTCAGAGAAGAAGGACCGCCTTGCATTTCTCAGTTCTAAATTATAAATGCGAAGTCTCTCTTTATAGATGTCATAATGAACCTGGAGATTTGTTTTCCGCCACCTGCGTTCAGCTTTTCGACACTATGTTTTTTGAGTTCTAACCAGCATGGCATTTCTCCATGGAGAACTTCTCTTACCAGAGACCACATTCACCTTGGCTGGTGCAACGGCATCAATCACATTTGACATCATGAGACCTGTGAGAGGGTGGGTGTCGAGGAGAAAGCCTCAATAAATTTTTCACTAGTGTTCTCAGTGATATGCCGTTTTGTGATTAGCCGTTTCAACGTTTCAGTTCATATTTGTGCAAGAATTTAAATTGAATTTGAAACCTGATGGCAAAGTTTGATACATGCCCAAACATACAGGTGCAGTTAAAAAACTTTGATTATTTTTTCCTAATGATTTTAGATGCACATGCATTTTATGCTAGTACTTTGGTACTTTTACTGAAGTGAAGTTTTGTATGCATTTTTTAAACGGATGTTTATAAATCTTAACCTCTTAACCTTCCTGTAAAATTCATGCAAAACGCCTATTCAAGGCATATCCAATGTAAATTGAATGTAGTTCTTGAACCATTTGGAGTATATGCATGGTTTTGGGCTTCTCTGAAAGATAACATTCTGGACTGTCTCACCCAAAAGTCGGAATGATTGTAAGTGCCACTGGAATTGATTAATATAAGTTTAAACACAATAAAACTAATATTTTTCATTTCCGCTTGAAAATGCTTGCTAACAAATGCATGCAGACAACTATAGTTGGGACCTATTTGCAGGAAATTGAGTATTTTATACAGGTTTTTCTAAGTGTATGTCTTGGCGTATTATTTCTAAAACAGTACTGCCCCACGGCGGCAGGTGGCGGCTGCTGTATCACGCTGTAGCGTGACGCAGATGTGTTTTTTTGCTGGTAGATCATGAACTTCCTACTTAAAGCTGGATATCGTTATTCGGAATTCTTCGTCAGAATTTTATTGGCTACACGAAATGTAATGGATTACAAAGTACAACAGATCCCTCTGAAATGTAGTGGAGCAGAATAATAAAGGAGCATAAAATGGAAATTAGTGTTTCCCACAGAATGACAGTGTATCTGTGGCCGGAAAGGGGCGTCTGATTTGGTCCACCTCTACAGAAGCTCGATGCAAGCATTTTTCAATATCATTTAAAAAATGGTGAGTAGAACGGGAGCGAAGATCGAGCCCTAGGGTACGCCTCTGGAAATCTGATTTTCTATAAAGACAGTGAGATCTATAAGCAAGATAGATTCTAAACCACTTCACAACCTCTTTACTAAAACCCACATCAAATAGTCTGGATTAACAGTAAGTCATGATCGACTGAGTAAAATGCCTCGGATAAATCAACAAATAATGCAGCACAGTGCTGTTTTCCATCAAGAGAATTAATAATATTGTTGGACACCAAATAGCACTAAAACCAGATTGTAACTCACTTAAAATTTATATTCAGTTAAAAACTGTTTCAACTGGACATTCACCAGAGATTCATAGACTTTGTGTGGGGCGGCTGTGGCTCAGGAGCTAAAGCGGGTTGGCCGTTAATCGGAAGGTCGGCGGTTCAATCCCTGGTGATTTGCCCCTGGCTGTTCTGCCAGTGTATGAATGAGTGTGAATGTTAGTTTCTGTTTGAGCACTTAGGCTCAGTGTGTGGATGTAGTGTAAAAGCACTTTGAGTGGTTAGATTTCAGCTAAAATAGATCATTTGGATTTGGGGCAGTAGTTCTAAATTAGTGGGGTCCCCACCTTTCAATAATGCTGTAACATAAGTAGCCTTCCATTATTTAGGAATACAACTGATCGCCAAGGACAGGTTAAAATTATAAGTAATAGGCTCTGCAATATGCTCTGCAACCAGCTTTAAAAGGTATGCATAAATGTCATTTACACAGGGGACGCTTTTTGAAAGTATTTGTTAATATGGTTCTGATAAATTAATATATAATAAAACAAGAAATGTTAAATAACAAATGAGAATGCTTTGCAAAATAAGAAACATGCAATGCAATTTAAATATAGAAGAAACGAATGTGCATTGTCCAATAGAGTAACTTAAAGAGGTGATATGGTGCTCATTTTCAGGTTCAAAATCTTATTTAGGGATTCTACCAGAACAGGTTTACATGGTTTAATTTTCAAAAAAACACCATATTTTCCTCAACTGCACTTGCTGCATCTCCTCTTTTCACCCTATGTGTTGTACACTCTGCTCTTGAGTTACAGAGTGATGCATCTTACTTGTACAAAATATTTGTTGGGAGCTGCAAATGCAGTTCCCAGGTAAGGACTACTAGCCAATCAGTAGCTCTCACATCGGGTGTAACATTAGCATTTTATAGTAATAACTTTAGCTGTGTTAGCCAGTAAAGCATACTTACAGGTTGTGATTGTGAATTTCCAGGCCCAAACAGAGTTGGAGTTGCATCGTCTTTTAGGACTAAATGTTTAACTGTTACCGGTGTTCTGATGATCTCTGCTGCCTTGCCAAAAAATGCTGCCATAGCGCAAATCGATAGACTCGACTCTACTCGGCCCTGCTCCGTTTTCCATTGCAGATAGAACCCAGAGAGTACATAGCTTGTCGTCATAGTGACGCCACACACAACTGATGCGACGTAATGTTCAATGCGACACACACACCAGCGATCCACACAGCTTTCTCTTTTTTAAGTTAAAGCATTTCAACATTCCTCAGAATGTGAAGACAGATAAGCGGTATGAAAACCTTCCAGCTGTGTTTTCCTCTGCCGTTGTTGCTGCAGCGGGAGCAGAGGGCTCTGTGAGCGGGCGGTTGGCCGGCCTCACACGCTCCTCCCGCGGGTTGGCACAGGCTTCCCCTGCAGCCACTTGCAGAGGCTCTGTCACTTTAAGAGGGTAACCTCGATCAAAATAATAAAAATTTGAAAATCTGTACAATTATTTGTTAGTCTGAGGTTCCAGTGGTTGTCCTCACTTCATGGCATGAGGAGACATATTTTGCAGCAATTATTTCGTATTTGGGCATTTCTAACCGGATAAATAGGGAAGTTTCTGTGTGTCTGATATGAATTCGAATTCGGGGTATATTTGGTTGCAAAGTGTTTTTGTCTTTGTGTTTTATATTTAGGGCATGAGGTTAGAAAGTGCAGCTCTGTCTCTACCTGTCCCCTGTCACACTGTGTTCACTCAGTCTGTATGTTGTGAACATTTTTCTTAATTTGGGACATTTTATTGTACTCAGGTAATTTGCCAGTGTGAATTCTCTTTTTAGAGTCAGATAACATTGTAATTTACTTTGTGTTTTGGTCGTTTCTTTCCAGTATTCAATATATTTTCTTTCTGCTTGCTGATAATTTGGTTTGGTCTGCTTGAGTTGGTGTTGCTGTCCTGAGGCTGTTGGGGACTTGTTACTGCAGAGAGCCTCAGGACCAGCTGGCTGAGGGCACTCTGCTCTGGTTTCAGTCCTGGTATGTTAGGGCTTTGTAATGGTCTAGGGGTTAACTGATTTTAATTGATTGTAAAATTTAAGTGATCTTTTCTGTATTTTTAGTAGGAGGTGGTACTGGCTGAGCTCTGCTCTGCACAGGTTATTTGGTGTCTTTCTCTGCACCTGCAGGATGCTCTTACAGAACTCAGTATGGAAAGATTCTATGATTGTTTTGTCCCATTTGTCAAATTCATTATTAAGTTTTGGCCCCCAGATTTCACTACCATATAGAATTATTGGTTTCAGTACAAATTTTAAGCCAGATTTCAATTGGAATATATATTTAAATTTTCTTTTTATTGCATAGAAAGCTCTCCTTGCTTTGTCCCTCAGATCTTTCACAGCCATGTTGAAGTTCCCTGTTTATGTAATGTTGAGGCCAAGGTAAGTGTAGTTTTTTGTGTGTTGTAATTTTGTGGTGTCTAAATAGAAATTGTGTGTAGTCTGATTTCTGTATTGTTTCTGAAAGATCATTATCTTAGTCTTTGCTGTTTTTACTGTCAGGGCCCAGGTCTGACAGAATCTCTGCAGATTGCAATCTCTCTCTCTCTCTCTCTCTCTCTCTCTCTCTGTTTTGTGGAGCCATGCTGTTTGTTGACATGTTAGAAACACAGTAGCAAGAGAGAGTATTGTAGTTTTACTGGCATCTATATTTAGATTTAGATGCCATTCTATAAATAGTATGGTTAATAATACTTGTATTTACATAGAGTATATTTCAATTAAATTATTATATAGTCTAATATGAAAGAAAAATATTAATGCTCCGTGATGTCTGTAATCCTGAGTGGGCTTTTTCCCAGGAAATGTTTTGTTCTTTGCAGTCAGTGCACTCCTACAAATAAAAGCTGTTGTTTTTTAAGGAAAAGGTCAACTAGCGTATTTGAAGAACTATTGCCCAACACATACAGATACATAACACATTAAAACAGGATTTTTATGGCCGCTTGCCATAATGCAAACACATTTTTTACATCTCCTAGACCGTAGCTCCAATTGCCACCAAATTTTCTCTGGATCATCATTGGCCTTAGCGTATATAAAGTTGTATAGAACTTGTTGATAGCTCTTTTCGTTTTAAAGAAGTTGACCAATAAACATGTAAAGGGTGTGGCTCAGGACATAAATAGACAAGAATCCGCAAGCGTTGGTCCAATCATCACAAAACTCACAGGATATGTCCACATGAGTGCCAGAAATATTCCCTGATAGTTTCATTCAAATCGACCACTAGGTGGCGCTTTAAATGCATCGTAACTGGATGTGGAATGATACAAATCAAGCTATAGATCAGAAAATGGTTGTCCAGTTATTACAAAACTTGCAGGATATGTTTTATAACAATGTTCAACTGTATGTGTAAAATCATTTTGATGGCGATATTGTGAAAAAAGGTATGAACCCGCGAATCGCCGCTTGCGGCTATATTTATTATTTTTTTTATTCTTATGTGCATAAAACGCATACTGCAGCCTAGACGGTAACTGCTACGGACACGACACTCATAGGGTAGATTCACAGCCTTAAGAGTAACTTTTTGCGAAAGCTGAAAAACCTATTTTAATTAACTCCTCCGAAGCTGCTAGTCCGATCGACACCAAACTTGGCACGGATAATCTCTGGACCAAGCTGATAAAAGTTTGTAGAGGAAATTTTGATCCGTCAAAAAATGTCGCAATTATATGCTAGCTAACGTTTGCAACTTTTTGGTGCAACTCGCCCCTAGATGGCGCTATTTAATCCAAGAAAATTGTTCCTCTATAACCACAAGTCACACTCACATGAAACTAGCGGCAAATTCTTCAGCATAGTACCCTTACTTCATCAGCATTACATTATTTTCAGCATCAGCATCAACAATATATACTCCGATACCTCCCACAATACTCTCCCTTCCTTAAACTTATTGAGGATTTTTTTTCAGCATGGCGGTGGAGGTTTTATAACCTCCAGCTATATCAGGATGCCCCTCATTCAAGCTATGGAGGATGCCAGCGACCAAATGGATATGATTTTACACATCACAAATGTAAAAATACACATTGGCAGATAGTGAAATATTTGCACATCATTGTACACATCTGTACGTTGTCTGTGGGTTACAAATATTAAAGTCCAATTAAATCTTCCATACAACTGCAGACCTCCACTGTCAGGCCACCTCCTCTGTCAGGCCGGTCAGTTTTTTACGTTCCCACAGGATGTAACGTGATGCATTCTCGGTTGTTTCGCTACTCTACACATCGCGACAGCCGTAGGTGACTGGTTAGCATTATCCATTGAGTAAAGTCTGAATGCATTGCTCTCAGTGTGTTCATTTTTTCTAAAGCATTTTGCAAGGGCATAGGTTTGCATTTGTCTTAACATGTTGACGACGCTCTGGTTAGTTATTTGTTCAATAAAATAAAAATCTGTATCGTTTAGAGAGTTCGGTGTAGCTTTTCACACTTAACGTTAAACAGTGTTAACCCCTGTCCTGCAGGATTTAATCTCCCCCTGCTTCAACACAGCTGATTGAAGCAGCTTCAGGATTCATAATAAGTTGATAGTTTGAATCAGCTGTTTTGGAGCAGTGAGATGTTTACTTACATGGTTATTTAAACAGTTATCCACATAAAGATACTACTCCTTACCACAGCCACTGTTGGCATATCCTAATTTGTGTGGTTTAGATGTATAAATATTGATAGTTGTAGATAGTGATATAACATTCCAAGACCCATGGATTCAGACTTTTTTTTTGTTTTGCATAATGCAAATCAGTCATTGTTGCCAACTCCTTTTCTAACTGTGTAATCTGTGTGTGTACAATGAATAATGTGAAAGTATTTTTACAGTAGGCCATTGTCTCAAAGTAAATATTTACAAAATTATCGATACAAGTATACATGTTGTATTGCATGTGTGTTCATTTTTTACGGATTGTAGAGTTTGATAGTTCAGCAGGGTTCTAGTTACGGTCTGAGCTCTTAATCATGATTCTATGGTGTTCAGTAATTAATTTAACAACAACCATTATTTTATATATATATAATGACAAATATATTAATAAGATAAACACAAACATGTTTTCCAAACAAACTATGCTGCGCACTGCATGAATGTCATTACGACATGATTAATAATTAATGATACCATAAAGGGCAGATTTGCGGTCTCTCCTTGAGCAGTAGTCTTTGTTGGTTTGTTTCAGGCTTTTAAAACTTGAAATTTGTTGCAGTATGACACACACATCTGGGGCAAGTAGTGGGCTGCTGTGTGAGAGAAAGTGTTGACCACGTAATGAGCAATGAAGTCTCTGTCCAGGCTACTATTATTTATTTATTGATCCCTGCCGGTAACGTCCGTTATACTAGACTCCTACGAAGCTCAAATTGTAGTCCAATTTCCACAGTTGTCCGTTTTTCCTATTAAATTCAGCTGATAGCACTAAAATGCCATAGTATACAGTATATTACTCTTCAAAGGTAAATTATGAACGAGAAGTGTGTGTGTGTTTCTTTTAAGATGACTGGAAGAGAGGCTAAGTTACACTCTTAATCAACGACAAAGTTTTTCTGTGAATGGATGTGGCTAGCTGTATGGACTGAAGTTGACGTCATATTTTGACAGAATAAATATATAGCTCCTGTAAAAAAAAGATACTGTTACTAGTTGAATGATTGAAGCGATATACGGTGGGCTTTGTTGTTACATCGGCATGTTAAGTGTTAAGTAGAATAGGCTCAAATCAATATGCTATATTTAAGGAATTAGCTAGAGTGAACACGGTAATCAATTGTTTTTTGTAGGCTATAGGAGTGCTTTTTGGACTTTTGCATCATAGGCCTGACATCAGGGAATAATCATTTGAATATTTCTGCAAATTCTGTATATCTCATTGTAAATGCTCTGTATTTGTATAGCACCTTTCTAGTCTTTTCGACCACTCAAAGCGCTTTTACACTATATCGCATTCACCGTTCAAAGACATTTTAGCTGAGCCTAAGTGCTCAAACAGAAACAAACATTCATACACCGGTGGAACAGCCACTAGGGGCAATTCGGGGTTCAGTATCGTGCCCAAAGACACTTCGACATGCAGGCCTTAAGATTAACGGGAAACCCGCTCTACTTCCTGAGCCACAGTTGGCCATTGTCTTTTTGTGCAAGCTATTTGTTTTTGTGTCTAGCCTCGTACATTTGTATGTGCCATGATGAGGCTCCTGCACCCTGGGTTGAGGCTGGGTTCAGCCAGATTCCTGACAGTAATCCCCGTAAAATCCCCTCAACCATTATGTCTAACCAGCCTGTCCACATCAGAAAAACAGATGTATAAGTTGATTATGCAGCAGCTTATTACAATCCAATTTAACCTTTTTTCCATTATAAGTATTTCAACCAAGAAAGCAACTGTGTGAGAAGGTGATGAAAGGGATACTATGCAATTCTGCAGAAAGCAAACATTCCCCACCCTTCACTGCTTATTCAGAAGCCCCGCCACACAAATTTAATTCCTCAAATCTCAGAGATTTATCCAGCATTCAAACACCTAACAGATGTTAACACAGGTCATCCCCTCCTCTGGTCATATAACACAATTCACAATCCCAATTCCTCAAACCTTTCCCTCTCTGGCTGTTTCTCAACCATTTTCAACAGACATAGCAGTCCCGTAATGAGTCCAGCATGTTCGAATGTACCAGTGTTCGTTTACGTTCTCTCTGCCACTGCTTCGAGCGCGCTAATGCCAACTGGTGCTCGCTCCGAGCTGCTTTGTTTGTGCTCAATTTACAGACCCAGGGCTGTGTAGGAAAACCGGATTTTTCAGTAAGAAATGAAAAGTAAGGCATAAGTCACAGTGACCATGATTACGTTTAGTTTTGATAATTTAAGTACATTTAACTGATAACTGTATTTTTACTTAGGTCAGTAGGATTTTGAATAGAGGACTTTAAATGGTAATAGAATATTTTTACATTACGGAATTGGCTACGGTGTAAGTTAGTAATGACGGGCCTCAGTGAAGTCCATTATGAAGGGGCCTTACACACAATTGACAGTTTGGCTTTAAGAGTTAGTTTTTTATTTCTTTTACAGGGGTGCCAGTCAGGTCTCCCTCCTGACATTTAGGATTTTTAGGATTTATTACGCAAATGTCACATAGGATGCACGCATAAAATGTATATGAAATATACAACAGTGTGATAAGAAAAACCAGCGCTCAAAGGTTCAGCTTGAAATAGAAGTATTTTTGTATTTTATCAAACCACAAAAGAAAAGCAAATCTCAAAATAACACACTGCAATCAAGTAAAAATGCACATTAGACACAGTTCAGTCCAGTTTAATTAAAGTAGCAACATAAATTCACTCCATCACAAAATATCATCATCTTTTCAATCCATACAAATTAGCAACTTAATTCAGCCCATCACAAATCAGCCTAGGAAAAACAAAGAAAACTGGCCAGCGCAAGTAAGGGGTTTTGTTGGACTTACGACTGGAACAACTGGATGGCGGTGATTATTATACCCAGCGGTTTTATAGAGGTGGAGTAGTTTGTGGCCAGTACGGTGATAGAACGCGATTGTCCATGACTTGAACGTTACCAGGTGATTAATTACCTCCTTTTTTTCCCGCTTCACCTAACAAACAGCTTCTCATTGAGTCCGATTAGGAGTGGGTGTGTACAGGGCTTTGCAACCTGGCAGTTGCAAGTAGACAACACACACACACACAAACACACACACACACACACAACAGTAATGTCTAGAAAGGAACCCTATACTGGCAAATTTCTATGTTTTGTTTTCTCATTGTGCACGGTTTAACAACAACCGCAGAAGAATGGATGGTGCTGACTGCCAAAATGAAACCTGGCAACCTGACCCTGAAATGATAACAGCCTTTTAAACAGGGGTATACACCAAAAACACCAAATCCCACGAAAAAGTACTTGTAGGCTACTTACCTATTTGAGCCAAACCTTCGACAATGTCTTAAGGAAAAAGAATCAAAGTTGGGAGCTTTGTGGCTCTCTCCTCCTGTTCCTTTTCCTCCTGTCTCTTCGATGTGACTGCCTGCTCTGCCTGTCTTGTCAGGTTTTGCGTTTCACCTGATCAGGTCTTCACCTCTTGTCACATGATCAAAGAGAAACTAAAATTAGACGGCAATATAGTCCTATATATTAGAAATCGTCATTGCATATGTACACTATGTGACAGGATCATCAAAGAAAATAAGACAATATTAAGTTTGTGGAATCTGTGGAATAAAATTTTTTATACTTTGCTCGCTACAGACTTTTTTTTAAAAAAAACGACTGACTGATACCATGGCAAAGGTGGATGTGCATATTTGAGGGTATATATAACAAGATAAAAATACATAGACATGTGTATAAGATATAAAATAAATAAATAAAATTTAACCTATAAATGATAGAACCTGTTTACCACTTTAACTGGTAAATCCAGCTCGCATCAGGGTGTGGCCAACTCACGTGACCGGCCCCAGTGCGTCTACACTGTCTTTACTGATGCTCCTGTGAACGGATACTACTTTAAGTAAAGGAAAGGATATTAGTACTTCTTCAGAAAGACAGTCTTAGAAGTTAGAAGAAGCTACGTGGGAGACTCTGAGGTCAGCTGGAAGAAGGTTCTGTGATCTGATGAGACCAAAATTAAGCTTTTGTGAAGCACCGAACCACCTGAGCCAATTGTTTCGAAAATGGGTTCATTACTCGAAACTTCAGTTACAGTGACCTCTCCTGGTGAAGCTAAAGCTGCAGGCAAATTAGACAGGCTTGCTGGTGGACAGGAGGCTTTTAATTACATACACGCAAGCCCCTCTTCTTCTTCTTCTTCTTCTTCTCTGGGTTTAATGGTTTAATGGTTTATTCAAATAAAGATTGATGAATGCATGTATTTTGTTATTGAGGAGAGAGTGCTGGGAAATATGGCACAGGTTGGATGTGCTGGTGTAACTATGACAGGGTGTGAATGTGTTAGATGGGGTGCACAAACACTCAAAGCTTTCGAGACGATCGAGGCAGTTCCAGTGAATCACGTGACTGGACCACGAACCAGTCGGTGATTCATTCAAGTGAAGCAGTTGCTGCTTCGGACGTGAGCCTGTTATTTATCCAGCTTTAGGGTCATATATCATATCATCCCACAGAGACACATTGTCCCTGAAGTCTGGATAACACAGAGAACGGATAGTTTGACTGTTACCTTTACACAGATTCAGTGCCACATCACCGATGAGTCTCCCTGAGTCCAGGGTTACATGCAATATGTTTGGAATTCCCATTACATTGTGCTTCTCTGTTTATTCTCTTTTCAAAATAACTGTAACTCAATTATTTGCTCAACCCTTCAGCCTGTGTTTATTTTCCATTGAACTCTTTTAACCCTGATTGTACACTGTAACTTTTATTAATTTTTAATGTGTAGTTTTTCAATTTCCCTATTTTGCTTTTAAACTGTTTGTTTAAATATTTCCCTGTTGCTTTTATGTTTTATGTAAAGCACTTTGAATTACCTTGATGTTGAAATGTGCCTTACAGATAGTGTGGCATGTCTGTCTTTCAATCATTATTGCTAAACTTCAACCAGTCACCCAGGACATTACTTTATCAGTCAACCATATCAGAGATACCTGTGTGTTGGGGTTTAGGGTTAAATACCCTCAATAGGTAACACTTTATTTTAAGGCCATCAATATATATTAAATAATGCCAATAACGCCTTTCTGTGTGGAGTTTGCATGTTCTCCCCGTGTCTGTGTGGGTTCTCTCGGGGTGCTCTGGCTTCCTCCCACCATCCAAAGACATGCAGGCTAGCTTAATTGGTGTCTCTAAAAATTGTCCTTCGGTGTGAGTGGTTGTTTGTCTATGTGTAGCCCTGCGATGGACCAGCGACCTGTCCAGGGTGTACCCCAACTTTTGCCCAATGTCAGCTGGGATTGGCTGCAGCCCCCTGCTACCCTGTACGCAGGATAAGCGGTTGACGATGGATGGATGGATGGATAATGATGATTATTACTATTATTTAGTATACCAGTTGTAGATATTATATTGAAATTCTGTCAATAGATCCTCAAAAATATTACACACTGGATCTTTAAAGAGAAAACTGATAGCCAATTACCTACTTCAGTCTCATGAAATATTCACACAATTAATTTGGCATTTGTTTGGTAATCTTGTTATATTATAATTCTATCTCTCTCTCTCTCTCTCTCTCTCTCTCTCTCTCTCTCTCTCTATATATATATATATATATATATATATATATATGAAGATTCAATGCTTTGATAGGAGGAGCCTGATTCAACTGTCAATCTCACAGTCGAAGCTTCGCAGTGAAACAAGGATGATGCAATTATGGCGATATGGGGGTGCTCAACGTCTGATTTTCCATAGAACTACCAGTTTTCTCCCAATAAGTGTAATACAACCTATTACAATATACATTTCAACGTATAATGTTGTAAATAACCATGTAAACGAAAAAAAAAAATCAAATAAATGTTTTTAAAGTTTGTGAATAAATCCAAAATTGTAACCCTAACCCTGGGTCGTCCCAGGGTCGTCGCATGTGTAGGCGTAGCATGTATGTGTGTAGTGGTAGGAGGAAAACTTGATGAAGAGACGGAGCCACAGCTTCACCAGTGTTGTGCGGAGTTGTCTGGACCTCACGGGACTTTCAGATAATTTATCACTGTTGATGAATCAATGATCACAACAATAAAACCTCTATGAAACAAAAACACATCAATGTATATTTACAAAATCTAAACCATCCTGTGCTAAGCCAAGTAACATTAACAGTTAAGCTATGTGAAGCTAATCATGCCCAGTTAGGTTACCAATCAGTAAAGAACAAGTGTCTTCGGCTGCTAGTTGTTAATGTTGAAGATATTTTATTTATCATTTAGCCACGGTGTTTGAATATTCCATATGCCTATCTTGATAACTAAATACCAGGATAATGTTTAACATGTTAATTAGAATAATGTTGAAGGTGTTTATTGAAATACACTGAACTTTGAGGTGCACTTTTCTCACAGGACTCACTTCAGACTTCACAGGAACACACACACACCTCACATTCTACAAAGACACACACACCTGGCCCGTCAAGCAGTGTTGCTAATTGGCCAGGGGGTAAGTTATGTCACGAATTAGACCTGATTCCTGACTGCAACAGTTTCCCTTCAAGGACCCTGGCTTCAAATCCAGTCCCTCCGGATTGTTAAGTCATACTCGTTTGTCTACCACAACGTACCAGCCAACTTGTTTGCTAGAGACCAGTAGTTCTGTTAGCTTTTCTGCCTGCCTCGATTGCTTGCCAGCCTTAACCAACATGTGCTGTCCTCTGTCTCTAGAACCCCCAACTGGACCTCCGTCTCTCCCAACCTTCACACATCTCTCTAGATCATCTCTCCCCGGCTTCTGCCTCACTCACCTGCCAGCCAAACCTGTCAGCTCACCATGACTCAAAAAACCCTGGACCACCATCCAAAACCCCAGCCCCACTCACCAGCCTGCTCCGTGTTATCACATTCTAACCTGCTTGTTTAATAAGCCACCTTAAACCTGACCTGTTTGTTTCTGTCTGCTTTTGGGTTCCGCCTGACGGTAATCCCCCTAAAAATCCCAGTAACCATTATGTTAAACCAGCCTGTCCCCACCAGAAAAACGCCCATATAGGAAGGTGATTAAAAATCACAGGACAATGGATACTATGACATTTCTAAGTCCCTAAACATCCCGTGGAGTAAGGCATCAGTCACAGTGTCCATGATTACTTTTAGTTTTTAGTTTTAGTTTTGTACATTTAGCTGATAATACTTATGTATTATTATAATACGTTAATAATAATACGATAACACGTTATGTATTTTTACTTAGTCAGTGCTTGAAGGGCACCGGTACACAGTACAGGCAGTTCGACACTTTACTTCAGACTTCACAGGAACACACACACACACCTCACATTCTACAAAGACACACACACCTGGCCCGTCAAGCAGTGTTGCTAATTGGCCAGGGGGTAAGTTATGTCACGAATTAGACCTGATTCCTGACTGTAACAGTTTCCCTTCAAGGACCCTGGCTTCAAATCCAGTCCCTCCGGATTGTTAAGTCATACTCGTTTGTCAACCACAACGTACCAGCCAACTTGTTTGTAGAGACCAGTAGTTCTGTTAGCTTTTCTGCCTGCCTCGATTGCTTGCCAGCCTTAACCAACATGTGCTGTCCTCTGTCTCTAGAACCCCAACTGGACCTCCGTCTCTCCCAACCTTCACACATCTCTCTAGATCGTCTCTCCCCGGCTTCTGCCTCACTCACCTGCCAGCCAAACCTGTCAGCTCACCATGACTCAAAAAACCCTGGACCACCATCCAAAACCCCAGCCCCACTCACCAGCCTGCTCCGTGTTATCACATTCTAACCTGCTTGTTTAATAAGCCACCTTAAACCTGACCTGTTTGTTTCTGTCTGCTTTTGGGTTCCGCCTGACGGTAATCCCCCTAAAAATCCCAGTAACCATTATGTTAAACCAGCCTGTCCCCACCAGAAAAACGCCCATATAGGAAGGTGATTAAAATCACAGGACAATGGATACTATGACATTTCTAAGTCCCTAAACATCCCGTGGAGTAAGGCATCAGTCACAGTGTCCATGATTACTTTTAGTTTTTAGTTTTAGTTTTGTACATTTAGCTGAAATACTTATGTATTATTATAATACGTTAATAATAATACGATAATACGTTATGTATTTTTACTTAGTCAGTGCTTGAAGGGCACCGGTACACAGTACAGGCAGTTCGACACTTTACTTCAGACTTCACAGGAACACACACACACACCTCACATTCTACAAAGACACACACACCTGGCCCGTCAAGCAGTGTTGCTAATTTGCCAGAGGGTATGTTATGTCATGAATTAGTCTTCCAAATGAGAGAGACGATGGGGCCTTGTTGGATTCTCACATAATGTTGATTGCAGCTTGGCCCAGGTACAATAACAGTAAAAAGATTTATAAACGTAGGAGGCACAGGTAAGAAGGTTCTGATATGGGAAGAAGACCAGATTTATTTATTAATATAAATTTGTGTAGATGTGCAGGTGGATCTTAGATAAGATAAAGAGTTTGAGGGGTCTGCTGCCAGGACCAGGACCTATTTGTTTATTTGCTTGAAATTATCACTAAACTTGAGTTAATCTGAACTTTACTTGACTCTATAATAATAATAAATTTTATTTATAATGCAATTTACATTTCAATGAAATCTCAAAGTGCTACAGTACCAAGGGGTTAAAAACAGTTCCCAAAATATAACAAAATCAACAAATAGTAATAAAACACCACAAAAATAAAATTTAAATCATAAGTCTGTGTCTCATTCAAAAGAATACTATTTACATTGAAAGGACAACAGTTCATCTAAGCAAAAGAGGCACTGATATCGTGACTTCGGAGAGAGATGAGGGAAAACAGAAGCTCGGTGCCTTTCAAGCAGCTTTGTGCAGAAAGTAGCTCATCAGTTTCACTTGTCGTGAACCAACCAACCACAGCCTGTGTGGGGCGGGACATTTAAACATATAGGTGTCATTTACACTGAGGATGCTGGGGACAGGTAAGAATCAGAATGTCTCCAACGCATTTCCACCATTAATTTGTGCAGTAAATGTCTCCAGAATGCAGGAAATTAAGTGTTTAATCCTCAAAGTCGTCACACCCCTAATCTGAGCCCCTATGTCTTCACCACAACGCAAAGTGGCGCAATCACCAAACTTTTTAAATGTTTAACTTGTTGTTCTGCATGAATGGTTAACAAATCAGAGACTAACTACCATGTAGAGCATTTTTCTTGCACAATAATTTAATGAATGACTGGCAGGCAGACTATCCAAATAACGTGTGTTCCTGAAGTCTCTGAACATCCCGGGGAGTACATCTCAAGCAAGTAAGGCATCAGTCACAGTGTCCATTGTACATTCAGCTGATAATACTTAGGTTTTGTATTTTTACTTAGTCAGTGCTTGAAGCGGCTGTGCTGTGTGCGTCTGGCTGCAGCAGCCTAAATTACCAGTCGTGTTGGATTATACAGTTGGCTATTCGCAAAGTACAGAAGTCAAAGAGAAGGTTATCAGAAGCATGGGTAGCGCTGACACTGTCAAAATCCTGAAACGTGACCGCAGACTTCAATCAAACAGTTGCTTAGCCTGACCCCGAAGTGATAACAGCCTTTTAAACATGGGCACCAAAGACACCAAAAAAGACAAATCCTTTGAAAATGCACTTTTAGACTATTCACTTATTTGAATGGCATCCAACTAGCCTTGCGTTGACCAAAACATTTGACAATGTCTTTAGTAAAAAGAATCTAATTTGGGAGTTTTGCGGCCCTCTCCTCCTGTTCCTTTCTCTCCCGTCTCTTCTATGTTTGAATGGAGTGACTGCCTGTTTGCAGGTGTGCTCTGCTAGTTTGTTAAACAGATTTTGAGTTTCACCTGTCGTCTTGTCACATGATCAAATAGAAACTTAAGATTGGACAACAATGTAGGCCTGCATACCCCTGTGGTAAAAATCCAGTATCTACTATATTAAATGGTTCCTGTTTCACCATTTTAACTGGTAAGCCCAGCTCGCAACAGGGTGGGGCAAACTCGCTTGATGGGACCCAGTGCGTCTACATTTTCTATCTATGGGGCTACCTATGCCCCTGGTTGTTGATACTGTTTTAAGTAAATGATATAAGTACTTCTTCAGAAAGCCACTCTTAGAAGTTACAAGAAGCTATGTGGGAGACTCTGAGGTCAGCTGGAAGAAGGTTCTGTGATCTGATGAGACAAAAATTAAGCTTTTTGTCTATCAGACCAAGGAAATGCACATTATCATAAACAACGTAGCACCCCAGCGTAAATCTACTTTTATTCAAAGTTTCAACACAATAAAACATGAAAACTTCCACAAGGATGAATCCTTTTGTAGAGTCATTATCAGTATCAGTGTTTGAGTGTGTGTGTGTGTGTCAAAATACGCACATTCCTGTCAGCCTTACATGGTAGCTACTTTTTACACTTCTGTGTCTTGCCTTGTAAAAAGCTCTGCTGAGAGAAATACTTGAAGTTATGGATTCACAAAGATTGCAAGAAAAACTCTGACATTAACGTGTTAACAGGTTTATCTTTTTCCAAACCAAGGTAAAGCACAGTCAAACGCTGCTGACATTCTTTGCTCTAGGGCTGGGCGGGGTGGTTTTTGGCTCTGGGGTGCTGGTGGTGCTGGGGACGCTCTTGCCACAAGCCCTGGGCTGGATGGGGGGCAGGGGACGGAAGTGAATGCTGGGGTCAGTCAGGAAGCTGACTACTAACTAAGTTATTAAGTTAAGTTTTAATTACGTTATTTATTTAAATTAATTAATAATAATCCACCTGCCCTTCTCGGGGAACAAGGGTTACATACATAAACCGAGACGTTCTCTTGCAGATGTCTTCGCTTTCGGCACTTGGTGTATTTTCTCTGCTGTTTCCTGTTGTCACCCTCCATCTCCCACATACAGTACAACTGATCTGTGAGTTTCCTGTGCCACTAAACCAGTACAGTAAATGCTAGAAAAGCTGCACAGGTTAAAATAGAAATGCTCTGTCACGAGGTAATAATTCTCACTAAGAAACCGGCTATTGGTCCGGGTCCGGAGAGGATGGCGACTGGCCCCGGATCTGGACCGTGGTCCGCCAATTAGTGACCTCTGCTCTAGTGTTTGAGTTAAGAACAATGTGACAACTTACACTAGTGACAACTTACCCCGCTCTCCCCTGCACTTTCTGAGGACACATAAAAGGGGTTTAACAGACCACATGACTTTGTTCCAGACAACAAAGGTAAAACT
Source organism: Micropterus salmoides (assembly GCF_014851395.1). Lineage (NCBI taxonomy): Eukaryota > Metazoa > Chordata > Actinopteri > Centrarchiformes > Centrarchidae > Micropterus > Micropterus salmoides. Next base: position 6,176,908 of record NW_024041484.1, read on the forward strand.
CACAGACCAATTGCATGTGTTCCAATCAATATTGGACGCTCTGAGATGAGAACGGGCTGTCACTTCAAACTTCACTTTTTAATTAATTTTTTCTCAAATTAGGTACTTTATTTTAAGATAAATAATGCAGCCTTTAGTTAAATTTAGAATTATAGAGTTATTATCATCCCTCCAGATTGATGTGAAAATTGACAATAGCCTAAATATTTTTGAAATATTTGATTTGACAGTCAGTTGTTGACTAAAAACATATGTTGATACAACTATACATTATGGTACTGAATAATAACCCAAATTAGTCGTTATGATGTTCCACATCTTTGCTTCAGGAAATATTCTCTGACTGGACCTCTTTGAATTTTAATTGAATACCCCTGCACTTGAGGCTCTATCTCAAAAATCATACAGCCACTTTGTGTGACTTCTTGTTCTATGGTCAACATTCCTGTTCACATGTGGTCAAGGTCACTCTAATACAAGGTGAATATTTTATGCATAATTTTGCACAATTTAGAGGAGACTATAACGTGTCTTTTGATACTTCAGCTGAAGTGCTGCGTTAAGCTAATCTTGAGATTTAGCCAACATTACCACAAATGTCAGTTTGGGGTAAGTTGTCTCAATGACTTTGGTCTCACGTGACAACTTGTCACAGTAAAAATAGACACATAGAACATGCTCAAGAAACAGCGTGAAATTGTGTAATTACCTCTGACAGCAGTATTAAATGATACTGTAGATTATACAATGTAGTTTACAGCAGCAGGCACATTTCTGGAGTACACTGAATTTATGACACTGTATGAAGTAGTGTGTATGTTCATGTGGGAAAATATGGTCTCACACTGTAGGCATGCAATGTGTAGACAAGCACATGCATGCGCTACATCATAAAGTTAATAATTTAGTTAGGCAACAAGGATAGTAGACAAATTTATTAATTTAAATTTAATATTAAGTAGTTGTGTTTTTACTGTTTGAAAATTCAGAGTGACAACTTATCTGCCGATGGGGAAAAATGTCACACTCAACAACGTGCACACTCTCTATTCAACTCTGTAATGAGATGAGATATGAAGATGTGATGAATACAAAATGTGTGCCCAAGACTTCCTTCTTTCATTTGGTATAACTTTTCTATCATTGTGATGCACGGTGCCCAGTAAATGTTAGACAGTGTCTGAAAATTGTGACAACATACCCCGCTCTCCCCTTCCTGTGGTTAAGTCTGAATTTAGCTGCTGTGTCCTGCAGGTGTAACCTAGATGCCACTAGAGGTTAGCAAACCTGTTTTGATAAAAAGTTCAATCTGCATGTCATCAGCAACACTCTTGTGTTACAATACTGAGTTGCAAACCAAGTGGTTTCTATGTTGTTGTGATTGGTGCAGCACAGTGTTAATCTGCTCTTGTATTGTGTTATGCACACTGGAGCCATGAAGCTAAATGAAAAACTTATTTTAGATGTTTAGGGAACCAATGGTGCTCCTATACTTGTTCCTAACAAACATTGTCATCCATTTTGTTGTGTTATGTCTAATGATCTCCACAAAAATGTTTGTATAACACAAATGAGGCAGATGATTTACCTTCTTTCTTCCAAATCACAACAACAGTTATCTCACAGCGCTTTTCATAAAAGAACAGGTCTAGACCGTACTCTGTGATGCTATTTATAGAAGCCCAACAGTTCCCACCAAGCACTAGGCAACAGAGGCAAGGAAAAACTTCCTTTTAAGAGGCAGAAACCTCGAGCAGAACCATGGCTCAGAGTGGGCGGACATCTGCCTCGACCGGTTGGGGTGAGAGAGAGAGGGAGGGAGGGAGAAAGAGAGAGAGAGAGAGAGAGGGCGAGAGAGGGCAAGAGAGGAACAGAGAGAAAAAGAGAGGGGTGGAAGGAGAGAGGGGAGGGAGGCAGCCTACATAATATACACACACAGAGGTACAGACAGTAAAGGTGATGTTGCTATAGACTAAATGAAAAATGGTACAGATATTTACAGTAGTGTTAATGGTAACAGTCGTAATGTTAATGATTATAATAACAACAGTAGGACTAGTAACAATAGTCGTTGCAGCAGAGGGTGTCGAGCAGGAACACGGGGGCAGCAGGTGACCCGCAGCCACAGATCCAGACTCCACAGCTCCAGAGCCAGAAACACCTGCAGGAAGTGATAGGAGGAGAGAGGAGAGGGACGAGAAAGCACAAGACTACCAGAAAGGGGAGAAGTTGTGTTAGTAACATGCAATAATGGGATGAGGTTGCATACAGAGGGAGAGAAAGTAGAGGAGAGAGGAGCTCAGTGCATCATGGGAAATCCCCCAGCAGTCTAGGCCTATAGCAGCATAACTAAGGGATGGTTCAGGACTCACCTGAGCCAGCCCTAACTATAAGCTTTATCAAAGAGGAAAGTCTTAAGCCTACTCTTAAATGTGGAGATGGTGTCTGCCTCCTGAACCCAAACTGGAACCTGGTTCCACAGGAGAGGAGCTTGATAGCTGAACGCTCTGCATTCTGGGAGCGCAGTGCTCTGGTGGGGTAGTAAGGTACTATGAGCTCTTTAAGATAAGATGGTGCCTGACCATTAAGAGCTTTGTAGGTAAGAAGAATGATTTTAAATTCTATTCTGGATTTTACTGGATGCCAATGCAGAGAAGCTAAGACAGGAGAAATGTGATCTCTTTTCCTGGTTCCAGAAACTTGATTTTTTTTTGCTTCCTTTTAAAAATATTTGCTCCTTCAGTCACACTGATACAGCTTTTTTACCTTTCATCCACCATGTGCTGTCAGCAGAAGCTCAAATAGCTTTACGTGTAGCTCTGAAATAACTGCAACCTCTTCATGTTTCGTGGGGTAGGCTAAGCATTCCAGCAGCTTCAAATCCAGGCTTGATATACTGTATAATTGTAGAGCCTGACATTCTTTTCATGAATCATCTTATTTGTCTAGATTAATTGATCTACACATGACACAATTCTACATATGACAGCTTTAAAGTTAGACGGTGTTTTGAAAGATAAAATATAATTTTCTATATATAAACACAAAACGTTGACTATATATATATATATATGCTACATTATAGCAGGTCACAGATTTAAAAATTTTAATGACAAAAGTAAAATAAGAGGATCTTTAAAAATGAAGGCAGATTTAATGTGCAATCATCTTGTACTGCCACCTGTGCTCACAGTGGCCACTGTTCAGCAAGTTCCCAGTTCTAAACTCCAGACTCCCTTAATTGGTTTACAACTTTGTTCAAAGGCGATGCCATCCGGGGCATCTGCAAAAGTATCCAGGCGTTGACCAGAATGGCTACGGATTCAGCCGACTGTGACAATGACGGCGGCTCCCCATGCATCTCTGGTGACATCGCTCAAAGGGAATAACGTTCCTTTTCACATTGTGGTGGGTGGTGGTACAGCATCTTGCTGGTGACCACATCAGTCAGGCCTCTGCTGGCAAACCTGGAAAACTCATACACCAACCCACATTTCACTTTATGCTGGCTTTACTTGTAGCTCAATGAGACTGTATTAGATTTGAGCACATACTGTATACCATAAGGGACACTTTATAAACAATGCATTTTTTGTTGTTGTTGTTATTTTTAGACACTGATTGTATGGTTTATTTCACACTTCCAAGGTGTTTGTGCCTTTAGAAATGGATTACTCTTTATAAATGACAAAATTACAAAAGACACGTAAAATGGACATTGAGCAGCCAATTATGTGGACATTTGGTCTGTGCCAGTGGTCTATGAGGTCATCACTGAGGTACTCCATTCAATAAATAGACATCAAAAACATTCAGAATAAGGATTATCAATGCTGACATTCTTGGATTCTTACACACTGGTTGTTACATAAATCAACCAAACAGCTGAAGTTTGAACAAGGCAATTTATTTAATGAAAGAAAGTCTACATACATAGTTTGTAAAGGCACAGACTGCATTTATTTTATTATGATACACCTGAGTTAAAAATACATATTCATATTCATATTAAATGGTTTTGTTTGCAGAACCCTGTTCTGTCAAATCTTTTATTACTATTGAAGAATCACACCATGTGAACAGAGGGTAGGCTACATTTCCCAGTGAGTTCATCTTCAAACTAATATCCCACTTTCCATCAACCCACAACCAAGCAGAACCACATTAACATTTCATACAGTATCAGTGGTTTTAACAGCAGTTTATATGGACTGAAAGTGACATTCACTTCCTCTTAATGTCACACTAGAGCACCAGCAGCTCAGACTAAAACAAATGCAATACAGCTGCAACCCACCAGACTCCACTGAGAAAAACAGTGATTTTACCTCGCAGCTCATCATAAAACACACTTCATTCAAACTGGACAGAAACAAAACAGAGCTCACCAGCCGGCAGCCGCAAAACAGGCTGCAATGGCTTCTGGGGACAAATGCGCCCGTCAAAGTACGTCCACTAAAATTGCTTGTTTTTGCCACTGACAGGCAACATTAATATTACCTGGCAGATCATTGTTAAATACGGAAGCCCTAAGCAGCCATCAATTCAACTATGTTGAAGAGGATAATAAAAAAGTTAAATATAAAATAAGTAAGACAATATTTGATTGAATGGCCACTTATGTGTGTGTATATACAGCACCAAAGAAATAAAGCCTAAAAAAACCCTGAAGGCGTTTTTAAATTGTGTTTAATTGCATTTCTAATTTGTCGCTTTTTATTATTGTGTTTACTTTTGATCTGTATTTATTCAATTATATTGAGGGAATAATTAGACATTTTGGGAGATATGGTTATTCCCTCTTACCTAGAGAACGTTTGAAAGAAAATCAATACAGCTCTAATATCTATTAGCTCTAGTTAGCTATTCTGTGCATGGAATGCTGATGGAAAAGTGCTGCCCAATTCCTCTCACCAAACAAACACACATCTAACCGCCCTTTTGAGGACATATGTAGGACAAGAGAACGTCAATCATATTCTTAATAATGGGAGGTTGTGGGTGGAGGCTGTGCGGTAGGTGGTGGGCCAGACTCATCTCCCAGGCGTCCACCAGACGAACATTCAGTCCTTTGAACACGGCTCTGAGCACCTTGTCACGCTGCAGTGAGTACCAGTCGCTGTTGGTCAGCGTCTCATAAAGTGTCAAAGCTTTGAGGTTCGCGGTCCGGATGACGACCAGTGTGTCTGGAGCCCTGACCAACAGCCGCACCACCGCCCTGCGGATGCTCTGCAGCCGCTGTATGTAGAGCTCCATGGGGAAAGTGCTGAAGTGAGACCAGATGCCAATAACTACAACAGTGTTGCTGCCTCCAGTTAACCCATCTAGTTCATTGGCAATGTAACGCAGCTCAGTGGCTGGGACGTTGCCAAAACGGATAGGAGGACCGTGGCAGCGATACGTCACCAAGATGTTGTTTGCATAGTCCAAGGCCATGAAAGGTCCAACTTGCTTTGGACTGTGCAGGTTAAACTCCTTAAGATCTAAAAGTATCACAGAGGGAACAGATGAAGCTGCAGTGTGAACAAAATCAAACTTCTGACAAGAAATCCCTGTGGATCAGTTACCTGGCAGTGCTGCGTTGAGGTGCTCAAACCACTGTCTGATGGTGGAGTCTCCATACAGGTGGACCTTCTTGCCTTTCAGACACTGACTGATGGCAGACAAGGTGTTGAATTCTCGAACTGCAGTGCCACCCAGTGCTTGCCATGCACCCTGGTAGTAATAGCCAGGGGGTTCAGACTTCACACTGCTGCTCTTCACCTCTGGTTGACCTGAGAGGAAGTTAAGTTTAATGTTGGGGTTATTTTAACTTTTTCTTATTTTCAAAAAATAACAACAGGGGATAACAACAATAAGTAGTAAGGTATAGTGAACTATCCTTACTCATGAAGTAGATAAAATAATATAAAAGGGCCGTGGTCCTTTTAAATTATTAATTATATTATTATTATCATTTTATCATAGCCTGTGCTATGTTCATGAACTTTTATGTTTGTAGATGTACTTCTTACTCCCAGCCCTCTTCTCAAATTGGTCTGGATACATCTCTCTGGTAAGTTGTTTACAAATGCTTATTTCTATCAGTTATACTTTCATTATCTGTAACACAATCTGTTTTGAATTATTATTATTACCTTTCTTTTTTGGCAACACTGTGATGCTGGCAGGTCCTGAAGCCTGAAGAGAAACCTTCATGTTGACACCACTGGAGAAGAGCACATATGATAAAATATTTCTTACACACACTATAAGATAAATACAAGAAAGGAGGAAATGAAAAATAAAATATTTTCATGTAAACAATGGGTCCAATGACTATTTGAAATGTGCAAGGTGTCGCTGATAACTAAATAATGATAATAACTTGACTTTGCATGGGATTTACTTTTCCCAGATGTTGCTAATGTTGCTGCATGTCTTCTGGATGTGTAAATAGGCCACTGTTTGCTAACACTTTAACTATATCAACGTTATCACGTGAAGTCAGTGTGATTTTTATAGCTTGTGCACTGCCCCCGAGAAAAAAGTGTGCATCTTTAAGTTTCAGAAAAGAACTTGTCCAAAATAAATGTATACATTTACAATAAAACATTTTAAACACAACAAATACTATCCATTTAGATTCAGTCTTTGCTGCCTGTAGTTACAAACGTGTGAAGTTTCCCACCAAGGAGATACATATTTATTAGAATTCACACACAAAGTCATGTTTCTCTTCTTCCTCACCTTTGAAAGAGCTTCTCTTCCTTGGCTTTGAGGTTTTGTTTGAATCCTCCCTTGGAGTGGTTGATCCTGGCATCACAGCTCAGCTTCTTTGGCTTGTAGCAGAACCAAGGCTCGCCTGTACGGAGGTCAGTGTAATTGCACAGCGGCTGCTGGGTTGGACGTAGATAGACGTTACAGGTTGTAGTTTCAGCAAGAGAGCCTGAACGGAAGAGGCTCTGGAAATAAACCCTGTCTGGCTGTTCACTGGTCAGCCTGCGCAGCACTGTGACGGCCTCACTTGGGTGAACCAGCGTCACCTGATGGGACAGAGAACCAGAATTTTCACTAAGTCCAGTCATGTTCAGTCATTAATGACAAATCAAATGAATACTACTTAAAGCTGCACACTTTGTCTCAGGTGTAAACCAGTTTGAGCTTCAGACTCTCTGGAGAACTGACCATTCACTTGACTAAACCTCTCAAACAGAGATTATCCAATCACAGTTCAGCAACCGTAACTACGCAGGGTAAGTCTTTCAAGCTTTGGATTTCTCCACATGTTGAAGTGGTGTGCATGGGGTAAGAGTGTTTAGAGAAGAGTTCTTTATTGTTTTAATTAACTCTGCCTGTTTACAGTGGCTAACAACCTTACCTACATCATACAGTATTTTATGGGGTTACAGGTCACGTTAAAAATGTCCCAGTCATGACCAGCACATCTACTGTGCAGTATTTCTCGATTGTTCAGGAGCCTCCTGGGGGCTACTATGAGGAAGTATGCTAATATTAGCAGCCTCACCTCAACCTGTGCGCTTCCTTCCCAGAGTAAAGAGAACACAGCAGAGTAGGAGCCATTGAGATGATCCACCACTTGTCCAGCCACACCTGCACCAAGCTTCAGGTTGTGCAGCCGGGCGAGTAAGACGTCTCCCCCAGACTTCTTGAGACGCCCAGGAAGTCATACATTTTAATCATGACCTCCAGCTGATCCCCTACGTGCCACTCTCCTCCTCCCCTCCCTGGTGGGAGAATGGTGAAGCTGCTGTGGGCAGGATCACTGGTCTGCTCCAGGGAAAGAGGATCTGGCAGAACTGGAGTTTCAGGCCAAGTAATGGAGTCTAGTAGGAGGCGTTCCTCCAGAACGTCCTTAGAGGACGGTGGCTGGAAGGTGCAGAAGCCATGTTGAATGTCACGGTCAGGGGAAATTCTTGGGTAGGATTTCACTTTATGCTGAAACTGGCGGGGGTCGAGAGAGAGAGAGAGAGAGAGAGAGAGAGAGAGAGAGATGGTAACAAAGGTGCATCAAAATACTAAAACCAAATTAAACAAATAAGCCAACTGTGCAAACTATGTTCTAAAAATGGACCCAAGGGATAAAATGTCTCAAGATACTGAAACAGCTTTGCACAAGGTAAAAATTCAGATTCAGAAAGAGTTTTTTAAAGGTATTTTTGGAGCACTTTTTTGACTTTGTTTTGACAGGACAGTGGATAGAGTGAGGAAAAAGGGAAAGCAGCAAAGGGCTGCAGGTTGGATTTGAATATTGGGATATTTTCAGTGGCACAGTGGCTGTTTCATGCCTAGTGGTTTGCCAGGTACTGATGACAGAGGAAGATTTTCATAGCTGAAAGATGCAAATAAACACAAGGCAGACACACACACACACACACACGCATACACACACACACTAAAAAAGCTATTAATATCAGTTGGACTTTAACACCAGGCAGAACAGTAGTGTTTAACTGCCTTATTACATTCTATTCAAAGTATGTGTCAATACTTTATGAACAGGCTTTTGCATTTCATCATATTTGAATAAATAGAGGCCTGAACAGACAAGTAAACTGACTGGTCACAGCTACAGGACGTCCCAGTCATGGACATTAATGTCTAAATTTCACCATAATCCATTACTTTACTTTAATTTTGTATGATCACTGATTAATTTTAGGATAAAGGAAAATGTGTGCTAACTTATATACATGAGAACAACATTAGCCTACATAGTAGAGAAAGTTTCCTTTTTGGAGTGCCTCATTAAAACCTAATGGACCCTGGCACCTATTTCCAGGAAAAACACCTAAAATAACATACCCAAAATAAATCAGTAATATCTCCTCAACCATTAGGCCTAGATGCATAACTCTGGTCTCCTTTGAAAGGTCAGAAGCTAAGGAATATAAATCCATTGTACATTAACATATTTGTTTTACCATTAAAGACTACATGGAGATGAAATACAGAAAAAATATGATATTTTCATCCTCGCCTGTTACAGTTTTTCACAGTCACTTTGGTGCATCTCTCAGATCAGAATTGAAATTCTCAAAACTAATTGTTCAACCTCCACAACATCTCGTCACTTGTGCACATCATAAAAGCACTTTCTCATTGTTTTGAACAAATTGCAAATGACTTGACACACCGATGCAAATGATTCTGTACAATTGCCTGCTGTTTCCTACATTATCAATTGCTTATGTCCTGCTGATCACAATGAATTATACCAGTCTCTGTTGAACAATCTTATCCCCCAAAACATCTAGGCATAAGCTCATTGCATTTGTCACTACATGCAAAATGGTTGAACACGTTTTCAAAAATCAAAGTTAAAATACTTTATTCATATCCTTTGCCGTATAGTAGTATAAACTGTAGCTAAAGAAAATGTTGTTTCTTAAGGACCATAAACAAAGTAATAATAAACCACAACAACATCACAATAGCAACACTCATACCAATACTCAATACCAGTAAACAGTAACAATACACAGTGAGCAGTAATATATATAAATATATATATATAATATGATTCCTGTTCTTGTTGACTTTTTCTTCTTTTGTGTGTATAATCCTCTTCAGCAAATTTGTTATGAAGAGACTGAGGGGAATCCAATCACACATTTCCCTACGGCTATTTCAAAGGTTCCGAAAGTCATCAGGAAATGTGTAACGTTACATGGATTCCCCTGAATGAGAAGGAATTTCCTCTGCCTGGGAATGATGGGGAAATGAAAAGTCCATAGGTTGGTGGAGCGCACATAGTCCAGCACGTGCTTTACAGTAATGTGAACATGTGAAACAGTCTTTTCATAAGAACTTTGTTGAATAGGATTATGAAAAATATAAAAAAGAAAAATTTAGTCTTCAGTGAGAATTGAGCACACAACCTTAAACCTATAAGTCCTATGCTCTACCAAGTGAGCTAACCAACGATACAACAAATCACACTATAATTACCATTATTGTTACCTCGAAATCACGAGAAAATGATGAGTAAAAAAATATTTGATTAGGGCTTCCATATATATATATGAATGTATAGATAGACATTCTATACATGTCTATTAGAATTTTTTAGTAAATGTGTCCTGAATTGATGAAGATATCTGTTGCGATGTGGAAGAGAATCTGTGATACAACAGGCAACAGTCCTTTCTTTTCTTCTTACAATGACATGCTCTGTCAACAAATTACAGTACGAACAGTAAAAGCATAGCTGTGATTCCTGTCCTCTCTCCTGCAATGTATAACTTTGTACTGGTGAAAGTGATATCTGCCATACAAAAAAAGTGCAGCCATTTTCATTGTCATGAAAATCTTAGCCAAAATGTACACCAGAAAATACTTACAGAGTACACTGTTATATTGACAAGATGGCTAAACATTCTGACTTGCTTGTTCATAAACAAGACACAAGGACTTGTCGTTCTGATGGCACTGACAAGTTCAATGACATAAAGATTTGCTTTTGAGAGATAGACTAAGGATTTTGAGCAAGTTATGGGCTTTTGTAGGTAAACCACTGTGTTGTGCCATTTGTACTACCTGTTTCGAGAAATGCACTTACTGTTTTGCAAATGTTAAGGATGATTTGAGAAATGCACCAAAGCGAATGAGAAAAACTGTAAAAGAAAAAAATGTTTTAATGCAATAAACCATCAGAACCATCATAAGGTAGATTATCATGCACCTGAATATCTTCTAATACACGTGGAATACAACTGTAACATTCTCTTACTCTTCGTATTGAATAGATAAATCGATGGTATCCTACATGTCTGTGTAGCTCCTACGGGTCGCAAGCAGAGGCCTCCGCCAAAGCAAACTCTTCTTCTCTACTTCAATCTGACGACAGAAACGAAATTTACAGGGTGCTTCTCAAGTCTCTTAATGGCATCCACGTTTCCCTCACTTGCGTCTTTTCCTTGCGTCTTAGTCCCGCCCACCTGGGATGCATGGAGAGATGTAAGGAAACCAAGCCAGGAGAGAAGGAACAAGGAAATGTTTTTAGAGACATGAGCCCTTTCCTCCGAAGCGTCATTTAAAGCAACGTCAGTTTCTGATGATGGCGGCACCTGATCAGCTGTCAGTCGGCTCTAACAGCTTGAGAGACTTTTGATGGGGTTTATTGTCTACATACATGTGCACTGTGTTGGTACTAGTAAAGTCTCAGTTATCAGTGCAGAGCAGCATGATTATGTTACCTGTTTAACAAACTTGCACATAAAAAATTATTTAGCCTTCTGTATGTCCTGCTCAGAGGCACAGGATCATTTCTACTGGTACAATGCTGATATTATCTTCATCTGATTCTGATTGTAAATTCGTTATTGAATAACCCAGATTATGATCTTGGTGTCGGGAAACTGAAATCTGAAATGATGTAACTTGACTCAGTTTTAGGCTTTCCGTTTATTTCCTGTTCTGATATCCTTTAACACTACTGGATACATTCTATTTGCAAATCACATCACTCTTCACCAATCGATCACTGTGTTCCATTATATCAATCTGACGCTCAGTGCAGCAGCTTTCATTCATACTTTCATCAGCTGATTTTACTCGCGGAGCCGCCGGCTGCTTTCATCAGATGCTTTGCTTGCTTCATTAGATACTTTGGTGCAGTTTAGTGACTTGTACTACTCCTCAGTGTACTGTTTTATCGCGTCTATTTGGGCTAAACACAGGAATGAGCAGCCTCACATGTGACTGAATAGAAATGACGATAAATTATGTAAAACATGTTTCTTGCAGACAGGCTCTGCGACTCCCTTTGACTTTAATTGTCTCCATAATAAAAGTTGATGGGAGAAATAAAAGAAAGAAAACTCTCAGATTTAAACTATACAGTGAATCATAAAACAAATCAAATATAGCCTAACATTTTCCAGTAATGCACTTGAGTTTAATGTTATCTATCCTGATGTATCAGATCAGTCCAATCAGCTGCAGCGTCCAATCATTACAAAGGCTAACCAGTAAGGGGGCGTGTCGGTCAGTAACAGACTTCCGTGAAGGATGCACTGGTGTATCCTCGCTCATAGGAAACGAAAAAATGAGAGACTTGAGAAGCACCCACCGACGAAGCTGACCTCACCAAGATGGCGGCCCTCTCTGTTGACACAAAGGACCGCTTTTTTTGTTTTTGTTTTTGTTTTAGAACAGTGAAAATCGATTACGCCCCCTGTATCGGGTCAGTCCGTTTCCAAGTGGTTCCTGGAGTCTGGGGTTCAAATACTCTATTTACTTTTGCTTGAGTAATGTTTGCTTACCACTACAGTGCCCAGCTGTAACTATATTTGTGAACCATTTGTAAAGATTAGTGTCTTCAATAGGACAGATGGGAACCAGTAGGTTGGAACCAGTGCTTGAAGTGGACCGGTACCACCCAGAGATCCTGATGTGGAGAGGACAGAAAAGAGTACCAGCAGGGCAGAGTAGGGAGAAGGTCAGGTGCTTTTCTGTTGTGAAGCGTGTGCATGAAGTTGCTGGTCAATTTTAGTTAAATGTTGAACTCCTTGTTCTGCATGAAAGTTATGATTATTGACAAGTTAGTAGGCCACTCAGCATAAACACATTAGAGACAAATCACTATGTAGAGCATTTGTCTTGCATGAACACAACCCACTAAAATAAAACTGCTGTCCAACTGAAATTAATATCATGCTAGTGGTCAGCCACATAGTATACTATTATCTGCAATGATAATGATAATAAAACTAACATTAGCCCTAATATCAAATCTTAACCACAGTGGTGTAAAATGGTTTTATTTGTGAAACAGTTGAATTACACGCCAACACGTGAATGGGGCACACTGCCCCAGGTACTCGCCCCCAAGTTTTTTCCACTTCAGGCTCTGGTTGGAACACATTGACGGTTTTGGTATTGTCATGAGGTGAAAAGCCAGCCGTGTCCTTGCACTGCTGTCAGCAAAGCACAGTGCAGGATTGTGTGGTAAAATATGGTGAACTACGATTTCAATGAGGAACATTGCTGTTATCCATCCTTCAAACGGTCCCACTAAAACCAAGTTCTCACCTCCAGGAAGTCCATCTTACGTAGCATAAAGATAATGACAAACACAGCCAGCAAGAGGAAGATGGTGCAGTACTTTGGAAGGCGCATGCTGACAGCTTCTCCTATGCAAGCTCTGACCTTCATGATCAGTGTTCAGTCTTCATCTCTGGCTGCAGCATGGCACTGTGACCACTTCATCTGGTACTGGATTAAAAAAAAACAAAGGGGATATCTTGTTATTTTAAAAAGTATAAGTTGTGAAAACTTGAACTCAAATGAGAAATATCTGGTTTTAAATCATTAGAACTAAACTAAACGCAGTTATCCAGGACAATGATGGATCAACTAACAACCAAGGCCACATCCAAAGACAGCAGCCTTGCAGTTCAACATGATGATTCATTTCCAGGTGATGCTATGATGTACACTATTTAATTACATTTGGACAATGAAGTATTTTGTAATCTGACACCACTGTCTGCAGTCACCCTTACAACAAGTTGCACAAATATCTGTTTTCACCAGTGTCCTGCTAAGTACAGTTTTCCACAGTTATTCAGATGAATTCCTGCCAAGACTGCAAATGCAGATGATGTAAGAGAAATATAATCTCATCTAAAATACAAATACAGGCACATTTTGTATATTCATTGTAAATTCCTTTATGCATACTGATACTGCAGTATTCACATACACAAAAGTAAATACGAGGAAACAGCAGGAGCAGCTCCGAACAGGATTTTTGTGGTCGATCCCAGATCGCTGGAAGCACTATTGATCAATACTGATCATGATGGATGACAGAGGTAATGTAAGAGTAGGCCAGGGGGCAATTGATGTGTGCATTGTGTTCTGCAGGTATGTGTTTTCCTTCTGTTTATTAATGTAACTTTTGTTGACTCTGTCACCTCCCACACACACTTTTTATTCAGACCACCAGGTGTCGCTGTTAGGCGCTGTTGTTTTAAGGAAACCTATGTACTGTTTTTATGTAATTGTTGCATTTAATATTTAGTATTTTCTGAACAGTGTTAATGGCTTTCTATGAACACTATGTACACTATGAGCAGAGTGACTCATGTGATGTTGGAGTAATGTGTTTGTAATGTATTTTGAATACATGAAGCTCGCAGTTGTGTCTGAGGGAAGCAGAGGTAATGTAAGAGAGGCCAGGGGGCAATTGATGTGTGCATTGTGTTCTGCAGATGTGTGAGCCAATAAATCGTGGAAAAGAGGTGATCTCAAGAGTCATCCTTCACACACCCGACCACACCCGTTACATGGACACCCCGAGATGAGAACGGTCTGTGCATTATTGTGTATTATGTGCAGGGCTGCCAACTTTTCAGTTTAGTTTGGAATGAGATTCGGTGTTGGAGATCGGTTCATTTTAGGCCTTCTGTGTCATATTCCATCGCAGGGATCGGGGCCATTCCTCTTTAATTTGCTTGCCACAGCCACATGTATGTGTAGATGAATAGCCAAGTCAATAATCATAGTCAGATCAGTGTGATCAGGATATTTGCCAACCTCAAGACATTATAAGCCTTAATTTTGACCAAACCTAACTATGTACTGGGAAGTCTTCCTCACACGTAGAATCTAGGCCTATCTGTCAAAATCAGAAACTGTATTTCTTTTAATTCTAGAGAATGTATGGGATATTAAAGGTTAGTTCATAATAAGCATGAGTGTAGGTTTTCGTTTAGCAATGGAGGAGCCACTTATTTAGGTGGGGTGGTCCTCCCCCAGCAAATTTTTAGCATTAAACACTTAATTTCTTGAATTCTGTTGAAATTTTCTGCACCAATGCCTGCCTTTTCTGCATCAATTTATGGAGGAAATGTTTTTATCTTGGCTACGTCAATGGAAACACAAAACCCAGACACCAGGTGACTATTTAAAAGATAAAATATACCAGAATATAATTCTGTAGGTGTATGGCTTTCAAGCATTCTGTATTTCTTTTTCTTTTAATGATTTAGTCTTCCCTCCCCTTTGTGTCTTTGTTTGGGGAGCTTCCTCTTTAAATGTGGCACCCTTTCACCTCAAGGATAAATTAATTAATTTTAATTCAGTTAGAAACTCCTAGACTGAATGTTCAAAATATTTTGCATCTATTGCACACATCTGTGTAATCAGACATCTCCAGAAAGATTTTTCTGAGAATAACGTCATCATTTAATCACAATTCATAATATTTTTCAAAATCTCCCTGCCCTATAATCTGCTGTTCATTATTCTGCTGATATGATAGAATCCCAGACAGACAGACACAGAACCCGTTTGGGACTGTATAGATGAGACCTATCAGATTATACATCTGCCGCTCACTGTGCAAGAGTGGATTCGCTTGATTCCTGTCGCAGCGTCCGCCGGTGTCGCATCAGCTGGGTGGAGTATAATCGCACCGAGTCGACGCTATATTTTTCCAATGTGTGACAAATTTGTTGTATGACGTGAGGGCGTGTGAAAAGTGTCAATTGCGTGAGTCTCACGCTGAATGTGTGAGAGTTGGCAGCTCTCAGCGGTAGATCCGTGCTAATGTAGCTGGTTGCGTCAAGGCTAGTATAAACAAATTGCTCCACATTTGCTTTGTACCGTTACATACTTTCTTGCAGGTTAAAATTAACACTTAATACATAATCCCGGTGGTACATAGTAAGTAATATGGATCACGTTAGCTGGTGAAGTAATGTGAAGGCCATAACGTTACATATTACACATTGCTCCGAATACTGTTCCGTGACTCCAGCCTTGGATGGGCAGTGCTTGTGGTTGCTTTTTGTTTAAGCTGATACACATGTCCCAGAACTGATTCATTTGACTGATTTTGATTTATGGCAATCTCACTATTATCAAGTTTCATGTGTGTATATTTTTGTTTTTTGTCGCTAATTGAAAGTTTATATGTATTAATATTGCTAGGTTGTTTGGTTACCTTTTGCCTGTGGTTTGCCTTTTAACGGGATTCCATTTTTTTTTTTTTTTTATGAAATCAGCTTTAACAGCCATCTTATGAAATATCCTAATGATATCAACACTGGCCTTCTTTTCTCTGGCAGGGACATTTTGATTTTGGTCATATTCTGATGTGTCATTGATCAGAACAGGTGAGTTCAAGGCCATGATGAATTTGTCTACACTGTCTGGGGCCCCTCTGTAAGTAGGATTTAAATTATTCAGGTTACTGATTTCCCTTCGTCATCAGTCCCCATCTAAGGAAATTAAGATCCTTTGATGTGAGCGAAATCTGCTTTATACCTTTTATCAAGGAACTATAGCCAGTGTTCTTGTTTATTCTGTGCTTTGCTGGGGAGTCCTGTAGAGGATAAAAATAGGATCAATAAGTTGATTAAAAAGGCTGGCTCTGTGATTGGCCTTCTCCCTGAGTCACTCAAAGTCACTTTAGAAAAGAGAACAAGAGCCAAACTGAAGAATATCATGGATCTTGTAGACCATCCACTCCACAGTGTCTTTAAGACACTGACTAGTTCCTTTAGTGGCCGACATAAGATGCCTCAGTGTTCTACTGAACGCCTCAGAAGGTCTTTTATCTCAACAGCAATTAAATTTTTTAATGAATATTTCAGATTTTTGTTTTCAAGCTCTTCAGCTGGTCACATTTTTAAAAAATCTAATCGGGGTTCTAAAGGCTTTAAATGAAAACACAATGAGTTTTTTTTTGTCTTGTCTGTACATGCTGGTTGTCCTTTCTGTTTATACTGTAGGTTGTGTGATGTACAGCTGGTGGCAATTGAGTTTCCCCATTGGGGATTAATAAAGTTTTTCTATTCTATTCTATTGTATTTGACCTGAGAGTTTGAAGAACACATTTATTTGCTTGTGGTCTGAAAGGGGGGATTGCTGTTTTGACAGTGAAGGCACTGATAGTGGAGGTTTTTTTGGTGACTTTATACAGCCTAGCCTACAACTGAAAGCGAACATACGGGGAGAGAGAGACGGTAAAACCGCTTTTCCACTGCATGATACCAGCTCGACTTGCCTCGACTTTACTCGCCTTTTTTTGGTTTTCCATTGTGTAAAAGTTGTACTTGTACCTGCTACCAGATACTTTTTTTTTGTATCACCTCCGTCTTATTTGTTGTTACATTCTGAGTAATGTTGAAACGTTTTAACTTAAATCAAGAGACAGCTGTGTGTGGGTCACTGGTGTGTGTGTCTGATTGAACATTACGTTGCGGCAGTTGTGTGTGGTGTCGCTATGACGACCAGCAACATTGAGGGGTACTATCTCTGGGTACTATCTGCAATGGAAGAAGGAGCACGGCCAAGTCGAGGTGAGGTGAGGTGAGCTGGTTCTAGTAATGGCTTTTTGCAGCAGAGGTACGTCAGATCTGTGAATGTGAAGAGAACTGAAGGAGGCAATTCAATAATTGAGTGATACTTAAGATGTAGAATGAAGTCTAATTAAAATGGTAAAAGAAAAAGAAAGAAACAAGCTAAGTTACTAAAAATAGTAAAAACATGCCCGCTAACCCTAACCCAAAAACATGGTTGTCACCCTGTGGGTCAGTGACTTCAGGTTCACTTCCTGTCATCCATTCAGATCTCCAGTTAGAAACACGTTTCCCTGGGCCTGAAAATAGGTGATTTATGGGTGACAAAAATGTCTTCTTCAAAATAAGGAAAATCTACTGGGGGTATGACAAGATACAAAATCTGTTATGCCCAGGGTTTGGTCTAATCTTAACCAAAGACCAAAACAATAGAGCATATGTAGTAATTATGCATGGGGGTTGAGCAGTTGCCACTGTTTATTTATGTATATCTTATTTAGCCCACTGCTTTCTGTCTAAAAAAAAAAAAGTTCTTCTTTTGTGTTTTTAGTTTAATCAAGTATGTATTTTCATGATCTATGAAAAGTAATTATTAGTTTTAGATTTTTTTTTTTTTTACAGTGCAGACATGTACTCAACACAGAGAAGCAAGATTATTGATAAATACAATAAAATAATACAATTCTAATTAATATTTATTGGCTTAAAATAATTGTTCTGGTTGTTTCCTCTGTTTCATAATTTAAATCGCTTCTGAGGTTGGGTACTAGGACCCTGAGGAAGGATGCATTTCATTGCTGCTCTGCTGAGCTGCCTAGAGAGTTACTATACACACACACACCACACACACACACACACACACACACACACACACACACACACGAATGGTGTAAGAAGATTGATTCAGCATAGTGAGTGATACAGAGGGAAACTGTAAGTTGTTGTTAATTAAAGTTACTGGCTTAACTTTAACTGCATTTACTTGATGGAAAGGAAAGGGGATATTTTAGTTGGCTGTGGAAAACACTAGTCTAGGTTGTGTGAACACCATTAATATCTAGTATTTCTAAACAATATTAGTCCCCATATAATGTTGTTGTCAGTGAAAACTTAATGTCATAGTGTCCCTGTTAATGCTATTGTACCGGTGTATCCTTCAATTCATTGACCAGATGGATATTGAAGATATTTTAGGAGAAAGAGAAGCAGGAGATTGGCAGGGCAGCTGATTCTGAGGTCTGTAGTGGTCTACAGGTCCAAGGAAATGTGGGGTGTTTTGTTTTCTTCTAACAATAGGCATTTGTTGGCAGGTCTTGGCACAAAGGTATAACCTAAACTACATTATTTCATGATAATTATCAATCAATCAATAATTAATTATTACATTTGCTATATTCTGATCTACTCAACCTTCTGTATTTATTGGCTGTAATAAATTAAATTAATATGTGGATGTTGACAGAAGCCACTTTAAATGGGATCCTTATCAACAGCTTACATAATAAAGTATTTATTGTAAGCCAAACTACAGAGCAAAATCACACTCTGATTGAACCAATCTACAGAGCAGTAACAGTAATTAGTGTAATTAAATAGCATCATTTGGACCTGCAACATATCTAATAGAGAGAGGAATTAGATACGGTATTACCTTTTCACACATTTCCATGAGCAGACGGATAGCATTTAAGTCCAAATCTACAGAAGAACTCAGCAGGAGCACAGTCTGGCCTATATGAACTGTTCTCCTGTTGTCTCCTTTGATTTGTCTAAAAGCTACCATTACATTAACTTTAGTCCAACAGAGGAGAAATAGAAGAAGAGAATATGCCTTGGTGGCTAAGCCCCCCCCCCCTTCAATCCTAGTGACGTCCCTGAGTGGAAGTTAGTAATGACGGGAAATGATAACAGCCTTTTAAACAGGGGCATACACCAAAAACACCATCCATTGAAAAAGCACATGTAGGCTACTTACCTATTTGAGCAAACCTTCAAAAATGTCTTTAGTAAAAATCCGAAAGAATCTAATTTGGGAGCTTTGCGGCCCTCTTTTCTCTTCTTGCAACCACTTTTATGTTTGAGTGGTGTGACTGCCTGCTTGCAGGTGTACTCTGCCAGTCTTGTCAGGTTTTGCGTTTCTTCACGTCTTGTCACATGATCAAATAGAAACTTAAGATTGGACAACAATATAGGCCCATATATTACCCAGCAATCATCATTGCATATGTAGACTATGTGACAGGTTTTTTTTGTCTTGTCTGTACATGCTGGTTGTCCTTTCTGTTTATACTGTAGGTTGTGTGATGTACGCTGGTGGCAATTGAGTTTCCCCATTGGGGATTAATAAAGTTTTTCTATTCTATTCTATTGTATTTGACCTGAGAGTTTGAAGAACACATTTATTTGCTTGTGGTCTGAAAGGGGGGATTGCTGTTTGACAGTGAAGGCACTGATAGTGGAGGTTTTTTTGGTGACTTTATACAGCCTAGCCTACAACTGAAAGCGAACATACGGGGAGGGAGAGACGGTAAAACCGCTTTTCCACTGCATGATACCAGCTCGACTTGCCTCGACTTTACTCGCCTTTTTTTGGTTTTCCATTGTGTAAAAGTTGTACTTGTACCTGCTGCCAGATACTTTTTTTTGTATCACCTCCGTCTTATTTGTTGTTACATTCTGAGTAATGTTGAAACGTTTTAACTTAAATCAAGAGACAGCTGTGTGTGGGTCACTGGTGTGTGTGTCTGATTGAACATAATTTTTTATACTTTGCTTGCTCCAGACTTTTTTTTTGACAAAACTACCGACTGACACCATGGCAAAGGAGGATGTGCATATTTGAGGGTATATATAACAAGATAATAATACATTGAATAAAGTTTTATCTATAAATAATAGAAACTGTTTAACCACTTTAACTGGTAAATCCAGCTCGCATCAGGGTGTGGCCAACTCACGTGAATGGTCCCAGTGCGTCTGCACTGTCTTTACAGATGTCCCTGTGTACTAATGCTACTTAGTACTTCTTCATAAAGACAGTCTTAGAAGTTAGAAGAAGCTATGTGGGAGACTCTGAGGTCAGCTGGAAGAAGGTTGTGTGATCTGATGAGACCAAAATTAAGCTTTTTGTCTATCAGACCAAAGAAATGCACATTATCATAAACAACGTAGCACCCCAGTGTAAATCTACTTTTATTCAAAGTTCCAACACAATAAAACATGAAATGTTCCACAGGGATGAATCCTTTGTACCGTCATTGTCTTGTGTGTCAAAATACACACATTCCTGTCAATCAGCCTTACTTATTTGCTACTTTTTTACCCTTCTGTGTCTCGCCTTTTAAAAAGCTCTGCTGAGAGACATACTTGAAGTGATGGATGCACACAGATTGCAATAAAAACTGTGACGTATGGCCTTGAGGGTGTTGACAGTGTTTACTGGTTTTTCCTTTTCCAAACCAAGATAATGTGTTCACAGGAAGCCTGAGGCTGATTTTTCAGTTCATTCCTGAACAGGCAGTAGGATTCCTTAGTGTGTCGGTCCAGCTGTCAGTGTAGATGGATAAAAGGTGAATCAACTTCATTCAGCCGCTCTGCTTCACCTATAAGAGCAGACTTTGACTTGTAAGAGAGTATTTTTACACTGGTATTAATACTTCCATTAATAAAAGATGTTCTCCTGTAAATCTGACAAAAAATAAAACCAAAATCTTCAGTAGATTTTTAATCGAAATGATTGAACTCAAAGACTACCTTAAAGGACGAAACCAGTCTAAATTGTGGTCTCAAAAGCAGTACATGAGTTATGATGGATGAGTTTAATTATAAGGTGACAGGAGGTTGGACGGCATTCACTCACACTTTCAACCAGACTTCTGTGCAGAGAGGTAGGAATGTTGCCAGGTGAGATCTGCTTCATGATTATCTGAGCTAGTTTGAAATGCTGCCACTTTTTTGAAGTAACATTTATTTAAGAAAACGGTCAGTAATGTATGGAGGACTGAGATAATTGTGATCAGCATGACATGAGCAATTGATAATGTAGGAAACAGCAGACAGTTGGACATAATCATTTGCATCAGTGTGTGAAGTCATTTGCAATTTGATCAAAGCAATGAGAAAGTGCTTTTATGATGTGCACAAGTGACAAGATGATGTGGAGGTTGAACAATTAGTTTTGAGAATTTCAATTCTGATCTGAGAAATGTATCAAAGTGACTGAGAAAAACTGTAATAAAAGTATTTCTGCCAGCTTGTGAAAGGGTGAGACACAGAGCCATAACCAGGGTTTAGAAATTAGTGAGGTTCAGATTTTATTAACAGTAACACAAAACACAACCAAAGTTAACACAGTGACACAAACTAATGATCTGTATACAAAGGGACCTGTTGGCAAAAAATGTTGCTCTCTTCCTCTGTGTGCGTGTTTGTGTGCATACGCAGTATCTTTCAGTGTCTTTCTCCCCACTGCTTGGCTCAGTAAAATTGCATAAAATAAGAGATACAAAACACACAAGCTATGGTCAGGTAGTGCAAAAAGTGAAATTTTGGTTTAATGATCTTCACACCATGCATTAGGCTAAATGTGTCACTAGACAGAAACACCAAACATATATACACAGGGATAACAAGCTGAGAGACACGAGGGACTAATCAGGCACACAGGCAGGCAGAGTGATCACTGGGGAAACAGGTAGACAAGTAGGCAGAGGGATTATTAGGGGGAACAGACAGAAGCAAATCAAAATGCGGAACACAAACTGAACATCATAAGGCAAAACTAAACAAGGAAACAAGCAGGCTGAACACAGAACAAGACCAGATACGAATACACAATTAAACAGGTACAGACTGAACATAAGATAACAGACAGACAGGACAGAAAACCAAAGCACAAACTAAATAACAGATACCAAACTGATCAGTAAGTAAACAACCAGTGAACTAAACTCAGCAGAACTAAAAAGTAGATACAAAACCCCAACCTCAGAATCAAGAACCAAAACCCAGAAACAGAGAAACCAAAACACATAGAAGGCAACACAGACAACCTCAGGACAGGATCGTGACAAAATGTATCTCAAATGTAGCATACAGCTGTCATCACAGGACTATACTGTTGTAATGGCATCTGCACACTACACAATAGGCACTATTGTTACTATATAACAATATAAATAACAACATAAAATACAGCAGGTTAGTGCTGAATTCAGAGGATGCTCTAGTTGATATTACAGCCTGATAATTTGATGTAAAATTTATGCAGCAAAACTAAAAAAATGTAGTTATAAACTATACAGGACAGGACCAAGGTCATTATCGTTAATGAAGACGAACAAAATAGCTGCTCCATTGTGCTGACTCTTTTTATCCACTTATCTCGTGGCCACAAGGTAATATCTCGTTCCCATATTAATTACCTTGTGGCCATGTTTCAATTATATATTTTTTTCATTGACTGGAACTTGCAGGACTCAGTAGAGAACAGACTGAATGATGGCTTGGTAGAAATGTCCTGGGTTGAGCTTCCTGAGCTGGCCATCTTGATGATGTTGTCTGTGTTGGGCTCCCACTTTAGGTCCTGGGAGATTGTGGATCCTAGAAACCTGAAGGTTCCAACAGCAGACACAGAGCTGTTGTTGGGGGGCAAAAGTGGGGGGATCCTCTGTCATTTAGAGCATATTATGCTCCAAGTTGTTACCACACTAGAGGGCAGCTGTTCAGCCTAGTGTCTGAATGCAGATTTGTCACTGTCCTGGATGATGCTAATGACCGTTGCGTCATCTGCGAACTTCAGGAGTTTGACAGATGGGTCTCTTGACCTCTCTCGCTGGATGTGATGTTCCCAAGCCTCACCTGCTATCTCCTGTCGGTCAAGAATTTTGTGATTCCCTGACAAGTGGAGGCTGGCACAGTGAGCTGGGTGACTTTGGTCCACACTAATGCAGGATGGCTGGCTGAAAAGTTGTTTTCTAGCTTTTCAGAGTAGCTCTTCTTTGCTGCTTGGACCTTCTTTGTCAGCGTGTTTCTGGCATGGTTATATAGTTATATAGGTTATATTCTGTCCCCTCTTCTGTAGGCCTCCTCCTTGGTCTGAGAAAGTTTTGCTGTAAACCAGGGTTTGTAGCAGGGCTGCTTAGTCGCACAGGTAGCTCCAAAGTAGGATGCTGTTCCTAGACTCTTCTCCCTCCTATCATATTCATTGCCCTCACCTCACCTCAGCCATGGGCTTTGCCCAACTTGGTGCTGCCTCCTGCCTAAATACGTGTTCCACCACAACCCTGCACGTCTGAGATGGAGTTGCCTTGTTCCAGACTGGCCTAAGCAACCCCTCCCTTCTTGCACTTGGCCCAAGATATACCGGTGTTTGAGCGCTGCGTTTGCCTGCTTATTAATCTAGTCTACAATGTTTGATTTAATTTACCAAAGCAGATTAGGAAGTGTTTGACTAGTATGATTTGGGTTGCTCCTTTGATGAAACGAATCAAGGTTATGGTTCTACAACACACCTCCCATCCATTCCATCGCTCTCAGATTCAGAGAGAAGCACATGATTACATACTGTCGCAAGTTAATAAGTGTTGTTAATTAATATCTACAGTGTACATGAATTAAGGCTATTGAGTTGCCACACAATACAGAGCTGCTCAATTATGCCAGATTATTGTGAGGAAAGAAGTGTAACTGCTGTACTAAGAGGAAATGATCTGTTCAAGGGCCGATATCTTAAAAATACAACCTCTGTAAGAACAACTTCATCATCCATACTATCATAGCAGGATACTTCAAAACACATTAGAGAATTTAAATATTCTCTTCATAATATCCACTGATTATAGCCAGAATGGCTCATTTGAATTATAAATATTGATACATTTAGGAACTAATAATTGTTATAGAATCACCTAAAATTGTGCACATCCATTATGCTAACATGATGCACTATAGCTAATTTAGTCTTAAATTAGTCTAATTAAGTCTTATCCCGACTGGAATCGGATCCAGTAGAGGTGACGTAACTAGATAATTTTTGGAATAGTTAAATTTAGGATAGGTGCCTGAGTATCTGCTGTTGTTAAAGAAAGTGAGACTATATTCCCTGAGCAGTGTCAAACTCTACTTTCCTCCTGTAATATATAGTTATTCAGATGATGATTCAGTTATCAGTCATGGTTACATGACTTAAGTGGTGAGAAAAATGAGTGCGTGCCAACTATCAGCTTATTATATTATAATAATCGTTAAGGTTGATCCATTTCCCTTTATTGATGAGAAGTTGACTCATTTTCTATTTTGATAGGTTTGAATCAAGTTCCTCTAATTTTATGTAAGTAATAAAGCTCCAAAGTAGATATTTCCAAGATCATAGATAAGAAATGTAATGATATTGCTTGAGAATGTTGTTAACACTACATTATAAGTTTCACACCAATGGACTTTTGATGACTTTAATCTTATAATAATAATCTGGAAAAAAGAGGACAGGCACACTTCCGGTTTTACTTCTCCCTCCATCCAAATTGAGGAAAAAGAGGTTTCTGGGGGTGTGCGCCTGCAGGGACAGACCTCCTCAGGGTGAAATCCATACTTTATGGTTAGTGAGTGCTAAGACTTGTTGCAAAGCGGGACAAACTCTGTCAATGCGGGGTAGAGAAATGTTTTGTGTGGCTTGTCAGTCACAAAGAGGGGACTGTTGAAGACATTTTATGTAGCATTTCTTTATTTTTATTTTTATTTCTTTATTTATTTTTTTAAAACCTGTCTTGCCTGGCAGCCTGCGTATGAGGAGCTGGATACCATATTGTGCCAGACAGATTTTACTTTAACAAGAGAGTATTAACATACTCTGTCTGTATTGTTATTTATTCACATTTATTTGTCACTGGGCCAGACAAGGGACAGACATGGGGATGGGGAATAGAAACACCACATAAACAGACAGCACAGAGACAACACCTGCAAGAGAACGGGAATGGGGGGGTGGAAACAACAGGAAATAGCAGAAGGAAACACCAATTGCAGAAAGCAAAAAAAACCTACAAGAGAACGGGGAATCAACAAACAAAAACAAAGAGACAACCAGCCGAACAGCAGCAATAAACAGCTGACATAGGAAGACAATTAAGAGAGAATGAACACGAGAAAAATCTGGCCTAAATAAACTACACAGCACCGCCGAGAGAGCTGAAACAATAACAATTAATTTAAATAACTGAATGAAAAAACATGAAGAATAATTCTACCAGGGAGAACCTTTGTTTGTGTGTGTGTCTATATGTGAGACTGTATGTGTCTGAGTGCATGTGGGTGAGTGTGTCTGTATGTGTATGTGTGTGTATATGTTTGTGTGCATAAGCCTGTTACAGATTGTAGTTCATAGTGAGAGTGGGATGCCACAACCGCGCCGCACCGGCTCCAGCGACAGGCAGGCAACAACCCCAGTAGCCAATAGGGGTGGGAGAGAAGTCGACTCCCGGATGAATCGCGACGCGAACACAGAAGACCCCGACCCGACCAACAAATGCCAAAGACACCGGTGATCCATATGCCAATCGACATCGCAATGCCGTTGGAAAGCAAAAGGTGGAACCCGCAGATGAGCGGCAACCAGACCAACCGCGGCGCAACACACAACAGAGGCCAGTGTCCTCTCGCTCTTGGCACCCCACCGCCGCAGAAAGGGCAACCAAACCGCTAAAAAATGCCACGCAATCATCAACATCTGCGCGCAAGTGACGACCCCAACCTGCACACTGCACGAGCACAATGACACCCAACACCCGGCAGCCCCCTGCGTACACCAAGCGTGAGACCGAGCAAATGAGAAAAGAAGCGGCAGAACACAATGGCGAAAGCCAGCAGAGAAAAACACCAGCAGCAAGTCCCAGCCCGGCAGCAAACGCACCGCCCAGGCCACGGTGCACCCGCTGATGAAAGTCCGCTGCCCCCCCAACTGCCGGAAAAGCAGGGGGCCACTAGCGCCAGCCCAACATCCCCCATGCACAGCACGCCCTCCAGCCACCATGCAACACCAGCCAAACCAGCAACGAGGCAAAATCAACTATCCCAGCTGCATGTCACCGCCAACCGACCAACCGTCAAGGCTCCACAATCCCATCGCAGCCCTCCGAACCGCAACCAGACCAACCCGCCAGAGACCCCCACCCCTAGTAGTCAGGGCACCCCACGACCCCCAAAAGTGCAAAGGACCCCAGACCACATGTCCCGGGAAAAGCTGCGTCCCGCCCTGAGGGAGAACAGCAGAGAGCCGTGCCGGGGAGCCCCCCCAGGGCCGACGGTCCCCAAGCCCAGCCGGAGTGCATTTTGCGTGTGCAGTCTTGAAAAAAGTAGACAGTTTTGAAAACGTGTGTAAGAAGTTGTAAAAAACTGTCATTTGGAGAGAACACAGATGAATTCTTAGTGTGATAATGCAGTTTAACAACAAGTTGAACTTGGTTCTGTTTGCTTGACTTGAATCTCTACGTTGATGTCAATTCTTCTTAAACACTCTCATGTGGCCAATGTAAGCCTTAATATAAGGCTTGAATGAATGCATAATTAAGGGCATATGTCACAATTTGTTGTGTGTGTGCTGGCAGGAACAGGTTTCAGGACCCAAAAGCAGGACACAGACGCGGAGCAGGTTCAGTTTCTGGGTATTTATTTAAGCCCACAGAACTTACGGCAGAGTCCAAACAAAGGTTGTCCACAGAGCAGCAAAAACAGAGTCATAAATAAATGATCCAGGGGAAGACAGAACAAAGGATAAGCCAACAAACTTGGTAGCAGAGGCAGGCAAGCAAGACACATGGCAGTGAATGAACACACAACGAACCAGCAACAGCTGGATACCGGAGGTGAGCAGACATAACACAAGTACTGAACACCAAAAATATCAAAGTAAGAAGTAACAGATCAGAATAACAAGAATAACAAAGTAATCCAGACAGCATCAGACATATTACCACTAAACTAAAATCAACAAGGAACACAGACTGAAGCTAAGTAAAACACTGAACTGGGAAATAAGACTCCAAGAAGACAGACACATGAGTGAAACCCAAAACACAACAGACTATATAAGAGATACTGGACACAGGACAGAATCCAAACACTAAGATAAAACTAAACAGACTACAAATAACATGACTGACAGAAACTAAATGAACAAAGCAGAACAGACGTTCGTTTTGAGTGACAGGTGGGTGCCGTCACAGGTAACTGCAGCAACCAGGTTTCATTTGGCCTGCCTCAGCTCCACCACCACTCTACCTCTTTGCCCAAGCGTTGTATGATTCACAGTTGAACTATACAGGTACATCTAAAAAAAAAAAAATCTAATTTTTTGAGCTGCACCTGTAAGTCATGGCATTCGTCTAATTCTGCAATCAGATTTCAAATCCAAATTAAATCCTTGTAAAAATATGAATTGTCACATACATTGTACTAGTTAAAGAAAATGTGTTTTCTCCCAAACCAGACAAAAACTAAATCAAGTGCAGCAAAAGAAACAACCCTATTTTCCAAATTTTTTAGATGCACCTGAACTGGCTCTTTATGCCGGGGACGCACAGGAGACTGGAAGGTTAACCAATTGGAACGTTCAGATAGACCATGATGGCCGGCCAACACTCTGATAATCCAGCCTGTCGTCACCTGAAAAACAACTATAGGTTAATTGTTCAAGCTTCTTACAAAGCGTATTTACGTTTATTGTTACGCAGTAACCTCTAGTGGCCGTAGTAAGTGTAACAGAAGCAAATTCAGTAATGTGATTTAGTATAATAGTGTGACTTACGTTACTTAGGTCAGGTGACTTATGCAACATAGTTTTTTTAAACCACGTTCCTTTTCTAAACCAAGCAGTTTGGTTGCCTAAAAGAATGTTCTCTCTCCTCTGTCCTTTGAACAACATGAACAGCGGAGGAACTAATAACAACAGGCGGCCGAGAAAGCAATCCACCAGATTCTGTAACTGAATAGGAATGTGGAGCTGCTGGCTGCTCATTACCTGTGAGTGACAGTTGGTGAGTAAGCTAAGCTAAGTTACATTCTTATTTGTTGCAAGAAACTGCAAGACCACAAGAATTGTGATTGGTCGGCTGGGTGCAAAACTACCACTCTGTTATTATCATCACTCAGTTTAAAGTGCTCCCACACACCTGAGAGCTTTGCTTTGTTTTCCCTGACCTCCTGTCAGCGGAGGTCAGGCTTGTGTGAAAAAACCCTCAGTATTCAAATAGTTGAAAATCGAATGTGTACCCAACGATTGAATATTTGGGTCCAGCCCTATTATGTTCACTTGCTGCCTAATATAATCCCACCCACTGACACGTGCCATGGTAACGAAATTGTCAGTGTTGTTCACTTCACATAGTTGAATTTTTTATTGATTTGATGTACCCCTTTCAAAATAGCTGAACTTCTCCCTCACCTACCTAAACGTTGTTTGACCTCATGCCCTACCTTAACTAACACCTTGCAGCTGGACGATCCTCTCCATCACAGAATTCTCAAACCCCCAATTTACACCAGGTATTAAAATATTATCTGTATTATCCTTATAATAATCTATCCAATCTTGCCTTTGTGTTTACACGTCGTAGTTTTATTGCTTTCTTGTTATCCTCACTGAGATCTGCAAGTAACAGCTGGTGTGGGAAAGAGTGCGCTTTCTGTAATTTTTTACCTTTGGGAGAATGTTGTATGCTTGGTATATTTTGGTTTTGTCTGTCTGTTTTGTCCCTCTCTCACATTGGGTGGGTGTGGGCGTTGCTTTTGCCCTTCCTGGTTTGGCACGTTTCCTCACCTGACTGCAATCAGGTATGTCGTTCATCTCTAGATCCACCAACTGGACCTCAGTCTCTGCCAGCCCTGCCAGCCAGCCTTCACACATCTCTCTGGATCATCTCTCCCCGGCTTCTGTCTCACTCACCTGCCAGCCAAACCTGCCAGCTCACCTTGACTCAAGAGCTGCTCTTACTGTTCATATTGTATATGCTGTATACCAAATCCACCTACCTCATTTACATAACACCTGCACATAATACTTATTTATTCCAGCTTTCTTTCCACTCAAACTGTGTACATGTATGCTTGCATGTGTACATGCACATCCACCTCCGACAAGTACATAATAATAACAATAATGGTAATAATGATTTACTCCTGCACCCTTTGTACTCTGCTCATTGCACTATTGTCTCAATCTGTCTGTTTTGTTTATAGTGTCTATATATACACTCACCTAAAGGATTATTAGGAACACCTGTTCAATTTCTCATTAATGCAATTATCTAATCAACCAATCATATGGCAGTTGCTTCAATACATTTAGGGGTGTGGTCCTGGTCAAGACAGTCTCCTGAACTCCAAACTGAATGTCAGAATGGGAAAGAAAGGTGATTTAAGCAATTTTGAGCGTGGCATGGTTGTTGGTTCCAGACGGGCCGGTCTGAGTATTTCACAATCTGCTGATTCAAGCTGATAGAAGAGCAACTTTGACTGAAATAACCACTCGTTACAACCGAGGTATGCAGCAAAGCATTTGTGAAGCCACAACACGCACAGCCTTGAGGCGGATGGGCTACAACAGCAGAAGACCCCACCGGGTACCACTCATCTCCACTACAAATAGGAAAAAGAGGCTACAATTTGCAAGAGCTCACCAAAATTGGACAGTTGAAGACTGGAAAAATGTTGCCTGGTCTGATGAGTCTCGATTTCTGTTGAGACATTCAGATGGTAGAGTCAGAATTTGGCGTAAACAGAATCAGAACATGGATCCATCATGCCTTGTTACCACTGTGCAGGCTGGTGGTGGTGGTGTAATGGTGTGGGGGATGTTTTCTTGGCACACTTTAGGCCCCTTAGTGCCAATTGGGCATCGTTTAAATGCCACGGCCTACCTGAGCATTGTTTCTGACCATGTCCATCCCTTTATGGCCACCATGTACCCATCCTCTGATGGCTACTTCCAGCAGGATAATGCACCATGTCACAAAGCTCCAATCATTTCAAATTGGTTTCTTGAACATGACAATGAGTTCACTGTACTAAAATGGCCCCAACAGTCACCAGATCTCAACCCAATAGAGCATCTTTGGGATGTGGTGGAACGGGAGCTTCGTGCCCTGGATGTGCATCCCACAAATCTCCATCAACTTCAAGATGCTATCCTATCAGTATGGGCCAACATTTCTAAAGAATGCTTTCAGCACCTTGTTGAATCAATGCCACGTAGAATTAAGGGAGTTCTGAAGGCCAAAGGGGGTCAAACACAAGCCCCCGAAAGAGGGCGACCGAGGTTCCCTCCATCGTGGCAGCTCAGGCAGTGGGCGCAGGTATCCCGCCGCGACGCTTGGGACACGCTAGCCTCCAGCAAGCACGCGCCATGCTGCCTGCCCCGAGGGGCCATAGTCGGCAGGCGCTTTGGCTCGCATACCATGGGCTGTTGGCGGGATCTCCCTGGCGGACCTCCACTGCAGGGTGCCACGGGGAACCCAAAGCGGAGACCGAGGTCCCCTCTCTCATGGCATCTCAGGAAGCAGGCGCTATTATCCCGCTGCATCGACACCAGGGACGCGCTGGCCTCCAGCAGACACGTGCCAATCTGCATGCCCCGAGGGGCCGCAGGTGGCACAGTTTTCGCTCACATACCGTGGGTTGTCATACCGAGGGCCGACGCAGAACACCGGCCACCAGCCCCGATTTTAGATCTACGGCTCTTGAACAAATCTCTGA